>NC_057831.1:39725000-40350000 GCF_910594005.1 Cervus elaphus
AACGTATTCCAAATAGCAGGAAATGGGAGCTGTGAGTCTATAAAAACCTAGACTCCCAAACTGGCATAGTGCCATTTCTTTTGTGTTCTGTCAACCAGAGGTTGGTTGTGATGGTTGGATGGCATCACCGACTCAATGAACCTGAGTCTGGGTAAACTCCGGGAGTTGGTGATGGACAGGGAGGCCTGGTATGCTGCAGTCCATGGGGTCTCAAAGAGTCGGACATGACTAAGCGACTGAACTGAACTGAACTGAACTGAACTGAGCGACTGAACTGAACTGAACCAAAGACGTAAATAAACAGTCACCCAGATTCAAGGGAAGAGGACATACATGCAACCTTGCAATGGAAGGAAGTCCAGAGCTTCTGGGATCAAACTTGGAGAGACGTGTGTGCTCAGTCGGGTCCGATTCTTTGAGACCCTATGGAATGTAGCCCACCAGGCTCCTCTGGCCATGGTATTTTCCAGGCAAGAATACTGGAGTGGGTTGCCGTTTCCTCCTCCAGGAGATCTTCTTCCAGGGATTGAACTCGCATTTTTCTGAGTCGCCTGCATTGTAGGCAGATTCTTTTAATCTGCCACAGTTTCCATCTCATTCACAGTGAAAAGCAATATTCTTACTGTGGGCTTCAAAGAGCTATACAGTAAGGATGCTAGTTACTTCTCTGATGTTCTTATCTTCTATCAGCTTCCATTGTCACTGCACTCCAGCTTCACTGAACTTCCAGCTATTTATCAAAGCCTCAAAGCCTTAAAGTTTGTCATTTTCTCTTTCTAATATCCTTTTCCCTCAGGTATTTTTATACCTATATAGCTCAATTCTTGTTTTAAACTCTGTTTAAATATAACCATCTGAGTGAGGACTTCCCTAGCAACCATACACACACACACACACACACACACACACACATGAATAAAATTTGGTTTGTTGTCTGTATCATATCACTAGAAAGAAAGATACAAAGACTGGGAATTTTTTTTTTTTACTGTTTTATTTATTGCTACACCTGTGATTTTTTAGAGTAGCTCTTTGACTACTGAAGAAGCTCAAAAAAATGTTTTGAAGAAGGAACATATGCTATATTTATTTAACTCTTGATAGTTTAATTTTATTCCATTCTATTGAGGCACCTTAGGATTTTGCCCTTTTGTTTCATTAAAGAACTATTTGTGGAAGGGGTGCTCATCCCCCAATTATTTGAACACATTCAGGGAACAGTTCCTGGTACATTCAACATTCAGAAAATTGTTTGTTCTGAACACATAATGGTTGAACTATCGACTATGACAAAATGAGATCTCATTAGGAAGCAAATGCAGCAGTAAAAGGTAGTAAATTCACTCTCTGACACCACCTTGGAATTTGAAGAATCCAAATAATCGAAATAATTGCTTTGTAGTATTTTAGGGCTTGAGATCTATAAGCCTATTTCCTAGGATTTATATGTACATAGATTTAAATCAGGCTAAATGTTATATGTTCAGAAGCCATCCAGTGAAGGCTTTTAGTTTCTCTTGACCTTCAGCCTAGTTCTCTGTCCATTCATCATATTATTTCCAGCAAAAAAATCAGAACCTTAGCAGATGATCACTTTGAACCTTCATTGATGAGTCCCTATTAAAATTTCTCACAAGCTTGGCTTTGCTTAAAACTATAATATAAAGAAATTGTCAAACCTCAAAAAGTGTCTTTTTCACTATGGAAATCAGTCATTATCAAAAATTATAAATTTCGCAGTTGGTTAATTCAAGTTCTGTTGTGGTTGACGCTGATAATTTTTCAGAGTTATGCTGTCAACACATCATTGTTGGAAGCAGGTTCATTAGTTAACACTGATGATGCATCTCACACAATGGAGTTTTCAAAGCACTTTGCCTGAATGAAAGCTGGCCCTTGTCGATGTGATTTCTGTGCTACAGTTAAAGAAAATAGAGAGGAACTTCTAGTATAAATATGGTACTGAGGACAAAGTCACTGAGCTTTTAGCGACAGGAGTAGCTGACCCCAGGAAATGCATCCTACATTTTATCTGCAGATCAGCATGGGACAGCAGCCCTGATCCATCTGTGAAAGGTTACACCAATGCAGAGGTAGAGTGCAAGTTCAGCAGGAACAAACAGTGACCCTGCAAAGGATGTCATTCAAAATTGGATTGAAGGATGTCCAGGAACCTGCTAGTGGGTTGCTTCTCCTGGTATCAGTAGATGATTATTCACTTGGCAGCAGATTCTAGGAACTGTTTCATATTCAGCAGGTCAATATGTTTTTGGATCCTGCATTCATTATAATAATTACAATTCTGTTAACTTTTATGGAGGACTTTGTGCCAGAGCAATCACTGAATTCAGGTGCTTCATTAATCCTAAAACACTAGCAGGCTCTTTAACTCTTCCTTCTAATGTATGTATCTACCCGCATCAGTCCATCTCCACTACAACCATCAGCCAGCATTGTTTTTCACTTGGAGCATGTCAATAGCATCCAGGTAGCTCTCTCTGCTTCCATTCCTAGACCTCAATCAGTTCTCTATACAGGCAAGAGATTGAGCTTTTTATATGGCCATGATATATCAAGTGTGATCTCTCCCCTACTAAACTACCAGTTTAATTTCATACCATTTTGCACTTCACTTTCTGTGTGTGTGTGTGTGGTTCCTTGAATATGTCTTGTGTTTTTATGACTTACACTTTCCTACAGTAAGCATATTTTTCATATCTTTTCTCTCCCATGTTTTCTTGCATACTCCCGTTTGACATTTCCCCAAATCTCATTCTTCCTGTTAGATACTTCCTAAACTATACCTTTCATATCATTTATCGTAATTGAATGTGGAGAGCTCATTATACAATTATTTTGTTTCTATCTCTGAGGCACTAGAATGTGAACTTCTTAAGGGCAGGGGCCACATATTTTTGTTATTTTTTAACATCCTTATTGAATACGCATAGGATGTGAACATAATCAGCACTAACTATAAGTTTTTTAATGAATTAATAGACTTTCATGCCTATAATATTAGGGGAAATTGACATTTTTGAAAGAGAACCAGTACTTTGAAAGAGAAGATAGCATATATATCTAAAATGAACCAAGAGAAATATATGAGAGGCACATCTCCATAATATCAGGGTCAATATTAAGTGTTAATAAATGATTCAAAAGGAGGATGACCATGGGAAATGACAGCATCTATATCTAGCAACTTACAAGCAGAACTTAGAGTCAATCCATGTGTTATCTGCAGGGGTAGCATCAGTTAACTTCAAAGAAACGTTTATCTCTTAGTAAAAAAAAAAAAAAAAAATGGCACTTGAGACAGGGATAAATGATGGTTCACATTGACTTGAGTTTTCCAAGGTATGTGACTCTATCACTTATTCAACTTTTCCCTAATAATGTTTTCCTTCTTAGGTGCATATGCTACTTTCTTCTGTAGTTCTTGGTCATGCTTCCTGGACATTTCATTCTCAGTCTTTTCCCCAATGCATTAGGTTTTCCCAGTGTTCTGTCTTCGGTCTTCTTTCTTTTCACATTTTCTATCCACCTTATCAGATCTTTTGATGCACTGACCAGAATTTAAGCACTAAAAAATTAGAACTAAAAAGTCATAGTTTCTTATTTCCTTTGGATTAACATCTCAGATTCATCCTGCCATACTCAAAATATGTCAAATCCCATTGTAAGCTTCTGTATTATCCATTGGGTTGGTAACCTGGAACAAAATGGGAAGAAATCTGTTTCCTTATTGAATTCATGGAAGAACACAAGATAAACTGTACACCAATAAACATAAAGGTCAGTTTTCATTCCAATCCCAAAGAAAGGCAATGCTAAAAATGCTCAAACTACCGCACAATTGCACTCATCTTACACGCTAGTAAAGTAATGCTCAAAATTCTCCAAGGCAGACTTCAGCAATATGTGAACCGTGAACTTCCAGATTTTCCAGCTGGTTTTAGAAAAGGCAGAGGAACCAGAGATCAAATTGTCAACATTCTCTGGATCATCAAAAAAGCAAGAGAGTTCCAGAAAACATCTATTTCTGCTTTATTGACTATGCCAAAGTCTTTGACTGTGTGAATCACAATAAACTGTGTGCACTTGGATGACCCAGAGGGATGGGATGGGGAGGGAGGTGGGAGTGGGGTTCAGGATAGGGAACACATGTAAATCCATGGCTGATTCATGTCAATGTATGGCAAAAACCACTACAATATTGTAAAGTAATTAGCTTCCAACTAATAAAAATAAAGAAAAAAAAATAAACCTGTGGAAATATCTGAAAGAGATGGGAATACCAGACCACCTGACCTGCCTCTTGAGAAACCTGTATGCTGGTCAGGAAGCAGCAGTTAAAACTGGACATGGAACAACAGACTGGTCCCAAATAGGAAAAGGAGTACGTCAAGGCTGTATGTTGTCACCCTGCTTATTTAACTTATATGCAGACAACATCATGAGAAACTCTGGGCTGGATGAAGTACAAGCTGGAATCAAGATTGCTGGGAGAAATATCAATAACTTCAGATATGCAGATAATACCACTTTAATGGCAGAAATTGAAGAGAAACTAAAGAGCCTCTTAACGAAGGTAAAACAAGAGAGTGAAAAAGCTGGTTAAAATCTCAACATTAAAAAAACTAAGATCATGGCATCTAGCCCCATCACTTCATGGCAAATAGATGGGGAAATAGTGGAAATAGTGGTCAACTTTATTTTGGGGGGCTCCAAAATCACTGCAGATGGTGATTGCAGCCATGAAATTAGAAGATGCTTACTCCTTAGAAGGAAAGTTATGACCAACCTAGACAGCATATTAAAAAGCAGAGACATTACTTTGTCAACAAAGGTCCATCTAGTCAAGGCTATGGTTTTTCCAGTGGTCATGTATGGATGTGAGAATTGGACTCTAAAGAAAGCTGAGCGCAGAAGAATTGATGGTTTTGGACTGCAAGGAGATCCAAGCAGTCCATCCTAAAGCAGATCAGTCCTGGGTATTCATTGGAAGGACTGACACTGAAGCTGAAACTCCAGTATTTTGGCCACCTGATGTGAAGAGCTGACTCATTTGAAAAGACCCTGATGTTGGGAAAGATTGAAGGCAGGAGAAGAAGGGGATTACAGAGGATGAGATGGTTAGATGGCATCACTGACTCAATGGACATTAGTTTGGGTAAACTCCCGGAGTTGGTGATGGACAGGGAGGCCTGGCATGCTGCGGTTCATGGGGTCGCAAAGAGTCGGACACAACTGAGCAACTGAACTGAACTAAACCGAATAAACATAAATATGTCAACAAAATCAGATACATTATGATTTTGAAGAAAAGTACATAATAAAATGTTATGAGAAAGGAGAAACATAAATTTACAACATAAACACAAGAAACATAAATTTAATTGAGATCAAGAATGGCTATCCTGATTTAAAAGATTCTCAGCTGATTTCTGAGGGCAGGAATTTTTTAAGTACCAAGAATATAGGGAAGTGAATTCTGGCCCAACGACAAGAAAGGAGCTGTGTGTTCAAACCTTAGAAGATTTGCTGAAATTCCCTGTATATGCTTCAGCTTGATATTGAAGGATTGAGGCTACCAAAAAAACATGCAAATATTTCCTGGGAAAGGATTCACTATTGCAGTGGTTTAGCAAACTATAGCTGATTTGCCGTTTACAGCCCACAGACTGTTTTTTAGCATATAGTCTTAGTGAATACAACTGAGCTATGGACCATGGAGTCGCAAAAAGAATCAGCCACGACTTGGCAACTCAACAAACAACTTCTCTAATCAAGACAATTCTGTGTCTTCTGCTATCGTTTTGACCCCCTAGTCCCATGGACAGAGGAGTCTGGTGAGCTACAGTTCTAAGGGCTGAGAAGAGTCAGACACAACTGAGCTTTTAAGCTACGCTTTAAGCCCAAGTGTTACTTTCCCTGAGAAGATTCCTTAAAATCTATCTTTACTTCCATTCACAGAGTTGATCACTCATCCTTTCTTGCAATGCACTTATCACACAATATTGTAATTATTATATTTCTGCCTCCTGAAATAGGCTCTGAGGATTTTGAGACAAGATTCTGTATCTCATTCACTTCTATATATCTCACTTAAGATGCATCAGGTATATAGCAGGCACAATAAATATTTGACTGGGTAAGCGAAAGCATTAATATTAAATGGAGCAGACGTTCTTCATTTCAAAGACGTATTTTTTCTCCTTGGCTATGTCAGAGTTTAATTTTAAGTTAACATTATCTTGCATGCATGGGTCTTTTATAAAATGTTTTATAACGGTTGGTTGCAGAAAGCCTAGGAGTCAACTGACTCTATTAACACAAATGACCAGGGTGATTTTTAGAGAAAAGATTTGTTTTTGTTAGTCTTGTGAGCTGAATCATTTGGATATTTTTACATTTCCATAAAATACTGATATATTCACTAATGTAATCCAGCAGTCCTCCTCTAGACACCCAATTAAAGTCCACTCCCATCTCAGCCATCATTTATCAGAAACTTACTGGCCCTGAAGGTCATCAGAATTTAGCTCCAACAGAATACAGAGAAAGCAGATGTCCCTTTGTAGAGAATTACCCAAATAAATTTTTCTGAACAACAAATGAATAGGAAGCATTGCTATAGCTCACAAATAGTCCTTAGTTGGAAGGTGGTTTTTCAAGATAACTATTAAGAAAAAAGGATTTCAACCATAAATGTTCATTAAATTTTATATTGATTGGTATCCACCAATCAATGTGTGCCAACATCATCAGAATATACTCATTGCATTTCCATGTTTAGCATAACATAATTTTTATACTTAGCATCATTGAGACTCTAAGGAATTTCTCATAATAACCAGAGAAAAGTAGTAAGAGATAGTTCCTATAGATTTTTCAAAGAAAGGCTACATTTCCCTTGATGACAATGGAGATTCTAAACAGTAACCTTAAAGAGTTAGTCAAGAACCAACAAAATGACCAGAAGTTTCTTTGAGGTAGTATAGTCTGAATAATGAATTTAATCATCTGTTTTTCTTGAATTTTTTTTTTTTTTTTTTTTTTTTTTTACCACAAATGCTTGTGAAAAAAACAAAGACATAAGAAGCAAAATAGCCCGGGGATGGATTATCTTTGAAACATCATGCAGCATATACCCATGTATCCTGCAACTCCTGTATTGTAGGCAGATTCTTTACTGCTGAGCCACCATGGAAGCTTCAGTAATAATTCACACACATCTTTAATCATGCACAATCTTTTTTATAAACCCATTTCTCCCCACTCAGGAGACAGGTGGCTGAAAGCAAAGTGATGGTCCCGGTGGTGGTTCTCTTCCTTATCTATCTTAATTTTTGTATTTACATCACTGGTTCCTAGTTATCTAGGGGGACTCTCAGACTCAAGATTTGCTCAGTGACTGATTAGAACAGATTAAGACCTTATGATTCTCACCATAATCTCTTCTCTCCCACTATGACTGTTCTTGCTCTGTTTTTCCCACTCTCTATGCCCCTAAACTAAGCTTCCTTACTGTGCCACTTGTAGGAACCACTCTGAGAATAACATTTCTTCTTTGATTTCCAGTATTAGTATGAAGTTTTGGTCAAGGACTCCACTCTTGGTGGGATAGTTTCAATTAATTTGTTGCTTTCATACCTCTGTAATATTGCTGATCACACCGACTGCCTTGTTTTCATCATCTAACATTGCTTTCGTCTTTCTTCCCACCCACTATCACATCTATCCTGTTTGACTTTTAATGTATGTTTTCATGTCATAATCATTCTATGAGGTAGAGATGATTAGCTCTATTTATCCAACGCAGGAATTGAGGCTTAGGGAAGTCAAATGACATTCCTAAATTCATCACCCAATACTAAGTTGCCAAAATCAGTATCCAAAATTCAGATAAAATTTGAAAATATCAATGAGCTGAAACATTAGAAATTAAGTTTTTGTGTGAAAGTCTGGGATTCCAACTTCTTTTGCATTATCAGAAGCTGATGTTATATCATGAATTTGCAATAGCCAATCATTAATCAAACTGAGAGTACTTGTGGTGTACCACTACCATGGCCAGGTCTGTGACAGGTGGTTCAAACTTACAGAGAATTTCTACAAGAAATAGCAACTTCCTTTGGGAAGTCTGAGATCTCTTTGAAAAGAATACATAGGTACAAAAAAAATTTTGAGAACCTTATAAAAGAGTGTAATCAGGTGCTAAACTATTTGAAGGGGGAAAAATGAGTGACTATCAATACGAAGCAGAAGAAGAAATGAATACTGGCTTGAATATCAGTGAAATTTGCATGAATGGAGTCACTCAAGAGAGCTGTTTTAGTCTGGTTATTAACGTGGGTTAGTCTGGTAGATTAGGTTCTCTTGAAGGCTAAAGTGAAGATATTGAGGAAAGGAGATAACATCAAGGAGTTTGAGAGAAAGTCCCAGAAATTAATGATAGAGAAATGGGAAAATAAAAGATAAGGTAAACAGGTGAAAACCACTTAATACATAGCAAAATAACAAGTTACCACTGTGGACAACAGGGACTTAATCCCACTGGGTATTCTGGAAGACCATATTCAGCATACCTCACAGTTACCCCAGCTGAGGGATGAGGAAGTTGAGATATTTATTCACAAATTCCTCACCTGTTATTAACTAAGGGCTGCTCTAAGAGGCATGTACTCTTCAGTACTTTCAGTTGCCTGTACACATGTAGAATTTGCTCCCTCAGCCAGAAAAAAAAAAAAGTTCTAGGGTAGAGAGCTTCAGATATAAAAATATCAGCCTTTAGTGTGTGAAGATGAGTGCTTTGAGGATGTGGGTGGGTCACTGACAGAGTCAGCAATAGGAGGGTCAAAGAAAAGGATGTGGGTAAAAGGAAGAGAAAAAGAAATGGGTTTTCATATGATTGAAATGCAAGTATACACATGGGGATGAAGCTACTCAAAATAATCACTCCTCTTTTATATAACTTTATAAAGCATAAATCACTTTCACATATGAAATGCCATTTAAATAGAGCACTTTAGATGAAACCATGAAAAGACTATCAGGAGAATAAATCTCAAGGGGATTATTAAAAAGTGATGAGAACTGAAGGAAAATTGAAGGTCTGCTTTTACATACCCTAAGATGTCGAGAACCATTTGTTTTTCTCACAACAGAGAAAAGGGAGGCACTGGTGGGCTTGACCAGGGAAGTGCTATGATAGACACATAATTTCAGAATGGTCTTCTGACAACCATGTAACCATTCATCCATTTGTCACAGAAGTGTTTATCCTCTACATGCCAGGTACTGAGGAAGGATAAAATTGAATATAGTATAAGAGACATATATGCAGACAGACTACAGGAAGACTATTGATGAAGGTTCAAAAAAAGAGATGGCCAGATATGTGCCCTTGTGCTAGTTATGGCACAGATAAGGGGAATTGATTGGTGGCAAAAGAAACTGGCATTCAGAAAGTAGATAAAAGGTACTTATGTAATAACCCTGATGGGAGTTCTGTGACTTTCAAAGTAAGGAAATATCCCTATGAATGGGGAGCAAAGGATGGAAAGTATAGCAGGCACTGCTAGTTGCCTACTCAAGTAGGCTTGCTACCAGAGTCCTGGTTTGTTTGGGATTATAGTTGTGGTTAGTCCCAAAGATGAAAGTATGATTCATTTAAGTCAATCAAAATAATTCCATTTCCTTTGCCTGTTATGTCCAGTCTCCCTTAAAGCTAGAGGAGGCTATGTGAGTTAAATATGGTCAAAGAGATCTTTGCACAAATCTGATGGGGAAGAGTGAGGTTCTCTCGAATAAAAGTAAAGATCTTTTTTGCTTACTGTCTCATTCAAGTATTGAAAATAACTCAATAACATAATCCTTAGAGCTACTCTTAATATTTCAGCCATAGGTAGTGACTTAGATGAAGAAAAAAAAGCAAATGATCCTAATAACTGTAAAAAAATGGTGGGAAAAGTCTGAAACTTATTGACCTGACTGGGCTACTGAATGAGCTCTACAATTATAAACCACTGTTTTGTTGTGAGTTCATGATTATTTGGGTTTTTCCACATTCTGTTAGTTAATATTCTGTTACATGTAGCCATAATCTTTCCTGTCACAATGAATGAAACATCTGTATGAAAATCCAATATAAAAGATCAAAATTGGAAGCTGGCATGGCTTAGTTTAAGATATGTTGAATTTAAGATAAAGATCTAAAATTGAATACGATATAAGTGGTTCCAAAAATCTCACATGGATGACTTGCTCTAAGTTGGCCTACAAGAATTGATTAATGTCTCATTTTCAACACAAAAGGAAATTCCTAAAAAACAAGATGCGCTTGACTTTTCCTCTGGTCAACATTTTGTTCCAACATTTGGCTAAAGGTAAATCAAATATTAGATAATGAATACCCTGTAACAGATAACTGAGAGCCTAAAAAGATTCTGGTTAGAAAAGTAACCTAAAATTTATCAAATAAAATTAAATATCAGGAAAATGTAAGGTTTTATATTTAGGCTCAGGCTCATTAAATATAATCACTCAAATAATGCAGCTTGAAATTATGGCTTGATAGCAGTTGATGTGAAAATGACATATGTTATTTGGTTACTTTAAAATTCAGCATAATTGAAATGGATGACATTTATTCATTTATTCACTAATTTATTCAGTTATTCCTCATACTAAGTAATGGGCAAATGCACATGAAAAGTGAGATACTTAGAGAGCTTAAAATGTGTTGAAGAAAGATCAATAAGTAAATTACTGACAACATTATGGGTTGATAAATGTTCAATAATACTATAATTTAAAGGTATATTTGACATCTTTCCTTCAGTAGATAAAACACACTTTGTCTGCAAACTTACTAGCTACCAATAATCTAATAAAAACTCCAAATTTATTTTAAGAGCAGTAGACTAGTATTAATATTCTTCATTTATGTATTTCTAAAGAATATTATTATACATCTACTGTGTGCATGGGCATTTCAACACATATACGTCAAGAATAAGTAATAATAAGTTGGGAATGACACTCTCTCAAAAGAGAAGTGCGTTTTGGAGCTAATGAATGAGAAGTTCAAGATGGAACGCTTTATCAGCAATGTCTTCTGTTGGCTTGAAAGCTTGATTTAAAAAGCAAATGAGAGGGAATTCCTTCATTGTCCAGCGGTTAGGACTCTGCGTGCTCATGCTAAGAATGCAGATTTAGGGAACTAAGGTCCCTCAAGCCACCTGTCATGGCCAAAGGGGGAGAAAAAAAAAAGAAAAAGATAGAAAAGAGAATTGACCATTGAATTTGGCAAGATGATAGTAATCGGAAACTTTGTTGATTCAGTCAACTGATGGGAGTTAAGGAATAAAGGAAGTGCATTGGAAGTAAGAAACTGAAAGAAGCCAGCACAGGAAATGCTATTTGAACTTTATCAGTAAAATGCACTGAGAGATGAAGATATATCTGGAGAGGCAGTTGACATGGGAAGGTTTTACAAATAGACAATATCATAGCGCATGCGTATACTGAGAGGAATAATTCAACAGAGAGGGTGAATCTGATGTTGAAAGAGGAACAAGGAATTATTGTGAGGATAACAGGGACTGCAAAGTTAGAGGCATGACATGATAGTTCTTCTTTACACATTTAGTGGGAACATGCTCATGTATGCTCAGTTGCTAAGTCATGTCTGACTCTTTGCGACCCCATGGACTGTAGCCTTCCAGACTCCTCTGTCCATGTGGTTCTCCAGGCAAGACACTAGAATGGGTTGCCACTTCCTGATCTAGGTCATCTTCCTGACCCAGTGATTGAACCCACATCTCCTGCATTGCAGGTTGATTTTTACAGCTGAGCCATCAGGCGAGCATAGTAAGAACTCCTTAATTTTATCAGAAAATAATACTTCATAGTTCTTAAAATAGAACATAGTACTTCTGGAAATGGGTTTGTAGCATAGCATAGGTGGAAGTACAAAGATGCAATTGCCAAAGGACTATTTTTTAGTAGAATATGAAGCAGGTTATCTCCTGAGCTGAGGAAGCAGCGTGGAAGTTTTGAAAGTCTGAGGAGAAAGAAAATGTTTAAAATAACATTGTCTCCCACTGAAATGTTGTGAAGTAATTAGCCTCCAACTAATAAAAAATAAATAAATAAATAAATAAAAATAAAAAAATAAAATAACGTTGTCTCAATCAGGATATACCATGTGATGCTGAAATAATAAATAACCCTCAAGTTTTAGTGGCTTAACACAAACTTTATGTCCACTCATGCTAAATGACCAGCATAGGTTAGCTGGGAGATCTTTCACATTGTAGTCACTCAAAAACCAATATCAGTAGAAAATCCATCCTGATTCGTTATTAAAGTAAATTAACACAGTGAGAAGGGGAATGTATAGGGCTTCCCTGATGGCTTAGTGGTAAAGAATCCGCTTGCCATTGCAGGAGATGTGGGTTTGATCCCTGGTCCAAGAAGATTCCCAGGAGCAGGAAATGGCAACCCACTCCAGTATTCTTGCTTGGAGAACACCCCAGGGACAGAGGAGCCTGGTAAGCTATAGTCCTGGGGTCGCAAAGAGTTGAACATGACTTAGTGACTGAACAACAACAACAACAAAGGGAATATGCTCACTTGTGGATTGGCTTTAAAATTTTTCTGCCTGTGCTAATCACTATGTGAGTTACAAAATAAGTGTAGTTATGTAATATAATATGGCCATTTAACTTGCACAAATTCAACTATGTGTTCTTGGTTGAATGTCATTCAAGAGTGTTGATTGCACTGTATAGCCATCATACAATAGATGCAATCAGTGCATTCTAGCAAACCTGTACCAAGTAATTTTATACCATTTCCTCATCATTAACTGTGTTCATACTTTGATGATAATATTTGGCACTTTTAATTGAAATTTTTGGTTAATTTTTAACTCTAAACATTGATTTTAGAATCTATTCCATAGGTAAGATACAATTGAACAATAAGACTCTCTACCTTGAGCTAATAATTATCTAGATTACAATATTATTTGATCAAAATGTTTATTTTCAAAAGAAAATAAGTGGTTTTAAAAGCTAAAATTCATATTCATCATTAATGCATTTATTTCATTCCTACATCCAAATTTTTACCACTGGCTAAGCTGCTCACTGGGTTCCTCAAGGATTTTGAATTCCATGAAAGTGGAAGAAAATAAGTTGTGTATCTACTGAAGGGTAAAATAAAATCTACATGATGGTGGGTTCCTTACTACAGCAAACCAAGGCAAACTTGGGGTCTATTGTCAGTATGGAGTATTTCAATTAAAAGAAAGAGCAATTTCTTACAGAAATATGTTCTTAAATCACAGAGAACTCAGTCAAAATAAATATCTTTAGAAATTGACTTTCAAGTAGAGAAACATACATAGTTTGTCTATAGCTAAGTGTCTATAAGCTATAGTCTATGAGCCAGTAAGGAAGAAGAAAGGGAAAACCATCTAAATCATATGAAGCACATCACATATAAATATCACAAAAAGAATAAAGTTTAAAAGGGTGATTTGTGCATATAGAACACATGCATACAGGGTGAAAATTTTTTTGCCAGATAAATCACAGTCACAGAACACAGAAATTGATCTCTCATAGGAATACCAAAAATTCAGTTGCCTGAACAAATTAAAACTGAATTGACAACAGTGACACTTTGTATTGGCCCACAAACAGGGCTCCAGTAGGAAAGAAAAGCCAATGGATTATTTCCAAACTCAGATATCAAAGCCTATTTGAAATGAATCTGCAGCACTGTGGTCTCGAATATTATCTATTTCAAATAATGGATTGTTGTCCTCACCTTCTCAGTGAGAAGAGATTCTGTAAAAATAAACAGGGGAAGGGTGTACTTTCAGAAATACTGATTTTTTAACCAAACAGAACATACCAAAACCCATGTGTGTGGACAGACTTTCAAGAATTGGTAAGAGGAGAACATAGTTGGGTTAGATAAGTGGTGAAGAATAATACTGGGAAGGTAAGTAAAAATCCTTGAATTGAAATTATTCCAATTGCTATAAGAACCTTATATTATAAAGCCGAGGTCAAAATAAAAATGAAGAAATAAACATTTCCTTTTTAATTTCATCAATAAAAACATCAAATGTTGGCACAACCCTTGGGAAACTAGAACCACTGGGCTAGAATCTCTACACTGATCAACTTAATCAAATGACAGCCTCACTGTCTCAGTCCTATTTTACTGAGAATAGACACATGTTCAAGAAAAATATCACAACTTGTTAAACAGTCTAATGTGAAGAGTCACAAGTACTTACAATATTACCCCTCTTGATTCATATGTGTGATAAACAGTCCAGTGCCTGAGCATGGATGAGTCTCACATCACAAATTTATGTCATTTCATAACCAGCCCTGCTCATCGTTCTGCTAGAAACTAGTTGCATCTTAATCTACTTAAGAGAGAAAAGATGTTAGAAGTTGAGAATAAAGTTTTAAATTCTAGAAACTTGATATCTAGTATTTTTAGATGCTACTTTGAAAGTTACTCTGAGCTCTCCCTGTTTTCTTTGTTGCCACGACAGTGCATTAAAACAACACAGAAGTATTATCGAAAAAAGTAGGTGAAATTAAGAAAGTAAATAAATTGAAATAATAGAAATTTGAAGAGCACAGTAGGTTCCTAGTAAGTACAACCTAATACTATAAGCAGAATGGTATCACCTTTACTACTTGGGATACAGGTTATTTTTCCATAGCTTGAAGCCTGCCATACACTGTGTTTTGATCTCTCTGGGATGCTGTAACAAAAATGCAAAAGATGGGCAGACATTAGAATTTAATTTTTGCATTTCTGGAGGTTGGCAAGTCCAAGGTCAAAGTACTGACAAATTTGGTATCTGATGAGACCCTGTTTCCTGGGGTATAAACAGTCCTCTGCTGTCTGCGTACTCACACAACAGAAGGGGTATGTGATCTCCCTGGGGCCTATTTTAGAAGGGAATGAATCCCATTCAGGAGGGGTGTGCCCCCATTCCCAACACGATCACATTGGAGTTTAAAATCCCAATGTATAAGTTTGGGCGAGTAACAAACATTCAGTCTGTCCATTTCAGTCGCTCAGTCGTGTCCGACTCTTTGTGACCCCATGAACCGCAGCACGCCAGTCGTCCCTGTCCATCAGCAACTCCCGGAGCCTACCCAAACTCACATCCATTGAGTCAGTGATGCCATCCAACCATCTCATCCTCTGCCGTCCCCTCCTCCTCCTGCCCGCAATCCCTCCCAGCATCAGGGTCTTTTCAAATGAGTCAGCTCTTTGCATCCGGTGGCCAAAGTGTTGGAGTTTCAGCTTCAACATCAGTCCTTCCAATGAAAAGCCAGAACTGATCTCCTTTAGGATGGATTGGTTGGATCTCTTTGCAGTTCAAGGGACTCTCAAGCCTTTTCCAACACCACAGTGCAGAAGCAACAATTCTTCAGTGCTCAGCTTTCTTTAGAGTTCAACTATCACATCCATACATGACTACTGGAAAAATCATAGTCTTACCTAGATGAACCGTTGTTGACAAAGTAATGTCTCTGCTTTTTAATATGCTGTCTAGGTTGGTCATAATTTTCCTTCCAAGGAGTAAGCGTCTTTTAATTTCATGGCTGCAATCACCATCTGCAGTGATTTTGAAGCCCAAAATAATCAAGTCAGCCACTGTTTCCACTGTTTCCTTGTCTATTTCCCATGAAGTGATGGGACCAGATGCCATGATCTTAGTTTTCTGAATGTTGAGCTTTAAGCCAACTTTTTGACTCTCCTCTTTCACTTTCATCAAGAGGCTCTTTAGTTCTTCTTCACTTTCTGCCATAAGGGTGGTGTCATCCGTATATCTTAGGTTATTGATATTTCTTCTGGCAATCTTGATTCCAGCTTGTGCTTCTTCCAGCCCAGCATGTCTCATGATGCACTCTGCATATAAGTTAAATAAGCAGGGTGACAATATACAGCCTTGACATACTCCTTTTCCTATTTGGAAGCAGTCTGTTGTTCCATGTCCAGTTCTAACTGTTGCTTCCTAACCTACATACAGGTTTCTCAAGAGGCAGGTCAGGTGGCCTGGTATCCCCATCTCTTTCAGAATTTTCCACAGTTTATTGTGATCCACACAGTCAAAGGCTTTGGCATAGTCAATAAAGCAGAAATAGATGTTTTTCTGGAACTCTCTTGCTTTTTCGATGATCAGGTGGATGTTGGCAATTCTATCTCTGGTTCCTCTGCCTTTTCTAAAACCAGCTTGAACATCTGGGAGTTCACAGTTCACATATTCCTGAAGTCTGCCTTGGAGAATTTTGAGCATTACTTTACTAGCATGTGAGATGAGTGCAATTGTGCATTAGTTTGAGCAATCTTTGGCATTTCCTTTCTTTGGTTCAGAAGGTAAAGTATCAGCCTGCAATGCAGGAGACCCAAGTTCAGTTCCTGGGTCAGGAAGATCCCCTGGAGAAGGAAATGGCAACCCACTCCAGTACCTTTGCCTGGAAAATCCCATGGACAGAGAAGCCTGGTAGGCTACAGTCCATGGGGTCACAAAGAGTTGGACACGACTGAGCGACTTCACTTCACTTCACTTCACTTCGTTGGAATTGGAATGAAAACGAACCTTTTCCAGTCCTGTGGCCACTGCTTAGTTTTCCCAATTTGCTGGCATATTCAATGCAGCACTTTCACAGGATCGTCTTTCAGGATTTAAAATAGCTCAACTGGAATTCCTTCACCTCTACTAGCTTTGTTCATAGTGATGCTTCCTAAGGCCCACTTGACTTCATATTCCAGGATGTCTGGCTCTAGCTGAGTGATCACACCATCATGATTATATGGGTCATGAAGATCTTTTTTGTATAGTTCTTCTCTGTATTCTTGCCAACTCTTTACTATCTTCTGCTTCTGTCATGTCCATACAATTTCTATCCTTTACTGAGCCCATCTTTGCATGAAATGTCCCCTTGGTATCTCTAATTTTCTTGAAGAGGTCTCTAGTCTTTCCCATTCTATTGTTTTCCTCTACTTCTTTGCATTGATCCCTGAGGAAGGCTTTCTTATCTCTCCTTGGTATTCTTTGGAACTCTGCATTCAAATGGGTATATCTTTCCTTTTCTCCTTTGCTTTTGGCTTCTCTTCATTTCACAGCTATTTGTAAGGTCTCCTCAGACAGCCATTTTGCTTTTTTGCATTTCATTTTCTTGGGGATGGTCTTGGCCCCTGTCTCCTGTACAATGTCACGAACATCCATCCATAGTTCATCAAGCACTCTGTCTATCAGATTTAGTCCCTTAAATCTATTCCTCACTTCCACTGTATAAGGGATTTGATTTAGGTCATACCTGAACGGTTTAATGGTTTTCCCCACTTCTTCAATTTTAGTCTGAATTTGGCAATAAGGAGTTCATCATCTGAACCATAGTCCGCTCTCAGTCTTGTTTTTGCTAACTGTATAGAGCTTCTCCAGCTGTGGCTGCAAAGAATATAATCAATCTGATTTTGGTGTTGGCCATCTGGTGATGTCCACGTGTAGAGTCTTCTCTTGTGTTGTTGGAAAAGGGTGTTTGCTATGACCAGTGCGTGCTCTTGGCAAAACTCTATTAGCCTTTGCCCTGCTTCATTCTGTACTCCAAGGCCAAATTTGCCTGTTACTCCAGGTATTTCTTGACTTCCTACTTTTGCATTCCAGTCCCCTATAATGAAAAGGACATCTTTTTGGGGTGTTAGTTCTAGAAGGTCTTGTAGGTCTTCATAGAACCATTCAACTTCAGCTTCTTCAGCATTACTGGTCAGGTCACAGACCTGGATTACCATGATATTGAATGGTTTGCCTTGGAAATGAACAGAGATTATTCAGTCGTTTTTTTTTTTTTTTTTTTTTTTTTTTTTAATTTTTTTATTAGTTGGAGGCTAATTGCTTCACAACATTTCAGTGGGTTTTGTCATACATTGATATGAATCAGCCATAGATTTTGAGATGCATCCAAGTACTGCATTTCAGACTCTTTTGTTGACTATGATGGCTACTCCATTTCTTCTAAGGGATTCCTGCCCACAGTAGTAGATATAATGGTCATCTGAGTTAAATTCATGCATTCCAGTCCATTTTAGTTCGCTGATTCCTAAAATGTCAACATTCACTCTTGCCATCTCCTGTTTGACCACTTCCAATTTGCCTTGATTCATGGACCTAACATTCCAGGTTCCTATGCAATATTGCTGTTTACAGCATTAGACCTTGCTTCCATCACCAGTCACATCCACAACTGGGTGTTGTTTTTGCTTTGGCTCCATCCTTTCATTCTTTCTGAAGTTATTTCTCTACCAATCTCCAGTAGCATATTGGGCACCTGCCGACCTGGAGAGTTCATCTTTCAGTGTCCTATCTTTTTGCCTTTTCATACCATTCATGGGGTTCTCAAGGCAGGAATACTAGAGTGGTTTGCCATTCTCTTCTCCAGTGGACCACATTTTGTCAGACGTCTCCACCACAACCCGTCCGTCTTGGGTGGCACATTGCAAAACACTTCTCTGAGAAAACTATATTGATAAAATTTTGATTTCAAGTATATTGTTTTAAAGAAAACTTTAAATAATATATAAAGCAGCTCTTGGGGTGAAAAAGAGGACAAGTAGATGTTTTACATGTGGTTAAGAGGTATAAAAAGTGCTTCACCTGTTGTGGGTGAAAGAAAAGCTAAAGAAAAAAAAGACGTCATTGGCCATCAACTGAAATTTAAACCTGAGAGTATAGAATTTTCAAAAATCTTATTTACCATTTCCCAGAGGAATATGAGGTTTGAAAATGAGATGATTGTGCCTGGAGAGGAAATGGGTGTGGGTTTTGTGGCTTCCAGACAGCGGAAGGGAAAATCATTGTGTCTCAGGGAAAGATCCTGTTTTCTCAGGCTTGGGATAGTAACAACCAAAGTTGATAGTACTTAAACAAAGGCAAGAAGACAACCTGACTATCACCCTTTTATTTCTCCTCCTTCAGGTCACTCCACAAGTAATTTCATACAGAGAAAGGCAGAAGGAAAATTAAAGGTGACTCATCTCTTAACCTCCAAAGCCTGATTCAAAATATCATGAAAGCACCTAAGAGCAATGAAAAGAAAGAAAGCCTTTAAGAGTTAAGAAAAGCAGAAAAGGAAAGGAGTCTGAAAAGTCACTGCAATCATCATTAATACACTGGACATCTGGCAAGGAGATAATTTTGCAGGGGGCAACTGGGATGAGAACTCTGATTTCTGTGTTTTCATTGACTGTGTATGTTTGAAAGTGAAAGTGTCAGTTGCTCAGTTGTGTCTGACTCTTTGTGACCCATGGACTGTATCCAACCAGACCCCTCTGTCCATGGGATTCTCTAGGCAAGAAGAATCCCATGGACAGAAGAGGGTTGCCATTTCCTTCTCAAGGGGATCTTCCCCACCCAGGGATTGAACCCAGGTCTCCCACATTGAAGGTGGATTGTGTATGTTTAGCACCTAAATTTTAAACATGGGAAGATTTTTGGAAATGCAGTTTTATCCAAGAGTTTGTTTCATGGGATACAGGAAGCATATGCAGTAAGGTCAAGTGTGTTTAATTGCTGCTGAGACAAATGGTGGTTGTACTGTTTTGTTATGGACCTGAAATGGGTAGTTAAAATTCATTTGAGGGTTCCCCCATATGTGTGTGATGATACTAACTTTTCTCAGAATCTAGCCTGAAACAAGACAAAAGATACCTTAAAACACATGTCAAACAAGAGAAGAACATCCTAAACTGAATGCCTATAATGAAAGACTAATCTATTTAAAGTTAAGGGGTGCCTTCAACAGATTAGAATTACTGAAAAGAAGTAACTTATTTCAATATATCATGTAATATTATGAGAGTTACCTCTGTTAATTAAACTTAGTCTTTTTCCTTATTCCCTAGCTTCAGATAATCTATAGCAAATGGAGTGAGAAATCAAAATAATTTGCAAAATACCCTTAAGATTGCCTTTGGAAGATTTTTTTAACCTGTTGTAGGGGTAATATGCTAGTTTATAATTAGACCCCAAATTTTGCATTTTCCAAAAGCCAGAATATATATGCAAGGAGAAAACAGGGCAAAATAAGAAGAACAAATATTTATTAAGTACATATTTTAATAATTGTTAAGCTATAATAGATTAAGAGCCTTAAAATACTGTATATGCTTTGATAAGTTGAGCCAAAAGGAATCATATGCAAAGTTATCTACTACATTATTAATAACAAAGAAAAACTGTGATCAACTTAAGTATCCAAATAGAAAATTTGTCGAAGGATTCTGAGATTCATGTGGCATGACATGAATATACTTTATATATTTTATTACATATCTAATCAAAATTACATCCCCAAAACTAAAATGAGATATATATATATATAAAGTGAGAATACTCACTATATAATATTAAGAATATTTTTCCTTTATAGGGTTATAAAACTATATACAGCGTAATTCCAATATTCTGTGGGTAGATAGATAAAGATGAAGTGTTTACAAAAGCAATGACATTTCCTGTCATACAATATTACCTGCATGGGACCTCTTTAACTTGGTCTAGTCATTGTTCTAATAATTGGAGGGACTTGTGGCAACTAAAAAGTCTCTTGATGAAAATGAAAGAGGAGAGTCAAAAAGTTAGCTTAAAGCTTAATATTCAGAAAACTAAGATCATGGCATCTGGTCCCATCACCTCATGGGAAATAGATGGGGAAACAGTGGAAACAGTGGCATACTTTGTTTCTTTGGGCTCCAAAATCACTGCAGATGATGACTGCAGCCATGAAATTAAAAGACGCCTACTCCTTGGAAGGAAAGTTATGACCAACCTAGACAGCATATTAAAAAGCAGAGGCACTACTTTGCCAACAAAGGTCCGTCTGGTCAAGGCTATGGTTTTTCCAGTGGTCATGTATGAATGTGAGACTTGGACTGTGAAGAAAGCTGAGCGCCGAAAAATTGGTGCTTTTGAACTGTGGTGTTTGAAAAGACTCTTGAGAGTCCTTTGGGCTGCAAGGAGATCCAACCAGTCCATCCTAAAGGAGATCAGTTCTGGGTGTTCATTGGAAGGACTGATGCTGAAGCTGAAACTCCATTACTTTGGCCACCTCATGCAAAGAGTTGACTCATTGGAAAAGACCCTGATGCTGGGAGGGATTGGGGGCAGGAGGAGAAGGGGGCAACAGAGGATGAGATGGCTGGTTGGCATTACTGACTCGATGGACATGAGTTTGAATAAACTCTGGGAGTTGGTGATGGACAGGGAGGCCTGGCATGCTGTGATTCATGGGGTTGCAAAGAGTCAGACATGACTGAGTGACTGAACTGTGGCAAAAAAATGAAAACTTCATGGATAGATGAAGGAAAACCACATGTTTAAGGAGGCTTTAACTCAGGAATAACTAGACAAAAAGCATATGCAGAGTGAAATTTGCAAAGACCCACAGATGAGAAGAGTTGGGTGTTTGATTGCAAAGAATTCTGGATAGGGACATAGAGTCACATTATCTATTGGGTCATTTGAGTTAAGAAGGAATTCATGAAACAAAGAACTTATATATAAGGTTTGCACTACATAATCAGAAAACATAATTCATCATTTGGTTTACTGTAAGTACTAATGAAACAAAAATAACAGTGGTAAAAATAATAATAGCAAATGTTTGTTTGGGCAATTGTGTGAATGCTTTGCATAAGTTAACTTACTGATTAAAGCAACCATATGGTTATACGGAGGAGGAAACTGATTCACAGAGTAAAATGAATAGTTGATGATAGATGATAGATAGATACAGTTTGAAGCTGGGAAAGGAGTTTGTCAAGACTGTATATTGCCACCCTACTTATTTAACTTAAATGCATCATGTGAAAGGTCGGCTGGATGACTCACAAGCTGGAATTAAATTGCCGGGAGAAATATCAACAACCTTAGATACGCAGATAATACCACTTTAACGACAGAAATTGAAGAGGAACTAAAGAGCTTCTTAATGAAGGTGAAAGAAGAGAGTGAAAAAGCTGGTTAAAAACTCAACATTAAAAAAAATAAAATCTTTGTATCTGGTCCCATCACTTCATGGAAAATAAAAGGGGGAAAAGTGGAAACAGTGACAGACTTCATTTTCTTGGGCTCCAAAATCACTGTGGATGATGACTGCAGCCACAAAATTAAAAGATGGATGAGGATGAGATGGTTGGATGGCATCACAGACTCATTGGACATGAGTTTGAGCAAACTCCTGGAGATAGTGAAGTACAGGGCATCCTGGAGTGTTGCAGTTTATGGGGCCTCAAAGAGTCAGGCATGACTGAGCAACTTAACAATAGCAAGATAGATAGATGAATAGATAGATATATAGACTAAAAAATGTGTGTGTGTGCACACACATAACACCTAGGATCACACACTAGCAAGGAAGAGAACTGAGGTCTAGGCAATCTAACTTCAGACCCTGGCACTTTTATCTGTACCACTCAGTTCAGTTCAGTTCAGTCGCTCAGTCGTGTCCGACTTTTTGCGACCCCATGAATCGCAGCATGCCAGGCCTCCCTGTCCATCACCAACTCCTGGAATTTACTCAAATTCATGCCCATCAAGTAAGTGATGCCATCCAGCCATCTTATCCTCTGTCGTCCCCTTCTCCTCCTGCCCCCAATCCCTCCCAGCATCATGGTCTTTTCCAATGAGTCAACTCTTTGCATGAGGTGGCCAAAGTAATGGAGTTTCAGCTTCAACATCAGTCCTTCCAGTGAACACCCAGGACTGATTTCCTTCAGGATGGACTGGTTGGATCTCCAAGGGATTCTCAAGAGTCTTCTCCAACACCATAGTTCAAAAGCATCAATTTTTCGGTGCTCAGCTTTCTTCACAGTCCAACACTCACATCCATACATGACCACTGGAAAAACCATAGCCTTGACCAGACGGACCTTTGTTGGCAAAGTAATGTCTCTGCTTTTTAATACGCTATCTAGGTTGGTCATAACTTTCCTTCCAAGGAGTAAGCGTCTTTTAATTTCATGGCTACAATCACCATCTGCAGTGATTTGGGAGCCCCAAAAAAGAAAGTTTGACACTGTTTCCACTGTCTCCCCATCTATTTCCCATGAGGTGATGGGACCAGATGCCATGATCTTAGTTTTCTGAGTGTTAAGCTTTAAGCCAACTTTTCCACTCTCCTCTTTTACCATTATACTGTTAAATCCTCTCATTCTAAAGCATGTTTTCTAATCAGAGATATAAATAACATTTTTGGATCTGTGTGAGCAACATGCAATAAAATCAGACTGTCTGAACGAAGGAGTTTTCTCATTGCAGGAAATGACAGAAAAGGATTTAAAATAATAACAGAGAGAAGAGAAAAGTGACCTGCCTTTGGCTTTGGTATCTTGTTTCACCTACTTCACAGACTCCCAAAGCTCTTATCCACAGGACTGAGTTACCCATCAGAGCTGGAGAAGCAATAGGATAAGTGAAGGGGGACATATCAGCTAGAAGGGGGCTGAGAATGCTGTGCACTCTTTTAAACATAATTTTACCATTTTGCTTGCCATAAACAACAATGCCCCAGGCAAATCTATATTCACTTCACCCAGATTGCTAAATTGGTTTGTGAAACTTTGATAGCTAGTTTGTTAGTGTTTCTTGTTATTCTTGTTATCTGATCACACAGAGTATGACATTATCAGTCACGTTGTGATTTTAAGGCTTAGATCAGGGTACACAGTTGTGTTCTGCTCTTATTCCTGTTTGGGAGATAAATAAGATAAGGTCAATAAAGGACTGGCATGGTCTAATTGGGGTATGCTCGTCTTTATCCCACAGATTTCATACAGCAGAGTTCATACATTAGGTACATACAATACTAACAGGTAATTCATAGGGTTAAGGTTAAAATTAGTTAGCCCATTGAAAGAATGTAGAATAGCACTCTGCTACTCAGCACATAGTTAATACTCCAAAAATGGAAGTTTTGTAACTTATTCCAGGGAGCACTTTAATAGAGGTCTTCATTTTGGCTTAGTCCTGAGGTGAGATAATTTGGATTACAGAGGACCCTTTTCTAGTCTTCTAGAAACCTGGCTTCCCCATAAGAAGGTGCATCCTGTCCTTGGAGGCAAGAAGAACCCATGATGTGTGGATTAATGAAAGACTGTAGAGAGATTTCAGATTTTGTTATCTTGTGGTTCTTAGTAGTAATACTAGTCTAGACATTATAGAATTATGGAAAGAAATATAAATGACAGATGACAGAAAGGGATTTTAGCCAAGACACTAAATAACAGCTTGCAATTATAGACTGCTTAGTTTGGAGCAGTTACTGTTAAAAGCACTTTACGGGATTTAAATTGTTTAATGCTCACAATATGGCTTTACTAGTGGGTTTTAAACATTTTATAAATTAGAAAATAGGAGGATAGGGAAGTAAAATGACTTACTTAAGTTTACACAGCCAGAGGCAGAGTCAAGTTTCTAATCAAGGCAGATGGAATCAGAGCTTTTCACCCCTACATTCTGCAGCCTCTTCTAGCTTGCCAAAGAAATTAAAATCAGTGAAAATATCCAGAAAAGCTAAAATGCAATCATGCTGTAGTGGGGATATTAGCTCACAAAATATATGTCATCTTCTTCATGTTGAATATATAAAACAGCTTTCTCAAAAGAAAGCCAAATCATGATAGTATGTACAGTCGGACTGCCTCTGTATTGCTGGATTCCACACACATGGATTCAGACAATTTCAGATCAAAAATATTCCAAACAATTTCCAGAAAGTTCCAAAAAGCAAAATTTGAATTTACAGTGAGCTGGCAACTATTTATAGCATTTACTTTGTATTAGATATTATAACTAGTCTAGAGATAATTGATGTGCATAGATTATAGGCAAATTTTGTTGTTCCGTTGCTAAGTCATGTCTGACTCCTTGCAACCTTATGGACTGCAGCACACCAGCCTTCCCTGTCCTTCACTATCTCCCAGACCTTGCTCAACCTTATGTCCATTGAGTTGGTCACGCTATCTGACCATCTCATCCTTTACAACCCTCTTCTCCTTTTGCCATTAATCTTTCCCAGCATCAGTCTTTTCCAATGAGTCAGCCCTTTACATCATCAGGTGGCCAAACTATTGGAGCTTCAGCTTCAACATCAGTCCTTCCAATGGGTATTCAGGGTTGATTTCCTGTAGGATTGACTGGTTTGATCTCTTTGCTGTCAAAGGGACTCTCAAGAGTCACCTCCAGCACCATAATTCCAAAGTATCAACACTTCAGCGCACAGCCTTCTTTATGGTCCAACTCTCACGTCAGTACATGACGACTGGAAACACCATAACTTCTACTATACAGACCTTTGTTTGCAAAATGATGTCTCTGCTTTTTAATATGCTGCCTAGGTTTGTCATAGTTTTCTTTCCAAAGAGCAAGTGTCTTAATTCCATGGCTGCAGTCACCATCCGCAGTGATTTTGAAGCCCAAGAAAATAAAATCTGTCACTGTTTTCACTTTTCCCCTATTTGCCATAAAGTGACATGACTGTATGCCATGATCTTAGTTTTTTTAATGTTGTTTCAAACTAGCTTTTCCATTCTCCTATTTCATCCTCATCAAGAAGCTCTTTAGTTTTTCTTTGATTTCTGCCATTAAAGTGGCATCATCTACATATCTAAGGTTGTTGACATTTCTCCTGGCAATCTTGATTCCAGCTTGTGATTCCTCCAACCTGGCATGTTGTATAATGCACTCTGCATGTAAGCTAAATAAGCAGGATGACAATATACAGCCTTGTCACACTGTTTTCTCAATTTCGAAATAATCAGTTGTTCCATGTCTGATTCTAACTGTTGCTTCTTGACCTGCGTACATGTTTCTCAGGAAACAGGTAAGGTGGTCTGATACTACCATCTCTATAAGAATCTTCCAAAATTTGTTGTGATAAAAGACTTTAACATAGTCAAAGTATACAAATACTATGTCATTTAATACAAGGGACTTGTTCATCTGTGGATTTTGATATCTGTGTGGCGTTCTTGGTATGAATCCACTGAAGATGTCAAGAGAGGACTGGATATGTAATATCCAGAAGAAAAACTTGAGAACAAGAAAAGGACATTTCATACTCTAAGTAAGTGCTGAATAGTTAATAGATAAGAAGTAATCACTAATTTTTAGAAATGAGACTAAGTGCATACCAGAGGATATACTAATACTGGGTCTACATATCACAGATCACTTTGGTGGTTTCACTGACAAGGAAGTGATTTTTGTAACTGACTTGAATTGTTAAGCTAAGCATTTATCAAAAGTACAGGCATAAAGTACAGATCAATAGTTGTAAACAGCAGGGGTTTGAACTGTAATATAAGCAAGAACTTTACAACAATCAGACGTATCCAAATCCTGGTTGTATCTGGGGAGTTAATGAACCAAAGCTCTTACAGGTATGCAAGATAGACTAGATGACCTTTTGATAGGAACATTACAGATCCACAATTGGGCAGGCTATTTAGCTGTCTTATATGTAAATAGCCTTTAAAGCAGAAAGTCTAAGAAATCATTAATTCCGTTACTCATCCAATCTTTCTTGAGAATCTATATATTCATTCATGTGCTAAGTACTAGGAAAATTGTGGCTCTTTTTAGACAATCACAGTATCATATCTGTAAATATAGTAACTAGTGACACTTAAGATTTTTCTCCCTCTTTTGTGCATACTATTATAAGTCACATTCTCAAACACCTATTAAAAAAAAGAAATTATTGCATATTGTTACTTTTTAGTAGAATTGGATGGGAGGTGAAAAATTTCAAAGAAAATAAGTGTGACTAGTTCAAAATAGGAAAAGAACTACAAATCCCTAAAGAATTGGACTCTACAATCTTTAAAGAAATGAAGAAAAAGAAAGTGCCCTTATTAAGAATACAACACCCATATCCACATTCTGCTGCCAAACACATGTGTACATGTGCAGGAGGGCACAAAGCTCTCTAACCTGGGTCATGCGTAGGACTTACATGGCAGTCTAATACAGGGGCCCATTTGCTCGTGAACAATGAAGTCATCCTGCTGTTTTTCCGGCACTTTATCGAGTGTGTAATGGCGTTTGATATTGCTAAGACATGGTTGTTCTAGAAGCACTGGTGCATTACGGCAGAGAGGTGGATTGTGTATGATGAGTCATGCTCAACAAATTTGTGGTCGGTCTCTACACAGTGAGGAAAAAAAGGAACAAGATTGAATAACAGAGACCTGGGAAGCGAGAAAGTTCTCATCACAGGCACTAGGGCACCTCCGTTTTGAGTAAGATGGAAAAGGCTTAAGTACACTAAGTTTTCCACAGAGTTCCAGTAATCTTCAATAGTTCAAGTCCTGGATCAAATGTTAGTCTAATAATACTCCTACTGGAGAAAAGGCATTTTCATCTGTGAGTCACTTTGCAGAAGGGATAACTTCTAAACACTGGTTACCATGAGGTTTGGATGCCTGCCAGAAAGGAAGTTCAAGAAATAACATGAACAAGGCAAAGAGTTCGATGAGAAACCTTCAGAATTTTTGGAGGGAGGAGAGGAAAAACAATCTGAAACTTGAGTAGATCCAGAAAATTAGTTCATTTATGTAACCCCTGGTGACTGGCAAGAATTTTCTGGCTTTCACGAGCCAATCCTCAACTCAGAAAATGGACACATCTCAAGGGAAATGAATCCTTAGAAGGAAAAGTATGTGTCCCTCCTCACCACTTCATGCTTTTTAAAGAGAAAAGCCATAGCCTGCTACCAGAATTGTGGCTTGACAAAGTAAACATTCCTTCAAAACTCCCTTCTTTCTCTAGGGTGAGATGCAAGCATCTTTCCATCACACCTGTGAAACCTCTACAGTCTGGCTCCAGCCCACTTCCTGCATTGCTTTCCTATCATCATTGCCTTCCATGTCCCCATACCCCAGTCCCACTCCACTCTGCACAGAACTCCAAGGAGCCTTCATCACACTTCAGCCTTTGACACATGTTTTCCTCTAACCAGCATCTCTACCCTTACCTGCTTGACAAAATTCCACTCCTCTCTCAAAATACAGCTCAAATGTTCTCTTTTACGGAAGGACATCCCTGGGCAGTCCCAATCCACCCCACTTTATTATCAATTCTCCCATTCATCAACATTTAATGAAATCAAGTGCTCTTTGCACTTGCTCTATACCAGAAACAATTGTAAAAGAAATTTTTATAAATTAACTCAGTGAATCCTCGCAATAACCACATGGAGTAACTACTAATGTTATCTCCACTTTACAGGGGAGGGGGCTTCCCTTGTGGCTCAGCTGGTAAAGAATCCGCCTATAATGTGGGAGACCTGGGTTCAATCCCTGGGTTGGGAAGGTCCCCTGGAGAAGGGAAAGGCTACCCACTCCAGTATTCTGGCCTTGAGAATGCCATGGACTATATAGTCCATGGGGTCACAAAGAGTTGGACACAACTGAATGACTTTCACTTGCTTGCTTGCTTTACAGGTGAGGAGAGTGATGCACTGGGAGAATAAATGATCTGCCCATGATCATATCACACATACACAATGGAGCTGGAATTTGAACTCAGAAAGCATGGCCTTACCAATCAGTTATGCTGCTTCTTTACTTGGTTCATACCCCAGTGATGTCATGAATCCCACTTTATTTCAAATATTTGCTGGCTGACCTGTCTCTGCAGTTACATGTCAATGCCTTGCAGGCAGGATCTCAGCTATACCTATTTGCATTTTGAGTGCTTGTTGCAGGAACTACAGATAACACGTGCTTTAGTAATAACTGACCAGTAAGCAAACAAAGAAAACATGAGAATCGATAAAAATGGGTTGTTAGACAGGTTTTGACATAAGGAATAAAGTATGAAAGATCACCTTGGGGAAAACAACTTTATTCTGATTGAAGGACTGTTTTGGTTTTGCATTTTTATATGTTGGTGTTTTTCCAAGTTAAAAAAAAGGCCATGATGAATGACATGGCAGAAAACAAAAGAACTGAAGGGAAATGAAGAGTTTCTGATTTCATATGGAGAGAGAGGACAACGCGGGGCTCAGAAGAAACGGCAGAGCACCTAGTGAGGAGGGAGAAGGCAGATCACAGCCCACAGCTGGCTTCCATGTGATCTCTGCCAACTGATGGGCTGTGGCGAGAACAGGTCTTAAGCAAGAAGTTCTAGGAGGACTTTGTTTGCATGAGCTGATTTGTAGAGTAACACATGGTAGGGAATGCAAAGTCAGGTGGGCCTTAGGAAGCATCACTACGAACAAAGCTAGTGGAAGTGATGGAATTCCAGTTGAGCTATTTCAAATCCTGAAAGATAATGCTGTGAAAACACTGCACTCAATATGCCAGCAAACTGAGAAAACTAAGCAGTGGCCAAAGGACTGGAAATGGTCAGTTTTCATTCCAATCCCAAAGAAAGGCAATGCCAAAGAATGCTCAAACTGCCACACAATTGCACTCATCTCTCATGCTAGCAAAGTAATGCTCAAAATTCTCCAAGCCAGACTTCAACAGTACATGAACTGTCAACTTCCAGATATTCAAGCTGAATTTTAAAAAGGCAGAGGAACAAGGGTTCAAATTGCCAGCATCCATTGGTTGAAAAAGGAAGAGAGTTCCAGAAAAATATCTATTTCTGCTTTATTGACTATGCCAAAGCCTTTGACAGTGTGGACCACCACAAACTCTGGAAAATTCTTCAAGAGATGGGAACTGCCCTTGGGAAATCTGTATGCAGATCAGGAAGCAACAGTTAGAATTGGACATGGAACAGCAGACTGGTTCCAAATAGGGAGAGGAGCATGTGAATGATGTATACTGTCACCCTGCTTATTTAACTTATATGCAGAGTACATCATGAGAAATGCTAGGCTGGATAAAGCACAAGCTGGAATCAAGATTGCTGGTAGAAATATCAATAACCTCAGATATTCAGACGACACCACCCTTATGGCAGAAAGCAAAGAACTAAAGAGCCTCGTGATGAAGGTGAAAGAGGAGAGTGAAAAAGTTGGCTTAAAGCTCAACATTCAAAAAACTAAGATCATGGCATCCGGTCCTATCACTTCATAACAAATAGATGGGGAAACAGTGGACACAGTGGCTGACTTTATTTTTCTGGACTCCAAAATCACCGCAGATGGTGACTGCAGCCATGAAATTAAAAGACACTTGCTCCTTGGAAGAAAAGTTATGACCAACCTAGGCAGCATGTTAAAAAGCAGATACATTATTTTGCCAACAAAGGTCCATCTAGTCAAGGCAATGGTTTTTCCAGTAGTTACATGTGGATGTGAGAGTTGAACTATAAAGAAAGCTGAGCACCAAGGAATTGATGCTTTTGAACTGTGGTGTTGGAGACTCTTGAGAGTCCCTTGGACTGCAAGGAGATCCAACCAGTCCATCCTAAAGGAAATCAGTCCTGAAAATTCATTGGAAGGACTGATGTTGAAGCTGAAACTCCAATACTTTGGCCACCTGATGCGAAGAGCTGACTCATTTGAAAAGACCCTGATGCTGGGAAAGATTGCGGGCAGGAAGAGAAGGGGATGACAGAGGATGAGATGGTTGGATGGCATCACTTACTCGATGGACATGGGTTTGAGTAAACTCCGGGAGTTGGTGATGGACAGGGAGGCTTGGCGTGCTACAGTCTATGGGGTCACAAAGAGTCAGACACAACTGAGCCGCTGCACTGAACTGAGCTGAACATCGTAGGGAGAGCAGGGGCCCAGGACTATGGTTTGGAATGAAGGGGGAGACTAAAGATGCTTTTACCTTAGGAGGTAGGAAACATTGAAGATGGGTTCAGCCCTCTGCCTGACTGTGAGGACTACTTCCAAGCTGTAAGAATGGAACATTCTCCAGCGATCCTTTCATAAAAATACCATGCAAGGCAAGGGAGTGCTGCTTCAGGACACAGGAGACAGAGCGCCACACAGACCCGGGCAGATCATTTTCCACATCCAGTTAAGATGAGGGTTTGACAGCTACCCAGTAAGACCTGCAAGAAATGAGGCAATGTGGCCATAGGAAGCATGGGAATGCCCTCAGATTTTCCCCAAAGAAGGAATATTGTATCCTCTCCAGGGAGCGCTACTTAAAGAGTGTCTCTTTTTCTCTCTCTATCTCTGCCTCTCCACCACCACCTGCCCCACTGCCTTCCTTATTAGGAGCAAGTTATCTGATGGGTGGAAGTGGAGAGAGGCCAAGGTAACTAGGTTGGTGTATACGATGAGCAGTTTCTAACTGAAAGGCAGCTGGGCCATTCTTTCCCTTGTATCCTTTTTTGTTTTTGCTGTTTTGACTTGAACTCCCTATACTCAGAGCAGGATGAGGTCACCTTGAACTCATTCTCCAGGGGATGAGCAGAATGTGCACGGCTGTCTGCTGGTTTCAGATCTCTCTGTTCAGACTGCTCCATCTAATGAGGGATGGGTAATAAAAGGGAATCTTTCACTGAGCTCATGCTATTTTCAACACAGAACTGATAGCCTAGGTCACTTCTTAAAGCTGTGGGTAAAAACCAGATACTTCAATCAAAATGTTAACAATTTTATTACTTAATTCCTACCTGGCCCCTTGTGTAAGTCCTCTCTATAACATAGGACTTGGAGGGAGAGAGGGTAGTTCCTTGGCCCATAAAGCCCCCCCACAGGGAACCTCAGGCATGAAGGATTATCAGTAAAGATGATGCTAGGGAATTACATGGAGACTGCAGCCAGTACTCACAACGGAGCTGGAAGCACGTGAGCAAAGACAGATGTAAGTCTAGCTGACACTTTCATCAGCTCATAAACTGGACTTCCAAACAAGAAGACTCTGTGGGAACTATGTGGACAAGTAGGGCCAAAAGTCAATGAAATGTGGGTTATTATAGTACAGTTAGTAACCCATAAACAACCGACTGGTGAGGCCTTGGGAAATACAGATTGTCTTACACTGGAAGAGAGCTGGGAGCTGAATTCATGGCAGATATTCTGAGCTGACTGGCCTCTCCCTCTAAAATGAGTAAGTTGTTAAGTAAAAAGGGAAGGATTAACAAAGGGGGCAGGGGGAAGGCTTATGGAAAAAATGACCTTGAACTCTCTCAGCAGGAGGGAAGTTTGCAGATAGAAAAGTCTGAGTTCAAATATCAAGTCCCTCATTAATAGCTATGTGATTAGATGCAAATCTGGAAACTTCTCTGAGCCTAATTTTCCTAGTTAAAATTTGAGCTCTTTAATCACATTCAGTCTTCTCTGATCATACTGGTAAACATGATAAAGGTAAATACCTTGACATTACATTCCATAGGAAGTTAGAATAAATAAGAAAACTAACATACAAGAATTTTCATTTTGATTTCTATAAAAAGTGTTTTAACATCACATAACATTACTCATGGATTGACCTCAGAAAAATCCTGAGTGAAAAAAAAAAAAATGATTTGCCTGAATCTCCACTGAGCTGCTTTTAAGTTATAAAATAAGGTTAAGTTAGATAAACTCTCTGAAACTCAGTTGGTTCATCTGTAACATGGAACAAATAACACACAGATTAAAATCTTGAATGCTTGACCTAGCTTCATCTGAGCAGCTAATTACCAATGACTTTGTGTAGCTCAAGCCTTAGTTTTCCACTGCTAAACAAAGAAGATAGAAACATCCAAAGGCAATGTCTAGTTATAACGTTTGGTGGAAACAAGAATAAAGATTTTTATTTTCTGAAAGTGATTTAATCTGTTTTACCCAGTGGGAAAGCACTAAAGGCTATCATTTTGTTTTCCTTAGTTGAAGCTATTAACTGTAATTGCTTTCGTTAATAATACTTTACTTATTATAATAATCAAAGCTCAATTTTTGTACTTATACCCTGGGGCCAGTTTGCTGAGGCACAATTTTTAAATGGATGAAAAACAATTAATAACAACTAGAAAAAAACACTAATGATCTTATCAAAGAAAGTGCTATGCAAACTCCAGTTGCAAAATCACACATGAACACAAAATAGAACACTTGGTCTCAGCTAGTTTTGTGGGTTCCCTAGTATTGACCAAATACAGAATATTTCGATAGCAGAAAAATAATGCTTCTGAGGACATTCTCCTCCTGGGCATAATAGGGGATGTTTCTACTAATCTACCAAAGGTCAGAGACAGCCTATTATATTTCCTGCAGTGTGTGAGCTTTCCAAGAGGGAAACCACAATAATTTAAAGAGGAAAATCTTCCCTCATCTCCCAACACCAGAGGTCCCTCCCTGTGACCAGCAAGGTAGGATGTGACAAGACCGCTCCCACCCTTTGGCCACCTCCTTAACCCTGAAACACACCCTTAACTCCAGACCCCACTTTTCTTACTAAACACATCATGTTTTCTGCCTGGAGCTTTTATTTCTTCTTTCCTTTGTCTGGAATAACTTCCAGGAATTTTTTTTTTTTTTTTTGTATTCAGGTCTTAGCTCGAGATAACATCTACTAACCCATTTCAAATGCTGTTCTCAAAAAGCCCTGTCACTCTTAGAGACATTCTCTGTGACTATCTGAAACTACTGAATGATTCATCCAGTGTCTTGTTTACTACTGCATTCCCAACATCTCAATCGGGCCAGAGTCATAGCAAGTAAGTACTTGATAAATATTTGTTGAATGAATGGGGGAGATAAATTAGTGAATTCTCACTAGATGTTGGAACAAGGCAAATAGTGAGTGACTTTTTCATGCCTCTTCTGTCAGGAGAGCAGCAGCTGGTAACCATTCCTTTCTCCCCGCTACTTCCATCCCATCTCTCTCCTTTCTTTTCCTTCACATCCAGATTTTAATGTGAGCTAGAAGCAAAGTCTCAGTGCCCAGCAGCCTGTGTTTGAATTTAGAATGCACTTAGTTGTAGGTCCATGAGGGCAAGTAGTAAATATTTGTCAGTCTTTTTCACAATATGTTTCTAGGGCCTGCAGAGAACTAGCAGATGTTCAGGTCCTTTGTTAGTAAATGAGAAGAAAATCTGAATGAATACATGCTTTTTACTTTTCTACTTTCTAGTTGAGAGATATCAAATAAGTTCTTAACCTCTCTAACTTCATTTTCCCCATAAGAAAAAATTTGAAAATACTATTTGCCACATAAGATTATTGCAAGGATCAAGTGAGGCTAGATAAGCCCAGAGAGAATATGCTTTCAATAAATGATTTTGGAGTTATTACTAAAATAGCCTCCATTCATAATTAAAATATAATTAGCTTTGGTCCAATAATTCAGTGTGGATATTTGCATCCATGATATACCTCCCCCCAGCTCTGAAGATGTATAGAGCTCTCCCACCTATGGTTCTAGTTTCCAGGCCAATCATAATCTGAAGCACAAACTCAAGGAAACCTTGGCATATAGATTTGTGTCTAAGAATGTCTTTCTCTGCTTCCCAAGAGCCAGGACGCACGCCACCCAGCAGGACCACATTTCTGATGATGGATATTTTTACCTTGAACTCCTCAATTTGCATCCTTATCACATAAAATTTCTTCTTTGGTATCACATCTGAGTGAGTTTCATCAGCTATCTGGTTGGGGGAAATGTCATTTATCTATCTGCTTGCTCTGGTCATAAATCCAGGTGAGGAACAAGCATCCGGAAATAAAACCCTGGCTGAAAAATAGCTCCACCCCCATGACATCAACATGAACAACTGGTCCTGAGCTGTTTTTTTGTGCACATCGTTCTGTCACAGGCTTCATTGATTGTTTGCATCCCTTGCCTTTCTACACAGGGCTAACCATTAAGCACACTTCAGGCTTCAGTTTAGACTTTACTTCCTTTGTGGAAACTTCAAGGTCTCAGATAAGGTAAGCATGACCTTCTTCTACATACTCTGAACTTAAGAAATCATTCATTCAATATGTTGTATTCAGAACCTATATATACTGGATACTCTTAGATATTAGTTATACAACATTGAAAAACAATAACAGTAATAACAAAATAAAACAAAAAAAACAGGTAAAAAATTCAATCTTTGTAAATCTTACATTATGAAAGAAGAGAAAGACAGCAAGAAAAAAAGTAAGAGAAATAAAAATATATGTATATTACATAGTTTCTGAACAGAAAAGGCAAAGCAGGTAGGGAAATAGAAAATGGTCAAAGGAGATGTAATTTTACATGAAGTGTCCTGGAATGCCTTAATGATTAAAATGGCATTTTAGTCGTGAACACAAGAAAGTAAAAGGTGAACCCTATATATCTCCATCTTATCACTGACTACAGATTAATAATATCATCTACTCATGTTGTTCTCACAATAATTGCCATCATAATAAAAGTTCCCCAAGGGGAGGGGTCATTCTACTCATAATACTATCTCCAGAGTTTAGCCCAGGGTAAAGAATGAACTGGGTGCTCAATACGTATTTGTGGAATCCATTGCTATTATTTTGATCATAGCCATGTAATCCTCCAAGGGCCAGACCCTGTTTCACCTTGACGTACTTTCTAGGTATACCCACCACCAGCTTCTCCTGTCTTCTCTATACATGAGTCTGGATTCCTTATCACTGAGTTCACTCAACTCATTGAGATAACCATCCATAAGAGGATTAAGGGTTTTTGCTGCCAGGTTGTCAATATAATGGGATATAAAATATTACTGGAAAAGTTAACTCATTAAGGAAAATGTATATCCAACACATCTTTTTGTGGTTGGAAAGGTCACTTTGATAAGTTGTAAAGGAGTGGGAGTTAGATCCTCAAGGATCATGACTCAACACTTGATCATCATTGAACTATATATTAGTCACCTGGGACTGCTATTGACAAAATATCATAGACGGGGTAGCTTAAACAATAGACATATATTTCTCACAGTTCAAGAAGCTGGCAAGTCCAAGATTAAGTTGCCAGCAGATCCAGTTCCTTATAACAAACTTCTCCCAGGCTTTCAGACAGCTAATTTATTGTTCTCTCATGGCAGAGAGAGAGAGAGAGGGAATTCTGGTCTCTTCTTCTTTTATAGAGACACTAATTCCATCATGGGGACCCCAACTTCATGACTTCATCTAAACCTAACACCTCCCCAAAGTCCCTACTTCCATATATCCTCACATTGGTGGTTAGGGCTTCAAAATGTGATCCTGGGGAGACACAATCACTCCATAAGAAACCACCTTGTGAAGAGAACTTTAAAAAAATTACTGAAAAATGCATCACTGTTTATCTTTCAAGGTTGTAAAGCAACAAGAAAAATATGAATACATGAAGCCCTTGGTATCACTCAATCGAACAACATTTACTGCCTAATTCTAGGTCTTTGAACCCAAGACTTCACTGATTATCTACCTTAGGAAGTAAGGCTTCCCAGGTAGTGCTCGTGGTAAAGAGTCTGTCTGCCAATGCAGGAGCAGCCTCAGGAAATATAGGTTCAATCCCTGGGTTGGGAAGATCCCCTGGAGGAGGAAATGGCAACCCACTCAGAGAATGTCACATTAGTGGATTCACACTGAAAATAATGTGTGTAAGTTATCATAATGATGTTATTTAGACAATTACTACAAAATCCTAGACACTCACAATAAGCAGTGACTTCACATTCACATATCTGTGGTCATCTAGGGTTCAACTGATTTAGGTTGATCTTGGCTGCACTTGACTCTGATTGTGGGTTACACTATTGGGTGCTCTAGGTGTGTTCTCATAGGCAAAGGCAGGAACACATGAGGGCAAGCCCAAATGTACTAGAACTGTTAAAGCCTCTGTCATCACATCTGCTAACATCCAAACCTTTGGACAACCCAACACATCAAGCCCAAAGTCAGGGTGCAAGGAAAGAATGCACCGCCCATCACAAGGCCATGGCAAAGATGTGGATATGTAATAACACTCTACGAGAATGAAAAATTGGAATCAGTAATTCAATCTACTACATAATTCATCTCATTTCAAGGGGTCACTCAATAGCTCCAATGCTTGGACTCAAGTCTGAGGATTAAGAACTTTTGAAGACCAAATTTAAATAATAGCATAGTGAACTCTGTAAATCCCAGGTGCTTGCAATTTGCTTATATATAACTTAAATCTAGTTAATTTTTTAGCATGGCTAATATTTCTTGGACTTCTCTTTTTAAAAAAATTCACCTTTTTATTATGGATGCAATACGGTACTGTGGAAAGAATGTTAGTGGGAATTCAAACACTCAGGATCCAGTCCTGTATCTGCCACTAATTAACTCTGAGACCATCAGCAAATTATCTCAAATTCTTTTGGTCATGTTCTGCTCTTTGCAAAATGAAGACTTGGACTGAATAGTTACATTTCCTCCCATCACTACAATTGCATGAGCGTATGTTTACTGACATGGATGTGGGCCAATAGGCCTTGCCTCATCTTTCTTTTTAAAAAATATTTTATTGTTGCATCACATTAAGAATTCCCTGAACCAAAAATCTGTGTAAACCAAAGTGAGGATCTTATCTATAGTAAGGAACAGCATTTAAATCTTCCTTGGATGGACCCAGAGTGAATCCAGTCCCCCATTTCCTGACTGTGCCCTGTACCGTGTGGAGGATACCTAACCAGGAGATCAAGGTTACCCATGATCCCAAGCTGGAACCAGAATGGAGAGGATTTGCAGAGCTGGAATGCATACATGAATCATGTTTATTTATATCTCCCAGGTTTGCATGGATATCCAAATACATTTAGCACATGTGATGGTATTTGTCTCTTTGAAATTAGCACAAATTGCATGTTTGTTTGGGAAGTTAATAATACCACATTTGCTTCTCACAGTGACATATCAGCAAACTGTTTTTCTAAACCATTCCATGTACTTCCACCACACCGCAGCTGAGGTCTGATTCAAGTCAAAGCCCCAAGTGACTATAAACCAAACAATTATTTTTTTAATCCTAATGTGTTTGCTTCCTAATGACCCACAGCCTTAAACTCACGCTGGGCAGAAGGGAAAAAAACTTTCTTTTTTTGTGCTCCCGGCCTCAACAGGGCAAGGCACATTCTAGAAGACTAGTTATGGGTGACCAGAATGCAATTCAAAACATCAGCACTCTTTGATCAGGGCAACTTGCTTACTTTTAATTGTTTCCAGAGTGCTTGTCTGAAAATTTGTTAGATTATACATCACGTGCAATGAGAACTGATGGCTGAATTTACTGCTTTAATTCTTGGCTTGAAAAGGGGTTATGCTGATTTCAGTTACACTTAGGAAGCTGAGCTCTTGGCCAAGCAACATAAAGGTGATTTCAAGTGCTGTCTCTTTTCACCCATCCCCAAAATAGCAAGAAATGAACTGAGGGATCTTGTGAGAAAGTGTGAGGTAACTGGTTGCTAGTAGTTTTACTCCAGCTTCACTAGCTTTTTTTTTTTCTTTCTTCTTTATAGATATCAGTGGATATGAGTACTATAAAGTCATCCCTTACAAAGTTGAGTAGTCAGAGCACAGTTGGTATCAAAGAAAATGCCTTTAAAACCAGATATCCCCAAATTCTTCATGTTTATTTGTGAGATTGGTCTCTCCTGGCACTAAGTAGGGCTTCCCAGGTGGCTCAAGTGGTAAAGAATCCACCTGCCAATGCAGGAGATGCGGGAGACCACCAGTTCAATCGATCCCTGGGACAAGAAGATCCCCCGGAGAAAGAAATAGCAACCCACTCCAGTATTCTTGCCAGGATGATGCCATGAACAGAGGACCTGGCAGGCTACTATCTATTGGGTCTCAGAGTTGGACATGACTGAGTTAAGGAAAAGAAACAAGCAATGAGAAAAACTTTCCCTTGCAGGCCAATGCTCAGAGTGTTTTCCTTTTCTAACTCTCATGATCTCTTTGGGTGGCCTTACACAGGTCCCATGAATTCAACACTGACGTTTGTGCAGATGACATTTAAGATGTCACTTCCAGGCTCAAGCTCAGCTCTTCAACCTACACTTCGGTTCACCAAGCAGACATGGTTGACCAAATGCAATGCAAGTTCAATGCAGCTAATGACAAATTGATTGTTTTTACTTACACTCCCATCCCCAATTCCTTCTCTATTTCTAATTTTGCTTTTGGCTCCACTCTTCTACTTTTCTAAACTTTGCCAAGAACTTAAACATGATCTTCAGTTGTTTCCTCTCCTCTGTATCCTTCTTTCACTTTGTCACTAACCCCATTTATTCCACCTCTATGTTTTTCCTAAATTCATCCTGCTTTTCTGATCAAAGAGCTCTGGAAACAGATTTCTAACAGGACCTGAGATTTTTAACTGGTGCCAATCCATTCTATATTTTAATGTCAACATTAGATCATTTCTTCCTTAAACCCATTCAGTGATGTTACTTACATGTTAAAGTTAGTTAACACTCTCTGTGGCCCAAAGGCTAAATGCCTAGATTCCTAAGCATGACCTAAAAGAACTTCCATTTGCCTGCCAGACCTAGCCTATCTTGAACCTTACTTTCTGCCAACTTGGCTATTAGCATCCTGAGTTCCAGTAATAAATTATTTGCATGTGGTTTTTTTTTTTTTTTACATACTTTTATTTATTTATTTATTTGGTTGTGCTGGGTTTTTGTTGCTCCATGAACTCTTCTCTAGTTGCAGTGAACAGGGGCTACACTTTAGTTGTGGTACAAGAGTTTGTCATTGCATAAACCACAGCAGGATCTTCTATGACCCACCTCCCAGAATATTGGAAATAAAGGCAAAAATAAACAAATGGGACCTAATTAAAATTAAAAGCTTCTGCACAACAAAGGAAACTATAAGCAAGGTGAAAAGATAGCCTTCAAAATGGGAGAAAATAATAGCATATGAAGCAATGGACAAAGAATTAAACTGAAAAATATACAAGGAACTCTTGCAGCTCATTCCAGAAAAATAAAAGACCCAATCAAAAAGTGGACCAAAGAACTAAACAGACATTTCTCCAAAGACATACAGATGGCTAACAAACACATGAAAAGATGCTCAACATCACTCATTATCAGAGAAATGCAAATCAAAACCACAATGAGGTACCATTATACACCAGTCAGGATGGCTGCTATCCAAAAGTCTACAAGCAATAAATGCTGGAGAGGGTGTGGAGAAAAGGGAACCCTCTTACACTGTTGGTGGGAATGCAAACTAGTACAGCCACTATGGAGAACAGTGTGGAGATTCCTTAAAAACTAGAAATAGAACTGCCATATGACCCAGCAATCCCACTTCTGGGCATACACACTGAGGAAACCAGATCTGAAAGAGACACGTGCACCCCAATGTTCATCGCAGCACTGTTTATAATAGCCAGGACATGGAAGCAACCTAGATGCCCATCAGCAGACGAATGGATAAGGAAGCTGTGGTACATATACACCATGGAATATTACTCAGCCATTAAAAAAAATATATTTGAATCAGTTCTGAGGTAGATGAAACTGGAGCCCCTTATACAGAGTGAAGTAAGCCAGAAAGAAAAACACCAATACAGTATACTAATGCATATATATGGAATTTACAAAGATGCTAACGATAACCCTGTATGTGAGACAGCAAGAGAGACACAGATGTATTGAACAGTCTTTTGGACTCTGTGGGAGAGGGCGAGGGTGGGATGATATGGGAGAATGGCATTGAAACATGAAAATTATCATATGTTAAATGAATCGCCAGTTCAGGTTCCATGCATGATACAGGGTGCTCGGGGCTGGTGCACTGGGATGACCCAGAGGGATGGGATGGGGAGGGAGATGGAAGGGGGGTTCAGGATGGGGAACACATGTACACCCATGCCAGATTCAAGCCAATGTATGGCAAAACCAATACAATGTTGTAAAGTAAAATAAATAAATAATTCAAAAAAAAAGAGTTTGTCATTTGGGGTGGCTTCTCTTGTTGCGTAGCATGAGCTCTCGAACCTTCGGGCTTAAGTAGTTGTGGCTGTCGGGCTCTGGAGCACAGCCTCAGTACTTGTGACACACAGGCTTAGTTGCCTCATGGCGTGTGGGATCTTCCTGAACCAGTGATGGAACCCATGTCTCTTGCAATGGTAAGTGTACTCTTTAGCACTGATCCACCAGGGAAGCCCTATTTGCACATTATTTAATATACTTTATAATCCTTGGTGCTTAACACTTGTTTTTTCTTTTGATAAGAAGCCTGCCTTCAAATCCTTACTTCATTTTCAAAAACTCTCCTCAAATATGGTATCTGTTCTGAATCCTTAGAATCCCATTGACAAAGTCAAATATGTTCTTCTTCTGTACTCCCAGGGAATCTAGGGGAAGCAGAAATTGTTAGGGTTATCAACAGTTCCAGATCACATGTGACTTTCCCTGTTTTCACCCAGAAAGACTCATACCCAAGATATCACTCAGTCTTAGGCAAGCTGGGACAGTTGCTTATCCTGACACAGTGAGGGGGGGTCTCCATTTTCATGTGTCATATTCATCAGATTATGAGTTACTTGAAATCAATGTAAAGGTCTGATTCCTCTTTGTAGCCCTAAAAGTTAGTACTATATCTGCAAAACAGTAGATTTAATAGGAAATCTAACATTGTGCTAATGTTTTGCATTTTTCTGTTTAAGCCTCAGTATTTTTGGAGGATGTTGATATTAACTCCATTTTTTTTTATATACAAAAAGAATACATCTAAGAGAAAAGCAGTGATCTTCCCAAAGTTACACAGACTATACACAGATGTTTTTTTGACTTCTAAACTATGCTTATTTCACCATGAAAACTCAGTAAATCATGAACTGGAATATTCTGTGATGTGTTAGATTGAGTATTTTTCTACATCCAAAATGATCTGGGGAGGAAAGTGATTAAAATCAGATAAGTGGTTAATTACCAGCCCTTCCACTCAATTAAATTTTGAAAATAGTTATTTGTTTGAATTAGACATCTTCAAACAAGATTGACTGTCTAGATACAACTAGAATCAAAATAACAGAAAAATGAAAATAAATGTTATTTTCATAAGAACTAAATGAGATAATTTAGAAAATGAGACCACTGAGAATTTCCAGTTAACATATTTATAAGTCTCAATCACACACCTATTGTTTGACACAGTGGTTCTTAACTGGGAGAAATTTTGCCCCAGGAGACACTTTGTAATGTTTGGTGACATTTTTATGTTTCACAACTGGAGGAGAGATAGAGGCCAGAGATGTTACTAAATATCCTGCAACTCACAGAATAAGTCCCCATAACAAAGACTTTTCCAGCCAAAATGCCAATAGTGCCAATGTTGAGAAATCCTAATTTAAACTGCAAAATAGGTAAAGCAAAGATTATCCAATCATGCTTTAATTAACTCTTCAAGTTAAGAAGTAAAATGTTAGGAAAAGTTTCCACAAGTGTATTGAAAATGTTGTCTGTTGTTTAATAAATGCTAGTAGTAAAGTGTTTGCTTGAAGGATACATTGAACTAATACAATCATTCCAGGAATAGGTCTTGGGAGAAGTTTTCATGTGACTAATGATTTACCACTGCATGGAAAATCCTGTTATTTCTTTCCTCCCAATCCATGGAAATCAATCTCATCGACTTGGCAAAAATTAATAGTAAATTTCAAATGAAGCAGCTGATTCAGATGATTCATACTGGTGAACCAGAATAGATAGATATATAGAGAGAGATAAACATTTTAATTATGAAAATAGAAGTATCAATGATATTCAGTTAACATCAACAGAAAGAATTTCTCATTTTTTCAAAAGTTATATGTATTTTTTCTTGTTCTGGTAATGAAACAATTTAGGCTTATCAATTCAGGCAGATATCTTTACCCAAATGGAAAATATTGTTTAAAAAATTTTGTAATCCAAGCATTGAAAAGGAATGAAAGCAAAGCATTTGGGTACATTTGCTTTAGTTCTTCATCAGCAAATTTTTTTAAAAAATATTTCATTATACTTACAAAAGCAGTTTTAAATCATGCTTTCTTTACTCAGTGTTCAATCATGAAATAGTCTTCTAAAAATGCCATTTCATTTTTGAACAAATTCCATCATATGAATAGACCATAATTTATTTAATAAATCTCCCAAAGCTGAATATTTGGGATTTTTTCTCTATGTTTTTCTATAATAAATAACATCACGATGAACATTCCTGTACATAAATCTTTAGCCCTTTCTCTGATTATTTACTTGGGATAGATTCCATGAACTAAAATATTGGGGTCAAAATGAAGCCATTTAAGGTTTAAGGTTTCAGTGATATAATCCATAAAACAGAAATAATAAACTATGGCCTCTCCCTAGTCCATAGTATAAAAGGGTCATGGAACAGCAATTTATTAACATAAGCTGCATGGTAGGTATCCAACTGTGAAGTTATCTCTACATGTGCAAATATAGGTGGGGGGCAGAGAACACACAAAGGCCCTGTTACAGAAATAGACCTGCTCATGTTTATTTTTCCTCTGGTTCAAAAGCTATGAGTCACATAAGACCCTCTTTTCAGGTAGAATGTGGCAGGCAGAATGTCCCCAAAAGAACAGTATATGTGATGCTCATTTCCCTCAAAGGTATAGCAAAAAAAAAAAGTGTTTCCAGCTTATATTTACTGTAATATGCATAATATATACCAGTCAGTACTCATTTGGTGAAAATTTGGTAAAATTATCCCAATATGCTATCTCTCCTTTTGTTTTTGTACATTTTGTTTTCAACCCCGATAACATTTCTGAAGTAGAGATTATCTCCATTTCACAGATAAGAATGTTGAGGCTCTGATACATTAGGTAAATTAGCCGTGTAAACAGATTAGTAAGTGGAGAATCTACTATTTAAACTCTCTTTTAAAAGAGAGTTTAAGGGCCATCTTTCTGATCCTTAAGCAATTGTTCTTAAGTCCAATACTGCCCTTCATGTTTATAATATTTATTGCTCCATATATGAGTCTACTAAACATAATTATATAGGTATATAGAATTAATTAGTATATATTATAGGTATATAGGGCCCAAACAGTAAAAATCTGTGTGCAATGTGGGAGACCTAGGTTCAGTCCCTGGGTTAGGAAGATCCCCTGGAGAAGGGAATGGCTACCCACTCCAGTATTCTTGCCTGGGGAATCCCATGAACAGAGGAGCCTGGCAGGCTACAATCCATAGTGTTGCAGAGTCGGACATGACTGAGCAACTAATACTTTCACTTTAATTTGGTAGCTTACAAGGGTTTCCTTTCTTTTGAATTTTTCCCTTCAAAGTCTTTCTCTCGGTCAAATATACAAAAAGTATGACTTCTTTTCTTATTACTCCCTTATTTCTCTTTTCAGTCCAAGATAGAGCTCTATTTCCCAGCTCTCTTTCTTCCACCAATCAGTCTTCTCCCACGTTCTTTGAGCATCTTTAGTCATTACCTTCAACTCTTTTATCAGGTAGCTTGCCTCATGCCATTTCACTTAGATCTTCTAGGGTTTTATCTTATTTCTTCATTTAGAATACATTCCTCTGCTGCTCATTCTGTTAAATTTGCTGTTTATAGGTATTTGGTAGGTATACGTATTTTGTAGGTTGATTATGTTTCCTGATCTTGGATGATTGTCCTTCAGTAGGAGACTTCCTGGAGAAGGGGATGGCAACCCACTCCAGTACTCTTGCCTGGAGAATCCCATGGACAGAAGAACCTGGTGAGCTATGGTCCATGGGGTCGCAGAGAGTCAGACACAACTGAAGTGACTGAGCGTGGTATGAGGAGACTTCTACGCATCCCAGGAGCGCTTTCTCCTCTGGTCACATGAGATGTATGCTACAAGGGGACCTCTATTTGAATCGTTTGGGTTCTTCCATAGCAGCAGGCTGACTGCTCTGGCAATCTGGTAGACATGGGTGGCTCCTGGTCCCTTTGGTTGCCAGTCCCTGCCTTGTGCAGAGGCTTCCTGCCACCGTTGGGTGGAGCCAGGCAGGAGGCTGCTGGGGCGGGGGGAGCTCCAGTGTGTCCAGGGGCTCACTGGTGGGCCGAGGCAAATTCAGGAGAGGGTGGATACAGTCTGTGAGGTTGGCCTGCTGGTGGGAGTCTGCAGTTACTGACATGGCTGGCTGTGGGGCACTGAGTTTCCCAATGCTGGCGCTGGCCCGCTGGTGAGTGCAGCTGTGTTCAGTGAGGTTGGCTTAAGAATTCAAGGTGTCTTGGAGCTAAGGTTGGCCTCTGGAGTCCAGTAGGTTCTGGGGCTAGTGCAGGCTCACTGGTCAGTAGATCTGTGTTTCCAAGTACCTGGCTACAAGACCTTAGAGTTTCTAGGGCAAGTGTCGACCCATCGGTAACTGACCAGTCCCAGGGTAGATGGCTGAGAGGCTGCAGTGGTCCTAAGGCTGGTATCTGCCAACTGATGAACAAAGCCAGGTTCTAGGGATAGTGGTGGCCTACTGGTGTGCAAAGCTGTGTCCCAGGGTCTCTAACTGCAGGGAACTGGGAGTTCTGAGGTTTGTGTTTCAGCTCACTAGTGGGTGGAGCTGGATCTGGGGTCTGTGGCTGGTCCTGAAGCTATTGCTGGCACACATGTATGCAGGGTCTGGTCCTGGCCCCTCAAGTATTCAGGGCACTTCCCAGGGCAGCATTGGGCATGGAGTGTCTTAAAGCAAATGGCTTCATGGTGAGTGGGGCTTTGTCGCCTCCTGTACTTTCGTTTGACCTGCAGTGTCCCAATACTGTGCCAACATGCAGGTGGACAAGGCCAGATCCCAGAGCTAATAAGCTATAGAAAGGATTTCAAAATGGTGCTTACCAGCACCTGTCCATGTCCATAAGGTAGAAAAAGTTCCCAATAATAGCTTCCACCAGTGTCTATGTCCCCAGGCTGGGCCCCAACTACCTTCTGCCTCTCTGGGAGGCTCTCCAGTCAATAAATGGGTTTCACTGAAGCTCTTTGCAACTTAATGCTTCTGCCTGGGTCCTGGAATATGTGTGGTTTTTTGTTTTCACCCTCCCTCTGACTCTCCTGAAAGTAAGCCCAACTGCCCTTTAAAGGCAAACTTTCTCGGGGCCTTATCTTCCTAATGCAGGACTGACAAGGGGCTGGACTCTTTACTCCTTTTGGGTAAACCTGTGCATGCTCTTTCACTCAGGTATATCTGACTCTATGCAACCCCATGGATTGTAGCCTACCAAGCTCCTCTGCCCACGGAATTTTCCAGGCAAGTATACTGGAGTGGGTTGCCATCTCCTACTCCAGAACATCTTCCTGACCCAGGGATCAAACTCATGTCTTCTGCATCTCCTCTTGATTCTTTACCACTGCACCACCTGGGAGCTCTCAGTTGGATAACCTCTGCAATTTTAATTATCCTCTGGTGCGTAGGTTGAACATCCAGAGGTATGGGTTTTGACCAAGTCTCCACCCCTCCTACTTGTCTCATTGTTTTTTACTATTTATATCTTTATCTTTTTTTATATCTGTGTGTCTAAAATCTTTTCTTCTGGCCTTCCCGTTTTTCTCACAAATATGTCTCCGTAAATAGCTGTAATTTGGGTGGGCCTGTGGGAGGAGGTGAGCTCAGGCTCTTCCTACTCCACCCTCCTCTGTAAGCACTCCTTAACCCTTAAAAGAGATACTCAGATTTTAATTGTTCAATTCAATTTAGCACTTTCTTAGTGCATTCTATATGGCAGGAAATGTGTTATTAGCAATGAAAACATTCATAGACTAGGAATATGATCCAGTGAAGTGAAATGACTTGTCCACCAACATTGAAAGCTAGAGCTCTGTAGACATGGCCTTGCCTCTTATCCAGGCTTTGGGAAACATCCACTATAGTCACTTTAATTCTTTTTTTAAAATTTTTTTAAAATTTTTATTAGTTGGAGGCTAATTACTTTACAATATTGTAGTGGTTTTTGCCATACATTGACATGAATCAGCCATGGATTTACATGCGTTCCCCATCCTGAGCCCCCCCTCCCACCTCCCTCCCCATCCCATCCCTCTGGGTCATCCCAGTGTACCAGCCCTGAGCACTTGTCTCATGTATCCAGCCTGGACTGGCGATCTGTTTCACTCCTTCTGTCTTCAGCCTATTCACAGTAAATTCCTTGAAATCAGTTCAAATATTGTTTCTCTCTGAAGCTCTCTATTGTGATTCATTCACATCAGGAAGACCTGTCCACATGTTGCTCTAACAGCACATCTCTCTAGCAGAGTGGCCATAGCATTATATTCAGCTCAGTTCAGTCGCTCAGTCAAGTCCTACTCTTTGTGAACCCATGTACTGCCACACACCAGGCTTTCTTGTCCATTACCAACTCTCAGAGCTTACTCAAACTCATGTCCATTGAGTTGGTGATGCCATCCAACCATCTCATCCTCTGTCATCCCTTTCTCCTCCTCCCTCCAATCTTTCACAGTATCAGGGTCTTTTCTAATGAGTCATTTCTTCGCATCAGGTGGCCAAAGTATTTCAGTTTCCGCTTCAGCATCAGTCCTTCCAATGAATATTCAGGACTGATTTCCTTTAGGATGGACTGGTTTGATCTCCTTGCAGTCCAAGGGACTCTCACGAGTCTTCTCCAACACCACAGTTCAAAAGCATCAATTCTTTGGTGCTCAACTTTCTCTATGGTCCAAATCTCACATCCACATGTAACTACTAGAAAAACCATAGCTTTGACTAGATGGGCCTTTGTTGGCAAAGTAATGTCTCTGCTTTTTAATTTGCTGTCTAGGTTTGTCATAGCTTTTCTTTCAAGGAGCAAGCATCTTTTAATTTCATGGCTGTAGTCACCATCTGCAGTGATTTTGGAGCTCAGGAAAATAAATCTGTCACTATTTCCATTGTTTCCCCATCTATTTGCCATAAAGTGATGGGACCAGACGCCATGATCTTAGTTTTCTGAATGTTGAGTTTTAAGCCAGCTTTTTTCTCCTCTTCCACTTTCATCAGGAGGCTCTTTCGTTCCTCTCTGCTCTCTGCCATGAGAATGACAGCCTAGTCTCAATCTCAGTCTTCTCCCTCAGGCCATGTTTTATGCTTGTTGTTCCTCCTTTGTCTGGCAGAGTGAGATCTAATAGGCATTTGGCTGGATGAATTACCTGGTATATGGTGCTCCGAACTGAAAAGCTACTGAAGAAAAATATGCAGTTACAGTCTCTGCCTTTTGGATTTAGCACAGGTCTCTATCTTATTCTGTTCACGCTGCTCTAACAAAAATATCATAGACAGGGTGGCTTAAACAATGAACATTTGTTTATCTCAGTTCCAGAGACTAAGAAATTCAAAGTCAAGTCACCAACAGATTCAGTGTCTGCTGAGAGCCCACTTCTTCATTCATAGTCAGCCATCCTATTGCTGTGTCTTCATATGGCAGATGGAATGCAGGAGCTCCCTGGAGATGCTTTGTAAGGCACTGATCACACTCATGAGGGCTCTACTATCATGACATAATCACTTCCCAAAAGCTTATCACCTAATAACATCACATTGACAGTTAGGATTTGGCATATAAATTTTGGAATGACACAAACATTCAGTTCATAGCATTCTGATAAGAACTCTCATACTCCAGGTACTAGGAGTTCAGTGTTTGAGATTATAAACTTGACTTGTCTATTCAGTAAAAAAGTGTTAAGTAAACAGTGCTTGCTGCTGCTTTCTTCTGATGCCCCATTAATGATGCTTGAAAGTCTTCTAGCTTAGCAAGCTGATGACTTTGGTAAATAAGGCTGTGAAGTCGTATATCCTAGGGTAGAAACTGATAGCATCTGAGCCACCAGGGAAGGAAGAACCTTCCCAGCTGTGGTCAGAGAAAGAGGTGGCAACAGAAAAATGGCTAGAGAAATATCACAATGCTGGATTTGAAGACAGAGGAAGGGTGACCTCTTTGAGCTGGAAAAGGCAAGGAAACTAATTCTTACTTAGGTGTGAAAAACGAACACACTCTTGCTGATATCTTTATTTTAACATGATGAGACCACTATAAAGCTCATGAATAAAGATGATAGATCTGTGTTGTTTTAAGCCACTAATTATGGTAATTAAATGTTTATCCTGACCTTATTTAAGTGCTCTTTATCATAATGATTTCAAATAAAAAGAAGAGTGGCAGGTACTTGAATTTTATAAAAAGTTCATGAACTGTATTTTTTCTAGGCTGACTAGTCAAGTGAAAAATTGGTTGAGTTAATTGAGTGAAGTCTTGCTTAATGACCATTTCAAGCTCTTTCTCTCATGGTTTGCATTAGAGATTGGTACAAAAATTAGTAGATTCTAAGGGACTTAATATTATGCAATAGATTAAGTGATGAATATTAAGCTCCAATTGTTTGTATTATTCATCCACTTACCATTCTACAAATATCTGTTGAGAATTTACTCAAAAAAAAGAAAGCATTAGAAGTTGAAAAATGCACTTCATAAACCACCCTCATGGAATATCCAGACCACTGAAACACAGATAATCAAAATTCAATAACCTGAAAGTCTTGATGGCGAAGCTCTTTCTTACTCTTCAGTAGAACTCCAGCTCTCATCACAGTCCCTGGCACATAGTAGGTGAGCACAAATCAACTGAGACCTTTCCATTGAACTGATTGCCATATACCATAAAATAATAATTTAGTAGCTTACAAAAGGGATATTCAGGAAAAGATTGATAGAAGCAGTGCATTTATTATGTCTTGAAAGATAAGTAGAACCTGAGAAAGCAAGGGTGAAGAACTTGGCCAAGATCAAAGCCCAGGGAGAACTGAGAATCCTTAAGAATTGTAGATTATTGAATTTGAAAATCTGGATTATGTATAAAAATGTAATAATGGAAAATCAGACTAAAGAGTAGGTTGTAGACAGATCATAAGAATCCCGATTTCCAAAGAGAGTTCCAACACTAGAAACCTAAACAAGTAAGTAGCAACAACCAGGTGCCTTTAGTTAAATAAATTTGACTGGAGTAAACACAATTAAGCAGTTTCTTTCAGTGCACTATTTCTCTGGGCCTCAGAAGCCTAACATGCATTATACTTTTCAAGTAAAAGAAGATATGTCTGTATGCATTACCCATTGTTGCATGAACAAGTACCCCAAAATAATGACTTTAAATCATACTTTCTTTTTTCTCATGACTTTCTGACTTGGCTAAGCAATTCTTCTAAGCTCACTCACACATTGGCAACGAGCTGGTGCATGATCTGGGAGCTGTGCTCACGGCTTGGCTGGGTTTCTCTCCCCAAGTAGATTTTTATTGTAATTTCTGTTTGTTTGATTTTTTAAATATCAGACCCCTTCACATGATGGCAAAAGTGTTCTAAAAAGGTGAGAGGTGAAGCTAACAGTTTTGATATCTCCTTTGATACATCATTCTGTCACACTATCTTCTCTCTCTTTTTTTTTTTTAATATTTATTTATTTGCCTGCACCAGGTCTTAGTTTCAGCATGTGGGATTTTTAGTTGTGTCATGTGAATTCTTAGTTGCAGCATGTGAGATCTAGCTCCCTCTCCCAGGCTCAAACCCAGGACCCCTGTATTGGGAGGTTGGAGTCTTCACCATTGAGCCATCAGGGAAGTCCCTGTCACACTCTCTTGGTCTAAATCAGTCACAGTTCAGTTCAGTTCAGTCGCTGTTGTGTCCGACTCTTTGAGACCCCATGAACTGCAGCACACCAGGCCTCCCTGTCCATCGCCAACTCCTGTAGTCCACCCAAACCCATGTCCACTGAGTCAGTAATGCCATCCAACCATCTCATCCTCTGTCGTCCCCTTCTCCTCCTGCCGGCAATCTTTCCCAGCATCAGGGTCTTTTCCAATGAGTCAGCTCTTCACATCAGGTGGCCAAAGTATTGGAGTTTCAGCTTCAAAATAAGTTGAACACCCAGGACTGATCTCCTTTAGGATGGACTGGTTGGATCTCCTTGCAGTCCAAGGAACTCTCAAGAGTCTTCTCCAACATCACAGTTCAAAAGCATCAATTCTTCGGTGCTCAGCTTTCTTTATAGTTCAACTCTCACACCCATACATGACTACTGGAAAACCATAGCCTTGACTAGATGGACCTTTGTTGACAAAGTAATGGCTCTGCTTTTTAACTTGCTGTCTAAGTTGGTCATAACTTTCCTTCCAAGGAGTAAGCATCTTTTAATTTCATGGCTGCAGTCACCATCTGCAGTGATTTTGGAGCCCAGAAAAATAAAGTCAGCCACTGTGTCCACTGTTTCCCCATCTGTTTGCCATGAAGTGATGGGACCAGATGTCCTTAGTTTTCTGCATGTTGAGCTTTAGCCAACTTTTTCATTCTTCTCTTTCACTTTCATCAAGAGGCTCTTTAGTTCTTCTTCACTTTCTGCCATAAGGGTGGTGTCATTTGCATATCTGAGGTTATTGATATGTCTCCCAGCAGTCTTGATTCCAGCTTGTGCTTCATCCAGCCTAGCATTTCTCATAATGTACTCTGCATATAAGTTAAATAAGCGGGTGTAAAAGCCAGCCCCATTAAAAGGAATGGAGAAATAGACTACACTTCTTTAACAGATAAGTGGTTTTTTAGTCAGGGTTCTCCAGAAAAACAGGACTGAACAGATATATACATACATATCACCTATTTGTTCTGTTATAGATAGATAGATAGATAGATATAACTATTGACCCTAAATGTGGGTTTCAACTGCACATGTGCGTTTAGTCACTCTGTCATGTCCGACTCTTTGCGAGCCCATGGACTGTAGCCCACCAAGCTCCTATCTCCATGGGATTCTCCAGGCAAGAATGCTGGAGTGGTTTGCCTTTCCCTTCTCCAGAGGATTTTCCCAACTCAGGGATGGAACCCAGGTCTCCTGCATTTCAAGCAGTGTCTTTATCGTATAAGCTACAGGAAAATTCCTTTCAACTGCATGAGTCCACTTATATGTGCAGTTCTATGCCATGAAGAGTTGGTTGAATCTGAGTTTGTAGACTGTGGATACAGAAGAACCATAGATATGGAGGAACCACATATACAGGATGAGGCCACTCTAAATAATACCTGGATTGTTGATTGCACAGAAGGTTGGTTCCCCTAACCCCTCACATTATTCAAGGGTCAACATTGTATATATACAAGATTTGCAAAGAAAAATTGGCTAACAAAAATATGAAAGCTAAGAGGTTCCACAGTCTGTTACCTGCATACACGAGACCCAGGAAACCCAGTGGTATAATACAGTCTGTATCTGAAGGCCTGAAAACCAGGTGAGCTAAAACTATAAGTCTCAGCCCGAGGGCAGGAGATAAGATGAGATGTCCCAGCTCAAACAGTCAGGCAGAAGAAAAGGGGGTAGGGTTAATTCCTACTTCCTAAATAAAAGAATAAAAAAAGAATCTTTTATTCTATTCAAACCTTCAATAATTTGGATGATGACCAACTATTTGGGGGAAGGTAATATGCTTTACTCAGTCTACTGATTCAAGAGTTAAACTCATCTGAAAATATCCTCATAGACACACCCAGAATTTATGTTTAATCTGGACATCCTGTAAATAGTCAAGTTGACACAAATTAACCATCACCAGTGGCAGAAGCAATTGTAAAGGGGTATGAATACAAGATGGGAGGAGTTTAGCACCCACATTTTGCTGTCTTGCACAGTTAGTTTAGTTCTTTGCTAACATAATCTTGAAACTTTTTACTTTATCTTCTATAACCTCACATTGTAATTTGCAGTATGCTAGTGCCCAAATAAAACTTTGAATTTTGCAAACAGTAGTTTTTATCATGGGAGACTACTACAGTTTTTAATTAAGTATGCAACTTTAAAGGATATATAATTTATAACATATAGCCTTTTCTCTTGGAAATGACATACAATGGGAGACATTCAGGGGAAGGATGGGCAATGCAATTTAATAATAGATTATTAAAATACCTTAGATGAGTGTAAAAGATCTTTATTAAGGTTAAATGGTGATGGAATAAGAAAAAAAAATCAATGCTCAGTCATGTCCGATGCTCACTCTTTGCAACCCCATTGACTATAGCCTACTAGGCTCTTCCATCCATGGGATTTTCCAGGCAAGAACACTGGAGTGGGTTGCTGTCAGGGAATGTTTGACGGGAGGATTCCTACGTGCTGTCTCTCATGAGTCCTTTGTCCCTCTTCAAGCGGAACAGCACGCTGCTCCCAGGGACTGAGGTCATTGTGTGAGGCAAGCATGAGTCTCCTTTAGTAAACATTCTCCTTAGGACAAAACAGCTTAATCTCCTTCCCCTTACTTGAGATATAGATTGTCTCCTGACCTTGTGACTAACATTACCCCTTGTTCCCTTGGTAACTGTTGCTGTACATTTGGTTTTCTGATCTCTATCATTCCCGAAAGAAGTTTCTTGTACTGCACCCTATATATACTCATAGAAAAATCATTAAAGCACCTTTGCTCCATCAGAGCTTAGGTCCCTGGGTCTTTTTTGTCTCTCTCTCTCTCTCTTTCTCTCTCTCTCTTTCTCTCTTTCACTTTCTTTTCGTCGACTCCGCACCACAAGGTTCCAGTCCATTAAAGGACCCCAACAGGTTGCCGTTTCCTTCTCCAGGAGATCTTCCTGGCCCAGGGATTGAACCTGGGTCTCCCACATTGTAGACAGATGCTTTTTCCATCTGAGCCACCAGAGGATAAGAAAAGAAAGAGCAAAACTATGTTATACTTGACAGAATCTCACACTAACACTGGGGCATAAATGAGCTAAGGAGGGGTTAATGGAAAAAAATTTATCCAAGTAAATATATTGTGTGTATTTTAAGTTTGGAGTGCTATTAAAGGTACTGTGTAGAGACATTTAGTGGGATTTTCTAGTTGCAGGACTGAACTTTATAAAATGTTATCATTGTGGTGAATTATATATAGAAGATTAATTCATTATTAATCCAACAAATATTTCTACAAACATTCATTGACATGATATAATGCAAAATATGACAAACATAGACTCTGAAACCTCAGAGCTTATAAATAAGCACACAGACAATTAAAAATGAGTGTCATGAGCATTAAGACAAGTACAAAGGGCTATGAGTAGAAACCCCTTTTAGGCCATGTAGCTGTGTGGGATAGCTGTGAAGTGCAAGGCAGCTTGTGTGGTTTTGAGGAACCAAACACAGTGAACAAGCAAATGGAAAAGAATAAAGATCTCCAAAATAAAGAATTTAATGTTTCAAAATATGGGAAGGATGGGAGACAATTTATATCTACATCAAAAGTTGCTGAATTTGAGGAGGATCAACACGAAAAAAGATCATAGTTGGACATTAAAGTAGTTTCTGGCTGGTAATAGAGATGGTGATTCTGGAGGACAACAGATGAAAGTTTAGTAGTGAAAAATAAACATAAATAGTATAGTTCCTAATCTTAGACAAAAAGCTTTCAACTTTTCACTCTCTCATATGATGTTAGTTGTAAGTTTGTCATTTATAACCTTTATTATATTGAGATATGTTTCCTCTATGCCCACTCTGTTGAGACTTTTTAATCATGAATGGATGTTGCGTTTCATCAAATGCCTTTTTGCATATTTGAGATTATCATATGATTTTTATCCTTAATTTAGTTAATGAGGTGTGTCACATTAATTTGCAAATGTTGAACCATCTCCATATCCCTGGAATAAATGCCACATTGTCATGGTTTATGATCTGTTTAATGTATTTTTGAATTCAGTTTGCTATTATTTTGTTGAGAATTATTACAGCTATGTTCATTAGGGATATTGATCTGTAATTTTTGCCTCTTGTAGTTTTCTGGTCTGGTTTTTGAATCAAGGTAAAGCTAATCTCATCCAATGAGTTTGGAAGTGTCCCCCGCCTCCCCTGCCTTCTCCCCTAGACCCCTATAAGACATTTAAACTCTTAAAGCTAGAATCCAGTCACTTAATCTGCCTTCCCATGTATGGTTGGTGAATATGTACCTTTACCCAGCTAATTATTCAAGAACTGACTCTAGTCCAAAGGATAGTTAATATAAAGGTCACTTCCTTGAAACTATTCAAATCACAAATCCAATAAGAAAAATGTAATAACTTCAGAAGGCATATAAAATGATATATTATTAGTTTAATGGAACTAAGAAAAAAAAAAGGTTGAGGCTAAAGGCATCAAAGCCTTGATGCTATAAGGATAGCATATTATTATTAGATAATTTAGGTTTTTATAATATAGGACGAAGCCTAAAGATATGCATATGGCAAGTTTAAACACCACTTACAAGCTGTAACAAATGAAAATTAACTGATTTTGTCAAAACACCTTGCTTCATAAGCAATTTACTTAATATGATGTGCAGTTTCTCAAAATATGCAAAATGAATTTAATATCCATTATTCATGATCATCTCAAAAAGAGCTTTTGTCAATTTGCTACTGTGATATCCTTTCTCATTTGTAATCCATATCTGAAAAAAATTAACATTCAGAAGCTATAAAGTACTAAGACTTGGTGATAGCAAATTCTCAAAGAATTGGGTTTTAGAGTCATCAAATATTTTCCTAAAGGAGATGCACATAATACATTTATCCTTTAAATCCATCAGGTAATTAAAATCATTGAGATGACTTTGATAGAAATAAAGCAGGCTTAGGAAGGGAAAAAAATGAAGATAGGTACTCAGAACTGGGGTGGCTCAAAATATAGAGAATAAAAACTGGAAGCCAGCAGCCTGGGTACCACTTCTGTCCATATGCCAACTGAGTGAGCTTGTTCAAGTCACAACTCATAACTCTTGCCTAAACTACCCCACTTAAAATAGATATCTCACTGAGGTTATTTTTATTTACAAATTTTAGGAAACTATAAAATATTTCCATATATGTGTGTATTTGTGTATACATATACCCTTATTCATATATATGCATATATTTATAAACAAATATTTGCATATGATAGATACATAATTACATATATAAATGTTTCTATATTTGTAAACATACATTTTGTTTACATATATTTGTAAATTGCACAATTTATATATATATATATTTACACATGTATAGTTAAGACATTAATAGTATATTAAATGAATTAGCTGTAGCAAGTAATTTTTCATTTGATTTCTGGCTCTTTCTTACTGAAAGCTTTGAGGAAACACATGAGTTTTACAAATTATATTTATGCCTACGGGAATTGTAAGTAAAATTCAAAGACAGATTGGCATGGGGAAAGTGCATAAACGACCCCAAATTAAATATTTTCTCAGCTAATTCTAGGAGGTTGGCTTGAGTTATTTACTTTTTTCTCATCACATACTTCCTTATTAAAATAGAATTCAACCGAGGCAGTTTGTGATGATGCTTGTGAAGTTTATGTCTCCAGGCCTCTCTCACATGGATCTCCTCTAGAGTGAATTGAATGATGCCCATCATCCCCTCCCCCTCTAAAATATGTCCACGTCTTAATCCCTGGAAACATGTGAATGTGACTTTATTTGGAATAAGGATCTTTGTAGATGCAGTGGAGAAGCTTGAGATGAGATCATCCTGAATTATCTAGTTGTTGTTCAGTCACTAAGTTATGTCTGACTCTTTGCGACCCCATGGACTGCAGCATGTCAGGTTTCCCTGGCTTCACCATCTCGCAAAGCTATCTGGAAGGGCCCCCAAACCAATAATATGTGTCCTTATAAGTGCTCCTCAAAAGAGAGACACACAGATAAAGAGAAGAAGGGCATCTGAAGAAGGAGGCATTGGTTGGGCTTGTGTAGGCACAAGTCAACTTATTAGAGCCTTGGGAAACACATGCATCTTCGTATATGAGGCACAGTGAACAAGATATTCAAATGGACTGGCAAGTAATGGTGAACATTTGTATTCATTTATATCTTCTGCTCATGCATGTACTGCATTGGCAGCTACAATAAGACTTCACTTACAAAACACATTTTTAGAGACAGCATTATTATGAACTTCAAGATGGCAATAGCAGAGAACTTCAAGATGGCAACACCTACAATGTGCTGAGCATCGTTTTAAGTGCTTGGGATACATAGCAGACAAGCAAAGAAAAGAAATTTCTGCCTAAACGGAGCATTACATTTTTCTTTTCTTTGAGGAGTTGAATAAATATACAAAATTTGAACCATTTGTTCTTCTGGAAGGAACATTAATGACTAGAATGCAACTAAAAAGAACCAGGTTGCTTAAAAATTAATCTCACATACAATTGGATTTTCCAAACCTGATTATGCATGTTGGGATCTACTGTGTAATGAGAATAAAGTTTCTTTCTTCAGTTTTTTCCTGGTTTGAAAGTCAAAAGGGTTAAATGATTTTTATCCATTTATTTTCCTTATGTTTGCTTCTCTCTTGGCAATCTGTATATGTAAAAGGTCTAATTAGATTTGTCCTAAATTATCTGGTAATTCGCTGCTACTCTTGTCCCAATAAGTAGATCATCCTAACTGATGGAAATTAGAAGACAGATGATCTAAATTTCTTTATAACTTGAAACTTGTACAGGCTTCTTTATGTACAGTGTAATGGGCTTGGGACCTAAACATTTTTTTTTTTTTCTATTAGCCAAAGAACAGATTAAGACTAAGAAGACAAAGCTGAGACTGTCATTTCAATCCTTGTATTTCTATCTACCAAATGTGAGTATGTGTGTGTGAAGAGAGAGGAAAGCAGAGCATGGGGTAAGGTAAAGTATGTTTGAGTTAAAGAGAGTAGGCAAGGCTAAAAGTGAGTCTCTGTATGTGTACAAGAGGATGAAAGTAGAGGATGGGGAAAGAGAGACAAAGAACAACAACAAAACAAGCAAACAAACAAACAAAAAAAAAGACAGACACATTAGCAAAAGTATTATAGTTAGTTCCTGTTTATCTTATACAATCTAGTAAAAAATATTTATCATCAAGTTATTACATCAAGAGCTTTTACTACTTTATCTTGTTTGGACTGCATAAGGATCCTTTGTAGAAAGTCTTTCTAGATTCCTTTAGAAGTAAGAAAATTTAATTTGAACAGGCTGCATGAACCGTCTTGGGCCACACAGTCAGTAAACAATTCAGCCAGTATGTATTTGAAATCAGGCAACTTGGTGGGATTTAACTAAGATTTCATATGGGAGAGCTTTAAATAATATAAAACAAAACAAAAAAAAAGGCTGAAGTTGTGGGCTCAAGAAATTATTGGCTATGAATGAAACCATTGTGCTGTTATTCCAGTTGTCCATTCTTATATTTCCAAGCAACAACCAAGTAATATTTTAATGGCAAGATCTGATAAAGTGAAAAGTAACACAGTTTTAAGAGCTCTCCAGAGGTTCAGAAGTAGAAGTGTGCAGATGGACATGAGGCCACAGGAAAATATCAAGCACCTGAAGAAGTTCCTGGTTTGCTAGAAAATCTCTTAGCACATTTGATTTGTTGCCTTGAGCTTCTAGAAATTATGTCACTTCATCATAGTTTATTTGGTTACAAAATCAGATGACATTTCAGTCTAGAAAAAAAATTTTATTAGTGTGAATTTATATGTTAAAGTAAGCTACAATTTAATTTTTCTTTTGAAAATTGCAACATACTGCTGGTGATAAACTAAGCTTTTTTTTATATATGGCTTTCCTGTGATCACTCAAAAAGATCATTGTAAAAAATTTCCCCTGAGAGTATCATCCATCCTTATTTTATTAAAAAAAAAAAGCAGATAAAAGAAAATATTAATAGTGTTTATTATTAAGTTTTTATTTTCTTTTACTCTGCTATATATGAAGATAAGATAGCTCAGATCACACCAAATCGATGTGTTCTGTGTCCTATGTTTTTATCTAAAGCTTTCCAGAATTTTAAAAAAAAAATCTTTTTAAGCTTTATTTTCAATGCTTGTGAGGTCTTCTGTTAAGTACATATGCGTTAAAAAGCTACTCAACTAATGTTGTATAAATGATTCTACATTTTACTTGTGTAAGTGTCATTGAAATAAACATGAAACATTTTTAGGCATAAAAAGGTTTTCAGCATGTTAGTTTATCTAACTGAGATTAATTACCAGAAGTACACTGGAAATGCACGAAAGTGCCTATATTATTGCATGTTTGTCAGCCCTTTTTTGTGAACAGAGATAGGTTTACTATGCAGGACATGGAACTCAAAATCCAGCTAAGACAAAATGGACATGAAGAGACCTTTAGTTGGGAATTGGTTGTCATCACCCTTCTGGACTGCTGGATTCATTACTTCATTATCTCTTATACCTACTGGAGTCAGACTTTTTTTAGTCTGAATTTTGGCTCTATGATGCCTTTCTTTTAAATAATTTTATTTATTTATGTATGGCTGTTCTGGGTCTTCACTGCTGCTCAGACTTTTCTCTAACTGTGGTGCATGGGCTTCTTATTGTAGTGGCTTCTCTTGTTGCGGGGCATGGGATCTAGGGCATTTGGGATTCAGTAGCTGAGGCTCCTGGACTCAGTAGTTGAGGCTCCTAGCCTCCAGAACATAGGCTCAGTAGTTGTGGCCCAAGGGCCTAGTTGCTCCAGGGCATGTGGGACCCTCCCAGACCAGAGATTAAGACCAGAGATTAAACCCATGGGTTTAATTGGTCACATGGGTGAGCCACCAGGGAAGCCCTAGCAGGTGACCTTGAATAACTCTTTGGACTTCAATTCCTTTCATTATAAAAGGGAGAAAATAATAATAACAGTAATAGTATCTTCTTTCTGGGATTATATAGAGATGACATAAAAGATACAGAACACTTGGAATACATCCTTGGCACACAGAATTCAATAAATATTTCTTGTTTTATTTTCATTACCAGCATTAACTTTTGGACTTCATCCTTTTGTGTCTATCTTTCCCATTATTCTAGGAGTCCCTCCTGAGTATGAGTGTGACTTGTTCATCCTGTCCCCAGCATCCACACAGAAGAAGTGCTTCCTAAGTATGTAATGAATCAGTGAATGGGTGAGTCAGAACCTCACCACCTATTTACATTTTCTAGTTACTTGAGAGTGACGAATGGGGACTTCATTGTGCTGACCTTCACAAGCTCTGAGGAAATATTTTTCTTCCTTTCTACTGAAGCAGTCAAGCTTAACCTTCACTTGTTAGGCTCTCTGCCAAGAAGAAGGCATAAAAGAGTACTTCCACCAATTTATGAAGGCACAGTAAAAGTAGAGTCCCCACAGGGTACCTGAGGGCACCAGGCAACAGAAGCTGGGGCGGTGAACAACCTGGTTAGGGGCTCCACAGTCCTACTCAAGGCATCCCATCAAAGCATAAGCACTGTTACAGAGGAAAACCAGAGCACATGTGGATCTCACTTTAATCCATTCCAGAGAAGGGAATGATTTATCTTCCCGAAACAAGCTATGCCTCACGCAATGCCATTTTGAAAACACAGCAGATCCAAGTTAGGTTAGGAGCGTGATGGCAAGGGAAATAGCAGTAGGTGATATGTACGCAGTAGGGGAGTAATCTAGGGGAAGATTACTTCATTTATCATAGTACTTCTCCAAAAGATGTTCAAGATTTCAGAATCACTTTGCTGAGATATGTGTGCCTCTCAAATAGTAACTTCCTCAGTGACTATATTTTTTTCTGATTTTTAAAAACAATGTATGCCTACTGCCAAACATGCAGAAATATCTAGTTGGAGGTAAAAAGAATTCCCCATTCAAAAATAACCAATATTGAATTATGGTGAATATTCTTAAAGTTTTCTGTAAATTTATAATTTATGTAACAAAGCAGAAATTAACCAAGGGATTCCCATACTTCACATTTTCTGTACCTGTTAAAGAGAATCCTGTCTGGGTCCATTCATTTCTCTTTCCACTCCTTTTGTTCAGCCCTCCATGGAGTATCCCTCTATTTCTAGACCAGCCCTTTGGACCTTAGATGCACCAAGTCAGGACAAGTGAGAGGGTTACAAGAAGAAGCTTTGGCTCAGAGTAGGGGAAATGTCTGAGAGGAGATTCTGGAAGATGGAGGCAAGGGAAAGCTGGGGTGGGGGTGTGTGTAGAATGAGAAAGTGACCATTTAAAATGCACATTTGGGTGATATGACTTATCTTTATGGTATTTGAGGAAAGCATGGGAAATATTTGAGTCAAATGGAAAGATCGTTATTTTGGTTTCCTAATAGTCAGGGTTTATAATCCTTGCTGATGCAGAACTAAAACTCAGAGGTAAAACCCCTTAATGATATAAAACTAGATATCAATGTGAAATAAGTATAAGTGCAAGCATAGGCATGGATATAAGTGGTGTGGGTGTAGATATATATTCACATAAACATTAATATCAATACCAGTAAAACTTGGATAAAGACAGGAGTAATGAAAGAGAGAGAGGTTTGAAACCAAACCATATAATTTTAAAGGAACTTTCCTCAGCAAACATAAAATGAGCATGGGTCCATATCAATAAATCCTTTGGCTAAGATTTTTGTTGTTGTTGTTAAAGGATCAGATATCCACACAAACCAGTTCGATTGAATAGGATTGTATTAAAATATATGGAGAGACAAGGGAGTAGAAACACCTTTTATTTTTATTTTTCTTAAAAAGAAAGTCCAACCCTCATGGAATCTGGAGCAGAAATGTGCAGATTCCTAGCTCCTCTGTGAGGTTGGTTCTTGGAACTTTGTGAAGTGGCATCAAAGTGCCAAGTTCTGAGTTAGCTAGAAACTAATGGTCTTTACTTTCTTCCTTCCTTCCAATCAATTATACAGTTTACCCATATTTCTAGTTTACATTTTTAAGACAGGTAGATTAGAGAGATAGAGAAAGAAAGAGAAGCTGAGTAATGTATGAATTTGATTGGGCAAGATATCAATAATCACTTCAATGTGAGAGCAAAGTTTGTCACACAAAGTCACAGTGAAAATAACTAACCAGCACAAGAGCTTCCCTAATGGATCAGACGGCAAAGAATCTGCCTGCAGTGCATAAGTCACTCCCCTGGGCTGAGGCAAAAAGGTTACAAGATCTTTGCATCATTTGGGAACCCTTATTTCAACTGGAATTAGAAAAAAGAAAAAGGGTTTATTAGTTTCACATAACTCACAAGTTCATGGATTGTCCAGATACAGATATGGCTGAATATATGTGATCAAATTATACCATCAGGAGTGTGTTGGTATTCACTTCCCAATTCTGCTTTCACCTACTTTGCCATCATTCTCTCAGGTTTATCCCATGTGGTGACAAAAACAGCCACCAGAAGCAATAGGCTTTCAGTTTAACAGGGAACAGATCAATGGGAAGAGATTGCTTCTTTTCCTTTAACTTCAGCAGAATTCCTATGCTTGCCTCTGACTCACTCAGTTTGATAAGTATGTGCTCACCCCAAAACTGATCAATGAAATGAAGCTTGAGAAATGAAGTTATCATATTGGCCAAATTGGGGTTGCAGCAATGTGTTAGCCTCACGTTAGCCAGGTGAGTTCCAAGTTAGGAATTACAGCTCATGAATACTGGACAGGGATAATCAACAGGCAGGAAACAGAGACACATTAAAGCAGCGGAAGGGAGATATGATCGTAAACTGTTGACAAAGATGTGGACTATACTTAGGAAAGGTGGTAAACGATAGTGAAATGTCTCTGAGGTAGTCACAGACAGCCATTTTTATTTTAGGCCCAAAGTGGTAAGAAATAAATAGTTTCTGAACCCAGAAGAGATCTGTATGAGGTGGGCTCCATGCCTAACACAGTGGCCTTTAATAGAGGAACACAGCTAATTCATGGTGACCTGATAGAACCGGAAGGGCTGAAACAAACACTCTCAGCTCACACTCTGCTTACACTATTTTTTCTGGGAATCTTGGATGCCTCCTAGCTCAATTGCAAGCCGGAAGACCAGGATGCTGATTGTTGGTTGAATTTATTTTGTGCATAAAGTAAAAGATAAATCTCCCAGAGATTTTTGTGTATAAAGTAAATCTCCCAGAGATTCTTGTCCATAAGAATTATGTCCTCAAACATTCAAACTTCTTTGTTTCTGCTAAGTACACACCTACACACACACACCTATATATGTACCCCATATATATGTATGTCTGATAAATAAAAATATGCATATAGTACATATGTAAAATCACATATATGAATATGTATGTATGTGATATACAAACTGAAGTCATTTCATATATATTGCTCTCTAGCTTGCTATTAACATAATAAATTATGGATATTTTTCCAGCCCAGATATTTATGTTTCTATAATTTAAAGATTATATACATATAATGCATTATATTATAATTACATATAAAAACTTAATAACTTCATAATAATTTATTAAGCCATTTTCTTACTGAGAAATTTTTATTTTCTTTCTGAGTTTCTATTCCATACATTGCTATAATATATACCCATGTGTATATCTTTAGGAACACAGGGGCCAGTGGAATCACGGTTGTACAGATTCATACAGATTTTTATGGTGATATCTTTCCTAATTATCTGCTGATATTCAATTTTGTGCTTTTAAACATGAAAGATAGTGCACTCCCTACTTCCTTGCAAAATCTAAATGTCACCCATCTGTTTTATTTTCCTCGGTCACTGTTAATAAATCACTATGAACTTCAGGGCTTAAACAAATTTTTCACAATTCTGATGGGCAGAAGCCTGAAGTCAAAATGTTAGCTATGTCCGTTCCTTCCAGAAGTTCTAGAGAAGAATCTTCATGCTTCTCTCCCAGCTCCTGGTGGCTGTGGACAACACGTGGCTTGTAGCTATATCACTCCAAACTTTGCCTGTGCCTTCACATGATTTTCCTTCTATATCTCTGTGTCTTCTTTTTGTCGAATTTGTAAGGACTCTTGTCATTCGATTTAGTGTGGGCTCTGAATCAGTATGATCACATCTCGACATCTTCAGCTTAATTATACCTGCTATGTGTAGCCACTCCCTCCTCCAGGAGATCTTCTTGACCCAGGTATCAAACACAGGTCTTCTGCTTGGCAGGCAGATTCTTTACCATCTGAGCCAATGGAGAAAACCCAATTATACCTTCCAAATAAGGTCATATTCACAGCTGACTGGGTTAAAATTTGGGCACATCTTATTGGAAACACAATGTAACTTCCTACACAGTCTTTCATGTTTTCTTTGCTAACCTTCTCTCCTTTCATGCAACACAACAAAAGTCAGTCAAGCGTGGTTGTGGGGGAGACATGATGTCAAGAAAATTAGTGATAACCCACAGCTTTCAGATCAACTGTATATGACAAAAGGCTATCTATTTTGCTGACAAAGATAATAATAATACCTACTATAGCTAATAGTCATTTCATTAATAACCAATAAAGTATCAGACATTCTGCTAACCATTGTACAAGGGTTATTAGATTGAATCCTCTTAGTATTCCCAAGAAAGAGAGATCAATGTCCTTTCCTCAGGTGAAAAATTAAAGATTACAAGGAGTAAGGAATTGCCCATGGTCTTCGAGTCTGTCCCAGAATCAGAACCAAAGTCTACCTCTGACTTCTGAGATCATATGGCCAAACACAAGGCTATAATGTTGTATCTTCATTAACTAAATAATCTAAAACAGTTCCAAATTAGAGTGGTATAGTGGTGACAGCCAGCATTCCTGTTTAATCTTAAATTTAGTGGAACATAGCAATACACCTGTGAAGGCATATTATTTTTCAACTTTTGAACAATGTTTTATTCTATTTCCAGTGATTTAATTATTTAAAAATGATAATAAATGTAGAATGGTATTAATTTGTTTAGCAATTGGCACAATCATACCTCAAAACACTCAAGTATACTAAGTGGTCTCTGAGGGTTTATCACCTTGCATTCCTGAAATAAACTTTACTTCTGCATGGTACAATGTATTAGTAATTCCATCAAAGCTATATGCTTATTTACATCATAGTTTTCTTTATTTATATTTGAAGTATTAATTTTCCATAGTTTAATTTTTCAATGCCATTTTTAACACATTTTAATATGAAGTTACACAAGCTTAGCAAGATATCCATATTGTCTATGTTCTGAAATAATTTTGTAACAAACTTATTCTCAAAACATTTGATAAAATTTACCTATAAATTCACCTTAGTTGGTAGATATTATAGGGTTAGACCTTAAAACTTTTCAAAATTTTTCTTTAAAAATATTTTTTTTCATGTTACCTAACAATTTATTTTGTAAATTTATAGTATCATAAAATATTCTTCTCTTCATTATATTATTTGTATATCCATCTTATGTATAAATGCTTATGATATTTATCTTATCAGAATTTTTATTTTTCTTTGGTTATTTATATAGTTGGAAGTATTTGTTTTTTCAAAATCATAATTATCACCTTGATTTGACCAGCTTTTAATTTTATTAATTTTTTCTTTGTGGAATTCTTTTTGTTCACAAAACTTTCTACTTAAATTTTCCTATTAATTCTTCTTCTCACTTTTAAATTTCTTAAGTTTAATATTAACCCATTATTTTAGTCTTTCTTTTTCTATTAATTAAATTCATATTCAAAGCTTTAATTTTTCTTCTGTGTATCATTTCAGATGTATTCCCAGTGCTTTCAATGAAGTGGTCTAATTTTGGTTAATGTGTAAGTGATTTGGAATTATAGTTTTATTTCATATATATTTTATTCACTTAAATTAATTTTTATTATAGACAATTTTAAATGTGGTCCTTTTTTTCTTTTACAAGACTCTATGCTTTTTGGCATCTAGCCAAAAATATGTGGCCTCTAAATTTTCCATGCTTGGAAGTTTATTTAGATTTATTTTATGGATAGTTTTATGCTATTTATTTATTATTTACCTATTCATTCTTGGTCACAAGAGAAAAGCATGCATTTTATATAGTATAAAATCCCATGAATAGGAATTAAGTCACCCTTGGCAATTTTATAATGTAACCTTTAGATCCTTATTGTTTTAAAAATCTTCCTGATCTGTCAAATTTTGACTCAATATGAGTTTTACTTTGCTCATTCCTTTTGCCTTGGTATTATATGTTGAATGGTTCACACATTGTTTATATTCTTGAATTATCCCCTTTTCATGAAAAAGGGGGATATTACTGAGCTGTCTATCTTAAGACTTTACTCTTTAAATTTAATATAATTTAATGTTGTTATTACTTCTGGTATTTAATTTTTGTGCTTCCATTTTCCTAACATTTCATCTTGTAGGTATGAGTATGTGTGTACATATATGTATACACACATATTGTAACTATATTGATCTTTTTTTACTTGCAAGTACTATATGGTGTCTTATTTCAGATGTGTCTGTATAGCTATATTTTTATCCTAATTCAAGTGAATTTGCTGATTTTAGTATAACAGCCTCAATTCTGGAATTTTTCCCTTATAGTTTATTCTAACCAAAGCATGAAGCATAAAGAATCCTTCTAGATACTATATAAAACCTCTTTTTAAAGATATTTTAAAGTTTTTTTCATTATTTTTATATTTTGATTACTTTTGGCAAGCTTGCATCAGATAGATTATTTAAACCCATAAAATAAGATAAAGCAGTAAATATACCTCTATGATCTTTTTCTCATGTCATCACAGTTTATCGCCACAGAAATATTTATTTTCTGGTAGGGAAAATAAACAACATAATATTTGGATATCTTCCTATAAAGACTACTTAAATATAGTCACCTTCAAAAATGCACTAGAGGAGGTGGAGCCAAGATGGCGGAGGAGTAGGACGGGGAGACCACTTTCTCTCCTACAAATTCATCAAAAGAATAACTGAATGCAGAGCAAACCTCACAAAACAACTTCTGATCGCTAGCTGAGGTCATCAGGCGCCCAGAAAAGCAGACCATTGTCTTCGAAAGGAGGTAGGACAAAATATAAAAGATAAAAAGTGAGACAAAAGAGCTAAGGACGGAGACCCGTCCCGGGAAGGGAGTCTTAGGCGGCCTTGCTTGGGCTAGGGTCCGGGCCTGAGTGCCCTGAGGACAATCGGAGGGAGCTTCTGTGAGGTGCCAACTTGAACTGTGGGAGACCAAAAGAGAGAAAATTAACCGGCCGGAACACACTGCCGGCCGTTCGCAGAACAAAGGGACGGAGAAAGTCCCAAGAAGAGCTCGCAGGCTGCGGACCGGCCCAGCCCCGCCGGAGGCAGGAGGCAGGGGGGAGGGGAAGGTCGCGGGGAGACACAGGGAGCAGGCACCCGACCGGCGCGGGCGGGGACTGGGGCTGGGGACGCGGAGGGCGGAAGGCGCGCGCACCCGACTGGCGCCAGCGGAAACTGAGACTGGGTCCGCGGAAGGGAGTGAGTGCGCCACACCTGGGGATAGTGCGCCCATCAAGCCCCTCGCTGCCTGGACCGCTCTGACGGGGAAGGCACAGAGAGCAGGCGCAGCTTTTCCTTCCGCGCTTTTGTGTAACACCCGAGGGCTGGAACCTAGCGCAGCGCGGGGCGCGCTCCATATAGAACAGCCGGGAGCCTGAGCAGCGCAGACTGAGAAAGCAGCGTCAGCCCCTCCCGGCAGCGCCAGCCCGCCCCTGCAGGGCCAGCCCCTCCGTGCAGCGTCAGCCCCGCCCCGCAGCGCCAGCCCATCCCCGCAGCGTCAGCCCTTCCCAGCAGCGCAACGGAACTAGCTAACTGAATAAGAGCCCACCTCCGCCCGCCTGTGTCAGGGCGGAAATGAGGCTCTGAAGAGACCGGCAAACAGAAGCCAAATAAACAAAGGGAACCGCTTCAGAAGGGACTGGTGCAACAGATTAAAATCCCTGTAGAAAACACCGACTTCACCGGAAGGGCCCTGTAGTTATCGAGAAGTGTAAGCTGGAACGAGGAGCTATCTGAAACTGAGCCGAACCCACACTGACCGCAGCAGCTCCAGAGAAACTCCTAGATATATTTTTACTTTTTTTTTTCTAAGTAAGGAAAAAAAAAAAAAAATTTTTTTTTCTTTTTATATTTTTTCTTTTTTATTTTTTCTCTTTTATTTTCCTTTAAAATTCCCTATTACTCCCCCATTACTCCTTAACTTTTATTTACATAGATTTTTACGATTTTTTTAATTAGGGGAAAAAAAAAATTTTTTTTCTTTCTTTTTTTTTTTTTGTTTTTTTTTCTTTTTTTCTTTTTCTTTTTTTTCTTTTTTCTTCTGTTTTTTTCCTTTCCGTTTTCTCTTTTATTTTCTATTTTTCTTTTTCTCTTATTTCTTTTAAAGTCCTCTAGTACTCCTCTACTACTCTTCATTTTCATTTTCACTACACTATAACCTTACCAAAAAAAAAAAAAAAAGAGAAGCCCTATCTTTAAACCGAAGATTATTCTCTCCCAATCTTGACTCTCTGTTTTCTACCTCAGAACACCTCTATTTCCTCCTTTCCCCTTCTCTTCCCAATCCAATTCTGTGAATCCTTGTAGGTGTCTGAGATACGGAGAACACTCTGGGAACAGACAGCTGCGTAGATCTGTCTCTCTCCTCTTGAGTCCCCCTTTTTCTCCTCCTGCTCATCTCTATCTCCCTCCTCCCTTTTCTCCTGTTCATGTAACTCTGTGAACCTCTCTGGGTGTCCCTAACAGGGGAGAATCTTTTCGCCATTAACCTAGAAGTTTTATTATCAGTGCTGTATAGTTGGAGAAGTCCTGAGACTACAGGAAGAATAAAACTGAAATCCAGAGGCAGGAAACTTAAGCCCAAAACCTGAGAACACCAGAAAACTCCTGACTACATGGAACTTTAAGCAATAAGTGACCGTCCAAAAGCCTCCATACCTACACTGAAACCAACCACCACCCAAGAGCCAGTAAGTTTTAGAGCAAGACATACCACGCAAATTCTCCAGCAACACAGGAACATAGCCCCGAATGTCAACATACAGGCTGCCCAAGGTGACACCTAACACATAGACCCATCTCAAAACTCATTACTGGGCACTCCATTGCTCTCCAAAAAGAAGAAATCAAGTTCCACGCACCAGTACACTGACGCAAGCTTCCCTAACCGGGAAACCTTGACAAGCCAATCGTCTAACCCCACCCACTGGGTAAATCCTCCACAATAAAAAGGAACCACAGACCTCCAGAATACAGAAAGTCCACTCCAGACACAGCAATCTAAACAAGATGAAAAGGCAAAGAAATACCCAACAGGTAAAGGAACATGAAAAATGCCCACCAAGTCAAACAAAAGAGGAGGAGATAGGGAATCTACCTGAAAAAGAATTTAGAATAATGATAATAAAAATGATCCAAAATCTTGAAAACAAAATGGAGTTACAGATAAATAGCCTGGAGACAAAGATTGAAAAGATACAAGAATTGTTTAATAAAGACCTAGAAGAAATAAAAAAGAGTCAATTAAAAATGAACAATGCAATGAATGAGATCAAAAACACTTTGGAGGGAACCAAGAGTAGAATAACGGAGGCAGAAGATAGGATAAGTGAGGTAGAAGATAAAATGGTGGAAATAAATGAAGCAGAGAGGAAAAAAGAAAAAGGGATCAAAAGAAATGAGGACAACCTCAGGGACCTCTGGGACACTGTGAAACGCCCCAACATTCGAATCATAGGAGTTCCAGAAGAAGAAGACAAAAAGAAAGGCCATGAGAAAATACTCGAGGAGATAATAGCTGAAAACTTCCCTAAAATGGGGAAGGAAATAGCCACTCAAGTCCAAGAAACCCAAAGAGTCCCAAACAGGATAAACCCAAGGCGAAACACCCCAAGACACATATTAATCAAACTAACAAAGATCAAACACAAAGAACAAATATTAAAAGCAGCAAGGGAAAAACAACAAATAACACACAAAGGGATTCCCATAAGGATAACAGCTGACCTATCAATAGAAACCCTCCAGGCCAGAAGGGAATGGCAGGACGTCCTGAAAGTAATGAAAGAGAATAACCTACAACCTAGATTACTGTATCCAGCAAGGATCTCATTCAGATATGAAGGAGAACTCAAAAGCTTTACAGATAAGCAAAAGCTGAGAGAATTCAGCACCACCAAACCAGCTCTTCAACAAATGCTAAAGGATCTTCTCTAGACAGGAAATGCAGAAAGGTTGTATAAACGTGAACCCAAAACAACAAAGTAAATGGCAACGGGACCACACCTATCAATAATTACCTTAAATGTAAATGGGTTGAATGCCCCAACCAAAAGACAAAGATTGGCTGAATGGATACAAAAACAAGACCCCCATATATGCTGTCTACAAGAGACCCACCTCAAAACAAGAGACACATACAGACTAAAAGTGAAGGGCTGGAAAAAAATATTTCATGCAAATGGAGACCAAAAGAAAGCAGGAGTCGCAATACTCATATCAGATAAAATAGACTTTCAAATAAAAGCTGTGAAAAGAGACAAAGAAGGACACTACATAATGATCAAAGGATCAATCCAAGAAGAAGATATAACAATTATAAATATATATGCACCCAACATAGGAGCACTGCAATATGTACGGCAAACACTAACGAGTATGAAAGAGGAAATTAATAGTAACACAATAATAGTGGGAGACTTTAATACCCCACTCACAACTATGGATAGATCAACTAAACAGAAAATTAACAAGGAAACACAAACTTTAAATGACACAATGGACCAGCTAGACCTAATTGATATCTATAGGACATTTCACCCCAAAACAAGCAACTTCACCTTTTTCTCAAGTGCACACGGAACCTTCTCCAGAATAGATCACATCCTGGGCCATAAATCTAGTCTTGGAAAATTCAAAAAAATTGAAATCATTCCAGTCATCTTTTCTGACCACAGTGCAGTAAGATTAGATCTCAATTACAGGAAAAAAATTGTTAAAAATTCAAACACCTGGAGGCTAAATAACACGCTTCTGAATAACCAACAAATCATAGAAGAAATCAAAAAAGAAATCAAAATATGTATAGAAATGAATGAAAATGAAAACACAACAACCCAAAACCTATGGGACACTGTAAAAGCAGTGCTAAGGGGAAGGTTCATAGCATTACAGGCTTACATCAAGAAACAAGAAAAAAGCCAAATAAATAACCTAACTCTACACCTAAAGCAATTAGAGAAGGAAGAAATGAAGAACCCCAAGGTTAGCAGAAGGAAAGAAATCTTAAAAATTAAGGCAGAAATAAATGCAATAGAAACTAAAGAGACCATAGCAAAAATCAACAAAGCTAAAGCTGGTTTTTTGAAAAAATAAACAAAATTGACAAACCATTAGCAAGACTCATTAAGAAACAAAGAGAGAAGAACCAAATTAACAAAATTAGAAATGAAAATGGAGAGATCACAACAGACAACACTGAAATACAAAGGATCATAAGAGACTACTACCAGCAGCTCTATGCCAATAAAATGGACAACTTGGATGAAATGGACAAATTCTTAGAAAAGTATAACTTTCCAAAACTGAACCAGGAAGAAATAGAAGATCTTAACAGACCCATCACAGGCAAGGAAATCGAAACTGTAATCAAAAATCTTCCAGCAAACAAAAGCCCAGGACCAGATGGCTTCACAGCTGAATTCTACCAAAACTTTAGAGAAGAGCTAACACCTACCTTACTCAAACTCTTCCAGAAAATTGCAGAAGAAGGTAAACTTCCAAACTCATTCTATGAGGCCACCATCACCCTAATTCCAAAACCTGACAAAGATGCCACAAAAAAAGAAAACTACAGGCCAATATCACTGATGAACATAGATGCAAAAATCCTTAACAAAATTCTAGCAAACAGAATCCAACAACATATTAAAAAAATCATACACCACGACCAAGTGGGCTTTATCCCAGGAATGCAAGGATTCTTCAATATCTGCAAATCAATCAATGTAATACACCACATTAACAAATTGAAAGATAAAAACCATATGATTATCTCAATAGATGCAGAGAAAGCCTTTGACAAAATTCAACACTCATTTATGATTAAAACTCTCCAAAAAGCAGGAATAGAAGGAACATACCTCAACATAATAAAAGCTATATATGACAAACCCACAGCAAGCATCACCCTCAATGGTGAAAAATTGAAAGCATTTCCCCTGAAATCAGGAACAAGACAAGGGTGCCCACTCTCACCACTGCTATTCAACATAGTGTTGGAAGTTTTGGCCACAGCAATCAGAGCAGAAAAAGAAGTAAAAGGAATCCAGATAGGAAAAGAAGAAGTGAAACTCTCACTGTTTGCAGATGACATGATCCTCTACATAGAAAACCCTAAAGACTCTACCAGAAAATTACTAGAACTAATCAATGAATATAGTAAAGTTGCAGGATATAAAATTAACACACAGAAATCCCTTGCATTCCTATATACTAACAATGAAAAAACAGAAAGAGAAATTAAGGAAACAATACCATTCACCATTGCAACAAAAAGAATAAAATACTTAGGAGTATATCTACCTAAAGAAACAAAAGACCTATACATAGAAAACTATAAAACACTGATGAAAGAAATCAAAGAGGACACAAACAGATGGAGAAACATACCATGTTCATGGATTGGAAGAATCAATATTGTCAAAATGGCTATTCTACCCAAAGCAATCTATAGATTCAATGCAATCCCTATCAAGCTACCAACGGTATTTTTCACAGAACTAGACCAAAGAATTTCACAATTTGTATGGAAATACAAAAAACCTCGAATAGCCAAAGTAATCTTGAAAAAGAAGAATGGGACTGGAGGAATCAACCTGCCTGACTTCAGACTCTACTACAAAGCCACAGTCATCAAGACAGTATGGTACTGGCACAAAGACAGAAATATAGACCAATGGAACAGAATAGAAAGCCCAGAGATAAATCCACGAACCTATGGACACCTTATCTTTGACAAAGGAGGCAAGGATATACAATGGAAAAAAGACAACCTCTTTAACAAGTGGTGCTGGGAAAACTGGTCAACCACTTGCAAAAGAATGAAACTAGAACACTTTCTAACACCATACACAAAAATAAACTCAAAATGGATTAAAGATCTAAATGTAAGACCAGAAACTATAAAACTCCTAGAGGAGAACATAGGCAAAACACTCTCCGACATAAATCACAGCAAGATCCTCTATGACCCACCTCCCAGAATATTGGAAATAAAAGCAAAACTAAACAAATGGGATCTAATGAAACTTAAAAGCTTTTGCACTACAAAAGAAACTATAAGTAAGGTGAAAAGACAGCCGTCAGATTGGGAGAAAATAATAGCAAATGAAGAAACAGACAAAGGATTAATCTCAAAAATATACAAGCAACTCCTGAAGCTCAATTCCAGAAAAATAAATGACCCAATCAAAAAATGGGCCAAAGAACTAAACAGACATTTCTCCAAAGAAGACATACAGATGGCTAACAAACACATGAAAAGGTGCTCAACATCACTCATTATTAGAGAAATGCAAATCAAAACCACAATGAGGTACCATTACACACCAGTCAGGATGGCTGCTATCCAAAAGTCTACAAGCAATAAATGCTGGAGAGGCTGTGGAGAAAAGGGAACCCTCTTACACTGTTGGTGGGAATGCAAACTAGTACAGCCACTATGGAAAACAGTGTGGAGATTCCTTAAAAACTAGAAATAGAACTGCCATATGACCCAGCAATCCCACTTCTGGGCATACACACTGAGGAAACCAGATCTGAAAGAGACACGTGCACCCCAATGTTCATCGCAGCACTGTTTATAATAGCCAGGACATGGAAGCAACCTAGATGCCCATCAGCAGATGAATGGATAAGGAAGCTGTGGTACATATACACCATGGAATTTTACTCAGCCGTCAAAAAGAATTCATTTGAACCAGTCCTAATGAGATGGATGAAACTGGAGCCCCTTATACAGAGTGAAGTAAGCCAGAAAGATAAAGAACATTACAGCATACTAACACATATATATGGAATTTAGAAAGATGGTAACGATAACCCTATATGCAAAACAGAAAAAGAGACACAGAAATACAGAACAGACTTTTGAACTCTGTGGGAGAAGGTGAGGGTGGGATGTTTCAAAAGAACAGCATGTATACTATCTATGGTGAAACAGATCACCAGCCCAGGTGGGATGCATGAGACAAGTGCTCGGGCCTGGTGCACTGGGAAGACCCAGAGGAATCGGGTGGAGAGGGAGATGGGAGGGGGGATCGGGATGGGGAATAAGTGTAAATCTATGGCTGATTCATATCAATGTATGACAAAACCCACTGAAATGTTGTGAAGTAATTAGCCTCCAACTAATAAAAAAATTAAAAAAAAAATGCACTAGAATTATAAATGTTAAAAAAAGATTTTTCACATGGAAAAAGAAATCCTACCCCATTTTCGTTCTTTCCCATCAGTTTTATTTTCTGGAGATGTGAAATGTCCTTTATGAAAATTTTCATTTTCTCTAGCTTTGTTGAGATCAGAATGAGAGAGGAAAGTAAAAATGACTTGAATGGGGGAAAAACAAAACACAAATTTGTCCATACATCAGGTAAAGAAAACTGTTCAGGGCTCAGCGGAAGACCTGGCAGCATAAATGGTAGTTTTACTGGTGCAGAAATGAAGTCTGTGAGAGGTTCAACAGCTTGCCTGAAGTTATATTGCTTCAGTAAGATTTCTAAGGCCGTAAATCAAGAATTTCTTTTTAAGAGAGAAAAGCACTACATAGAAAAAACAGATTCACAGGTTTCTAATCAGTCAGGCTGGTTTTATAAACATAGAAGACAGACACAAGGGGTATCATATCACACTTCATTTATTAGCAGTGAAAATTTGGTAAATGTACCTGGCTTCTAAGCCTGAAGTTTCTTCTCTTTAAATGAGTAGAATATGCTGTGTTTCCAGGTACACATATTGATCTAAGGAGCAAATTAGGTTGCATGTACAAAGTGTCTAGCTCTGTGTACTTCACTTAATCACCCCCCAAGAGAGTGAAAAAGTTGGCTTAAAGCTCAGCATTCAGAAAACTAAGATCATGGCATCCAGTCCCATCAGTTCAGTTCAGTTCAGTTCAGTCTCTCAGTCATGTCTGACTCTTTGCGACCCCATGAATCGCAGCACACCAGGCCTCCCTGTCCATCACCAACTCCCAGAGCTTACTCAAACTCATGCCCATTGAGTCGGTGATGCCATCCAGCCATCTCATCTTCTGTCGTCCCCTTCTCCTCTTGCCCCCAATCCCTCCCAGCATCAGGGTCTTCTCCAATGAGTCAACTCTTCGCATGAGGTGGCCAAAGTACTGGAGTTTCAGCTTCAGCATCAGTCCTTCCAATGAACACCCAGGACTGATCTTTAGGATGGACTGGTTGGATCTCCTTGCAGTCCAAGGGACTCGCAAGAGTCTTCTCCAACACCACAGTTTAAAAGCATCAATTTTTCGGTGCTCAGCTTTCTTCACTGTCCAACTCTCACATCCATACATGACCACTGGAAAAACCATAGCCTTGACTTCATGGCAAATAGATGGAGAGACAATGGAAACAAGACAGATTTTATTTTCTTGGGCTCCAAAATCACTGCAGATGGTGACTGCAACCATGAAATTAAAAGACGCTTACTCCTTGGAAGAAAAGTTATGACCAACCTAGACAGCTTGTTAAAAAGAAGTGACATTACTTTGCCAACAAAGGTCCATCTAGTCAAAGCTATGGTTTTTCCAGTAGTCATGTATGGAAGTGAGAGTTGGACTATAAAGAAAGCTGAGCACTGAAGAATTGATGCTTTTGAACTGTGGAGTTGGAAAAGACTCTTGAGAGTCCCTTGGGCTGCAAGGAGATCCAACCAGTCCATCCTAAAGAAATCAGTCCTGAATATTCATTGGAAGGACTGATGCTGAAGCTGAAACTCCAATGCTTTGGCCACCTGATGTGAAGAACTGACTCATTTGAAAGGACCCTGATGCTGGGAAAGATTGAAGGTGGGAGGAGAAGGGGACGACAGAGGATGAGATGGTTGGATGGCATCACCTACTTGATGGACATGAGTTTGAGTAAGCTCTGACAGTTGGTGATGGACAGGGAATCCCGGAGTGCTGCAGTCCATGGAGTTACAAAGAGTTGGACGTGACTGAGAGACTGAACAAATATTAGCTTCCTTCCCTCTCCTTCTCAGTGATTAAAATGTGTCCATACTGGCCTTTAGGGGTAAGATTGATCATAGGAACGATACTTCTGTTCCACTGGTGCAATCCAGGCATCGCTGGTTGGGAGAGTTGAAACCCCACTGTCAGCCAATACCTTATGTCCTCGACATACAAACAGGTTCTGCTCCCAAAGCACACTCCATTTCTTTCATTAAGTCCAACAAAGTTAACCTACTAACGAAATTTGCCATTTGGTACTGTAATAAGTTTATAATATTGTACTTTTCATACAAATAATATATAAAAGCAAATAAAAAAAAGAAAACATTTAATCTATAGTACCTTGAAAGTGCAGTAGTACTAGATACATAACCTACTTTTATGCTTGTTTCTGAACATCCTAGGCTTGAAATCGAGCTACTGTACTCTCTACAGTACAGGATACAAAAGCACAACCACTTACAGAGGAGGCATGCATCCAACACTTTACTCTGGACACCTGAATTAACTTATGTGATTAGACATGTGAACTCATGCTCACATCTTTGAAAGTCTGCACCTTGAAGATTCACATGTAGGGGACTTACCGTGTAGTCTGGAGAGTGGACTAGCCACAGTAAAGTGAGCAAAAGAAAGTTAGGGAACTCTATTATCTTTCTTAACTAATTTCTAGAAAATGATCTGTTTTCTTCCTCAGGCATATAGCTCAAACATGACTTTTCATTTTTTATAGCTCCCAGAAAAGCCTAGTGGTTCCAGTGGGAACCATCAAGTGGAATTAAATTGTTATGTTTCCCAGGGTTAGAAAAAAATGAAGGAAAAAGCATATAGAAAGGTCTATTTCATGTAATTCTGCCATTACACTATTTTCAAACAATCACTTAAGCTCTCATTAGTATAGCCTGGGAATAGATTTCTTTCATTCTGACATTGCCTGAGCCTAACCCGAGGGTTAGACACCATTGATTTTAACTTCCATTGCTCTGTAAAACACATCTGGGTCCTTAATTAATAATTTGCTATGTTGGAGACAAATTTGCTATTGCATGAACATGCCTGATTGAAAGCACAGACATAATGCTCATAAAATGTTGGGAAAAAAAGTAATTGCAAGTGAGATTATAAATTACTCTTGGCTTTAGGCATCCCTCAAGCTATGGAAAGCAAAAAGCAATTATTTATCTTTGGAGATGGAATTAGCCTTTTTTGTTGTTGTTGTTATCTGATCAATGCTTATTAATCTTCCCAGCCTGACTCTCTAGTTGGTTAGGGAGGTTAAAAGGAGACCCACTTTGTTCACACAATCTGTTCCACATTTCTACCTTTCTTTTCTGTTTGAAATTCTTCTAAGTATGACAACTGTTTAACACACTAAGGTTTGAATCTATCCAGCAAACCAGTTCAATGTGTGTAATTAGTGACTATACTTAAATCTCTGTCACAGATGAGAACTGATTTTATTAACTTTCCTGTTTCATTAAATGGGTGCTGAATATGAAGCATTTGCTTTAAGTGTTTTAAAATGTATCCTGAGAGTCCAACCAGGTGTAGAACCCATGGCCTTAGCACACGTTCAGCTGACATTCCGTCTTTTGTGTCTTACAGGAATGTTTGAGGTTTTACTTCTGTGGCATAGACACACATTTCTTTTGTGGAAGCTATTTAGTTTTCTGTAATTCACTGGGATACTAGCAGCACAGATACAACAGTGCAAATTCAAAATAATTCAAGGCATTTCATTTCATATGCAAGATTAGGTTGTATTCATTTTTTGCCCTGATTCAGGTAGTTTAGTAAATCAGGATCCTCTCTCCTCATTACCCACCGTAGTCCAACTATTTAGACCCAGAAATGGGGAAAAAACTATGCCTCTTTGTGCCCTTTTTATATATATCCCTCTGTCCTTTCAGGCCATCCGCAACCCAGAAGCTGAGCTTTAGTCAAAGACGGCTTCTGACGAGCCATGCGACCCAACACGAGTCACTAAGCTTCCTAGGCTTCAACTCCTCATCTTTGAAAGGAAGTGGTGAACAAGGCCTAACAGACGGTGTCCCCTCTGATCCTCCGAGTACCTGCTCCGTCTGATAGTCTCACTGCCTTGTAATGAAAGGAGTTCTTCCCTATCTCCCTCAGTACACTGAGCATTGTGGGATAGCAGGTATATTCTGCCAGGTATTGTTTTATCCTAGAAACATCTAGCTCACATCACATTTCTTTTCTTTTTTTTTTTCTTTTTCTTTGTTGGCAAAGTAATGTCTCTGCTTTTTATTTTTTTTTTCCATTTATTTTTATTAGTTGGAGGCTAATTACTTTACAACATTGTAGTGGTTTTTTGCCATACATTGACATGAATCAGCCACGGATTTACATGTGTTCCCCATCCCAATCCCCCCTCCCACCTCCCTCCCCATCCCATCCCTCTGGGTCTTCCCAGTGCACCAGCCCTGAGCACTTGTCTCATGCATCCAACCTTGGCTGGTGATCTGTTTCACCCTTGATAGCATACTTGTTTCAGTGCTATTCTCTTAGAACATCCCACCTTTCTACTCTATCATTTTCCTGCCCAAGGGCCCCTCACTGTTACATACTAGGAAATATTGGGTTGGCCAAAAAGTTTGTTCAGATTTTTTTCCATAACATCCTATGGAAAAACCAGACAAATTTCTTGGCCAACCCGATATAATGCATACATACTAAATGCTTTTGAAATGATTACTTGAGATGATTCTTCCTTCCAGAGACAGTCCTTATCCTTGAGGTGTTCCTGTGAGGCAGATTCCCCCTCCCATGTCAGAAAACCAAGGCAGGCACTAGGGCAGCAGGACAAAGTAGAGAGGAAGGCTGAATTTTTTTATTTTGTGTGTTCATGTTGCAAATGTCTTCACTGCTCCCTTCACGCTTTTCCCACTTGTGACCACATCACATGTCCTAACAAGCTGTGCCTCTTATGCCTGTGACAGATCAATACAGAGCTGTTTATTTTTTCCCAAGAGAAAGTTGAAAAGAGGTAAAATTCTTTCCTTTCCCATATGATAAGACACAGAGGACAGTCAATCTGGTTACCAGGCCTCTCTTCACCCACAGGCCAGTTTCCACTCCTCAGTTTATTGTTGTCATTCTAGTAAGCATTTCATCATTTCATTAATGCAAAAAGTACATATTAAAAGCACAGTTAGTGCCAAACTCCCTGGATGCCCTCTTCAGGTTTCAGAAAATGTGTGTGAGAGAGTTTGATCCTAGTCTTGTCCCACGTGTTCTTTCATTCTCTTATCTGCATGGACACAAGTGAAAAAACTCCAGGAGATGGTGAAGGACAGGGAAGCCTGCTATGCTGCAGCCCATGGGGCCACAAAGCACCAGACATAACTGAGTGATGAATTACCAACAACGGCAACAGCAACAACATATCTGCTGGCCACAGAGGCTCTCCCGCTGTCTGGGTAGCGTCAGGAAGATGCCTCTGCAAGGATCATGCACTGCCCCTGCTGCACCTCCATGTGGGTGAAGCTACTCTGTATACGGACTCCATGGCTTGGGAAGGGCGCTAAGGAATAGGCAGACAGTGGGGGTGTGAAGGACTCAATAAATTGCACCTTTTTCCTTTTTCTTGTGTCAATTGCAAAATCAATTGAGAAACTGATAAAGAAGTTATATACCAGATTCTTAGGTCTGCAGCTAGTAGGCTTGCTAATAACAACGAACCCTTGAACTGAAGCCATCAGGACTTCCCAGGTGGCGTTAGAGGTAAATAACCCACTTGCCAGTGCAGAAGACTTAAGAGATGAGGGTTTGATACGTGGGTTGGGAAGATCCCCTGGAGGAGGGCATGAGAACACATTTTAATACTCTTACCTAGAGAATCTCATGGACAGGGGCCTGGAGGGGCCTGGAAGGCTACAATTCATGCGGTCATGAAGAGTCAGATATGACTGAAAAGACCTAACACTCACCAAAAACTGAAGTTCTACCTGGCTCTAGCTTCCAGATTCCATCTGCCTCTTCTCACTGGTTCCTGATCCTGTGCAACCTAATGTGGATGAACAGAGAAAGAATGCTCCCTGCAGTAGGCAGTAGTATTCATGTTTGCTGGTTGTTGGAACCCTGTGGCAGGAAACAGAATCTACTCCAAGTGGCTTAAACATACTTTAATGAAGGGACTATTTGTATCAGTGAGGTCAGCATTTGGAAATAAAGGATGGAAAAGCACCAGCAATAGGAGGAAGCTGTTACCACCACTGAAGTTTAAAGAACAGAGGAGTATATCATGCATTTAGACATTAGGAACCCAGTGAAAACTAGGCCCTTAGAGAAAGACTTACTGGTAACTATAGCTGTAGAAAAACAAGGCCACTTTCAGAGAAATGGGACTAAAGCAGGTAGAAACTTGGAAAGAGGAAAGAAATACTCTGACCTTTCTCTCTTCTTGCCCTCTAATTTCCTGCTGTTGATTTTCATTGGCCACACTCAACAAGAAGCCACAGAGGGATGCAACTAATGGGAGTCATCCTCCACCCCACCACTACTCACCTTTAGGGCACAGCAGCCAGAAGAGGGAGGAGAATGGATCTAAAGGGAAAAGTAATGGCTAATCAGAACCTTGATCAGCAAGGAGCAATGCAACCCTCCCCAAGAATGAATAAGTAGGAGAAAGTCTAGGGGTGGGGGTGCTTGTGTTTGCATGCATGCTCAATTGCTCAGTTCTGTATGACTCTTTGCAACTCCATGGACTGTAGCTGGCCAGGCTCCACTGTCCATGGGATTGTGCAGGCAAGAATATAGTAGTGGGTTGCAACTTCCTTATTCAGGTGATCTTCCCAACTCAGGGATCTAACCCACATCTCTCCTGTCTTCTGCATTGCAGGCTGATTATTTACCACTGCACCACCTGGGACAGGTATGCAAATGGATTTGGGGTTTTTTTTTTTCATTTACAAAAACAAGAATGCAAGCAACTCTGAGTCACAGGTGAGTCTTATCTCCTGTGCTTCAGTCTTTTCCAGCCAACCCAAGTGAAAGTGTTAGTCACTCAGTCGTGTAGACTCTTTGGGACCCCATGGACTGCAGTTCATCAGGCTTCTCTGTCCATAGAATTTCCCAGGCAGGAATTCTGGAGTGGGTTACCTTTCCCTTCTCCAGGGGATTTTCCCAATCCAGGGATTGAATCCGGGTGTCCCACACTGCAGGCAGATTCTTAACCATCTGAGCCACCAGGGAAGCCCAGGGATTGAACCTGTATCTCTTTTATCTCCTGCATTGGCAAGTGGGTTCTTTATGTTAGCACCACCTAGGAAGCCCAGCTAACCCAACTCACACACCTAATCATACCTCCTACTAGGCCTTCACCCATCCAAGCCGTTCTGTAGAGCTTTTTCTGTGTCTCTGGATCAGGCTCTTGAACTACTCATTGTCTCCTCATACCATTTCAAGTATCCCTAACTTCTGAGTGTCACCAAGAGCCTTACATTTTCTTTCTGGCTCAGATAAGACTGTTTCCTCCAGAAGTGTTTCTTTTAAGCTGACTTCAAAATGTACTGCTTCTATGATTAAGTAGCATAATGTAGTGGGGAGGAGAATGGAAAAAGAAGTTAGATGTAGATGTACTCTGTAAATGTGCCTATGGGGTCTACTAGAAAAGAAAATGGCAACCCACTCCAGTATTCTTGCCTGGGAAATTCCATGGACAGAGGAGCCTTGTGGGCTATAGTCCTAGGGGTCTCAAAGAGTTGACCCAACTTAGCCACTAAACAACAACCCAATAGAGTCTACAGTTATCTAATCCTTCTGAGACATTGATCTATTTTCCTTCTTAAGGTTGTTACCCCTCTTAAAGTTGTTACATGGACTAAATGAGATAATTATGCAATAATGTATTCAATTGTTAACATGGAGCTGGTCACAGAGTAAGCCCTCAATAATTAGTAGTTACTATTTCTCACCAGTTTTTGCATGTGGGGTGCCCTTTCTCCTACAGCCAAACTTTTCCTCTCCATTGTCAATCATTTGAGGAGTAAATGCAGGTTTAGAGGTTCACTGCATTAACTGTGGGTCAGTCAAATGCTTTATATTTTAAAATCACTATTAATTTTTATTGAATACATTTTCACACATAACATTGTATAAGTTTAAGGTATGCAATGCATTACTTTGACATATATTTATATTGTAATGCCATTGCCCTTTGGCGGACATTTATCATGCTACATTATTTTAGTGTAATATTAGTGCCTATATTCACTACATTGTACATTAGATTTATATGGCTTATTTACTATTTGTTACAAGTTTGTACTGTTAAACACCATCAATCTTGTCCTCTCTCCCCATCCTATTTTAACCACCATCTCACTCTGTTTTTCCCACAGGTTTGACCTTTTTAGATCCCACTTATAAGTGATATCATGCTCTGTTATTTTTTTATAGAGAGAGATGGAAGTACAGAAGCATGATGCTAGTATTTGGATCTTTACATAGGAAACCAGCTTAAAGTTTAAACCAAACTCACGTTCCTTGCTTCTCCATTAACCTTTGACAAATTGCAAATCCCACAGTTTCTATGGGCACGAATGTGGCCAGCCAGGCCATTACCCGGTCTTGTTAAAATATGGCCTTAGAGGCAGCTTCCTGTGTGCACTCACCCCAGCCAGAAATTCTTTTGATAGAATTTATCATGCATTATTTATGTTATGCTGAACCTCTAATGCAAATTTATGGAATGGAATGGAAACATCCTGTACATCACAGTGTTCCCCTATCATTCTGTGTCTGCCACAAGAGACTTACAAAATTACTTCTGTCGACTAATCCTACATACACTATCATAGCTCAGCTGTAATTCCTGGGAACATTTCAATTCTTGGTTTCTCTTTCATCTTGCAGATTTTATTTCTTCTTTCACTGCCCAAAGTATTTACTGCCCGTCTGATCACAGCACACTTATAAAAGCATGACTCCCTTGAAGCAGGAAAAGTATTGTGCATTGCTGTTGCTTTGTTCAGTCATTCAGTCGTGTCCAACTCTTTGTGACCCCACGGACTGCAGCATGCCAGGCTTCCCTGTCCTTCACCGTCTCCCACAGTTTGCCCAAACTCATGTCCATTGAGTCGGTGATGCCATCCAACCATCCCAACCTCTGTCCTCCCCTTCTCCTCCTGCCTTCAATCTTTCCCAGTATCAGGGTCTTTTCCAGTGAGTATTGTGCATTACTAGTTTCCTTTCTTTTAGTGAAGGCTATTTTTAGGGCGCTCGGATGGGGTTTCAATGAATTTTGCCTATATGCTATAGAGATCTGTAAATTTTCTTGAACTTTATGTAGGTTGAGAATCTTTTCATTCTAACCACTATCACTCTATGACACGAAGGAAGAACTAGGGAAAAAGATGACTGAAAGCATAGCCAATCCAATTGTGTTACTATTTTGATTCACCAATACCAAGCTCATTCAATCCAGTTTTAGGCTTATCTCAATATAAATTTATAATTAAGAAAAGAATTTAGATAGGAGATAATGCTAGTAACACATTATCGGTTAATCTGTCTCCTGCATACTATTTATCATTTGATCATCAGCCTTGCTTTTATTGAAACCAACAAATGGTATAACATTTGTCAGAAAAAGGGATATTTTATGCATTAAAGACATAAGTAGGAAGGAGTCAAAGAAACCCATGAGGAGCAGTTTGTCAGTTCTATACCAAGGTATATAAGTCAGTTTGTACAATGAGGCAATCTGTTCTTTCTACACAGAGCATGTGAATTATTAATGACCCTTCCAACATTTCATTTCTTTGTAGCAGTCAAGTAGGTCTTCCTTGTCACATGCTTTTGTTGGCTATAAAATGAAATGCATTTCTCCTACTGAGGACACATAAGAGAAAATAAGAAGTTAAAATGCTTTTTAAAGCCTATAGCAAGGCACCATATGTTTCAAGCAAAAGTCAGGACAGCAAATCTTACCTATAGTAATCATCTGTGGGCACAATTAGAAAGATTCTTCACAGCAAAACTCCACAGTGTATGAAAGATAAAAGTCTGATTTTTTGACATTTGTTTCCTTTTACCTACATATTTCAGGGATTTTTTTTCTTCTCTCCACATTTTTTAATGTAGCTTTATTGTTCTTTACTTCTTCAAGATTTCTTAACTATCATTGGTCATGAAGGTAAATTGCATTGTTGGGGAAATTAGGCAAGGTGCCTCCCACCTCGCTCAGCCTTATTTCTGATGCTTGGGTAGCTTTCCTTCTGTGTATACAAACTGTCAGTTCTCTTGTGTCCTGAGCCTGCTCCTGTCTGCTTGGAAAATGAATAAGAAAATAGATGGTGTTGATTTATTCTAATAATAATTTATTCAAAGTCCTTAAACATCGAAATACAAACTCGAGACGTACAGAAGACTGTAGCTATTGATGCCTAGTGTTGAAACTATGCTCACAAAGAGATTGGAAAAAATGGTTACATTCCAGGCTTAAGAATTCTTCCCATTTCCTCTTCATCTACTCAAAAAGCTGTCTCCAAGCTAATTCATCAAAATATAATGATGCAAATCACATTCAGAGCAAGCTGAATTTTAGCCAGAATGCTTTTACTATATTTTTTAAAAAGTCTTTGAAGTGACCTGTCAGTCCAACTCATTTTAACACAGGTTTATTGGGCACATGTTAAATACTGGGTCTTATTTTAACCATTAAGGATAGTAAAGGTGATTAAATGATGGCCCTGTCCTAGAAGATAACACTGAGGTGATGGTGATGATAGACAGAGAGTGACTGACCTTTGAACTAAATTGCTGAGACAGAGGAGGACCTCACTGGTGAAGGCTGGGGATATGGTGCTTTGGGGGAGAACAATCAAGGAAAAGACCTGTGCAAAACATGTGAAGCAGAAAACAGTATGATAGTTTCCAGGAACTGAATCAACTAATTCAGTATAGCAGAAATGTAAAGTTCGGAACAGAGAGGACCGGAGAGGTGACCAGGGTTCACAGTGTGCTTGCATGGACTGAACTAGGTGGAAGGGTAGTGGGAAGATGAAAACAAGACTAAAGATAGTAAAACAAAATAAAATGCATGTTTGCTGAAAGTGGGGTGGGGGTGAGGGGTGAGCAGTCAGTGTTCACGCTTTGTTTTCATGATAGCAACATTCTGTTCCTTGTCCTTCATCAACTCAGTCTCTGTCAGCTAATTTATCCCAGGACCATGTATCTTTCGTGAATCCATAGAATGTTTTAATAGTCAGTGCTCAATAGCTTGTCCTGCATGACAATCAACAACAAATATTTGTTACTCACAGTATACACCTGGCTGTTCATTTGAGTCTCAGCTCCAAGCTGGCAGTTGAGTTTGGGTCTGCTCACACATCTTCATTCTTGGATCCAGGCTGAAGGTGCAGCTTTGATCTGAAACAAACAAGCAGGCTTCTGTGGCAGAGGGAAGAGTGGGGACATCACGCTTCTGTTCAGAGGTAGCATTTGCCAAATAAGCTCAGATTGCATTGAATATAATAATGACACTAAACCCAACAATGGGGAAAGAACATAAAATCACTTTATGATGAGGAGGAGAGGGCCACATTCACTTTATTGCTACCATTACTGAACACTTATGCACCTACTGTCACTGGGCAGTGTGATTTACTTGTTTTGTACTTAATAATAATGATGATTCTTATAGAAAATTATTTAATGCTAGTTTACAAATGGAAAAACTGAGGGCTTAGAAAAACCCAAGACCACTCCGCTAATAATTGGGAAATTTACTTCTTTATTCACTCCCTCTTCATTTGTAATGTGTTCTGAACTATTCCAGATCCTAGGATACCATGACAAAAAATACAGCTATATTCTCACACATATTTTGCATTAGTAGAAGAGAAGCCATAAATTCATTTTTAAAAATCAGATTGTTATAGTTACTATACAGAGAATTAGAACAGAGTAATATTCTAGACAATGGTCATGAAAAAGAAAGTTTAAGAATTACACTCCATCTATGTGGTGCCACAGTCCACATAGTTTTAAATGTGATGCTGCCAGTTCTGCCTTGTAACATCTTCAAAGTGACTTTTCAGAATTGTTATTTTTATCAATTAGTATTAGTTAACGTTTCATGTTTTGCTTCTACATTTGGATTATAATAAAAATAAAGAAAGATATCATTTAACTTAGCTATTTGTTCAGTTCAGTTCAGTTGCTCAGTCGTGTCCGACTCTTTGTGACCCTATGGACCGCAGCATGCCAGGCCTCCCTGTCCATCACCAACTGCCAGAGTCTACCCAAACCCATGTCCATTGAGTCAGTGATGCCATCCAACCATTTCATCCTCTGTCGTCCCCTTCTCCTCCTGCCCTCAATCTTTCCCAGCATCAGGGTCTTTTCAAATGAGTCAGCTCTTTGCATCAGGTGGTCACAGTATTGGAGTTTCAGCATCAGTCCTTCCAATGAACACCCAGGACTGATCTCCCTTAGGATGGACTGGTTGGATTTCCTTGAAGTCCAAGGGACTCTCAAGAGTCTTCTCCAATACCACTGTTCAAAAGCATCAATTCTTTAATGCTCAGCTTTGTTTATAGTCCAACTCTCACATCCATACATGACTACTGGGAAAACCATAGCCTTGACTATTTTGTTTAATATATTGCATTCCCCTGATTTGTTATTAATAGAAGGTAATTTCCTGGATAATCCTAAAATAAACCCATTATCTCGTAAGTAATTAAGACATTAAGATGAGACAACGTGTTTTTAACTTGCTTTCATTTGCTGGTAACAGTTAATGTATTAACTGTGATGATGATGATGCAAAAAAGCTGTCACAATTTAGCTTGTGCCTCCCAATGTCTAGAATTCTGATCTTACTTCTTTGAGGAGAGAACATCTTTGAAAGTGAGAAGATATCATATGTGTTTTTAATTAATTTCACAATTTTTGCACTTGTATTAAAAGATGCAAATGAGCCAGTGTCTAATCTATGCATTGAAGAGTTTTTTCAAACGCAGAGGAGGAGTACCAACTCCTTTTTCCATACTCTAGTTATCTCTGCATAAGCCTCAGAAGGAAAATTCTAAACTGCTTTGGCCACCTGATGCAAAGAGCCAACTCATTGGAAAAGACAATGATGCTGGGGAAAATTGAAGGCAAAAGGAAAAGGGGATGGCAGAGAATGAGATGGTTAGATAGTATCACCGACTCAGTGGACATGAGTTTGAGCAAACTCCAGGAGATAGTGGTGGACAGAGGAGCCTGGCATGCTGCAGTCCATGGGGTCACAGGCAGTCAGACATGACTTAATGACTGAACAACAACAATCTAACTGCAGTTTCCTTTTTTGAGTTAAAAGGCTTGGCTTCTGATCATGAATCCCATTTCTGATGCTGCTTATTTATTGGACAGAGGATAAATCACTTCATCTCCCTGAGTCTTTGTTTCTATCTATAAAATAGCACAATAGACAAGGCATTCAAAACTTAAAGGGCTGCTGAGTTAACTCAGCAGGATTATATGTGTTGCTTGGTGAAAAAGTTAGTTCGGGTTTTCCTGTAGCATCTTACATCTTATGTATGCTCATTAGATAATTGTAGTAATAGCAGCAGCAGCAGCAATGGTAACAGCAGTAATCCAGGTTCATATAATAAAAGTATTATTGCTGAGGCTCTGAACGAAGTGCCCATCTGATGAATGAAAATATACTTTGCCCTCTTTACCACAGGATGGTGATTCTTTCAGAACAAATAAGTATAAACACTAGATGTCCCTTTGGGGATCATATATAACATAAATCTTTGTGACCCCCATGGGCTATAGAGTCCATGGAATTCTCCCGGCCAGAATACTGGAGTGGATAGCTGTTCCCTTCTCCAGGGGTTCCTCCCAACCCAGGGATTGAACCCAGGTCTCTCACATTGCAGGTGGATTCTTTACCAGCTGAGCCACCAGGAAAGCCCTGGGGATCATATATAACGCATAAATCACATGAAGCTAGGTGCTTTTTTTTCCCCAAAAACATCACTTTCCTCTTTCTCATATTCTGAGTAAAACCCTTTCTTCCTGGAGGGTATTCTCCACTGCCTGGGTGGAGAATTGCTGTCAGAGTATATATTGCTTCTGATAAAGAATGATATCTCTAATTGAAGGGAACTATTCTAGATGATGGCAGGTAGACTTGGCACAAGATGTTCATTTATTTATTGTTTATCTAAAATTCAAATTTAACTGAGCATCTTCTATTTTATTTGCTAAATTGGACTTAGTAGTATTAAGGGGAAGGAGATGAATATTATCCTACCAGACTTATCCTATTAGTCTTGGTTTCCCTCAGATCCTTGTAATGTATCTTAACATCACTGAATAAATAATGAAGCTGTTACTTTTATTACCAGGAACAGCTGAAAGGAATTGTGTATTTAATCACAGGGTTTCATGTATGTCACAAGTCCCTCTCTCTCACTGCAACACTGGAAAATCCTCTTTTGGGTTAGTCCTACTATCATCATCATAACACATATTACCCCATTATAAGCAACATTTCCAATGCAAATAAGATCTTCTTCCTTAATTTAGAAATGTATATTCACTCATTCCCTAGGACATAGTACATCTTATATCAGATATTAATCCTACCTTATTTGGCCCACAATTCTTTCCTTGCTGCCTGCTGAGCATATGGGGCAAATATGTGGTAAATAAGTGAGTGTGTGAGTGAATGATTGATTAAACAATATGCCTTTAGAATATCTACAAAGAAAATGGTGAAAGCAGAATATTTTAAAGCAAAAGGGACACAGATTAACACCAGGTAGCTTTGTTCTGTCACAAAACAACTCACAAAGTTATTTTTAGTAATTTAAGATTCCTGTGAGCAATAAAAGCATACTTTTCTAAGAGCTTACTATTTCAGAATAGAATGAATTTACAGGTTTTTAATGGTGTATGAAATATAATATCCATTAAATTGATTCTCAGTCTTGAATCTCAAACTATTTGTGTAGCATTAACTCAAGGTTTAGTTTTCACAAATCCTCCTTTCCCTTAAAAACTAAACTGACTTCCCTGTACCTCCACCTTGTGGGACCCTCTCCCCGGCAGATGGAGCATCTATAACTTGTCAAGAGCTTGTTATACCCCACATACCAGGTCAAACCACCCTGGGAGAACACAGATCCAGAAAGTCTACATTAATCTCACAGGAGGGAACCCTCCAATCTCCATAGCTTTATTCACTCTCACAGGCAAAAAGTGAACAACCCAAGTACTTGTCAAATCTGTCTTTTTGCAAAGTAGAAGAAAATGTGCAGACCATAGCAGCCCAAAGAATTTGGGGTTCAAAATATTAAAACCGTTGTAATTAAATGGTGGTGGTGGTTTAGTCACTAAGTGGGGTCCAACTCTTGTGATCCCGTGGACTGTAGCCTGTCAGGCTCTTCTGTCCATGGGATTTTCCAGGCAAGAATACTGGAGTGGGTTGCCATTTCCTTCTCCAGGGGATATTCTTAACCCCAGAATCAAACCCAGGTCTCCTGCATTATAGGCAGATGATTTTACCAACTGAGCTACTACTTAGGAAAAAAACTACAAAATACTTTTTTTTAAAAAAAGGAATATAGATTATTATTAGGTATATTTGTTTAGTAGCAGTTCAGCTCATCACAGTAAATGTTATCTATTGCATGCATATTCAAAAGTGTAAAATAAATAAGTACTTATATACATCTGGACTAAAAAGCAGATCCAGCTCTGTAAAAAACTGAGACACACACAATGACATGTTATACTCATTATGAGAATGTCAATTGCTCTTTTGATGTAGTCTACTAACAATAACTTGACAATTTCTAATGGAAGTACTGCTGTTAAGGTATCAGAAGGGTCACATAAAGAAAGCAATATGCCTAAAAATGTTTTCCAATTCAAATAGATGGCTTCTTTACTTCAAGAAATCCGTTTGTTACCAGCTGCCTCATTTTTCTTCGAAGTTATAAATATGATTCTTTCAAGCTGTAATCTATAAGCATGGACTGAGTTTTCATTGTTCTTTTTATCCCCTTAGCTGTTGTTACAGGGCTCTGCACATAGTAGGCATTTAATTACTTGCTGAATTGATAACGTTGAAACTGTTTTCATAGCTTAATCATGGACTGTGGAAGAGTTCCGTGATTGTCTCACAGTTCTATGGCTAGAAGTCTATAATCTAGATGTCAGCAGATTTGGTTCTTCATGAGGGTGTGAGGGAAGGATCTGCTCTAAGTGTCTCTCCTTGGCTCATAGATGGTCATCTTCTCCCTCTGTCTCTTCTCATCATCTACCTTCACATGTGTGTTTGTCCTCAATTTCCCTTCATATAAGGACAATGATCCTAACAGATTAAGACTTATCCTAACAGCCCCCTTTTACTTTGATTACCTCTATATAGATTCTATCTTCAAATATAGTCACATTCAGAACATTGCGGGGTTAGGACTTCAATATTTGATTTGAGGGGAACACAGTTAAGCCCATAACAGTATGACTTCTAATTGCTCCCCAAATGTATGTTCTTCACACATGCAAAGTACATTCACTTTGTCCTAACATCTCCAAAATCTTTACCCATTTCAGCGTCATCTCTAAGTCCTAAATCCTATCTAAGGCATTTCCCTGTGGCTCAGTGGTAAAGAATTCACCGCAATACAAGAGACACAGGAGACGTGAGTTCGATCCCTGGGTCAGGACAATTCCCTGGAGGAGGAATTGACAACCCACTCCAGTATCCTAGCCTGAAGAGTCCCATGGATAGAGGATCCTGGTGGGCTACAGTCCATGGGGTCGCAAGTGTTTACCCATTTCAGCATCATCTCTTAGTCCAAAATCTTATCCAAACATCTAATTCAACCATGTGTGAAATTTAGGGTGTGATTCATTCTAGGGCAAAATTCATCTCCATAAGAAACCTGTAAAATGAATTGAGTTATATGTTTTTAAAATATAATGGCATAGGACAGACTTTGAAAAGTCAGAGGGGAAAAAGGGGCCACAGTAAGCAAATTTGACTGAGCAAATTCCATTAGCTTTTAAGACAAAAGTAATTATTTTGAGATCATTGTTCTATCCTCTAGGCCCACCAGGATGACAAGCCCACCTCTTTCGTGGAGGGCAACTCCACCCTCTGAAACCATAGGGATGCTCTGCCTTCCAGAATTCAGGAGAATGTCCTGAGCCCCTGGCCCTGTGCCCTCTGGGTCCATAGTGGTCCACCAGCTTCTGTATCTGTGGCTTCACCCTCAAAATCAATCTTCTTTCCTCCCTTACTAGTTCAGTTCCTTTGACTTCAGGCTAAGTCCCTTTGACTCCAGGCTAAGTTTCTGTTGGCATAAATTTCTAAAAATCCTTGCTGACCTTATGTATAATTCATCATCAGAAAAGGAGATCCTTTATAAATATCTCCTGAATATATGCATCTCTATTCCTGGCTTCTCTTGAGATGGCTTATTGGATTAGTGAGTCACACACACGCCTAGTCTCTTTAGCAAACAGTTGTCCAGACACACACATGGCACTTGGCTCTGTTGCTAAAGTGTACTATCTGGATAGGCTGAGAATCTTCCAAATCATCAAGTGCAGACTTCTCTTTCCCTTAATACCCCTTCTTCAATTTCTCTGTCTTCTTCTAGTGTTTTCTATAAGCAGCTAGAAGAAACACCGCTGTCACGTCAACACTTCGCTTAGAAATCTCCTCAGCTAAATATCCAAGTTCATCACTTACAAGTTCCACTTTCCACAGAATGCTATTACACTATCAGGTCAAGTTGTCTGCCAATATTCTTTCTCATGAAGTCTTTTGAATTTTTTTGAAGTGCATTTCAGTCTTCTCTTTTCCTTTGAGGCTCTGTGAAGTCAATGGTCTCTTCTACTTTGAGAGTCTAAGGATAAGAGTCAGAAAAGAGAGCCTTCTCAGATTGCATAGAGGCAAGAGGAATCCACTGTCAAATTTCCACGTAGATCTATGGGGGATGGACAGGGGGTTCCCTTTGCCAGCCAGACTCAGTCTAAAGGCACAAGGGAATCGACAGGAATAAAGTTCAGTTCAATGTAGCTTAACTCAAGTTGAACAGCCCAGAGACCTAATCTCCACTTGTCTCGGAATAGCCCCTACTTTGACCTTAGAGTACACAATCAAAACTAGCAGTGATTTTTTTTTTTTTTTTTACTACAATGCACAGTTGATGTGCATTTCTGTGGAAAGCACGTGGCATAGCCCAGGTTTCTTTGCATTCTTCAGTTGACCTGTGGAGCAGCCTTGTTAGGGAGAAACCTAGACAAAAATGAGCTTCTCAGTGGGTCCTCTTAGTTTCTTTTCAGTAGAGCATTAGCATCTCTTAATTTTCTGAAATTGCTGCTTTATGTGCCATGGAGTTTCTTGAGAAGAATACCTGGAAACTGTTGAACACACTTCGTCTTTATTCCTGTCTTCAAATTGCTAGATGACATTTTCATCTGCATTAATCAAACATGGACAGGTTAAGCATTAGGCTTTCTCTAGCAGTTGCTTAAAAAATAATTTGACTTATTAAAACAGCTCATCATTCTTGTCTTCAGCCAAAATAATATACTTTGTTGAATATTCAGAAACTTGGTTTCTAGCATATTGGAATACCTGCATAAGTCCTGAGCTAGGAGATGGAGAAGTTGAGGGTGTGGGTGGCAAATGTCCTTAAGTTCAGTGTGTTTTCCTCATCAACCATTGGAATGTAGTATCCATCTTTAAACTCTCATGAGTTTAAGTGGGGGGAAAAAGTAATAGGACCTTAAAGAAGAGAATATTTATACTAACTGCACTAATCTTGAAACAGACATTCTGTATGTTACATAAACTATAAGCTTAACACTTTACTATGGTGGTTCAGTGGTAAAGAATCCTCCTACAATGTGGGAGATGCAGGTTTGATCCCTGGGTCAGGAATATCCCCTGGAGAAGGAAATGGCAACCCACTCTAACATTCTTGCCTGGGAAATCCCACGGACTGAGAATCCTAGGAAGCTACAGTTCACGGGGTTGAAAAACAGTAGAACACAACTTAGTGACTAAACAACAAACAACACAAATATAAAAGTCATAAATTATTGTCAAATAGAAAAATAAAAACAAAAAATATATGAGTCATTATTTGGAGACATAAGAGATGTAAGAGCCATCATGAGACATAAGAGATGTGGGTTCGATCCCTGGGTAGGGAAAATACCCTGAAGGAGGAAATGGCAATTTGCTCCAGTATTCTTTCCTGAAAAATCCCATGGACAGAGGAGCCTGGTGGGCTACTGTCCACAGGGCTCACAAAGAGTTAGACACGACTGAGCCACCAAACACACACATGATATCACTTTAAAAATCTCTTTTTCGAATATTCTATTCCTTTGCTCTTTACTGGCCATCTATGGACATCGAATGTTGTATATTTATATTTAGAAGATGGCTTTCCTGGTGGTTCAGCAGTAAAGAAACCAGCTGCCATTCAGGAGCCGCAGGAGATGAGGGTTTGATCCCTGGAGAAGGGAATGCAACCCATTCCAGTATTCTTGCCTGGAGAATCCAATGGACAGAGGAGCCCAGTGGGCTATCGTCCATGGGATCACAAAGAGTCAGATGTGACAGATGTGACTAAGCATGCATGCACATATTTAGAAGAAATTAGTTAATTTGGAGCTTCTTTAGTGTCTGTTTTGATCTTCATCACAATTCATATAAATAAAACAGTAGCTATCAGCATGCAAAGCTTCATCTTTTTTAATAAGGCAGAACTTTTTTGTAGCTATTACTTTATAAAATAGTGACTAAATTGCAAGTCTTTTCACCTCTTTACATTCATTTAACTTATATTTCCTGAAAAGATAATACATGGCAAATATCATTTTACTGATTAGAGTGTAAGACATAAAGATTTTTTTTTTCTTTTTTTTTTTTCTATTCTTTTTCAGGGGAAAGCGCGCACGCAGTCCCCCACTACCATAAATTACACAGCCGAGTCCCCCCTATTTGAGGAAATCGCAGAGGTCAACACACCCGGAGTACAATGGGTGAGCCTCGCCCTGGGAGAACCACCCTCTTGATCATGGTATCTCCTCTGCCAAAACATGAAAATAGGGGCTTCCCTGATGGCTCAGAGGTTAAAGCGTCTGCCTGCAATGCGGGAGACCTGGGTTTGATCCCTGGGTCAGGAAGATCCCCTAGAGAAGGAACTGGCAACCCATTCCAGTATTCTTACCTGGAGAATCCCATGGACAGAGAAGCCTGGTGGGCTACAGTCCACGGGGTCACAAAGAGTCGGACATGACTGAGCGACTTCACTTTAAACATGGAAATAACATCGAATCCACTGGCAGTCCTAATAAAGAGTAAATGATATACCTTCCCTGGGGAGGTTATGCAATCTTAACAGTTAAACACAGTTTCCACAAAAACATTGTACTTGTTTGTCCTTTTGCCTGGAGTGCTCTGCTAATGTCCAACGCTTTTTGGTCATTCAGCCTCAGAAAGACACTGTGTCTGTACAGTTCTAGAAGCTTATGATGCTTTTGCTGCAGAATCGTTTTTGTATCCAATTCGATTCCCAAAAAAATAGCAATAAATAAAGAGAAAATAAAGAAACACCTAAGACATCCAATAATAGTTTGTTAAAAAGAGTTATAGCATAGTCACATGGTAGTATATTCTGCATTTATTTAAATAATATTTCAGAAAAATATTTAATAATTTGTATAAAGGGGCTATTGTGAAAAAAGCAAATTGCAAATAACACACAGCATGATCTAAATTTTTAAACACTGATGTTAGTGATCAGTCTGTATATCTATTATCTACATAAATATATTTATAAGCAAAGAAAAACATTGGAAGGACACATAACAAATGGTAATAGTTTTCATAGCTCTCTGTATTTAAAACAGGATATTTCAAAAGAACAGCATGTATACTATCTATGGTGAAACAGATCACCAGCCCAGGTGGGATGCCTGAGACAAGTGCTCCGGCCTGGTGCACTGGGAAGACCCAGAGGAATAAAAAAAAAAAAAAAAAATATTTTTTATAAAATATTTTTGCGTCTAGTATTTCTTGATCAGAAAGAAAAGAACGTGGAAGAAATAGCAATATTAGAGCTTTCTGGCTGTTAAAGTATCATGTACATCAATCTTAACAATACTTTTTTTTTAATCATTGCTTTTCAGTTAGCTGTTCTGTTGTCACAGAGATGCCCTTCAGTTGCTGTGGTAACAAATGAATAATAACCCACACTTGTGTAGCACTTCACAGCTCACACATTCTTTTCTCCTACAGCACCTCATTTATGATCAACAAAACCTCAGAAGAGGTTCCGAAGGAGACAGACCTTGTATCCGCCTCAGTGTACAGATAAGAAATTAGAGACTGAAAGAGGTTAACTAGATTGTCTATGGTCACACTGTTAATAAATTAAAGAGCTGGTAGAAAATCTAAGCTCTCCTTTATCTTAATGCATTTCTAAGTAGGTTTTACTCATCTGTCCATGTATGTGTCTTCCTATTTACTTAAATGTTTATATACATCAATTAAAGTCCTTTATGAAATCCAATGCATAATAGAGTTGGTCAGGTTTCATCAGTAATGAGGGATCCAAGGTCCCATGGGCACATCCACTTGTTTTCTACTTGCAGGTTTTCTAAAGCCTGGTGTATTTTGTGAACCACTGTCCCATTTTGAATACCTATACTTATCACCCCTCTCACAAAGCCCCAGCGAGATATACCTTCATCAGTTACATATTCACACAATAGTCTTCTAAACTGAATTAAGATACATGTATGTGTGTTTCTGTTTGTGATCAAATGCCTGAGAAATGTGAACCCTAAGAGTCAGAACAATTGCCTCACATATCCCATGATCCACAGAAATTTATAGCTGGTGGACAGGTGAGGCAGGCTAAAACATGGTGTACAATATAGCAGTCACTAGCTTGCTAGTAGTTATTTAAGTCTAAATTAATTTAAAATGGATACAATTAAAAATTGACTGTCTCAGTAATAGTAGCCACATTTTGAGTATTAAGTAGCCACATGTACCTTTGTATCTTCAAAGACAGGCTCAGTGGAGAGGATATCTTAGAAGAAAAGAACACCGATCTCATATGCAGGTGTTAGTATCTTATTTTTCCCCACCTTGGCTGTACTTCCTTTACAGAAGCCTTCCAAATCCTGACCCTATTATGGTGTTCAAAGCCATTGCATGGTCCAGGGAGTCCCCTGTGAAGCCCTTCCTCTTCCTTCAGGTTCTGTGTTCTGGCCACTATAGGATGTTCCTGGCAATTGTCTGTCTTCAAAATCATATAGGTGAGAAGCCATCGTTGTATGTGTTCTCAAACTTCAGAGATCATAGGCCAAGTTCTCCCAAGAACCTCTTGTCACATTTGTTCTTGTCCCTTCACAGAATGAGGTTCTTGATTTTCATAACTCCATAATCATTCAACTAGCATCCACCAAATCTACAGGAGCGTACCTCTCATAACCCTCCAATCCTGAGTGAAATAAGTAGGAATAACATTTTCTCTTTCTTCATGACCAGATATGAAAGGGAAATCCCAAATCCTTATCTCCTAGGTCAGAAGTGCCCTACCCCTCTGAGTTTCTACATCTAATTTCAAATTTCTAAGCTTCTCTTATAAAGCCTGGCGGTGAGTAACAGAAGCTGATAATGTCTGAACAGTTTTACTATCACAGAAAATGCACAGATGTGTTTACAACCTCTCTATCAGCCTTTGTCTTCAATCAGGAAGCTTTAGTCAAAATTCAAAGACAACTAAGAATATGTCATTCCACATCAAGAATGAGGCTTTCTAAACACTGCAGTTGAACCGTAGTTACACTTGGAACATGGTAACTATTATTACTAACAAATTTGTCAGGAATTGTTTTGTTAGTATTAATAGCATCATTGGTAAACAAGCATCTGGTCTAAGAGGTACATATGAGATTACTGTGATGTAAAATCTATATAGATAGATGTTATTTCCAAAATTTTTGGTTGCATGTTCAAAAAAGGCCACTACCATTCTTCAACTTCTGAAGCATTTCTTGATTGCTTGAAATTGAATCAACTTTAAAGAAGATGAGAGTCTGAAATGTAGCACTAAACATCATTGCCCTTTCAATAATGTGACTGAAAATCTTGCTGTGAAATTGTGCAGGGTAGAGTCCCTGGTGCTGCAGCTATGTGACCTCATACAAATCTCTTACCTTCCTTGGCCTCTGAGAAAATGACAGACTTGAGCAAGATCTGCTCTCTGACAAAATCATCATTCAAATTATTGAGCTTAACACATATGTAATTTGCTCAAATATAAGGGGCTATTGGCAAAGAAGAGAAAACAGTCACAAGAAATTACTTGTTTCATGTATGTAAGGTCTAATATTTCAGCCAGCATCCAGCTAAATGCAGCCAGTTTTGCCCAGCTATGATAGATAGTCATTTAATATTTCCACATCAAATATAGCTATTTTCTTTGTCATGTAAACAGAAAGCTTCCATTAATATTCATGGAATTATTAATAGTAGACATGTCTAGGTAAGAAATATTGCCAGATACAACTCTTTTGCAAAAGTCAGTTTTTCCTTGTTGATCCTGCTAACTTATATATGTATTTCTTTAGGTATATTTGAGTAGCTGCATTTCTAATATGTCCTTTCTTTTCTAAAATCTTTGATCCAGAGTTGCCATTATTCCCAGCCTTCTTAAAATATGTGATAACATTCAAAGAAAGCACAAAACACATTCAGTCTTGGCACAGAATGACGTATTTGGGTGGCAGAAGAAGCATCCCCAGAGAAAATTGCTATTAATAATTGTAATTAATTTTGGTGTGGCAATATCCACAAAGATATGCAACACTGAGCTCACTAATTTCTTTCCAGATAATTCTTTCTGACAAATATTTCATTTGGTTTTTCTAAGGTATGTTAATGAGCTCAATAAAGTAACCCAGATAGATTTCCCAACCAGTGTAGAAAATTAAAAATGGCTGCCCCTAACTAATCTCTGAATTCATAACTCACAAACTTTTCATCACTAATCAGTTACTATGATATTTAGTCATTATTGTTCTTTTCTAATTTTTTTCTTGTCTTTAACTGATCTAAAGAACTGTGCAAAACACTGGCTTCTTATTTGATACACTGTTTACTTAATAACTATCTACCTCCAGTCTTATTCTTCCGTTTGCATTTGGCTATAACATGATGGGTGATATATTGCAAATATGCCTAAGATATTGATGATAACTGAGAAAGGTCTAATGTTCTCTTCTCAGAGGAGGGATATTTTGTGCTGCATCTTAAAGGATGGATTTCATGAAAGAAATTAGAAAACCTGTGTTTGAGTTTAACCTTGTCCACTAACTGGAGACAGGGCTTTGGGTAAAATTGTGTGATCTTGGAAAGCCTGGTATAACTTCTATAAAATAAAAATAGTTATCTTTAACAATTTACAAAACTTCTGTGAGGACAGAATGTGTTTACAGATATAAAACAGTATGCAAAATCTTTAAAAGTGTTGTTACTTTGCCTAATATACAACCTAGAAAGGCATCATGCTTTAAAAAATAAGTTCTTATTCCATGTGTAAAAGGTTGGCAGCAGGTTCTCCCACTGTTGAACATTTCTGGGCAGAGCAAACAGTGATTAATGTTTTATAATGAATGAAGTTCACCAATTTTACAGAATCGGTAACATTAGTGTCAGTTGACACAAGTGTATATTTATATGCATTGTGTGCTTTTCAAGATGCTTGCTAAATAATTTCCTTATCTGGGTGCTTTAGTAGTATACATTAGCTATGCTTTGACTCAGGAAAACCACTATTTCAATGTTATTAGAATTAGAGAAACACAAAAACATACTAAGTGTGCAACATTATTCTTCCATCTCAACACTAAGGTCAATTGTCCTTATGTAGATTTTTTAATTCTATCTTTTAAAACTGGTTATAATTAGTTCTCCTTTGAGATTATTTTCAGTGTTTTACTAGAATGTTTTAGCAAACTAAGGAATCTGAAGGCCACCAGGAACTTGAAATATCTGCTTAGAGTTAAGGACATAGGAACTATTTCATTCTCCATTGGCACCTAGATAATAGATTTAAATGCCTGACTTCATTTTTGAGAATTACCTGCATCCTGTATTTCAAAGTACCTTTCACAGTATCTAGCATATGGCCATCACTCAGTTTATTTATTTTTTCTATTTGTTTTTATTGGAGTACAGTTGCTTTACAACATTGTGTCAATTTCTTTCTGTAAAGATTTTCTTCCCAATTAGGTCACCAAAGAGCGCTGAGTAGGGTTCCTTGTGCTAACAGCAGGTAATCTATTTTATACACAGCAGTGCATATATATCGTTCCCAATCTCCCAATTCATCCCCCTCCTTTGGTAACCAAATTTGTTCTCTGTATCTGTGACTCAATTTCTGCTTTGCAAATAAGTACTTCTCTTACCATTTTTCTCGATTCCACATATAAGTAACACTATATGATATTTGTTTTTATCTGACTTATTTCACTCTGTATGACAACCTCTAGGTCAATCCACATCTCTGTAAATGGTACCATTTCAACCCTTTTAATGACTGAGCAATATTCCATCATGTGTATGTATCACATCTTCTTTACCCATTCCTCTGTCAATGGACGTTTAGGTCGTTTCCATGGCCTGGCTATTGCAAACAGTGCTGCAATGAACATCAAGGTACAGGCATCCTTTTGAATTATGGTCTTCTCTGGATTTATGTCTAAGAAGGGGATTTGGGGGTCATACGGTATTTCTATTTTTAGTTTTTTTAAGAAACCTTTATACTGCTCTCCATAGTGGCTGTACCAATTTACATTCCCTTTTTTCAGTTCAGGAGGGTTCCCTTTTTTCCACACCCTCTTCAGTATTTATTGTTTGTAGATTCTTTAATGATGACCATTCTGACCAGTGTGAGGTGATATGTCATTGTAATTTTAATTTTCATTTCTCTAATAATTAGTGATTTTGAGTATCTTTTCATGTGTTTGTTGGACTTCTGTATATCTTCTTTGAAGAAATGTCTATTTAGGCCTTCCACCCATATTTTGACTGGGTTGCTAGTATACTCAATGGTAAAAAGTGAAAGCTTTTCCTCTAAGATCAGGGTTAACACAAAGATGTCCACTCTCACCACTTTCATTCAACATAGTTTTGGAAGTCTTAGCCATGGCTATCAGAGAAGGAAAAAAAATAAAATGAAAGCAATTCAAATTGGAAAAGAAGATGTAAAACTGTCCGTTTGCATATGACATGATACTATACACAGAAAACCCTAAACATGCTACCAGAAAACTATTAGAGCTCATCAAGAATTTGGTAAAGTTACAGGATGCAAAATTAATACACAGAAATCTCCTGTATTCCTATATTCTAACAATGAAAGATCAGAAAGAGAAATTAAGGAAACAATCCCATTTACCATTGCATCAAAAAGGATAAAATACTTAGGAATAAACCTACATAATGAGGCAAAAGACTTTTATGCAGAAAATGATAACATACAGAAAAAAATCAAAGATGATACAAGCAAAAGGAGATATATATCATGTTTTTGGATTAGAAGAATCAATATTGTGAAAATGACTATATTACCCAAAGCAATCTACAGATTAAGTGCAGTCCCTCTCAAATTACGATCATTTTTCACAGAACTAGAGCAAAAACTTTCACACTTTATAACACGAAACACCCTGAATAGTGAAAACAATCTTGACAAAGAAGTACTGAGCTGGAAAAATCAAATACCCTGACTTCAGACTATACTACTAAGCTACAATAATCAAACCAGTATGGTACTAGCACAAAAACAGAAATATAGATCAATGGAATAGGATAGAAAGATCAGAGATAAGTTTGCACACCTATTGTTATCTAATCTATGACAAAGAAGGCAAGAATATAAAATGGAGAGAAGACAGCTTCTTCAAAAGGTGGTGCTGCAAAAACTGGACAGCTAAATGCCAAAGAACAAATTTAAAACACTCCCTAACACCGTACACAAAAATAAACTCAAAATGTATTAAAGACCTAAATGTTTAAGGCTGGATACTATAAAACTCTTAGAGGAAAATATAAACAGGACACTCTTTGACACAAATCACAGCAAGATCTTTTTTAACCCACTGCCTAGATAATAAGAATGAAAACAAAAATTAATACATAGGACCTGGCTAAACTCAAAAGCTTTTACACAGCAAAAGAAATCATAAAGAAAACAAAAGACAATCCTCAGATTGGGGGAAAAGATTTGCAAATGAAGCACCTGAAAAGCAATTAGTCTCCAAAATATACAAACAGCTCAGGCAGCTCAATATCACTCAGTTCTGATGGTGCTTTCATTTGAACTTCAGTTCAGTCGCTCAGTCGTGTATGAAACCTTGCGACCCCATGAATTGCAGCACGCCAGGCCTCCCTGTCCATCACCAACTCCCAGAGCTTACTCAAACTCATGCCCATCGAGTCAGTGATGCCATCCAGCCATCCCATCCTCTGTTGTCCCCTTCTCCTCCTGCCCCCAATCCCTCACAGCATCAGGGTCTTTTCCAATGAGTCAACACTTCTCATGAGGTGGCCAAAGTATTAGAGTTTCAGCTTCAGCATCAGTCCTTCCAATGAACACCCAGGACTGATCTCCTTTAGGATGGACTGGTTGGTCTTACGAGATCTTTATTAGTCTGTTTCTGCTTATTTTATTTGGAAATAGCTCTTTAGACTTGAGTTCCTTTTCCTAACACTTCAGGATATGTTTTTTTTAATATTGCAAAATTAAATTTGTTCCAAAAGCATCTACTTTATTGGAAATATGGTTTATTTCAACATTCAAAGTCAGAGGATAAGGTTAGGGTATCATAAGTCATATACAGATTGAACACGAATCCTCTTGAAATCTATACACTTTTCTCATTTTTATTTCCCTTGATGACACTTCAATCATCTCTGAAATTTCAACTTCCTTTTATGCTTTATTTTCATGTTCTTATTTTATTTGAAATATAAACACTTAACATTTTTAATGTTTTACATAAAGTTTTATTCATTCTTTCAGAGAACTGTATTTGACAGTCAACATGCACTTGAAGTTTTCTATGTTGTCATTATATTGGACAGAGAAATTGACCTTGTGAAAATATATCTTGTAATAAAATGGAAGGATAATTCTTGATAAATTCTCAAATTCACTAGTCAAAATAATTTTCTCCTTGGGCATTGACATTTCTAATGCTATCAATTATTTTCCAAGACTATTTGAGTGACTGAGTGATTATAGTCATTTGGACATGGATTTCATAGTTTGTCATGAGATAATTTATAAATAAGTAAATAAGATATCATATGGATTGCAAGTGTCAGATTAACTCAAACAGTGGAATTACAATTAATGTGAAGAGATTCACTAAAGAAGAAATGCCAGACAATATCAGAAAGAAACCAAGTAAAATAAAGTAATCTATATCATACAAATGAACACAGTTCCAATAATAATCAACCTGCCAAAAAATAGTGAAGTGATTATTCATACATGCAGCCCAGAATTCTATTCTGTTCTATTCTATTCTATTCTAATCTATTCTATTCTATATTTGTATCCAATCTATATTCTCAGACCATGAAGTAACCATAATTAGATACCAGTTTGTGATTGATGGGCCTCCCAGGTGGTGCTAGTGGTAAAGAATCCACTTGCCAATGCAGGAGACACAAGAGACTTGGGTTTGATCCTTGGGTCAAGAAGATCCTCTGGAGAAGGGAATGGCAACCCACTCCAGTATGTTTGCTTGGAAAATCCCATGGACATAGAAGCCTGATGGGCTACAGTCCCTGGGGTCATAAAGAGTAGGACAAAACTGGCCTATGATTGGTGGCAGTGTTTGAGGAAAGCTACCATTTTACCTTTGACTTCTCTAAAGCTAAGGATATGCTACATCTTTATGACCAATTTTTTACTATTCTCCTATCTATGTCTTAAATTGAGTCTGGATGATATAACCAATCCTTCTTCTTCACACCTCATGACTCTTAAGAAATCACCTCTGGCACTCTAACAATGACTCTAGATGCCCACTGTTACTCTTTTTTTCCCCCCAGAAGTCATGCATAAACTGATTTTAAAACTGCATTATAAATTTTAAGAGTATGCAGCAAGTTTGTTTGTCTAAACAGTAAACTTTGCACTTTGATATACTCATTCTGTGGCAAATGCAAGGAAATGATATGTAAAAAAATACATATTTAGTCATATATGGGAATCAAAGCAAAAGTCACATTTACCAGAATCAGAACACAAAACATTGCATGGGACTAAAGCATACATTTAATGGACTCTATACCCGTAAGTAGAAAGCTGTGGGTTACTTGACAGTGTTCCATGTGAGCAGAGGACCTGATTTAACTTCATTGCTAGAAACCAGAAGCTGGAATAAGGTTTGTAAAATGTGACTGATGAAACCACTTCTATACTTTGATTCTTGGCTGTAGACAGCAAGCTGAATTTGTAACAGTGAGAAAAAAATTAGACATACCTACCCCTTGCTTAAAGCCTCCAATATCACTTTAAGGCAAGGTCTTTGACTCAATATTAAAGACCTTGTAAAACCATTAGACAACTGCAGTTGCCAGTCCCCAAGGGGGCTCTCAATCCTTAGCTCCTAGTTATGCCCTTGTTTACTCCTCATATATTAAATAGGACTGGCTTCTGTAACCAATAAGATGCCATGGAAATAAGAGCACATGATTTCCTGAGCTGGGTCACACAAAACACATGACTTCTGTCTTGCTTTCTTACATCACTCACTCTGGGATAGCTAGATTCTCCAGTGGCCCTCTGGGGAGATCCATGTGTAGAGAAATGGGGGTCTTCTCCCACTAGCCATAGGAGTACATTATCTCAGAAAGGATACAGTCAAGCCTTCAGATGACTACAAGCTTTGTCAATACCTAAAGTTGATATAAAGTTTTAGAACATAATATGAATATTATTTATATAAATAATTGATATAAAGTCTTAGAACAGAAAGAATAAAATCACTTGCTTCATGAATATAGTTATAAATGATAAAGGTATAGAAACAAGGGAGAAATAAATACCAAATACAAGAAGAGGGGATGAGGTATATGCCATTATGAAGGAATGCACAGAGAACAAATGGTTATACTTAAAGTAAAAGGTAAAGTAAAATTTAAAAAAAGGTAAATTTTTAAAAATTGTAATACTTAAATAATTCCCTTTTATATAACTTTATATAATTATCTTTTTATAATTTCCATTATTTGGAGTGTTTCATAACAAGGCAAAATATGTTATAGAAAGAAATGCTAATAGAAAATAATGTGTTCAAGAAAAAAGTACACCGAAAGGGGGGGAAAATGTCATTTATCTTCTGTGTCTGATGATTAAATGTTAAGTATTCCATCACTCAGATTTACCCTGTTTCTCTAACCTCTAGTTTACTTATCCTTTAAAGTCAGTGCTAGATGTTTTGGGGCTCTTCCTAAAACTAAATGGCAACCCACTCCAGTACTCTTGCCTGGAAAATCCCATGGATGGAAAAGCCTGGTAGGCTACAGTCCGTGGGGTCACAAAGAGTCAGACACAACTGAGCGACTTCACCTTAAAACTGCATGGTAGTGATAAACATGTGAAGACAGGTAGCCCTTTTCCCTTGGAGGGCTTACTTGATAACCGGAGCTTGTGTTTATGCCTGTGCTCAGTGGCTTAGTTGTGTCTGACTCCTACTCCAGGGGATCTTCTGGACCCAGGGATTGAGCACAGTTCCCTGGGTCTCCTGCATCTCCTACATTGGCAGGCAGATTCTTTACCTCTGAACTACCTGGGAAGCCCATTTAATAACAATGCATAAAGAAAACAGTCAATAGTGTGATAAATGCATTTTTAGAAGGAAATGCAACGTGTGACTAACATTTTCAAATGGTAAATGGTGTAGGAATGTGAGGATGGGGGAAGGGCTTGGGAGGGAGGTACCAGAGCAAAAATCTGTAAGAACATCAGGTGTTGCCCAGGCAAAGAGAAGCTCATGCTAAGGTACAGAACTGAAAGAGAAAATAAATTGGTAAATAAAAGGTATAAAAGAGCACTCAAGGCACACACTGAATGGAAAAGAGAAGATCCAGGGAAACACAGCATTTAGAGAAAAACTGAGGCAGTGATGTGATTACTTGAGAACAAAGTTCATACCACCATAGGAATGAGCGTTTCGTGGGTGAGCATTGGTGGAGTGAAATGCTGAAAGTTTGAGTTGTCATCAGACTAAGTGGGATATAGAGCAAAATGGGTTTAGGAAACTTACCTGGTGGATGACTGCTGTGGAATTGACCTCACTGCATGCAATAGGAGACAATCTTCACTTAGAGAGGAGTTGTGATCTCTAATGATAGATGCTCAAATTCTTACCATCAACTGTACTCTGGATTGACGAGCATCACAGCAGATGTACCTCATCCATCCACCCAGTATTCAATTGTGTCCGGTTCTTTAAGACTCTGTGGACTATAACCCACACATCTCCTCTGTCCATGGGATTCTCCAGGCAAGAATACTGGAGCAGGTTGTCATTTCCTCCTACAGAGGATCTTCCCAACCCAGGGACTGAACCTGTATCTCCTCCATCGGTAAATGGGCAAGTGGATTCTTTACCATGGAGCCATAGTGGAAGCCCAGATGTGCCTACCATTCAGCAATTATTACATTCACATTCCCGTTTTTATATTAATATGCAAATCTGACAGTATAGGTCAATGCATGTAAAACTTTGATGTCAATGGACATAATTCTACCTGTACTTAAGTATGCATACATTGGATAGATTCACAGATTATAAATTATTGGTTCATAGATTTTAAATACTTTAAAGGCACATACTGTATGAGGTTTATGAGGAACATAGAAAACTTCAAAGGCATCAGAAATCTACAAACAATAAACATTTGATTTCCAGAGCCAAAGTTTAACCTTGATTCCAGGAAAATTTTTAGGATAAATTACTTAGCAGATGGGGCTTCCCTGATGACTCAGCAGTGAAGAATCTGTCTGCAAAGCAGGAGTCATGGGATCGATCCCTGGGTCTGGAAGATCCCCTGTAGGAGGGCATGGCAACCGACTCCAGTATTCTTGCCTGGTGAATCCCATGGACAGAGGAGCCTGGCAGGCTGCAGTCCATAGGGTCGCACAGAGTCAAACACAACTGAAGTGACTTAGCATGCATTTAGCATACAGCTGGTCCTGAAACATTATGCCATTACTGAGAAAAGGATGTTGTGATTGCTGGCAGGATTGTGTAATGAAAACACACGGAGGTAAAAACCTGATTCTATCACTTACTATTCTTGTGTTATCAAGTCCAGGAAGGATGAGAGTGTCAGGAGATGGGAACAAGGAAGTGATGGGATCTGATATCTGATCATGAAGAGTTTTGTAAGCCATGAAAAGGATTTGGATTTTGTTTTTAATTAAATACCAAACCATTGGCAGACTTTGAGCAAAAGAATAACATAAGTTGTCACTTACAATATGTATTTCATATAGAAAATAGAATTTAGGGGGCTAAATTTAGACATGAAGAAACTCACAAGCCACTGCAATAGTTACAGAGAGAGAGATGATGCTATAATGACTGGTGTGGTGGTAGCAGAGGTGAGGAGAAATAATTGGATTCTCAACATATTTTGAAGGCAAAACCAACAACAAAACAGTTTAAAGCAAAGGCATATTATAAATGATGCTGTCTCCTGATATTCCATCATTATTTCACAATTCATTAACAAACATAGATTAGTCTCACATTTGTTTTACATTTTAATACATTATTTCAAACTTCCATTTTGTTGCTTTCATTTGAAAGTTCTAATAAAATCACTTCACTGAATATTTAAAATCATAGGTCATATGCCTTTTGTAAAAATTTAATCTAGTCAATGTCTAGCTGGTGGAGAGAATTCAAAATTCTGCCACATGTAAACTTCTGTTCTGAAGCCTTTTATTTGTCCTTTTCTGCTTCATATCTTTCTGTCTCCAAACTAGGCTTTTAAGCTTAAGAGTTTCGTGAAAAAGTGAGTCAGTCAGTTCTCTGTCAAGGGTTCAACTACAGGGCTCAGACAATAGGTTTCCACACATGTTCCACCAGCACTAACATTTAACAGTAGCCACACTGGGACTAGGAAAGGTCTTCTCTGGGATCCAGCTGCATTTATTGCCTGCATTTAAAGGAGTAGTCTTCTTTTCTCTCAGACATCTTACCCATTGATAGACTTCATCCCTCTACAACCAAGACCTCAGTTTTCTTTCAGAGAATCTTGCCTCTTATACATCATCCATCTTCAGGCATTTGCCTTCCATTTGCTTTCCAGTGTGGTTCCTGTTCAACCTGATTCAATAAGGCAAGAATATTTTCTTCAGACTGCATTCAAACTTTTTTTTTCCTGCTGCTGTAAGAACTTTCAGCTCCATCAAGACTTCCAAGAGCAGATTGAAATTGTTCTTATTTGTCTAGGCTTAGCTGTTGGTTAATATACCTAGAAGGTATTTTATGGTGTATTTTTATCATAGTCTTTTGAAATGCTTTGCATAAAAGACCCTTTATAACTGTCTCTGCCATCCCCTCTTGCCTATAGAAGTGAAATTTGTCCCAATTTATTTCCCCTCCTTCTGTTATCACCAACTCCCCTCTCTTTGCCAGTTCCCCATTGTTGGTAACAGGCACTTGATTTAAGAAGACTTGCCAACAGCAATCTCTTTTAACTCCTTCATCACTGACTCTTGCCAGTTCTCTGGGTTTTAGGAAGAGCTAGCCAAGATGAATTTCCTACATGGTTGTAAAGAATTCATATTAGTGTACCCTCTTGGAGCACATAATTCTGTCTTCTGCCTATGTTGAAATGCTGCTGCTAAGTCGCGTCAAGTCATGTTTAACTCTGTGTGACCCCATGGACGGCAGCCCACCAGGCTCCCCACTCCGTGGGATTCTCCAGGGAAGAATACTGGAGTGGGTTGCCATTTCCTTCTCCAATGCATGAAAGCGAAAAATGAAAGTGAAGTTGCTCAGTCGTGTCTGACTCTTAGTGACCCCATGGACTGCAGCCCACCAGGCTCCTCCATCCATGGGATTTCCCAGGCAAGTACTGGAGTGGAGTGTAATTGCCTTCTCTGCCTATGTTAAGATAGATACCATTAAAAAGCCAGCATCACATTCGAAGAGGTGTTGGCTTCCTTCAGAAAAATAGATTCTAGAGTATTATTGAAATTGCTAATTCTCATTGTGAAACTCATACAGGGGATATTACATGGTGGGAGAATAAAAGAAATTAAACAAAAATGTTTCTTGAATGTCTATATGGTTTGGGGCTTTTTATATATAACACATGATTTAATCTTCAAAACAAGCTCTAAAGTTGATATCAATTTGCAAATGAGAAAACAAGCCTAATTAAGTTTAGCAATTTGCCTCTAAATTATAGTAACTGGCAAATCCAAGATGATGATACTCCATTTCTTCTAAGGAATTCTTGCCCACAGTAGAAGACATAATGGTCACCTGAATTAAATTCACCCATTCCCGTCCATTTTAGTTCGCTGATTCCTAAAATGTTGATGTTCACTCTTGTAGGAGATGACAAACCTAGACAGTGTATTAAAAAGCAGAGACATTACTTTGTGACAAAGATCCATATAGTTGAAGTTATGATTTTTCCAATAGTCATGTATGGATGTGAGAGTTGGACCATAAAGAAGGTCGAGCACTGAAGAATTGATCCTTTTGAATTGTGGTATTGGAGAAGACTGTTTAGAGTCCCTTGGACAGCAAGGAGATCATATCAGTCAATCCTAAAGGAAATCCACCCTGAATATCCATTGGAAGGATTGATGCTGAAGTGCCAATGGGCCTTGATGCTAGGAAAGTTTGAGGGCAGGAGGAGAAAGGGACAACAGATAATGAGGTAGTTGGATAACATCACCAACTTGATAGACATGAGTTTGAGCAAACTCTGGGAGATGGTGAAGGACAGAGAAGCCTGGCATGCTGTAATCCATGTGGTCACAAAGAGTGGGACACAACTTAGCAACTGACAACAACAAAGATCATGATAACTTCCTTTTAACTCCAAAGCCATAGTCTTTATATAACAATATTGCTTCCCTTAAATAAAAATAGTAATCTTCCTTAAGGAGCTTCTGTTGTCTGATATAAAGATAGTAGAATATAATGGTTAGGAATGAGGAGGACTTTGCACTAAAACTCTCTGAGCTCTATTTCTGGTTCCACCACTAGCTGTTTGATCTTTTGTCAAATAAATTCTTTTTTCTAAATGTCCTTATAGATGGTTTTAGTTTTCCATTTTTGTATAACAAATTGCTGCAAACATCATACCTTAAAACAACGAATACTTATTAATCTCACAGTTTCTACTGGGCAGGCGTCTGGGCATGGCTTAGCTAGGTCCTCTACATAATGTCTGAGAAAGTCATGGTCATGGTGGACTGGTCTGTAGGCTCATCTGAGGCCTGATTAGGCTAGGATTTATACTCACTCAGATCATTATCAAAACTCAGTTCATTATAGTTTTACAATCGAAAAGTTCAGGTTTTTGCTGACTGTTGGCCAGAGGCCACTCTCATCTCCAAGAAACCACCTGCAACTCTTTGCCATGTGGCATCCCCAATGTGGAGTTTAACCTCCTCAAAGCCAGCAAGAAAGGAGATCCCAGTGACATGAGTACTACAATCTAATGGGATATAATTGTGTACCTGAAATTATGTGCATCCTGGTATCTCTGTCATTATCAGCTGGTTTACTTCACACTCAAGAGGAGGAGATCACACAGGCCATGGACTCCATGAGGCAGGAGTCACAGGGACCCTTTTAAGGGACTGCCATTCCTATAAGTAAAAAGGACTGATGATAATTCATTAGTTACTATGACAGACTCATAGTAAGTACTCAGTAAATGTGAGCTATCTTTCTATTAGAGCTAACAAAATTTTACAAAAAGTATAAGCAAAGATAGAAGCTCCATAAGAAGTATAGATTCATTAAGGAGGTGTACTGTAAAAAACAAAATTTTAAAAGTCCTGCCTTCACCGTTGCCTCTACCACAAGCAATTGACTGATTACTGTACAACCAACCTCCTGTAAAGATTATCCTTTGTTCACCAACACCGTTTCTTCATATTTCACTCAATGGATTGCAATCGCATTCATCCCTGTGCCCCACCTCAACCAGGGCCACCAATAAATTCTAAATGTCAAATCCAATAGCCTCTATTCTGTTCATTAATACTGACTAATGGCATGTCTTTGAATATTGTTACCCGTCACTCTCTATTCCATTGCCATGTTTTTTATTTTCTTCTCAGTGTGACTCTTGGATTTCTACCATCTATTTTCTATCCTTCCACAGTAGAATTTATGCTCCACATGAACAAAGAGCTTGTCTATTTTATATACTGCTGTATTTTCAGAGTGAGAACAAGGCCTGGCATAGTGTAGGGATACAATAATTGATTTTTTTGCTGAATGAATGAATAAAAGAATGAAGGAAAAATATCTACCTTACAAAACTATTAGTGAGTCTTGGGGGAGCAGATAATACCTGCTATCATGATTCATTCATCCAAACATGGATATGAAGCCTTTGTTACCAAAACATTATAGGATTTATGAGCAGTTGAAATTCTTATCTTTTTTAGTATAAGCTCTTTTGTCCAATAGAGATGTGTATGGAAGTCATTCATTTCCACTGAATCTATCAGCTAAGTTTCTGCTTACTAAAGGGAGGAAAAAGAGAGAGCCTTGGTTGAGGTTTGAATATTTTATCTAATAAAGTGCTAATACAGAAAAGTTACTGTTTTTAGGATACTGTCACTACATTGACAACATGGTATCTTATTTGTCACTCAGCAACTAGTATGAACCATTTTTAACACCATTAGCTAAAATTTTTATTTTGGATGTTGAAGAACTGGGAACTAAATTACTGGCAAATCGACATATGTCATGAAAATTTGTCCTTAGGCTCAAAGTTTTGATTGAGTTAATATACTTCAAAGTAAGCTTCAGTGGTTGGATTAGCAAAAGCATTTTTTGATCAATAGATATCTATTTGCTTCTTCATATTGCCTAACCTTCTTCGTGTTGCCATATGACTAATTTTAGCCAAAGATCCAAAGAAATGTGAGAAGAATCAACAAATACAACTTTAAGGCTGAGGCTCTTAAGAGCTGGTGTACCAATGCCCTGCTGTATCTACCCATTTTCCAGCAAGTCTAGAGCCCTCATGTCCCAGCTACAATGCTGTGCATCTTCTATTAGCTTTAGTACCTGAGTGATTAAATCTAGCAGATTTCACTTTCTACCTCAACTCTCTCTCAAAGATATGGCCCACATTAGGTACATAACATAAACAAAGAATACACATTTTGATGCTGAAGACTCATGGGCTTAATTGTCCCTATAGCACAAATTATCTTGACTAGTATAAATAATCATGAGAAGATCTAATGTCAGAAGATATTTCTTCTCTCTTCTGTGGCTGGAAAAGTTCTCAATATTTCAAGTCAAAATAACATATCTATTGCCAGAAAGCAAGTGTCAAAAACCAAGACAGAAATGTTTTTCTCACCCTTATGTTTACATTTCTATCAAAATTTTAAGCATTAAAATTTTTAAAATACAAAAGTAAAGGAATCTTTGTTAATTGGGGAATTTAAAAGGAATACAGTGAATAGTTGAATAAACACACTTTTGAACTGTAAAGGTACAATTAGTATAGAGTCTAAAAAGTACATGGTCGTAGATTAAAAAAAAAAAAATGGGGCAACACCATCCTTTTTAACCTCTGTTGGCTGAATTTGGTGATCCTATGAGCTTGAAAAGACTTCACATACAGTGCTTCCATTAGGGAAATACTGTACTGTCAATAGAAATTTTTAAAAGTAATATCAAAAGGAACATATTAATTAACTTAATTATTTCACAGTTTATATGTATATTAAATCATTAAATTATATACTCTAAATATATGTAATTTTATTTATCAATTATAGTAAATGTCAGGGGAAAGAAAAAGAGATAACCAATTTCTTGATTAGACTAGGGTTTCAAAATCTTGAAATTATAAAATGCATCCAGGACCTAAATGAAGGAGATACTTCATAGGTTTTATTTCTCCTGAGATTCTGGAAAAGGTAAAGTACAGAGATAAGCAGCAAACAGTTTTGGTATTGTTGTACAAAACAGGATTGATTGACAACTGGAAAGAGTCTCATGGAAAATGCACATACTTGAAAACATAAAATCTTATTTTGAATTTTCGTTTTGTCATTATTTGTGACGCCCTGTGAAATTCATGTAAGTGCTTTGAGAGAAACAGATGGAAAATACTCCTCCTGTGTTTGAAGTCAGACATTGACTGCTTTCTGCCAAGCAGTGTCTAGGCACTGGGGATATGTCACCAATAAGACCAGCAAAGTCCCTCAGGGAGAGTATGTGTAAATGGAAGTTGTTTGCATAGGAATGTGAATTTAAATGTTTCAAAACTTTCACTTGAATGTATACACTTTTCTTGGAAGAACAGAATTAACAGCCCTACTCTGGGACAAAGGATGGAAACAGTTAACAATGGACATGTCTTCTAGGGAATGTAATTTCCCTTATTTAGGATGGTTGCTCTTATTTACCTGCTTTAGACACTCTTACCTCATTCATTTCTTCAGTAAATATTTATTGAGAAAATGCTTAGCGATAAGCACCATGGTTGAGACTGGGGATTTATGCTACTTGTTTTTAGTCTAATGTGGACAAATGTGTAAATGTACAATATAGTATAATCAGATAACAATATAGTATAATCAGATAATGCTAATAAAATTAATCATAAGGTGTTATTGGAATACCAGAGGAAGTATATTGAAATGTTCTGATATTTAAGAGATGGGATGGTTAGTGGTAGTGGGGGAAGATTTCCAAAACCCTGTAATAAAGCTAATTTGAAGAAGGTGTAGAAATTTCTCAGGTGGAAGTCGACTTCCTGTTGGCAAGTTTAGCATAGGGAGAGGGAAAGATCTTTCAGGAAGAGGAACATTATGTGAAACTATACAGAGACTTATTTTTGGAGAATTGCATGTAGTTAGATTTTACTATTATTTTTTTATGGAGTATGAAGTAGGTTGGGTAGATTATTTCTTGGAGACCAGTCATTCATTCACTAGGGTTTAAAAATGTCCTTAAAACTGCTAACCTAAAAATGTTACCAAAGGAAGGAAGACGTGTCTTTTTTTGCACGTTCTTATTTAAAATTCAGTTTGAAAGTTGGTTTTCTGGGTTATATTTAGATATTATAGGGTAATGAAGAGGGAGGCCTTATCATCTCAGCACATCAGCATGCATCTTGGGTTTGTACTTTTAAAAGTAATTACAGGGAAATGTGTGTATTTATAGCTGACTTTGACTTTCTTACAATTATTTAATAAGGCAGGATTGCAATACTGCTCTCATGATCTAAGAGCCTGTAATCTCTCTGGGGTCTAATTATCTCCCGATAACCTTGCCCCTTGACGACATCTGTATTGCTATTATAAAACAAGTTTATTTTGGGAAAGAACATATATTTTGTAGTGTAATAGCATTAAACTGTCAGACCTGAGTGTTAACAGCAATTTGCCCAAAGAGCTTTCAGAAAAGATTAGCTCAAGCATTATACGTGGCTTATCAGACAATCTAAGAGGATCAAAGTCATTTTTATAACAACTAAATTTTTTTTCTTGAAAAATAGAAACTTATAGCACTAACACATGGCTTCAATACCCACGAACAGAGCTATCTACACTTTTACAGCAGGATGCAGACAATTAGTTCACTTCAGTTCACTGGCTCAGTCAAGTCTGACCCTTTGTGACCCCACGGACTGTAGCATACTAGGCTTCCCTGTCCATCACTAACTCCCAGAGCTTACGCAGACTCATGTCCATTAAGTTGGTGATGCCATACAACTATCTCATCCTCTGTCATCCCCTTCTATACCTCCTTCAGTCTTTCCCAGCATCAGGGTCTTTTCCAATGAGTCAGTTCTTCCCATCAGGTGGCCAAAGCATCGGAGCTGCAACAATAGCATCAGTCCTTCCAATGAACACCCAGGACTGATCTCCTTTAGGATGGACTGGCTGGATCTCCTTGCAGTCCAAGGGACTCTCAAGAGTCTTCTCCAACACCACAGTTCAAAAGCATCAATTCTTTGGTGCTCAACTTTCTTTATGGTCCAACTCTAACATCCATACAGGACTATTGGGAAAAGCACAGCTTTAATTAGACAGACTTTTGTCAGTAAAGTAACATTTCTGCTTTTTAACACACTGTCTCGGTTTGTCATACCTTTTCTTTGAAGGAGTGAGTGTCTTTTAATTTCAAGGCTGCAGTCACCATCTGCAGTGATTTTGGAGCCCAAGAAAATAAATCTGTCACTGTTTCCATGGTTTTCCCATCTATTTGCCGTGGAGTGATGTGACTGACATCATGATCTTAGTTTTCTGAATGTTCAGTTTTAAGCCAACTTTTCACTCCCCTCTTTCACTTTCACTAAGAGACTCTTTAGTTCCTCCTCGCTTTCTGCCATAAAGATGGTGTCATCTGGATATCTGAGGTTATTGATATTTCTCCCAGCAAACTTGATCCCAGCTTCTGCTTCATTTAGTCTGGCATTTCTCATGATGTATTCTGCATATAAGTTAAATAAGCAGGGTAACAATATACAGTTTTGACGTACTACTTTCCGATTTGGAACCACTCTGTTGTTCCATGTCCAGCTCTAACTGTTGCTTCTTGACCTGAATACAGATTTCTCAGGAGGCAGGTCAGGTGGTCTGGTATTCCTATCTCTTTCAGAATTTTCCACAGTTTGTTGTGATCCACACATTCAAAGGCTTTGGCATAGTCAATAAAGCAGAAATAGATGTTTCTCTGGAACTCTCTTGCTTTTTCGATGATCCAACGGATGTTGGCAATTTTATCTCTGGTTCTTCTGCCTTTTCTAAATTCAGCTTGAACATCTGGAAGTTCATGGTTCACGTATCGTTGAAGCCTGACTTGGAGAATTTTGAGCATTACTTTACTAGCATGTGAGATGAGTGCAATTGTGTGGTAATTTGAGCATTCTTTGGCATTCCCTTTGGGATTGGAATGAAAACCGACCTTTTTCAGTCCTGTGGCCACTGCTGAATTTTCCCAATTTGCTGGCATATTGAGTGCAGCACTTTCACAGAATCATCTTTCAGGATTTGAAATAGCTCAACTGGAATTCCATCACCTCCACTAGCTTTTTTGTAGTGATGCTTTCATAAGGCCCACTTGACTTCACATTCCAGGATGTCTGGCTCTAGGTGAGTGATCACACCATCGTGTTTATCTGGGTGATGAAGATATTTTTTATACAGTTCTTCTGTGTATTCTTGCCACCTCTTCTTAATATCTTCTGATTCAGTTAGGTCCATACCATTTCTGTCCCTTTATTGTGCCCATCTTTGCATGAAATATTTCTTAGTGTGTCTACTTTTCTAGAAGAGATCTCTAGTCTTTCCCATCCTATTGTTTTCTCCTATTTCTTTGCATTGATCCCTTAGGAAGGCTTTCTTATTTCTCCTTGCTGTTCTTTGGAACTGCATTCAGATGGATATATCTTTCCTTTTTTTCCTTTGCCTTTCACTTCTTTTCTTTTCTCAGCCATTTTTAAGGCCTCCTCTGACAACCATTTTGCCTTTTTGCATTTCTTCTTCTTGGAGATTGCCTTGATCACTGCCTCCTGTACAATGTTATGAATCTCCATCCAAAATTCTTTAGGCACTCTATGTATCAGATCTAATCCCTTGAATCTATTTGTCACTTCCACTATATAATTTTAAGGCATTTTATATAGGTCTACCTGAATGGTCTAGCAGTTTTCCCTACTTTCTTCAATTTAAGTCTGAATTTTAGAATAAGGAGTTCATGATCTGAGCCACAGTCAGCTCCTGGTCTCATTTTTGCTGATTGTGTAGAGCTTCTACATCTTTGGCTGCAAAGCATATCATCTATCTGATTTCCATATTGACCATCTGGTGATACCCATGTGTACAGCCGTCTCTTGTGTTGTTGGGAGAGGGTGTTTTCTACAACCAATGTGTTGTCTTGGCAAAACTCTGTTAGTCTTCACCCTGTTTCATTTTGTACTCCAAGCCAAACTTACCTGTTACTCCAGGCATCTCTTGATTTCGTACTTTTGCATTCCAATCCCTAATGATGAAAAGGCCTTTTTTTTTTTTTTTTCTTTTTGGTGTTAGTTTTATAAGGTCTTGTAGGTCTTCATAGAACCTTTCAAATTCAGCTTCTTCAGCATTAGTGGTTGGGACATAGACTTGGATTACTGTGATATTGAATGGTTTGCCTTGGAAACGAACAGAGATCATTCTGTCATTTTTGAGATTGCACCCAAGTACTGAATTTTAGACTCTTTCATTGACTATAAGGGCTACTCCATTTCTTCTAAGGGATTCTTGCCCAGAACAGTAAATATAATGATCACCTGAATTAAATTCTCCCATTTTGGTCCATTTTAGTTACTGATTCCTAAAATGTTGATGTTTACTTTTGCCATCTCCTGTTTGACCACTTCCAATTTACCTTGATTCATGGAACTAACATTCCAGGCTCCTATACAATACTGTTCTTTACAGCCTTGGACTTAACTTCTATCCCAAGTCACATCCACAACTGGGCATTGTTCTCATTTTGGCTCAGCCTCTTCATTTTTTTCTGGAGCTTTTTCTCCATTCTTCTTCAGTAGCATATCTGGCACCTACCAACCGGGAGTTCATCTTTCAGTGTCCTATCTTTTTGCTGTTTCATACTATTCGTGGGGTTTTCAAGGGAAGAATACTGAAGTGGTTTGCCATTCCTTTCTCCAGTGGACCATGTTTTGTTAGAACTCTCCACCATGACCCTTCCATTTTGGGTGGACCTACATAGCATGATTCATAGTTTCACTGAGTTAGACAAGGCTGTTTGTGATCAGTGATCAGTTTGGTTAATTTTCTGTAATTGTGGTTCCCATTCTGTGTGCCCTCTGATGGATAAGGATAAGAGGCTCTTGGAAGCTTCCTGATGGGAGGGAATGGCTGTGGGGGCATCTGGGTCTTGCTCTGATGGGTGGAGCCATTCTCAGTCAATCCTTAATCCAATTTTCTGTTTATGGGTGGGGCTATGTTCCTGCCCTGCAGTTTCACCTGAGGTCAAACGATGGTAGGGTTAAGGGGAATAGGGACCTCCTTCAAAAGGACTGATTCCAGGACTGCTCTATGCAGTGCCCTGAAGCCACAGCAGGCCACTGTCAACCCATGCCTCTCTCAGAGACTTCTGGACACTCAGAGGCAAGTCTGGCTCAGTCTCTAGTGGGGTCACTGCTCCTTTCCCAGGGGTGCTGGTGAGCACAAGGGTTTGCTTGTGCTCTCCATGAGTCTGTTTCCCCAGTCCTGTGGAAGCTCTGTAATCAAATCCCAATGGCCTTCAAAGTCAATTCCCTGGGGGTTCTCAGACAATTAGGATGATACTTAAAACAAATATTCCAAGTATGGAAGAGGAATAGAGGTCATACAGAAAGTAATGCTATTGAAATTTAAGTGTGGTTCTAGAATCAGACACCTCTGGGTTCAAGTCCCAGCTCTGTGCTTATTACCTGTGTCAGTTGATGAAACCAATGTCTCTCAGCCTCAGCTTTCTTGGTTGTAAATTGCGATAACAATGGAGGGGTTGGGTAATAACAGTATTCAACTTACATTACTACAAGAGGAGCTGAAATAGGTGTTAATTAAAATTTTTTCAGACTTATAAGAACATAATAGCGTCTTAAGAATGCTATTATTTTTATTTTATCATCAATATTCATTCATTATTCATTAAAATAGGTATATAGGTATTTTCCAGCTTTGTGCTAATCACTGCTGTGACATAGGCATACAACAGTGAATATAAGTGATATATTTCCTGCCATCATAGGGCTAGTAATACATATGATAATAATTCATGAATACTCTAAAGAACTATATTACTGAATTTTTAATAAAAATTATCCACTAAGATTGGCATTTGTGGTTGGAATAGGAGCCCTAAATCTGGAGATCTTAACAAGGTAGACAAGAGGCAGACCCCAAGTCTTCTCCATAAATAAAGGAGGAAAAGAAAGAGAAACCAGTGTAATGGGCAGCACCCTAGTCATTTCAAACTATGTCATATCTAGTACTATTTCTTGAAATTACTTTGAGGCAGTTATTATTTAAATTTTGTTTAAGCCTCTGTTTTGTGTCATTGTTCTTTAATCACTAAGTGTTGCCCAACTCTCTTGCAACCCCATGGACTGTAGCCCACCAGGCTCCCCGTCCACAGGATTTCCCAGGCAAGAATACTGAAGTGGGTTGTCATTTTCTTCTCCAGGGGATTGTCCTGAACCAGGGAATGAACCCATGTCTCCTGCATTGGCAGGTGTGTTCTTTACCACTGAGCCAACAAGGACATCTACTTGGTAGATGTTTAAAGCAGTGAACATAACAGTATAAACCACTCTGGGCATAAAGCAGTCAATATATAACTATAATGTACTGGAAGGATATAAAAGTAAGCATCCACAAAGTATGTTCAGTGTATCAGAAGGAGGTGAGTCTTACAGAGACAGATAAAGTGGGAAAGATGGATAGAATGTATAAGGTGGGTGCTATCTCTTAAAAAATGATCAAGAAAACTCTCAATTAGCAGAGACATGCAAGAAGGGAAGAGATGCCTCACTAGAAGAAGGTGAGGCTAAGAAAGATGGTTTTGCCACAAAGGTAGATGACCCGCTTGCCAATGCAGGAAACTCAGGAGACACAGGTTCAATTCCTGGGTCAGGAAGATCCTTCGGAGTAGAAAATGGCAACCCACTCCAGTATTCTTGCCTGGGAAATCCTATGGAGAGAGGAGCCTGGCAGGCTACAATCCATGAGGTGGCAAAGAGTTGGACACAGCTGAGCACAAATGTGCTATGAATACTTAAGTTTCTATTTATGCCCTTTCTTTGTTTGATAATAGATTTTAGATGGCTTTAAAACAGATGTCAAATACAACTGGAAGAGATAAAAAGGGAGTAAGAAAACCCAGGCAAGAGAAAGTAATATAGAGAAAAGAAAATAAAAAATGATTTGGTTTTATTATGAAATTTAACTTTCCAAATGCAAAATATTGTCTGAGCTTTCTACTAGCATGTGTAAAGAGAAACTACTCAATTATAGAATTGAAATAAATCTCTAACACAACAAACCAACCAATAATTCAGGAGGAGCTGAATTATTGCTTGTATTGAGATCTTAGAGGAAAATCTGAACAAGACAATCAGCAATATTATTACAGTAAATATAGCAATGGATTTCCTAGGATCATTTATTATTATAATGTCTCTCTGATGTAAGCAAAAAGGCAAATGCTGAAGTGTAATTCCATTAATAGTAGACAAAAGACAAAAACAACACAATTTAATTATTCATCTCTCTAAGATGCAACAGAGATTTCACATGATTTCAACAAATAGTGAAAGGAACTTTCCTCAAAAAATATTCAACTAAAGAAACTCTATCATATCTCATTAATGCTGTTATTCTAGGAGGAATATAATGATATAATTTTACAAAGTCTGAAAAGTATAACGACATTTTCTAGAAGGATGACTACTACATTGAGACATGTTAGTACATATATAATCTAAAATAGATGTCCAATTTCTTGTCAGCATTTATGGAAATGGTTATATAATTTTTAAATTTTACCTATATCAGTGATTAAATTTTTTCTAGACTCTCTACTTGGTTCTTTACCAAAATAATATAAAACTCTTTCTTTTAAAAATTATGTATTGCTGCTACTTTAGGGATATATTAATTATCTTCTTTTATAATTCTAGGGTATTTATTTAAAATTTTCTTTTAAGGTGCCCATTTATCTTTGGTTCTGCAAACATAAATGCTCCCATTTAGAATGAGATGACCATCTTTGGTTATGGAGTTCCTTGGATGCAGAGTTATTTTGTCTCTTATTGCATTCAGTTGGTTTTTTTCATAAGAATTCTATTTTTCCCCCCAGCTTCTGGATACATCTTTAAGAAGAGCTTTTAAATTTGTCTTTGCAAAGTTCCTACAGGAATGTCTATTTTCAGGCCAGTTTAGATCAGTTTCCATACTCGAGGTTTTCACATTGTACGAATGATTTGAGGTTCCACACACATGTGTGGCTATGCTGACTGTTTTGATTTCTCCTCAGGATGGTTTTCATTAGTTGCTCAGGAGTACAGGTCACTCCCAGATCAGAATTCTAAGCTTTATAGGCTGGCGAGTGGAGACTTTTGTATTCCAAAGAAAGAAGAAGTGGCATCCTCCTAGAGTTGAGGACTATGTGCACATTCCACATCAAATTCCATACATGTATGAGGCTGGGTCCTCAACACTCTAGTTTCAATGTTATGAATATTGAAGAGGTATATCCAAGATTGCAACTAGCCAGTACACAGTAGCTATTGTTAAAATATTAAAAGGTTTCCCTGGTGGCTCAGTTGGTAAAGAATCCACCCACAATACAGGAGGCCCAGGTTCGATCCCTGGGTCAGGAAGATCCCCTAGAGAAGGAAATGGAAACCCACTCCACTATTCTTGGGAAATCTCATAGACAGCGGAGCCTGGTGGGCTACAATCCATGGGGTCACAAAGAGTTGGACATGACTTGACGAATAAACCACGCACAATAAAGGTAAGGAACTTAAACTGCCACATATCTTTAGTCACCTCAATCTTTCAGTGAAAAGCCCCATTGGATCTCCACATTGTGTGGACTGCTCAGTCACTCAGTCATGTCTGACTCTGTGACCCCATGGACTGTAGCCCACCAGGCTCCTCTATCCACGGGATTTCCCAGGAAAGAATACTGGAGTGCTTTGCCATTCCTTTTCTAAGGGTCCCTGCACTATATTCTGGCATGTAAACCAATCTCCAAGACTCCCAGAGAAAGCCCAGCATTCAGTTTTGTGCTGTATCAGTTGTTAATTATTTATTCTATTCTGAGTGTGATCAACCAAAATCCCCACAAATGTAATTTCCACCCATGTTCAATAGAGAGTCCCTTTTTTTTCTAGTCTCTAGTCTTTTCATCTTCAAGATTCTATGATTATCTTTAGGTCCTTTCAAACAGACATGACATTGTGTTCATGAATTATTTGAGCTGTGGCACCCACACTCAGCATTGCAAATGAAACTTAATTCTAGTCAAGATATAAATACTTTCATATTTTTGTTCATTGGCCAGAGATAATATCACAATTTGAGGAAGAAATCTGGATATATTTTTCAAACCTCATTCCTAAAAACAATCTTTCATTAATTTAGCATTTCATAGCATCACATCTCAAAGGGATAATGTGATTCTGAAGTTTCATCAATGTCAAACCCAATTTAGACAATTTTTATAGAAAGTCTATTCTATACACCTTATATATTTGCAACACAAATCCATGAATTCATTGCTATCTTTCCTAATTTGAGGATCATAGGAAGAGTTAAATTAATCCTTTACTTACATTGCTATTTCTGTTCTTCATTTGTATATTTTCTTATAATTCCTCATTAATTAAATAGCACATTAATTGTATCATAATGTAGGCAGTAGTTAACCTTAGTTTATTATCTTAGAGACTTCTGGATTCTCTCACTTTCTGTGGGATGGTGTAAATAGCTGGCAGCAATTTTTGCAATTTTCTGTGACCTTCCCTATAACCTTAGATTCTCCATCATGTTGTCAGTGTGATATAAAATCTTATCTTTTCACTTTGCCTACATTTCCTGGTAGAGTTTTGTTCAGAGCACACAGCCCATGTTAACATTTATTTTGGTCACAAATGTATGTTTTCATTGTTGTACTTGTTATTATTCCTGTGTGTGTGTGTGTGTGTGTGTGTGTGTGTGTGTGTGTAATGTGAAGGCAGAACAATACAATTACAGAATTATATATGTTGACTCTAACAATGGCTTTCACCTTTATTTATACAATAGAATAAAATTAGAGGGTTAAATGAAGTTTGTTTGCTTTTTCAATAATTTGGAGAAGTACACCTTTTTAAAACACACAATGACCAGAATAACCAACAAACTAGTACTGTTGCCTCCGTATCCTTCTGTGTGTGTGTGTTAGTCACTCAGTCATGTCTGACTCTTTGAAACCCCATGGACTGTAGCCTGCCAGGTGCCTCTGTCCATGGAATTCTCCAGGCAAGATACTGGAGTGGGTTGCCATTTCCCCATCCCAGGGACCGAACCCAGGTTTCCTGCATTGCAGGCGGGTTCTTCACCGTCTGGGCCACCAAGGAAGCCCTCTTCTGATACTCCTGAGTTCTTTTTAAAGTGATGGCCATAAACCAGAAAAATCAGGTTTTATTAGCACCTAATATCCCGGCACTCAAGGAGCTTTATACACATTGTGACACCGCCTTCAGCACAACCTGACAAGTTAGGAAACAACAGTGCAATTTTAGATAAGAAAACCAAGCATTCAAGAGGCTAAATAACTTAATTAAGATCATATAATTTGTGTTTGGCTATATCGGGATTTGAACCAAGGTTAGTAAGACTTCAAAAAGTGTTCTTTTTTCCATTATGCAAAACTGATTATGAACTAGGTATCAGAAAACCCATTTATTTCCAAGTACATTCCACTTTTATGAGAAATTTTGGCCTTTGCATTGCTGTTTCTGGGAGGAATATTCTCATCTCCTTCACTACCTGTTTGATATTCTATTGAGAATAGTAAATCAAGCCCTTTGACTTTGAACATAATAATCACATATTATTCCCATGATCCACTAATTTCAATGGGGTGTGGATCAGGTTTTCAGATTTTCCACATAAATCATTCTATCCTGGCACATACCTCCTGCCTAAACAGATTGGACAGGCTCTTTCCGGCAAGATTCCTATTACAGCATTTTCCCTATGGCCCCTGGTTTCCAACTTATTTGACATGTTTTCTTTAATTTGGTCATAATGTCTTGGAATCTACATTGGCTCATTATGACTGACACGGTTTCTTCCATGGACTGCTTTTCTTCTGCACAATTGCAAATTGCTGTCTATTTAAGAGCCCTTAACCCAAGCACAGTGCTACTCAAATTTAGATCACTTACAAGAATGTGAACTATCGGAACGAGAACAACACATCAGAGGCACCCACCACCAGACAACATTGGCTATGCCCCAGTTCACCAGTCCTGATTATTTAAATGTTTCGCCACTTCAGAAAAAAAAAATATAGTAAAAAATCACCTCTATTAATGAACATTGTATTTTTTAAAATTCAACACACATGTCTTGAGCACCCAGTGAATGTTGATTACTATGCTAGAAGACAGACAAAGGCAAAGTTCTTGCCCTCAAAAAATTGAATTCTAGCAGAGGAAACAATAAATTCATCTAGAGCTCTAGTAAATATTAATGCAAAATAGCATCCCAACAATCATTCTCTTTCCAGGTTCCTTTTTATCTCTTCACCCACTCCTTCTCAGTCAATTTCTTTGGCCAACATCTCCCCTTTTGTCTTTTCTGGAACTCTGATATGACTCAGAGCTCTGTCTTCAATCAAATCTCTCCTCACCCTTCTCTCTCTTTGAATGTTCTCTCCCACTCTTGTATTTTTAGGGGTCAATTTCAAATGATGCTTTCTTGACATCTCAACCTTAATGTGTCACAAACTCCTCACACCAAAGATCAAATGGGAACACATTATCTTTCCACAAAACCTGCTCCCCAGACATATGACCAATTCTGGTGATTGGTGGCATCTCTTCCAGTTTCATCCCTCTTAGTTGCTGGTGTTTTGAGCTAGCTCAGAAACCATATTTGAGAACTTCTGGTCCCTAGCAACTAATATCCAGTCACCAAATCCTGCCAATTTTACTTCCTAAACTTCGAAAATCCACCCTCACTGCCCTAGTTTAGGCAAGTAATCATTATCCTGTGAACAATGCCAACCAAAATAGTCTCTCTTGTTTCTTTTCTCCAATGTTTTTCTCTGGATACATGCCCAAGAGTGGGACTTCAGGAGTGGATACAGGCTTCATAAGGTAGATCTATTTTTATTTTTTTAAGGAACCTTCATACTGTTCTCCATAGTGGTCATACCAATTTACATTCCCACTGGCAGTGCAGGAGAGTTTCCTTTTCAGCAACTGTGATCCTGTTCATTCTTTATTTCTGGAAAATTATCATGAGCAGAACACACATTCTGATAATAGATGTTGAAGAAACAAATGGATGAAGAGATGGACATATGATTGAATAGATGGTGAATCTTCTTGCTGAGCAGAAAAGAGTTGAGAAAAAGAATCAGCAATTAAGCTGTACCTTAAAGAATGACAGTGCTCACTTGGATGTTGGATGTAAAAGGGGGAGAAGGCTTGCCAGCAAAAAATTAGCATAAAAGAACTGGCAATGAATAAATGACAAAATTCAATGCAATTTCTGTGCTCTTGAATCTTTTACTTTATTCTTTAAGTGAAAGAAAGCTGTGTGACCAGTCTATGGTTGGTTTTAAATATGTCAGTAAGATTAGACTCTGACTTTATAGTATATAGAGAAAATATATGGAGTCATCAAGTTATTTAAAATAATATTTATTGATCATTTACCATATGCCAGGCCCTCTTCTAACTGCTTCAGGTGTTAATCCTTAACCTTCCTAAATTCCTAAGATGCAATACACAATAGACAAAACACTGGGTTCAGTTCACTGCTTGATATATACAATAAAGAGATGCATTATCTATAGCGTATTTTAAGAGTTATAAAACAGGCTATGATTATCACCATGAATCGGCAATTATAAAAAGTGTCAGTGATAAAACACTACTTCCTGAAAACTATCATTTTTTCTTAAATTCTGTAATTGTAAGTTCCTGTGATCTTTAGTGGCTTCAGTTGTGTCATTTTACACGGTCACTTCAAATTTTATTTAATTTAATATTTAAAACAATCAATTAGTGCAAAATACAGGATGCACTTTTTGCCTAATAAGTTCAAACTTTAGTTCAAACTTGAAATATTTTAGAATTAAAATAACAGGTTTAATTAAAATCCCTCACTCCTATTTAGTTGGTCATCACTGTAGGAGAACAATATTATAGGTATACATTTTATAATCAAAAAAATAGAGATATAGTTAAAATTCTGAATCTATTTCCTTTTTGTAATATATTAGCTTTGTTTTTAATTTTGCTGGCATGACTGTATACACAAATTGCAATGGAAGAATATTATCATCATGTTTCTTTTCTAGCCATTGTTATTATTTATTTTATTCTATTGTTATTAATGAAAATAATTTTATAATATTGTCACATGACGATTCATTCTGGTGTCGAATATGCTAAGTGTACCATTGACAAATTCTGGTAGTAGGTGCAAATGTTATCCCCATTTTTAGAGATAAGAAAGCTTGAGGGAACCCTCTTACACTGTTGGTGGAATGCAAACTAGTACAGCCACTATGAAGAACAGTGTGGAGATTCCTTAAAAAACTGGAAATAGAACTGCCATATGACCCAGCAATCCCACTGCTGGGCATATACACTGAGGAAACCAGAACTGAAAGAGACACGTGTACCCCAATGTTCATCACAGCACTGTTTATAATAGTCAGGACATGGAAGCAACTTTGATGCCCATCAGCTGATGAATGGGTAAGAAAGCTGTGGTACATATACACAATGGAATATTGCTCAGTCATTAAAAAGAATTCATTTGAATCAGTTCTAATGAGATGGATGAAACTGGAGCCCATTATACAGAGTGAAGTAAGCCAGAAAGATAAAGACCAATACAGTATACTAATGCATATATATGGAATTTAGAAAGATGGTAATTATAACACTATATGCAAGACAGAAAAAGAGACACAGATGTATAGAACAGACTTTTGGACTCTATGGGAGAAGGTGAGAGTGGGATGATCTGAGAGAACAGCATTGAAACATGTATATTATCAAGTGTGAAACAAATCGCCAGTCCAGGTTGGATGCATGAGACAAGTGCTCGGGGCTGATGCACTGGGATGACCCAGAGGGATGGGATGGGGAGGGAGGGAGGTGGGAGGGGGGTTCAGGAAGGGGAACACATGTAAATCCTTGGCTGATTCATGTCAATGTATGGCAAAAACCACTACAATGTTGTAAAATAATTAGCTTCCAACTAATAAAAATAAATGAAAAAATAAAAAGAAAAAAAAGAGAGAGAAAAAAAGAAAGCTTGAATAACTGAGTAATATTCCATTGTATATATGTACCCCATCTTCTTTATTCATTCCTCTGTCTATGGACATTTCAGTTGCTTCCATGTTCTGACTATAGTAAACAGCATGACAGTGAACATTGGGATGCATGTATCCTTTTGGATAATATTTTTTCTGGATATATGCCAAGGAGTGGGATTGCAGGATAATATGGTAGTTCTATTTTTAGTTTTTTAAGGAACCTCCATACTGTCCTCCATAACAGCTGTAATACTGGGTAAAGTAAATCAAAGAGAGAAAGAAAAATACAGTATGATAATATGCTCATATGTGAAATCTAAAAATAAATGATATAAATCAACTTATTTAGAAAAGAGAAGCAGAGACTTAGAAAACAAATTTATGGTTATTGGAGGGAAGGGAGGGAGGTGGAAAAGGATAGTTATTATATAGCAACCTAAATGGGAAAAAATTGGAAAGAAAATAGATAAATGTATATGTATAACCAAGTTATTTTTCCATACACCTGAAACTAACACAATATTGATAATCAACTATACCCAAATATTTGATTAAAAGTTAATTAATTAATTAATCAGAAATAAAATCAGGTTAAAAGTAAAATAAAAATGAAAAGAAACCTGAATGAAAGTGACAGAGTGATTTGCATGTAAGGTATAAGGTAGATTATTCTCAATAGATGTAGAAAGGTAGTAAGGAGACCAGTTAGAATACAGTCTTAAAATTCTGTCCCAGTGGCCAGATTTGGAGGAGATGGTTTTTTGAAGGGCTTCAGTACTTTCTGCATGGGAGAATGACTTGCAAGTTGTTCCATGAACAATTCTTGCTAATATTCACACACAAGAAGCTTTCTATTTACTGTTCCCTCCAGGATAATGCTGATGAAAAAAAATCTTATCTCTGGGGAAAGCATTGCTTCTAGCGATTACCAGGCCAAAGTTATAAAAATGAAATATTATAATTTCAGAGTCACAACACTGGTTTTCTAACTGCATTCCCACTTTCTATTTGATATAAATTTAATGAGGCAACTTTCAGAGCATAATATGATATGCAGGAAAATATCAGTAGTAACTATGCTGACCTGTGTTACACCATTAAGGAAAAAGTCTCCATATGAAATCAATAACAGATTTCACTGTCTCATCCTGGATTGTTACTGGCAGAACATGGAATGACCAGTCGAGGTTCTCTCTCTAACAAAGTTATCCACCTGCATTATGAGACCTTCATGCCACATTTGTCTTTACTATTATCCAGATAACAGGTATTGCTGAGTGTTTCTGCACCCCCAGTTCCTGTTTCTTCAGCTGGATAGAAGACAAGGCAAACAAAAAGTGGGACTTAACTGTTTAAGATTCAGATCACTCAGTCAATTCGAAAACGCTATTTCATTTCTGAATCTGTTGTGTTTGTTTTTCTTATCCATAAAACAATGCATTGTGTTGCTTTTTTTCCTTGATTTTTCCATTGTTTTAAATTTAGGGGACAAAGCTAGCTAAATTATTTTATATTTCATTCACAAGACTTGTTTTACTTGAATTTTTAAATGAATAGTGGAACAACAGATTCAGGGAAGGGGAGCAGGGGAATAATTTTTAGTTGACAGAAATGATATCACTCAGACTATTGAAGACAAAGATTGGCTGAACATTTGCCCAAACATCATAGCTCTTTGGTAAGCATTAGGCCTCTTGGCCTAGCCAACATTAGAATTTCCGTTGAGAACAGAAAACAAAACATCAGGGACAGTTGTAGAGGTGGGTCCTGTGTGAGGTTAGAACTTCTCTCCAGGATACTGGGACCACTGATTTCTTTTAAATAGGCCAAGCTATAGATCTTCATTTGCTATTAATTGTACTGAATGATTGCTATTTTACAATTCCATACTACTTTAAGTATAAATGTGTCATTTTGAGGAAAGGATGACAAAAACAGATACATAGGGGATATATCAGGAGAAAATGAACATGAATATAGGAAGAAAAAGTGATTTGATTAGATTCCAAAATTTATATTTTTCTAGGTTCATGTCTATCATCACTGGGAAACTACTCAAGGAATATTATGAACAGGTTGATCATCAGGTATAGATCTTAGTTTGGTTCTCTTATGATTCTTTAAGTGAAAGTAAGATAAGCATAATGTTCTCTCCATGGAAGACAGAGAAGTGGGGGAAATTGAAAAAAGCAACAATTATCAGTAATCCTGCTGACTTTTTTGCCAGATATGAGAGCAATTCTTAAGGGTCACAAAGTTTGACCTAGCCCAAAGAGCAAAATTTAATATTGAAAATTAGGTATTTTATGCAAAACATATTTGTCAGGCAAACTTTCAAATAAATAATGAAGCCACCCCAAAGCTGAGCATTTTGAAGTTTGTGATATGAACCTAGCACACCATTGACATTTAATACTCTGTAAACTTCAATTTAATGACTTTACCGTCCCTATGAGAGATATCCATACAAGCCATGTAATGTGGTGATTTTCCCTGAGTTGAAGCGAGAGCAGGGCAAGGTGTATTAGAATTCCCTGAAAGATGTTTTCAAACACCACATTCCTTGTGTAATCCAATATGCCCCTCCCCAGGCGTTTGAGGAACATGGGTCACCAGGGCCCTGATGATGCCTAATATAATCCTAGCAGCTCATGTACTCAGACATCCAGCCCACAATTCCTGAGATAGTATTGGAGCTTATGAGCATGGACCATAGAGCCACATACAACTTGGGTCCAAATCCCGTTCTGCTTTATGCTCACTGTATAATGTTTGGCAATTTAATTACACACTCAATAGTTCAATTATCTTGAATTTTACTGGAGATAATAACAGAAATTATCTATTATGCATGACTGTGTGTTTGTGTATGTGACAGATGATGGATAGATAGGTAGACAGAGAGATGAGAACAATGCCTGGCACAAAGTAAATACCATATTACTGTTTACTATCACTATTAAGTTCAGGTCCAGGTGGGAAATCCTGTAACTGAGAAATATACTTTGGAGTACATAGTAAGATATGGTCTTGGCACCACTGGAAAAGAACAGGAGGAAGGCTGTTTATCATAAACCGTCCCACCAGACTACATTTTGCAAATAAGTATATGAAAACCAAAGTATCGTTATATGTGTTCTGATGGTCTCTGTATGCTGTTTACAAGTTTGACTTTCTTCTTAATATTAAAAATTGGGATATTTCACATTAATATTCAAATCACTTGACACTTCTTTGACTCACTCTTCATCTGGTTTCCACAATACACCTTCAGGGTCTCCTCCTCTACTAGCTGTTGCTTCTCAGAGTCCTTTTCTGACCTCTAAATTCAGATGTGCCCAAGGCTTTGACTTTGGAACTCTTCTCATCTCTGTCTACAATCATTTCTTTGTGGAGGCCGTTCAGTTCCAAAATTTTGAATATCATCTGTGCCCAGAAAGTGAAAATGAAAGTTTTAGTCATTCAGTCCTGTCTGACTCTTTGAGACCCCATGGGCTATAGCTTGCCAGACTTCTCTGTCCATGGGATTTTCCAGGCAAGAACACTTGAGTGGGTTGCCATTTTCTTCTCCAAAGGATCTTCCTGACCCAGGGATCCAACACTGGTGTCCCACATTGGAGGCAAACTCTTTACCACCTGAGTTACCAGGGAAGCCCTTGACTCTCAAATGTATATTCCTAGTTTAATTTTCCCAACACCACTAGCCCCATAATCAGTCTCTGGTATAATTCCCTATTGGTCAGCTCCACTTGGATGTCCTTCAGGCAACTGTTCTAGTCTAGGTTATGTAGAAAGAAGATTCTGTGCAAGAATTAAAATGCAAGCCTGGGACAGTGATGATGAAACAAAAAGGAAGTAATAGAAGAGAATACGGTGAAACATTTCTTCACTACCTCATAACAATATACTACTGAGAGACACAACAAACTCTGCAGGAGGCTTTTTCATTCTATGTCTAGGGAAAGTTACAAGAAAGAATTACATCATGGAGTAGCCTAATGGAGAGAGAAATCTGCCTGGCTTTCTCTAGGAAACTTACTCTAACTTCTGGCTTTTTGATGGTCTCTTAAAGTATCCTCATCTAAGTGTTTGTATGAATCACGTTTGAATCAACATGACTTGTTAATTCACTCAAGTCCAAACACTAGGAGGATGTTCAAGAACAAGTAGGTGACAGCCTCGAACAAGGAAGAAGGAAGAAGTCATTTGATACCACTAAGAAAGTGCAAAGGTTTGGGCTCCATCTTATCATCTTGAAATTAATCTGTCCCAAATTATCTTCCCTCTTGAATTCTTTTTTTCTGCCCACACCGCACTACTTGTGGGATCTTAGTTCCCTGACCAGGGATCAAACCTGGGCTCTCGGCAGTGAGAACATGGAGTCCTAACCACTGGCCACTAGGAAATTCCCCACCTCCTTTTTTCATATGCCATCCCCGTCCCAGCTATGGAGAGCTCCAGACCAAAACCTTGGAAACACTTTCATTTCCTTTCTTTCTGACACACTCCACATCAAATTTCACAGCCAATCCTCTTGGCTCTGCCTTTAAAACATAGTCAAGAGCTGAATCTCTAACGTAGGACCATGCCACTGGCTATTTCCTTTGAAAAGACAATTTCCTGCTCTACCCATATATAGCTTCCTTCCTTTACTCATCTCTCAAATGTTACATTCTCAGTAAAGTCTTCCCAGACTGTCTACTCAAAATTGAGCCCCCGATCCCTCTTCAGTTCTCAGTATCTGATGTGTTTCTTGATTTAACGATTTCTTATCTGCTCTCTCCACATGAATATAATTGCAATAAGGGTAGTATTTTTTGCCTGTTGTGTTCACTGTTATATTCTCACCACCTAGAATAGTTTCTGGAACAAAGGAATTTGCAACAAAGATTTGAGTGGTTTCCAACATCTCTTGAGAACAAATGAAAGGTCCTCCTCTCCTCACACCCATATTTTCACATGAGAATCTTCAGCTGAGTGAGTAGATCCATCTACTAGCAACTAACTTTACTTGTCTGCCTCATTCATGGACTCCTGAATAACTCCTTGACTTGAGCCAGAAGCTTGAAGGGGTGTGTACTCTGAAGAAAGAGATTGCATCTTGACATGATGACTGGAGCTTCTACTTACGTGATCCTGCTCATTTTCACCTTCTCCTCCTTGGGTCTATCAAAGAAAAGGGAAAATTTAAAAGCACTCTAAAAGGAATAAATCACTTCTTGCTTAGGGTCTGAGATAAAAGTTGCTCTGCATAAGATACTTCTTGGATAAACTAAACAAATGCCTCCCTTTCCAACACCTACCTATGTGGCAGGTAAAGAGCATCATGGCTTTATCAGATTATCCTCACTGATTGCTGCTTTTCCCACAGTTTTCAGTATCACAGGACCACCAGGAAAGCCAGCCCAGAGTGCTCCCTGAGCACCAGACTCTTCCACCCATCTGCCAACTGCACAGAATCTGTGTCCCAGCTTTATCAAGCCCATGATTGAACTCATTCTCTTCTTTCCTCACACATTCTCTTCCTCCTTGTTGTTCCAATCATAGCTAACGGTATCAAGTCTGCATGCTTGACACAAGCATGACAAGAAAATTGGCCTAAATATGACCTCAAGAAGAGCAGCACTTTTTGTCTGTCATGTTTACTCTTATATTCTCACCACCCACAACAGTCTCTAGCACAGAGGAAGCTTTCAGTAAAGGTTTCAATGAGTTCCAACCTTCAAAGACAAGAAATTGGCATAAACTGTCCCCCCCCTTTATATCCAACTTCCAGTTGGTTGAAGTCTTGTTGAAATTTTACCTTCCAAATACCACCTGATCATATTTCCTTGGTGTTTCTATGACTGCCTTAGTTGAAGTCTTACATTTTTTTCCTTGCATGATCTCAGGTAAATCCTAAGTGGTATTCATGTGTGCTAAGTTGCTTTTGTCATGTCTAACTCTCTGCGACTCTATAGACTGCAACTATCCAAGCTCCTCTGTTGAAGGGATTCTCCAGGCAAGAGTACTAGAGTGGGTTGCTGTGCCCTTTTCCAGGGGATCTTCCTGACCCAGGGATCAAACTTGTGTCTCTTATATCTCTTTCATTAATAGGTGGGTTCTTTACCACTAGCACCCTGATAGAATTGATAGGGGAAAATCATTTAACAATTAAATAAGCAAAAGTGATTACTTCAGGTACTAAAAACAGAAGTGTGACAGAAAATGATTGAAGATAGCAAAGGCAAATTAAATTGCGTGGTCAAAAAAGAATAAATAAATTGGGTGGTCAACAAAGGTTGTCAAATGATATTTGAGGTGGCATTCCAAGGAGGAGGAGCCATGGAAAAATGAAGGAGCACAACATTCCTGGAGTGGGAACTGCAAATGCAATCTTGATTTCTGGCTGATTTCCTAGTTCTGATTCTGTATGTTATTTTGGATCTAGGCTCTCCTTTGTAGTTAATGTCTACAGAATTATGGCCTCATAGCATTCCCATGTGGATACTGAGAAGCTGAGAAATTTTTCCGTACATGGATGCCAACCTCATAGGCAGTTCCTCTGGATACAGCCCTGCCACGCTGCAGATGACTTTACATGTGTGCATGCACGCAGGCTAAGTTACTTCAGTCGTGTCCAACTCTGCTACCCTATGGACTGTACAGCCCACCAGGCTCCTCTATCCATGGGATTCTCCAGGCAAGAATACTGGAGTGGCTTTCCATGCGCATGTATGTGCAACTGTATACATTTTAAAGAATGATTAGCAGGATTCTAGCAACATCTAGCATAACTTAGTCTTTGTGATCTGAGCTATATTCTAGGGTAGGGTTTCCCAACCTTGTCACTGTTAACAATTTGGGGCATTTTAGGATGTTTAGAATGTGGAAATAGTGACAGATTTCCTCTTCTAGGGCTCCAAAGTCACTGTGGATGGTGACTGCAGTAATGAAATCAGAAGATGATTGCTTATTGGCAGGAAAGCAATGACAAACCTAGACAGTGTGTTGCAAAGCAAAGACATTACTCTGCAAACAAAGGTCTGTATAGTCAAAGCTATGGTCTTCCAAGTGGTCACATGAGAGCTGGACTGTAAAGAAGGCAGAACACCAAAGAATTGATGCCTTCGAACTGTGGTGCTGGAGAAGACTCCTGAAAGTCCCTTGGACAGCATGGAGATCAAACCAGTCAATCTTGAGGGAGATCAACCCTGAATATTCACTGGAAGGACTGATGCTGAAGCTGAAGCTCTAGTATTTTGGTCATCTGATGTGCACAGACAACTCATTGGAAAAGTCCCTGATGGTGGGAAAGATCAAGGACAGAAGGAGAAGAGGATGTCAGAGGATGAGATAACTGGACGGCATCACCGATCTAATGAACATGAATTTGGGCAAACCTTGGGAGATGGTGAGGGAGAGGGAGGCCTGGCATGCTGCAGTCCATGGGGAAGCAGAGTTGGACATGACTGGGCCACTAAACAATAACAACAAAGGATGTTTAGAAGCATCACCAGCTTTTACTCCCTAGATGCTAGTGGGACTTCCCACACCTCCCCAATGTGATGAATCCAAAAGGTCTCTAGAGAGTTACATGCTCCTTGAGGACCACTCCCTAGCATAAAATATCAGCAGCAGTATCTGCCTTAAGAAACTTTTTTAGTGATCTGGAAACACAGTATTTGCTTATCCTATTTTGCCCAGGAAACTTCTTATCTCTCCAATCACCGGGTATTCTGTGCTGATTTGACTACTTAGCATCTGAATTCCTCTCTCTGTGCCTAGGAGCTAATCTTTGTAAATCACATCCTATCTCTGGAATTTTGCTTCTTTTAATCTAAAATAAAAGGCAAAACTAGCTGATGTCCAAGAAGCCACCTATCATCTCAAGTGTTTCAAGATTCCTAGAAAACAAACTCCTTAAGTCTTCAGAGTCATTGATTATTTCATGATTTTCAGGATGTAACTCATTGGGACTTGAAAGACTTAGGTCACTGGTGCATAAGTGGACTAAAAATTTTACTTTGTGCATGACTGGACAGAATTTTCAGCGTGGTTTGACATGGCTTCAACTTTCTGTTTTGTTCTTCTCTTTAAGGTGTTTCAATCATTTTGCTTTTCAGTTCAAGAATCTAGTAATAGGATGTTTAAGACATATCTTTTATATATTTTCGCCACTAAATGACAAAATAATTTACTGTTTTAAGGGGAAGCAGATATCAAATAGGTGTTTTTTTCTTCTTTCATTAATTTAGTCTACTATTTATTATGTATTATTGAGAAATTAAGCCCAGGAAATGATGGACTGGTACTACAAAAACAGACTGACTTTGCTAGTAAGGAGCTGATAATTTTATGTGTAATGTAGACACAAGCAATATAATGTGATGAGTGATGCAGACAGAGAAGGGCAAAGTGTTAAAGAAGCTGAAAGAAGAAACATCTAACCAAACCTCCTGGAGGGATAGATTTAATGAAGACATACTATCACTTTCAGCATATTAGCATATATGCATGAATATTGGAATCAAAGATTCTAAACATTCTAAACACAAATTTCAAATTTTAGAGCCATATGTGAAGAGTAGTCAAGTTAAAATTGGGAAACAAAATGTGAATATACAGTATAACCTTTCACATGTGATGTTTGGGTGCATTTGTTTAAACACTCTTGCTGGGCATAGTATCTCTACATTTAGATAAAAGCTAAAAAAAAAAAAAAAAAAAAAACAGGAAAGAAAAAGCTTGGAAATCACCTGAATGTTTATTCTGTGCACTGATGCACATCAAGGAATTTGAAAACATGAAGCTCAATAATGTAGTATTCCAGTTTGCCCAGAGGCAGCAAGAGAGGAGACTGAAACCAGAACAAAGAAATCTGGGTGTCAGTAAAACCACAAAACCCTTTAAAGTGGAATTATATTTCCTGACAACGTAAGTATTGAATAAGTAAAGATATTTGATTGCAATTTGTACATCATCCATTTGAAAGTTAATAATTAGCCATCAGGAGAAGTGACTCTTTTCAAAATTATAATTTAATAGAACATGTCATATGAAAACCTTTGAGGAGAGGGTGAATGATTTCATTTGGTTTCAGGATCACAATTGACTTCAATGTATAGTCTCACCAAAACATTATAGCCGAGAAGTTTTTGTGCAAAAAGAGTGTAACACTAGGTCAACACAGGTCAATCACCGTTCAATAGGCGTCCTTCAGATAATACAATGGGGCTCAAAATTATCCAAGAAAAGTAGTGTGAGGCCATTTCTGCTGAAGGATTATCTCCCATTGAGAGCTTAAATTTCACTTCTCTCTATACTTATTTTCACGTTTTAATTTACAGTCAGTTTATAGATTCCTCCAAATAAATATTGAGCTCTTGAGCAGTATTATTGCTCAATATCCTTTCTTTGCATGTAATATCCTCTTTGTTTTAAGAAGGTTCATCTCTTCTCTCAAGTTATTAGGGTTCAACCTGGTAGAGTACATCCCAATTGAACAAAGACTTGAGAAGTTCAATTAATTAATTCATTCATTCTTTTAATTAGTCAACAGTATTTGTCCAGAACCATGGTGTATATTCATGGTTCAGACTGTAAAGAATCTGCCTGCAATGTGAGAGATGCAGGTCTGACCCCTGGTACAGAAAAATCCTCCTATAGAAGGGAATGGCTACCCATTCCAGTATTCTTGCTGGAGAATCCCATGGACAGAGGAGCCTAGCAGTCTATAGTCCATGGGGTTGCAAACAGTCTGACACTACAGAGCAACTAACACTTTCACTTTTTTCATGGTGTATATTGTACCCAAACATATTTTTTTATGAGAAACCAATAGAAATGGAGTTTACAATAATACCTAGTATTAGTGGGGATGAAACTGAAGTGGCACTCTCAAATACTTTTGATTCTCCTATATCCAGCCCATCCTAAGTAACTAGTCAATTCAGTTATGCTAATCCAGTTTCTTATCCAGGGACTGATTGTGAATAAGCATGTGATCAATCTGACCAATAACTAGTGAAATCTGTGTAGGCGTCCAGGAAAATTTCCTTGTTGGTATGATGGAGGTATTGGGCCTTACTGTGTCCAGATGAAACACTTATCCACTTTGCTACCTACCTGAGTATGATGTCAAAGACAAGAAAGTTGAGCGTGTGTGAAAGTGTTAGTTGCTCAGTCATGTCCAACTCTTTGTGACTCCATAGACTGTAGCCCGCCAGTCTCCTCTGTCCATGGGATTCTCCAGGCAAGAATATTGGAGTGTGTAGCCATTCCCTTCTCCAGGGGATCTTCCCAACCTATAGATTGAACACAGGTCTCCTGCATTGCAATTCTTTACCTTCTGAGCCATCAGAGAAACTCAAGAAAGATAGAAGAGATGGAAACAACATGGGGCTTTAATGATCTTGAGCCTTCTTATCAATCAGATTTGGAGGGTGGCCTATCTTTGGAATTTATAATATTTTGTTGTATGGTTTTGGGCGTCTCAGGTGACACAGTAGTAAAGAATCTGCTTGTCAATGCAGGAGATGTGAGAGATGTCAGTTTGATCTTTGTGTTAGGTAGTTAGAATAGGAAAAAGGAGTCCAGAATGGCGGTGGATAAAAAACAAAGAAGGGAAAAGCCCACAAAAATAGAACAAAGGAAGGTCAGAGGGCTGGAGTAAGAACCTCAGGTAAAACAAACAGCCCTCCTGGCTAGCCCAGTTTACATAAGGCAGGCTCAGAGGGAGGAGAAAATCACATAAAAAGAGGAGCCAAAATTGAGCTGGGGTCTCTCTTTGCGTCTTTTGGGTCGGCCCGCCCTCGTGCCTCGAGGATGTATTTTCCTGAGCTTGCCAAATAAAACTGAACACTGGGTCAGTCCTTCACTTTAAATTTTTGCTGTGGTGAAACAGAGCCAAGGAAATTACACACTCCCCAGACACTTGGGTTGGGAAGATCCTCTGGAGTAGGAAATGACAACCCACTCCAGTATTCTTGTCTGGAAAATTCCATGGACAGAGGACCCTAGTGAGCTACAGTCCATAGGATTGCAAATAACTGAGCAACTGAGCACATACCCATTGTATTACAGTTGAAGCCATTTTGAAATGCTCTTTGCTTACAATGAAAATCATAATCATGATGATGCAATGTGACATTCTATTCCAGCAGAGAAAGTTGATCATGTATGAAGAATCTTAAAATGCTTGCATGCTTTGGCACATTTATTAAAAATTAAGTTTTAAAAAAATTTCAATGATATGGGAGAAGCTTATTATGATATGGGAGAATCTTATTAAAATATTAAACAGATACAAAATAATACAAAATGATATACTAAAACTAAATCTAACTATCAGCTATCTTCTATAGAGCCACTTGCTACTTTCTAGGCACGGAGCTGTGTGCCTTAAAGTCAATCATATCATGTAATCTTCCCAGCAGGTCTATGCAGTAGTGCTCCCATTATCCTAAAGTTATATATTAGCAAGCAAGCTTTGGAGATTATATAACTTGTCAAGGATCATATAGCTACTAAGCAGTGAGCTGGAATTTGAACCCTGAGAGTTACCTTTCTCTAATATATTTAAGATAAATAGGGCCTGGCTCATGTCCAACTCTGAATTAGCCTGTTCTCTGGCCAGCTTTCCCTGGTTTTTCGGTCCCTCTCCAGAACTCTGAGATGTTCCTGAGGTCACCTTTCTCTTCCCTGTGGTGTATCACCTCCAATCCCAAATGTCAGATGATAGTAAGGCATCGCTTCCTGTCTCTTTCAAATCACTTACTTTCCCACAGTTCCACTGACACAAGGCTATTGGGAATACAGAACTTTTAGTGAAATGTTGAGATAAACTAAAAAAAATACATCATAGAGACAAAAATTTATATTTTAAAGCTAAACATTTCTGTTCTTCAGAGTCCCTGCCATGGGAAATCCCCCACTAGCTGCTCTTTCCCTCTGACTGGGCATCCCGCCATGTTGTTGAGGTTTCTCTCCCCACCTCCTGTCTCCCCAGCTGTCAACTTCCAATCAAATCTAACTTGCCATTAGCTTTCAAAAAAAAGCAAAGCAAATGAGGTCCTGAGTGCTTTTTTGCATATCTCAAACTTCTTAAGGTGGTGTTTTGTGTTTTTTTTTTTTTTTTAAAGAGATATAGCGTCCTTATCTTTAATATCATATTAGATATGTTTCGGGCAAAACTTTCTAAAAAACAAGCAACTCATTTGTTATGTGTACACTTTTTACAGTCCCAAAATAAAAGATACATATTTTGAACTTAAAAAAATTATTTTAAAAAACAAAACCAATTGACTTATTTTATTGTAATTTTTAAATATTTGCCTTTACTAAAGAAAATTTGTTATTCTATATCTACACGTACCTATCAATATGATTTAGGTTAACTGATTCACCGTTTTTGTTCTTAGCATCCTTCACTGTGAGAGGAACTTTCTCTACTTTCTACACCTTCTCATCTCTCTCATTGGCCTTTCAGTTTTCTAGTGCTGCTTGAATAACCTCATAATGAAGCTTCTTACAATCCAGCACTGCCAGAACTTTCTTATTGGTCACACTCAAATCTCCAATTAAATATGCATTGTTAATAGGATTACTATATAACTTATTATCCTAATGAAGATAATTTTGAGAATTGAAGTCAATGCTATTAATAATTACACCTCATAAACAATTGGAACTGCCCAGGCAACTAGAGACTCATGGTGAGCCTTAATTAGGGAAAGGTTGTGCCTTGAGTCTTTCCACTTTAAGAAGGAAAAATGGAAAGTTTTAAATGTTAGCTTTCAAAATTAACATCTAAATTTTATCCAGAGCTCTCCATGACTTCAGGAGAAGGATAAGGGAAGAAAATCTTAATTGAATGTTCCTGTATTTTAGGTTCAAAATGCTGTTAGGTTCATTGTGTAGATGACCTCTTTTTTTCACAAAAACCTTCCCAAGTAGGATCATCGCTTTTTCACAGCTTATTGACCAAAGGGAAGTATATGGAGAGGAATCTTCTAGCACCTGTCTCTTCATAACCTAATGACAGCTGTTGGCTTTGTTCCACAAATTCAGCCTTTTAAAGGCACAGTTAAACCCGTCTTATCCAAATTTATCTACTGGATAAATTTTCCAGTAGAAATTCCCTCTTTCTAACAACATCAGTGTCTTTTATCTTTCCCTATTTTCTAACAACATCAGTGTCTTTTATCTTTCCCTATTTTCTAACAACATCAGTGTCTTTTATCTAAAGCTTTGTATTCTTATTCATATTTAATACCTGATTCTAAAGCCTTCTTTTAAATATCTTCTTTAAATATCTTTAAATATCTTCTTTAAATATCTTCTTTAAATATCCAATGCTCATGGTTACTCCAAGTGCAAGTAGCATATACAAATCTTTTTGTTTTTGCTTTTACAAAGTTTTGTTTCTTCTGTTTGACTCCTTGGAGAAGGAGAAGGAAGAAAGAGGAAATTTGTCTCATTCTTTCCTGGGATTCACAATTTATAAAAAGTTTGCTGTTCTTGAAAAAGTCTTTAAGATATTCACTACCATAGCTCCAACAGCAGTAAGTGGCTTGTATTCATCAACGGAAATAACTTAGGTCCAAATGGAAGAACCTGAGGGACTAAAAGTAGCTCAGTTGTTTTCCTTAGCTTTCCCATTTTGTATTTCAATTAATTTTCCCTCTGACAAAAATCTAACAAGGAAACAAAATGGTAAGGCCATTTTATTTAAACAAAAGTATCTAGGGAAAGAATTTTAAAAAGCACAGATGTAAAAGTGAACAGACTATATATTTAATTCATATTTCAAAAATATAATATGTTGCAAGTAAAGCATAGAAATGTTAACCATAGGCAAGGAAAAACAACCTGGTATTAGTAATTACAAAATAAAAGGATACATGTAAATTTACATATACTTACATATAACCATCAAAAGTAAGCTGAGCACAATTTTAGCTTAAATAATGACATTTTTTTGCTTCAACCATACACATATATATAGATAAATTAATCATTTGATATATATTAATTGCTTACTATGTGTCATAACCATGAGGGGTTCTAGAAATTCAAACACACATAAAAGCAAATTTTTCCCTCTGAGAATTTAGATTTAAGAGGACTATACAGAGTTAACAAGGTTGATTTCATTCTACTTCTAAGTAAATGATCAGTTGTTTAGAAAAGTGTCTAATAACAGAAAGAATTTAACCCTATCTTCTTTAAACTACATTCCAAGGGAAAAAATTGGCAAGTTTTATTGTAAAGCTACAAAAATATTTTGAAAATGCATTTTCTAATTCTTTTAAATATTTTCTATCTGCAATCTGTACTTATTTATTCCTCCCTGGGAACTTATATCACACTTTAGAATATGTGTGAAAAAAAAAATTAGGGACAAATAGATCAGAAATATTGAAGACTTAAGAAGTTCCTTAAGTTAAATATTTATGTAGCAACAATATAAGCTAAATTTGGTATATATAAAGAAAATTTAAGTAGTTAATATGAAATTATGAACAAAAGTCTTACAGTCCTACAGTCTGGAAATTGAATGATGCAAAATATTAGAAGTATTCATGGTTTTAGTAGCATTCATTAAATCTGTGGTATCTTGTAATGTATAGAACTATATACTTTTATGAATTTTAGGCAGCCACTTTACATGCTGACAAAAGAACTCTGAGACATATTACACCATTTTTAAAATGTAATAAGTACTTTCAGCGATGAATGAAAAAGAGTATTCACAGTTCTGTATGTTTGAAGAATTATTTCAATACTTTTATTGACTTTTAGGAAGATATGTATAACTTGCTATCTAAGTAAGGAAAAAGAGATCCTCCCTGTGTTTTTAAAGTTTGGGAAAATTAAAAATCTTCCATTTTGTTTCATGAATTGAAAGGATTTTTTTTTTCTTTCAACATCAGTAGTGTCTGCTCTCTACATTCAAAATTACTTTTTTAAAAATTTTTACTGGTTATAGTTGATTTACAATGTTGTGTTAGTTTCAGGGGTACAGCAAAGTGAATCAGTTATATTTATACATATATTCACCCATTTTTAGGCTCTTTTTCCCTTATAGGTCATTACAGAGTATTGAGTAGAGTTCTGTTATACAATAGGTCCTTCTTAGTTCTCTATTCTGTACATAGCAGTGTGTAACATCAATCCCAACCTCCCAATTTGTTCCTCTCCTCTGGCCCCCTGGTAACAATAAGTGTGTTTTCCACATCTATAACTCTTTCTGTTTTGTCAATAAGTTCATTTGTACCCTTTTTTTTAGAACCACTCTTTTATAGATTACACATATGAACGATATCATATGATACTTGTCTTTCTCTGTTTGACTTACTTCACTACTTCACTCGGGATGACAATATCTGTATCCATCCATGGTGCTGCAAATGGCATTATTTTGTTTTTTGGCTGAGCAACATCCCATTGTATATATGCACCACATCTTCCTTATTCATTCCTGTGTCAGTGAATACTTAGGTTTGCCTCCATGTTTTGGCTATTGTAAACAATGCTGCTATGAACATAGAGGTGCAGTTCTCTTTTTGAATCATAATTTTTTCTGGATATATGACCAGGAGTGGGATTGCTAGGTCATATGTTAGCTCTATTTTTAGTTTTTTAAGGACCTTCCAAACAGTTCTCCTTAGCGACTCTTACAATTTACATTCCCACCAAGAATATAGGAGGGTTCCCTTTCCTCCCAACCCTCTCCAGCATTTACTGCATATAGACGTTTTTGATAATGGCCATTCTGAATGGTGTGAGGTGATACCTCACAGCAGTTTTGATTTGAATTTCTCTAATAATTAGTGATGTTGAGCAGATACCTTCATAACTATTATTGGAGGTGAACCAAGGAGCTAATTATTATGTCTACAGTAAGGAAGATTGAGTGGCAATACAAAAACTTCTTTTTATGCACCTGCAGATGAATTTCCTTCTAATCTTAGTCATTCTTCTCCTTAAGAACTGTTTGATTCTATTTAATAAGATACTTTGATTTCTAAAACCAATTAAGATTCCTTGTATACACTAGTTGCAAGAAAGTTTAGATATAACTCTAAAGACTACTATAAGGAATTAGAGCAAGGACACAGAAAGTAAGGCTTGGTTGCCAGAGCGATTTTATTTGTTCCATAAATGTGTGATTTCATATAAACTCTGTTCAGATTATCAGAAATTTTACAAACACATACACAGGGAATACACACACAATTTTTACAAAAGTACGTCCATAATCTAGCCACTTTTGGGCTAGAACAAGTCCCTTTTAAAGGGGAATATTTGAGCAAAGTGTCCAATATCCACATTACCGTCTATTGGCCCAATTCACTCATTTACATCATCTGCCTGCTTCCCATTAACTATTTGGTTTTGTGCTCTTTGTTTTTTGGTATATGCTTTCCTCATATCTGCCTCAATTTCATGTTATTTCTCTTATTTATTTATTTTTTCCCTTTCATTTTTACCTAATTTATAATATTTTCCTATATTTTATTGGTTTTCAATCCTAGTAAAAGTTGAGGTATGAATAAAAGAAACAAATGCTGATTAAGTGTGACTTAACATATTACCCAGTTAAGTATTTCCATATTTCTTCCACTTGCAACATTATATAACTTTTTTTTAGGCTATTTCAAATCCTTTCCAAATTGAGATAAGGGATTCATAAAGCCAACCTTAACTTTTTAAGTATCAAATTTTTACCAGTGCTATCTTTAGACATTTCCACCAGATCCTACAGATGATCCCTTTTGGCTGAAACATGGTCACAGAAGCATACACAAATACATGGGTATGATGGTTAATTTTATATGTCAACTTGGGTAAGCCATGGGTTGCCCAGATGTTTTGTCAAATATATTCCGGGTGTTTCTATGACAGTGTTTTGGATGAGATTAACATTTCATTAGGTAGATTTTGACTAAAGTAGGTTGCCTTCATAATATGTGTGGACCTTATCCAATGAATTGAAAACACCCGAACCAAATAGAACAACATAGCACAAAAATATTGGCCTCTCCTGAGCAATAGAGAATTTTCCATCAGACAGTTTTCATCTTCATTACATTATCAGCTCATTCTAATTCTATAGCTGACTGTCTTCAGACTGGAGTTACAGCATTGCCTCTTCTGGGTCTCCAGCCTGCAAGCCCACCCTGCACATTGGACTTGCCGACAGCCATGATCACATGAGGCAATCCTTTATAATAAATCTTTCTCTTGTTCTCTCTCTATCTACACATACACACACACACACACACATACGTTCTATTAGTTCTGTTTCTCTGGAGAACTTTAGCTAAAATAATGAGTTCAGATTTCCTTATTTAACTGAATTTCCAGATGACACAAAGAACCATCTGGCTATGATGAGATTTCAGAAGTCAACTATGTTGTTACCTTCTTTAAAGTCTGAAGTGAGCAAGAGAGAATTTTTTCTTCTTCTTTCTTGGTATTCTTCTTGAGCACTCAATGTTTGCTTCATGCTTTTTTTTTTTTTTTTAATCTGCTGTTTATTGAGCCCTTTCTAAGCTTGGGAAGTTATAGTAGTTTACTATATAACTTAACTGCCTTCTTCATTTCAGTCTGTTTCAATAGAAAATGCCATAGACTGGATGGTTTAAACAACACATGTTTATTTAGCATAATTCTAGAGGGTGGATAGTACAAGATTAAGGTGCTGGCAGATTTGGTGTCTGGTGATAGCTTGGTTCCTCCTTCATAGGTGGCCATCATTTCCTGGTGTTCTCAGTTGGTAGAAGAGGCAAAAGAGGTCTCTGGGTCTCTTTTATAAAGGCACTAATCCCATTTATGAGTATACTGTCCTTATGACCTAATTATCCGTCCAACTTTCGAATACAATCACCCTGGGGACTTTAACATATGAATTGTGCAAGGAACATAAACTCAAGTCCACAATATTAACATATGCTATTTCATTTAATTCATTCAACAACTCTGAAAGTTAGGTATTATTTTCTTCTTTTTAAAGATGACCCAACTGAGATAAGAGAAGTTAAGTAAATTTCTTGAGGTCACATGGGCAGGAAGTGGTTCAGTCCAAGCTAACCCTAGGCTGAGTTACTTCAAGGAACATACTGTTTTCCCCTCTTCCACATTTGTTAGTTGCCTTTCTGAAGAAGAAATTTCTTGCCCCCCAAAAGCTGGCAAGATACAATACATTTAAGACTAGTACCAATGACTGGAAACTTCCAAAGTGAACTGAACTTATGATGAAATTCTAGTAAAAAAAACAAAGTTCTGGGAATAGACTAGGCAAAAGGCAAAAGGAATTTTTTATTTCCTTTCAAAACATAGAATAAAATATTCACTCATTTGACACTCATGAGATAACATGCTTTTCTTTTAAATGAAAATCAGTTCAGTTCAGTTCAGTCGCTCAGTCATGTCTGATTCTGCAACCCCATGAATCGCAGCATGCCAGACCTCCCTGTCCATCACCAGCTCCCGGAGTCTACCCAAACCATGTCCATCGAGTCAGTGATGCCATCCAGCCATCTCATCCTCTGTTTTCCCCTTCTCCTCCTGCCCCCAATCCCTCCCAGCATCAGGGTCTTTTCCAATGAGTCAGCTCTTCGCATGAGGTGGCCAAAGTACTGGAGTTTCAGCTTCAGCATCAGTCCTTCCAATGAACACCCAGGACTGATCTCCTTTAGGATGGACTGGTTGGATCTCCTTGCAGTCCAAGGGACTCTCAAGAGTCTTCTCCAACACCACAGTTCAAAAGCATCAATTCTTTGGCATTCAGCTTTCTTTATAGTCCAAATCTCACATCCATACATGACCACTGGAAAAAGCATAGCCTTGACTAGACGGACCTTTGTTGGCAAAGTAATGTCTCTTCTTTCAAATATGCTATCCAGGTTGGTCATAACTTTCCTTTCAAGGAGTAAGTGTCTTTTAATTTCATGGTTGCGATCACCATCTGCAGTGATTTTGGAGCCCAAAAAAATAAAGTCTGCCACTGTTTCCATTGTTTCCCCATCTATTTCCCATGAGGTGATGGAACCAGATGCCATGATCTTAGTTTTCTGAATGTTGAGCTTTAAGCCAGCTTTTTCACTCTCCTCTTTCACTTTCATCAAGAGACTTTTTAGTTCCTCTTCACTTTCTGCCATAAGGGTGATGTCATCTGCATATCTGAGGTTATTGATATTTCTCCCGGCAATCTTGATTCCATCTTGTGCTTCTTCCAGCCCAGCGTTTCTCATAATGTACTCTGCATATAAGTTAAATAAGCAGGGTGACAATATACAGCCTTGACATACTTCTTCCCTATTTGGAACCAGTCTGTTGTTCCATGTCCAGTTCTAACTGTTGCTTCCTGACCTGCATACAGGTTTCTCAAGAGGCAGGTCAGCTGGTCTGGTATTGCCATCTCTTTCAGAATTTTCCACAGTTTATTGTGATCCACACAGTCAGAGGCTTTGGCATAGTCAATAAAGCAGTGTAAATGACAATAACCCCTTATTGTTAAAACTGAACAATCTATCATAACTTGGTAGAAATTCTATATACTTGCCCCTCCCTTTCCTCTTACTCATTACAGTAGTATATATTAGCTACAGAAGCATATTTTCTGCTCCTATGAAAACACAGCTTCAGACTCCTACACTTTTTGTTCTTTCTACCTAGGAGGTTTGTTCCTGGCTTATTTCAGGCTTGGCCCCTCCTTCTTCAGGGCACATTTTAAAATCTACTTTAATCAGAGTAGATTTCACGATGGTATGTATCTAAGGTACCATCTAAGTAGCATCTTTCTCCTCCTATTTAGTTTCTCTTCTGTTACCCTATTTTACTTCTACTTATTGTACTTTGAAATAGTTCTTTTTCGAAAATAATTTATTTTTGTACTTGTTGTGTCTGTAATTTTTTTTTTTTTTTGCCTTTTTCTGTGTTTATTCTCTGCTTTACTAACAATCATATGATGATTTGGGGAGGTAATTATCCTTCACTCTTTTATTTACAGACTTCTATTAAGGCACCTTAGCTAAGACATATTATATAATCCAGCTCAAGTAGAAGTCCTCTTCCTGGAATAGAAACTTTCCATCAGAGTTTTGTTTTACTTCATTTTGTTTTGCTTTTATACAAATCACCTGAGCAGCCTTTATTTTTGTACTATTTTTTAGAGTTTTTTTATTTGATTTTGTGTTACTCCATACTCTTTCAATATTTTATTTCATTGTTAGCATAACTTAAACAGAATCAACATCTGTAGTTATACTGCTCTGTTTCTGGAAAGCAAAATATAAGCTCCACAAGGGCAGATGCACTGCTTTGTACACTAAACATCTGGAATAACATCTATAGGTAATGTGCATCTAGTTATATTTTTTGAGTAACGAATGAATGAACTTAGTCCACTGAGTTACTTGAAAAGGTAAGGGTACCTTCCTTTCCCTTCCCTTCCCTTCAAAGCTGGGGTAATTGGGTCCAAGATGGACACCTGTTTCTAGCTTTAAATCCTTTGTAATGAATTTGTTCTGACATTATGTATTCTTGTCTCCCTAGAAGACTCTGAAGCCTTCCTTCTCTATTCCTGGCACTCACTGTCATTTGATGCACAAGATGACATCTTCTAATTTACTGTAAAAATCAACACCAGACTTGACTAGATCCAGCTTTCGAAGCTGTATTGCTTTGAGCAAGTTACGTTTGTGTGTTTGTGTGCTCAGTGGCTCAGCTGTGTCTGATTCTCTGAGGTCCCATGGACTGTAGCCCACCAGGCTCCTCTATCCACGGACTTTTCCAGGCAAGAATACTGGAATGGGTTGCAATTTTCGACTCCAGGGTATCTTCTTGACTCAGGGATCAAATCCACATCTTGGAACTCCAGCATTGGCAGATGTATTCTTTACCACTAACACCATCTGGGAAGTCCATGCAAGTTGCTTAGTTCAGTTCAGTTCAGTTCAGTCGCTCAGTCGTGTCTGACTCTTTGCGACCCCATGAATTGCAGCATGCCAGGCCTTCCTGTCCATCACCAACTCTTGGAGTTTGCTCAAACTCATGCCCATCAAGTTGGTGATGCCATCCAGCCATCTCATCCTCTGTCGTCCCCTTCTCCTCCTGCCCCCAATCCCTCCCAGCCTCAGGGTCTTTTCCAGTGAGTCAGCTCTTCCCATCAGGTGGCCAAAGTATTGGCGTTTCAGCTTCAGCATCAGTCCTTCCAATGAACACCCAGGACTGATCTCCTTTAGGATGGACTGGGTGGATCTCCTTGCAGTCCAAGGGACTCTCAAGAGTCTTCTCCAACACCAGAGTTCAAAAGCATCAATTTTTCAGTGCTCATCTTTCCTCACAGTCCAACTCTCACATCCATACATGACCACTGGAAAAATCATAGCCTTGACCAGACTGACCTTTGTTGGCAAAGTAATGTCTCTGCTTTTTAATATGCTATCTAGGTTGGTCATAACTTTCCTTCCAAGGAGTAAGCGTCTTTTAATTTCTTGGCTGCAGTCACCATCTGCAGTGATTTTGGAGCCCAAAAAAATAAAGTCTGACACTGTTTCCACTGTCTCCCCATCTATTTCCCATGAGGTGATGGGACCAGATGTTTAAGTACTGTCTAAATCTGTTACCCTTTATGCAAAATGAAGATAATGAAACTTACAATCTCATGGTTAATGCTAGAAGTTCACCAAGCCCTGTTTTATTTTCTTTCTTGGCATTCATTAAGGCTCTTTTGTCAAGTTTTTATAGTGAGTCTGGGGTAACATGACTGTGGTTAGAAATAGCTCATGCTATTTTCAAACCTGACCCCTGAAATTTTAAGTTCAGTCCTACACAAACACTTTTTTCCTGGTCTATCAGCCATATGACTTCTGGTGGAGAATTCCAAGGACCCAGTGGCGAGTTAAGGAAAATGAATCTCAATAGCCTTTGAATGACTATATTTTATCTTGATTTGAGCACGTAGTAAAACTTTGTTTATTTAAGTTGCTAAGATTTGCCTTTAAAAAAAATTGTGGCATATAATCTAACCTGAGTAGACTTATAATTACAAGGGTTCTTATGAGAATTACTTAGGATAAAATTCAGTACCAAGCCTGTCTCATAGGGAAATTCAATAAAATGTTACTCAGTCTTTTCTTCCATTCTTTTTTTACCCTGTTCACTTGGAAAAATCTATATATCTTTGCCAGCCCAGTTTTATACCTTTTAGTCACTGACATAAAAACTGTCCTCTTTCTTTATTGGATTATAAATACTATGTATTTTTTTATCCCAATCTGTGGAAATTTCTCCATCAATTAATTTTCCTTTGAAACTTTTCTTTTCCAGTGGTTCTTCTCTGGCTATGAATATGCTATCATTTCATGCATTCATTAGGAAATCACTTCATCTCTTCAATGTCATTAATCTACATTCACTTCTTCTATATGTCACAGAAAAAATTCTATTGAAGAAGTAATCTATATTTCCTCTCTCAACTTTCCCACTACTTTTTTACTGAAAGTTTTATGTTTGATTTTTCATCTCCTTCATTCAACTTGAAATGTGTTCTCAGAGGTCACTCATTTTTTAAATGGCCAAATTATATTAGCAGTTTTCCTTGACTTCTCTTTATCACTGAAATTGTTGACCCAAGTCCCCTTGTTTGGCTAGAATTGTAGTAATTAGCTTTAGTAACTAATTTTAGTCTCCCTCCCTACGACAATCATGTTACCTAGCATCTTGGCCCTCGGACTTCTTTGAAAATTCAGGCATATTTAGGGTTTTCACAGTTCACAGCAGTGCCTCCCAGTTATGTATGTCTAGTCCTAATCTGTCTTTGGGGATCCTCCTGTACTTTTCTAATGGTCTACTGGACATAATCATCTGTAAAAATCTCTTTGTTAAGACCAACATTTTCCTCCTGTTAAACTATTCTGAACATGTCTAAATCTCAACTCCTTATTACCACCTTGACTATCTCTTCATTTTAAATATGCTAAGTGGCATTTTTTCAAACCATTCAAGTTTGAAACTATAAACCATCAGTTATTTATTATTCTTTCTCATTCATTGCATTCAATTATTTGAATCATTTCCTCTTCAAAATACCTTGAATATGTTTTTCTTTTCACCCATTGGCTCATGAATGGCACCACCAACTCAATTGCTCAAACCAGAAAAGAATGTCCCATCCTTAATTATTTCCACTCCCTCCTCCCAAAATTGCAACAATTCGCCAACTTCTACAAATTTCAGTTATGAAACATTGTTTGTCTGCTTCTTCATTTGTCCATTCTCACTGTCAGTATCCTGGATTAACCTCCTGTCTTCTGTCATCACATTCACTCTGAAAAGTTTTATGTTTTTTTTTTTCTCTTTTTTTACCATAGTCACACGTTCTTCCCACTCAAATCCCCGAAACCCATTATTCATAGGCTACCCAGAGTGGCATTTCTGTAGTCGAATCTAACCAACTCCTACTGTCTTTCAAAGACTTCCCATGGTATTCAGTGTAAGTATAGAGTCCTTAGGAAAGCTTGTGCAGTTTCCATGTCTGGAGCCCCAGTTCATCTTTTGTCTTCAATCACACTGATTTTTCAAGCAACAATACTTACTTATTATTGGTAGGTTTTTCCTTTGGCTGTGTTGCAGGGTTTGTGGATTCTTAGTTCCCTGACCAGGAATTGAATTCTGATGCTCAGTGGTAAAAGTGTTGAGTTCTAGCCACTGGACCACCAGGAAATTTTCCACTCATATTTTTTGAACGTGCTATAGTATCATCTGTCTCCAGGTCTACATGTATGCCCTTTCTCTGCAAGTAAAACATTCACTGTCCTCAGCCATTTATCTACATAATCATCCTTGTTTTTGCATAGACAAGGGGTTATCAGATAATTTTTTGTTCGAGCTGAGAGTTTTTTGAGAGTGGAAGGACATACTGGTAATGATGATACCAGGAAACAGACATGAATAGAAATAGTCCTGGGGAAGCCAAGATACATGGTAACTTAAGTTAGGCACTATTTACTGGAAAAATCTAATATCAACTCCAAATTAATTTTTTAAATTATATTGACATAGTATTCTATCTAACCTCTAATAACATCTATACTCTCATAATTTTCTTCATGTTTGTCCTCTTCTTTAGACTACAAGTTCATTAAAGATGGTATCTGTGCCTCATATTTGCCCCTAGGTCTCACAATCTAGCACAAAGTCACAGTGCACAGCACACAGAGTACATTCAACAATTATGCGTTGAGTAACTGAGTTGTTACCAGCTTAACAGATTGAATTTTATTTCATCTCGTTTTACTATGTAAACCACTCTTGTCACAACTATTGTGGTCTTATTGTCCATATTCAGATGCTTCTCAAAAAGGCATGAATGTAATGACAAATATGCCCTACTAAATTTATTCAAGATTCTTCACTGCCTCATAAATTATGAACACATTTTCTGGAATAACACTTGAAGCCTCCTATAAATCTCCAAGTTTGCAATTACTCACAATATTACTCTATTTACTATACGTTTCAAATAAAATGCATTATATTCAATTCTTAAAAAGAAAAAAAAACTCCATATCTTTACAACCTCATGCATTTACCAATGTCCATTATTATTTCTTGCATGCCTCAAATTTACTCCTGTCCACATTCTATCCTTGTTAAGACTGATCTCAGACAATATTACCTCTTAGATTATTTTATAATTAATTTAGAAGGGTAATAAATTCTTTTGAACCACTATAAAATATGTTTTCCCTTGACTGAATTAGCTGACAGAAGTCACAATTTGGAATGACAAAACTAAAACTCCACTTCCAACCTTTTTGTTTATATATTGGTCATTGAGGGTTATTCCTGGACATCCTTCAGCAGTAAAATTCTGATAATAACAATAGGCACCTTGATATGATTTCTGTTAAAATCATGTTTTGAAGTGAAATCATTTGTACAAAAATGAAAGACTCTTCAATGCAAGTCAGTATTTTTATAAGTGGCTGAACTTTGTTAGAGAACATTTACTGAACCACAGGTTTCCACTACCTTGCTTAGTTGTGTATTGAGCGACATGGATAATGGTGGATTCTAGAACAAGGTTGTATAAATTTATTTTCTCTTACTGTTTCTCCCTAAATACAACTAAATACTCTGTAAATTATAACTAACAATATTAAATGTTAAAGGGATTTGAAAAATAGAAATAAAGAGGCAAATTGGCTGGATACCACAAAACTTGAGGAATGATAAGGGAATATACTTGGGTTTTCATTTTATATGCCATAAATACTTGTACTGGGTGCCAGAGGGGCTTGCAGCACATAACCACCGGCAGGCACTGTACAAAATTTACAAGATAAGACTGTTCTCTCCAGCAAAGAGATCAGGGAATGTGAAGCCTCATCTAGTGAGGATCCCCAGCCACCACTCTTCAACCCAGGCCAGCTGGGAGTTTGATCCCTTGTAGTAGCTAATCCCTGGACTGACAAGTCCCAGGTCCGTAATCTGGATGTCAGAGAAGCTGATATTCTAGCCGCAATGGCAAAACTCTTTGTCTTCCTGCCTTCCGGGCAGTCAGTTTAGGGAGAACCAAGACCAGCAGATCTGCTATGTCCCCACCAGAGGGTCACTCAGCAACAGCAGGCAACCCAAGTAAGTGCCTTCCACCCCTACAATCAACAGCAGAAAAGATAATGCAGAACCCCCAGAAGAATAAGACAAATAAGAATAACATGTTAGGGGCTCAGAAAGTCAAATATCATTGAAAGTTCACAAAAGCTAAGTTTATATGCTAATAAACTTAAACAGAATGACTGCAAGCTAAAATATAAATATAACATCTTCCACTTTATTTTAAGTTGGTACCTTTTGTCTAGAGAATAGAATACAGCAAAGGTAACAGAATGGACTTGATTCTAAAGAATAGAAAGCAGCAATGGAAATGGGATGTCAAGTTCATGATTAGGTTAGATAAGTTGTAACTCCTGTCTTGCTAGTAACCCCCAACCCACCCCACACACACCATGGCTTAGATGAATCAATTTGTCATATTGCAGAGCCAATGTGACAAAAAATGGGCCATGGGCTCTGGTCAATTACCAGCAAAATACCAAGGCCTGAAGTCTGTTCACAAACAATGAACTGGATTCCGCCAACAGTCATGTAATTAAATAAGGAAGTTGATCCTTCCTTGGTTGTGCCTTTAGATAAGACCCCAGCCTTGTTTGACAGCTTGAGAAAGATCATGAAGCATACAAGCCAGTTAAGCTATTACCAAACTCCTGACCAACAAAAGCCATAAAATGATAGATGTGTGTTGTGTAAGTTGGTAAATATTGGTAACTTGTGACACAGCAACAGATAACCGATACCTGCACTTTATGCTCTTGACTATCATCCAGAAAACATCTCTGTCATTATGTGAGGACAATGAACTCTTTAAAAATTGAGCTAAACTATTTAAAAGACATAGCCCAAGAAGCTGATTTATGTTCATCCATCCTCTGTCACCTGCTCTCATATCAAGCAAAAGAAGCCATGATAATTTTTACCCTAAGAAAATAGTTACTTCTTTTTTAATGCTGGCTGTTACCTGTACTTAAAATCAATGTTTGTGGTTTAAATAGTTAACTGGTTGTATCATAAAGGTTTTTGGTATTTTATGTTTCCTTCAAAGACCATTTGTAATATCGACTAAAGCTAGAACTATCTGGGAAGTTGTTTTGACTGGATAGTTCAAGCAGGTGCTTCTGTGCAGTGGCAGGACAAAACTTCAATGGAAGTCATATAGAAAAAAACATCAGCTCTACAAGCAGCTCCAATATTTAACCTGAAAACTTTGTGAAGTAACTGCATGGGTAACATTATAGTCTTTGTCTGGAGATTTCTTATATTGTTATAAATTTGATGCACATGAAATCCACATTTTACCATTCTGCCTAACTTGCCTATGTCTCATTGACAAGCTTTCTTTTCAAATACAAGTTTTCCCTGTGTGCTGAATTTATATACAAGGCTAGAAATCTTCCTCTAAAATATTATTTTCATCACAGAAAGTAATATTAGCTTCTATGGCAAACAATTATCAAAGTCTTATTGTCCTAATATAATAAAAATATATTTCTTGACTATGTCAAACTTAATGCAGATGTTCCTGGATGCTGGCGGGCCTTCCATGTGGTTTTTCTGTGTTTTGTGCAGCCTGACATTCTCTAGAGCCATGAAGCCCTCTACTTGATCCTTCACACCCAGTTACCAGTCAGGAGAAAAGCAGGAGGATCACAGCAGAAAGATTCTTATAAACCAGTTCTAGAAATGGTTCATATAACCATTATCCAAAAGTTAATCCAATAACCCCACCAGTCCAATGGCAGGGGAGGCTGGAAAATGTAGTTTACTTTTGCATCCAGGAAGGAAAAGAAAATTGTAACTTTGTAATCTATGCCATAGAGATGATAAAAAGCATACTGAAGCTGAAGCTCCAGTACTTTGGCCACCTGATGCGAAGAGCTGAGTCATTAGAAGAGACCCTGATCGGGGAAAGATTGAGGGCAAATGGAAAAGCGAGTGGCAGAGGATGAGATGGTTCAATAGCATCACTGATTCAATGGACATGAATTTGAACAAACTCTAGGAGATAGTGAAAGACAGGGAAGCCTGGTATGCTTCAGTCCACAGGGTCACAAAGAGTCAGACACAACTTAGTGACTGAACAACAACATCAGTATGAATAGATTTAATGCTGCAAAAATATAGTGCATAATTTATGTAGCTTAATTCCAACAATGATCAGTATTTAAAAAGGAGGAAACATTTTCAAGAAAAATATAACATATAAATTGTGTAAAGTAATGTTAAAGCAATATGTGAATTCCAAACACACTTTTTTTCTCCAATTTTACCTTCTGATAGCAGTCATTAAGCCTATTTTTTAATTATCTCTGAAAAGTTATATTTCTTTCCTCAACTCTGTGTTTCTTTCTCTCTGATAGCTTATTTTCCCTTCCCATATAATTAAAGGAAGCTCTCATTTTGTGTAGTACTAAGCTGTGAAAGAGGTCACTCATTTTGCAAAAAAAGCCCATCTGGATATCCTTCCTAGATTGAGTCAGGTTTTCAAAAGATTTTTATTTTAGCTAAGCAATGCTTGCAACTATTCACTGTACTAGAAATAGAGGTTGAACATGCTGCCTCTTGGGCAGCAAAGCAGTGAAGGGGTATCTCAGAGTGCAGTAGCTACCAGATATGAAGTAAGTGATCAGGGAAATGGAATAAAACTGAAAACAAAAGACAAAAATATTAGAAATTGTTACCAGCTTCAACTGGCAATACTTAGTGACTGTTCATAGGACCTCAGTGCACTGAGCATCTGAAGAGAAGTTTGTATGTGTTCCTAACCCAGGAAAGGTTGCATACTGTTTTCAGTTCAGCTCAGTTCAGTTCAGTCACTCAGTCATGTCCGACTCTTTGCAACCTCAGGAATCACAGCATGCCAGGCCTCCCTGTCATCACCAACTCCCGGAGTCTACCCAAACCCATGTCCATCGAGTCAGTGATGCCATCCACCCATCTCATCCTCTGTTGTCCCCTTCTCCTCCTGCCCCCAATCCTTCCCAGCATCAGGGTCTTTTTCAATGAGTCAACTCTTTGCACAAGGTGGCCAAAGTATTGGAGTTTCAGCTTCAACATCAGTCCTTCCAATGAACACCCAGGACTGATCTCTTTTAGGATGGACTGGTTGGATCTTCTTGCAGTTCCAGGGACTCTCAAGAGTCTTCTCCAACACCACAATTTAAAAGCATCAATTCTTCAGTGCTCAGTTTGCTTTACCGTCCAAATCTCACATCCATACCTGACCACTGGAAAAACCATAACCTTGACTAGACGGACCTTGTTGGCAAAATAATGTTTCTTCTTTTAAATATGCTATCTAGGTTGGTCATAACTTTCCTTCCAAGGAGTAAGCATCTTTTAATTTCAAGGCTGCAGTCACCATCTGCAGTGATTTTGGAGCCCAAAAAAATAAAGTCTGACACTGTTTCCACTGTTTTCCCATCTATTTCCCATGAAGTGATGGGACCAGATGCCATGATCTTAGTTTTCTGAATGTTGAGCTTTAAGCCAAGGTTTTCACTCTCCTCTTCAACTTTCCTCAAGAGGTTTTTTAGTTCCTCTTCACTTTCTGCCATAAGGGTGGTGTCATCTGCATATCTGAGGTTATTGATATTTCTCCTGGCAATCTTGATTCCAGCTTGTGCTTCTTCCAGCCCAGCGTTTCTCATGATGTACTCTGCATATAAGTTAAATGCAGAGTGACAATATACAACCTTGACGGACTCCTTTTCCTATTTGGAACCAGTCTGTTGTTCCATGTCCAGTTCTAACCATTGCTTCCTGACCAGCATACAGGTTTCTCAAGAGGCAGGTCAGCTGGTCTGGTATTCCCATCTCTTTCAGAATTTTCCACAGTTTATTGTGATCCACACAATCAAAGGCTTTGGCATACTCAATAAAGCAGAAATACATGTTTTTCTGGAACTCTCTTGCTTTTTCAATGATCCAGCGGATGTTGGCAATTTGATCTCTGGTTCCTCTGCCTTTTCTAAAACCAGCTTGAACATCTGGAAATTCACGGTTCACATATTGCTGAAGCCTGGCTTGGAGAATTTTGAGCATTACTTTACTAACGTGTGAGGTGAGCGCAATTGTGTGGTAGTTCGAGCATTTTTTGGCATTGCCTTTCTTTGGGATTGGAATGAAAACTGACCTTTCCTAGTCCTGTGGTCACTGCTGAGTTTTCCAAATTTGCCGGCATGTTGAGTGCAGCACTTTCACAGCATCATCTTTCAGAATTTGAAATAGCTCAACTGGAATTCCATCACCTCCACTAGCTTTGTTCATAGTGATGTTTTCTAAGGCCCACTTGACTTCACATTCCAGGATGTCTGGCTCTAGGTGAATGATCACACCATCTTGATTATATGGGTTGTGAAGATCTTTTTTGTACAATTCTTCTGTGTATTCTTGCCACCTCTTCTTAATATCTTCTGCTTCTGTTAGGTCCATACCATTTCTGCCATTTATCGATGAACAGCATGAAAAGACAAAAAGATAGGACACTGAAAGATGAACTCCCCTGGTCAGTAGATGCCCAGAATTCTACTGGAATCAGTGGAGAAATAACTCCAAAAAGAATGAAGGGATGGAACCAAAGCAAAAACAGCACCCAGTTGTGGATGTGACTGATGATGGAAGCAAGGTCCGATGCTGTAAAGAGAAATATTGTGTAGGAGCCTGGAATGTTAGGTCCATGAATCAAGGCAAATTGAAAGTGGTCAAACAAGAGATAGCAAGAGTGAACATTGACATTCTAGGAATCAGTGAACTAAGATGGACTGGAATGGATGAATTTAACTCAGATGACCATTATATCTACTACTGTGGGCAGGAATCCCTTAGAAGAAATGGAGTAGCCATCATGGTCAACAAAAGATTTCAAAATGTAGTACTTGGATGCAATCTCAAAATTACAGAATGATCTCTGTTCATTTCCAAGGCAACCAATTAAATATCACAGTAATGCAAGCCTATACCCCAACCAGTAATGCTGAAGAAGCTGAATTGAATGGTTCTATGAAGACCTACAGGAGCTTTTAGAACTAACACCCAAAAAGATGTCCTTTTCATTATAGGGGACTGGAATACAAAAGTAGGAAGTCAAGAAACACCTGGAGTAACAGGCAAATTTAGCCTTGGAGTACAGAATGAAGCAGGGCAAAGGCTAATAGAGTTTTGTGAAGAGAAAGCACTGGACATAGCAAACACCCTCTTCCAACAACACAAGAGAAGACTCTACACATGGACATCACTAGATGGTCAACACCAAAATCAGATTGATTATATTCTTTGCAGCCAAAGATGGAGAAGCTCTATGCAGTCAGCAAGAACAAGACCAGGAGCTGACTGTGGCTCAGATCATGAACTCCTTATTGCCAAATTCAGACTTAAATTGAAGAAAGTAGGGAAAATACTAGACCATTCAGGTATGACCTAAATCAAATCCCTTAAGATTTAAGGGACTGGATCTGATAGACAGAGTGCTTGATGAACTATGGATGGAGGTTCGTGACATTGTACAAGAAACAGGGATTAAGACCATCCCCATGGAAAGGAAATGCAAAAAAGCAAAATGGCTGTCTGAGGCAGCCTTACAAATAGCTGTGAAAAGAAGAGAAGCAAAAAGCAAAGGAGAAAAGGAAAGATATTTCCATCTGAATGCAGAGTTCCAAAGAATAGCAAGGAGAGATAAAAAAGCCTTCCTCAACTATCAGTGCAAAGAAATAGAGGAAAACAACAGAATGGGAAAGACTAGAGATCCCTTCAAGAAAATTAGAGTTACCAAGGGAACATTTCATGCAAAGATGGGCTTGATAAAGGACAGAAGTTGTATGGACCTAACAGAAGCATACTGTTTTACTACTGTATAAACTGGGTGATCCCTTGGTCATGACTTTGACAAGTATTTCAGGCAGTGAGTGTCAGACTGCACCCCTAATCTGTAATATTTTGCACTGTTCTCTGGGTGTATTTGTTTCCAGGGAAGGAGGAGGTCATGTTGGACCTGCAGTTCTAAGTAAACCTGGAAGTGGAACTGAGGTTGTCTGCTCACAAAGTTTTATTACAAAGAGGTGTTTGGTGAAAAACTGCAGTCTATTCTGTTCTATTATCATGTAGAAACTGAAGTTTCATTTTTGTCTTTGTCTTTCTGCAACTTTTTAATATACTTCTGAAATATTTAACATTTTTAAAATATTTTTAAATATTTCTAAACTCAAGTGAAAAATTATGTAAAAGTATTATAGAAGAGTACAGATAAGTTGAATTTTTAAAAATCTAAAATGAGACATGAAGATTTGTTCTGTTTCTCTCTGCCCTGCCTTCACCACACTGATACTTGTCTGTGGACTTTTATTGATCTAAGGCAAAAAAAAAAAAAAAACAAGTATTTTCTGATTTCTTGTAAAGTTATTTTAGAGCAAAACTTCAACTATAAAATGTACAAAATGTCATCTTTACGTACACAGGTATATGAATAAAATATCCAATTGACCTACTAACTGCCTGTTTTAAAGTTAACATTTACACTTAGAGTGAATGCTAAATAAACCTTATCTATCCATCCTAAAGGAGATCAGTCCTGGGTGTTCATTGGAAGGACTGATGCTGAAGCTGAAACTCCAATACTTTGGCCACCTCATGTGAAGAGTTGACTCATTGGAAAAGACCCTGATGCTGGGAGGGGTTGGGGGCAGGAGGAGAAGGGGACGACAGAGGATGAGATGGCTGGATGGCATCATCAACTCGATGGACATGAGTTTGGGTAAACTCTGGGAGTTGGTGAGGGACAGGGAGGCCTGGCGTGCTGCAATTCATGGGGTCGCAAAGAGTCGGACACGACTGAGCGACTGAACTGAACTGAACTGAGTATCTAACAACCCCGAAGGCTCATGTTTGATATTCATTTCAGTTAGGTTGTTAGTAGGAATCCTGGCAGGTATAATCTTCATACAGAAGTGCAGGCCAAAGTTCCACTGGTGCCATAGCAGGGAGACAGAAACATGAAATACTGTGCACTGCTTCCAAAAGGCTTTTGGCTGCAAGTGTTATCTTCACATCTGCTCCCACATTTATTGTTCAAAGGAAGTCACATGACCATACCTAAGTGCCAGAGAAGTTTGGATAGATAACTTTTACCAGGGTTGTCTTGTGACCATCTAAAACTTTTATCACTGAGGAAGAAAGGGAAAATGAATATTGGGGGACAATAGGTAATCGCTAACGCAACCACTTAACTAATGTGGGTGGTTATAGTAGGTAAGATAATGGCCTTTCAAAGATACTCACATTCTAAATCCAGGATCCTATAAATTACTTTCTTTATATGACAAAAAAAAAAAAACATTGCAGATGTGATGAAGTTAAGGATCATGAGATGGGGGGTTAGATTAAATAAATGACCCATGTGGGCTCAATGTAATCACAAGAGAAATTATAAAAGGGAGTCAAGAAGACATAGTCAGTGGAAGGAAATGTGATGACAGAAGCAAGAGGTTGGAGGGATGCAAAGAGGGTCCCAAGTGATATATATGTAGGTCATCTTAGAAGCTGGAAAAGACAAGGACATTGATTCTCTCATCAGAACTTCCAATAATAACCAGCTCTCCTGGAACCATGACTTTAACACTGTAAAACACACGTTGCATCTCTGGTCTCCAGCAAAGTAATAGAATACATTTTCATCATTTTAAACTGCTAATATTGTGGTTCTTTGTTATAGTCGCAATAGGAAACTAATACAGTATTTATAAATATTAAACTACCTTATATGTAACATCAAGCAGGATGCTAGGCACATTGCTTGGTCTCAAAGGACACTAGAGCCCATCTGCTTCTGTTTATTTAGTTGGATATTTTTATGCTGGAAGAAACACAGCAAGAGATAAAATTGATGGTAATCTAAAGAAAAAATATAGGCAGAACATCAAAAATATTATTCAATATGCATTTATATCTGTAAGAATAGTGTTTATTCAAGGACAAAAGTAAAATTATATTTTAATCTACTTTGTATTCAGTATGATGGTAACAATAGGTTTTGTGTAGACCTTTATGAGACTGAGAATGTTTCCCTCTTTTCTGGTGTGATTAAGAACTTTAATCACAAATGGTTTGTTCAGTTTTATCAAATTATAGATGGCATGTTGTTTATCATTAGTTGTTTTTAAGACTTTAGTTTTCAGATATTCGATTATGATATATCTTGGTGTGGACTTGTTTGCACTTATCATATTTGGAGTGTGCCCAAGCACTTGGATCTGCAGGCTTATATCTTTCACCAAATATGGGAAATTGTAAGTCAATACTTTTTCAGTTAAACTCTCTTTCTCCTCTACTTCTGAATTCTGATGATACAAATTTTAAATTGCTTTTGTCCTGTAGACCATGTTAGTCTTTTAAGTCTATATTCTCTCTGTTGTTCATATTAAGCAAATGCTATTGATCTATCTCCAAATGCACTAAGTCTATCTTCTATTCTCTAAACCCTATTTTTGAGTTTATTTAATAGATTTTTATTTTGGTTGTGGTAATTTTTAGTCTTATAACTTTCATTTGGTTCTTTTACATCTTTGATGAAATTTTCTATTTTTAAATTTTGTTTCAGAAACTTTGTAATAGTTTTTTTTTTTTTTTTTTTTTGCTGCACCTCACAGCATGCAGGATCTTAGTTTCTCAAGCAGGGATTGAACCCATTCATCCTGCAGTGTAATTGCAGTGACTTAACCATTGGACTGCCAGGAAAGTCCCTGTAATCACTTTTTGAAGCATTTTATGAGACATGCTTCACAATCTTAATCAAATAATTTCAACATCTTACAATATTTGCAAAATATTTGCTTTGGTTGCTGCCTGAATTGTTAAGATACTCCCACATGCTAGGCATTGCATTCCTCTAACTACAGCTTTTGATTTTATATATGTATAACTTTTGATACACCATCCCCAATCCCTGGCCCTGAACCAAGCATTTGAACCAAGGCAACATGAGTTTCATTTTGGCCAAGCCTCAGTCAGGGTCTATACTTAAGAGACAGGTGTTTAATCAACTTTACTTGATCAATATGGATTATAGTTGGAGAGAAATTATTCCCTCCTTTCTCACCCTCAAAATCAGCAAAAAATATAAAACTAGGAAACCAGGTGGTGTGTAATTCTTCTTACTCATCCTTCAAAAACCAAGTGAATTGCTGATTTCTTGTGACACTTTTATTTGTTCTTTCAGAGCTTTATTTTTAGTTCTAAACAATATCTTTCATATCTAAAATTTTTGCCTGTTCCCTCTAGAGTTTCATGAGGATATGAACCTTATCTTTTTCAATTTCATATCTCAACACCTAGGACAGTATATTAAAAGTAGTAAATATTGACTTTTTCGCCAAATTAAATGAAATTATTCTGCAATAGTCTCTTTCTGAATGGAACTTAATATTGTTTTAATGGGTTTGATTTCATTTTAGGGTTTAACAGCTGTCCACAAAAACACATTTCTGAAATTTCATTGGAAATAAATGGGAAATTTTTTCAAAATATTTTCTGTGAAAACTGCCTTAAAGAACATGAGGAAAACAACACAGCCATAATTCTTTGCTGCAACATGAGTGATACCTCTTCTGAAATTCACATTCAGGAATTAAGAACAACTATTGTACTAAAAAAAAGAAAAGTCAGTGTTTTTCTCAGAAAAATATGGCTTCACGCACTACATATGTTCCATCCAAAAATATGACTCCAAATCATGCACCATGGGAAATGAATAAAATCTTCACATACTCAAAGTACTTTTTGCACAACCAAAAAAAGAGAGAGCAGCAAAGCTATTCTGAAATCTCATTGATAAATCTGCAGTTTATATAACTCACTCCTGCACCTAAAGGAGCAAAGAGGAATCAAGTATTTAGCATATGTTTTAAAGATGATAAACACCATACGTATTCAATAAAACCTTCAGAGAGTCATCAGTATACATAAAGCAAACTTGGAAATACAAGAGAGATCTCTCTGCCAAAGGAAGTTCCTAATAAATGACTCCTGTAAGTACGCTGGATTTGTTAACAAGCTTCTATATCAATTCACAAGGCTGCAAGCTCTTCTTAGGACAACTTCTGCCTACAATGTTTGTTCAGGAACTTCTATTTTGAAGAGCCCTTAAACACTTTTAAACATTCTTTTACACACACACACACACATACACACACACAAATATATTTAGTATCTTAAAATAGAAATCTGTATCACTTTCATAGAATATTTCTACTTATTCTAAAATGTTGGGGATTTATCAGGGATACTAATTTTGCAGAATTTTAATGTAGGACCTGTGATTGTGTTTATTCTAGGAGGAACTTGAAAAAGAGCTCGTGGTCCCAAACAAGAACCTCTGAATCAGAACCTCAGGGTCAAAGAAAGGGAGAAAGCAGGGTTCCAAGTTTGGGAACCAATCCCTTTCAAACTCTATCAGGGACTATGAAATTGCCTAAGTTAAAATTCTCCAAACTAACAAGAACTTTAATTCAAGCAGGATTGAAAAACAAATGTACATAGTCATTGAAATTACTGAAAACATTAGGGCACAGAATGGGATTAACACATGGAGAGCTATGATTCTTCATAGTCCTGTTCACTCTGCCTATTCTCTCAGACTCTTTTGCTCACTTACGCAAAAACATCTATATATGCAGAAACTGTAGACGTCACACTGTTCAGAAACATAAATTTCTCAGTTCCATCTTTTCTAGCAGGTACTCTGACCTTTTGCTGATTTGACTTAGTGCATTGGTGGTCCAGCTCTGCCCTTCCCCTATATCATCACTCTTCTCCCAGTGGTCTTGCTGTTCGGTTTGGTTTTAATAATTGCATGTCCCTTGGGTCATATGACTTGCTTTAACCAATAAGATATTACCAGACTTGACTCATGCAAAGTCTTGACAAAATACTTGCATCTGTCACCTCCTTCCTGCTTTTCTGTGCTTACTAAGAGAACATGCCTCAGCTAGTCTCTGAAGTCACCTGCGGTTAAGATACTGACAGGAAAGCAGAGACATCTCAGCCATCTATCTAAACAGTCAACTGCTAGTTGATTCTCAAATTTGCAGATGATTCAAGCCTAGATCAGCTGAGATGAACCTACCTGACCCAAGGCTGGAAGATGAACCAAATGAGTCCAGCTGAGACCAGAACCTGATTCAAAACTGACCCTTAAATTTGTGAGCTATCATAAATGATTGTTTTTTTAAGCCGGGGTTTTGAAGCAGTTTATTCATCCCAATATTGCAGTAAAAGTATTGATACAACCATAGTTAAGGCAGTTGCGTTAGTCAGCTGATCCCCTTCATGGATCACAGCTTTTTTGTGGTGAAGTGGCTTACATAACTCAATGAAGCTTTGAGCCATGCCATGCAGAGCCACCCAAGAGAGATGGCTCACAGTGAAGAGTTCACACTAAATGTGGTCCACTGGAGGAGGGAATGGCAAACCATTCTGGTATTCTTGCTCCAAGAATCCCATGAACAGTATGAAAAAGCAAATGATATGATACCTGAAGATGAGCCCTCCAGGTTGGAAAGTGTCAAACATGCTACTGGGGAAGAGTGGAGGGCAATTGCTAATAGCTCCAGAAAGAATGGACCAAAGCAGAAGTGATGCTCAGTTGTGGATGTACCTGGTGGTGATGAAAGTAAAATCCGATGCTGTAAAGAACAATATTGCATACATAGGAACCTGGAATGTTAGGTCTATGAATCAAGGTAAATTGGACATGGTCAAGGAAGAGATGCCAAAAGTGAACATCTATTGACATCTTAGGATTCATTGAACTTAAATGGACAGGATTGGGAAAATTTAATTTAGAAAACCATTATGTCTACTTCTATGGGCAAGAATCTCTTAGAAAAAATGGAGTAGCCCTCATAGTCAATAAAAGGGTCCAAAATGCAATATCTGGGTACAATCTCAAAAACAGCAGAATGATCTGTTTGTTTCCAAGGCAAACCATTCACTGTCACAATAATTCAAGTCTATGCCCCAACCACTAAAGCCAAAGAAGCTAAAGTTGACTGGTTTTATGAAGACCTAAAAGACCTTCTAGAACTAACACCATAAAAAGATGTCCTCTTCATCATAGGGGATTGGAATGGAAAAGTAGGAAGTCAAGAGATACTTAGAGTAATAGGCTGGTTTGGCCATGGAGTACAAAATGAAGCAGGGCAAAGGCTAATAGAGTTTTGCCAAGAGAACACAATGGTCATACCAAACACCCTTTTTCAACAACACAAGAGATGACTCTACACATCGACATCATCAGATGGTCAATACAGAAATCACACTGATTATATTTTTTGCAGGCCAATGGTGGAGAAATTCCATACCATGAACAAAAAAAAGAAGACCTGGAGCTGACTGTGGCTCAGATCAAGAACTCCTCATGGTGAAATTCAGGTTTAAATTGAGAAAAATAAGGAAAACCAGTAGGTGATTCAAGTATGACCTAAATCAAGTCCTTCATGATGGTGGGAGTTGGACCATAAAGAAGGCTGAGTGCCGAAGAATGGATGCTTTCAAATTGTGGTACTGGAGAATACTCTTGAGAGTCCCTTGGACTGCAAGGAGATCAAGCCAGTCAATTCTAAGGAAATCAACCCTGAATATTCATTGGAAGGACTGATGCTGAAGCTGAAACTCCAATACTTTGGCCACCTAATGCAAAGAGTCGATTCATTGGAAATGACCCTGATTTTGGAAAAGATTGAGGGCTGGAAGAGAATGGGACAACAGAGGATGAAATGGTTAGACAGCATCACGGACTCAGTGAACATAAATTTGAACAAACTCCAGGAGATAGTGAAGGACAGGGGAGCCTGGCATGTTGCAGGCATTGTGTTGCAGAGTCATTCATGACTTACTGACTCGACAACAACAGCACAGTGATAATGGGGACCCTGAACTTGTAACTGGGGCAGTGTCCTGGGCCAATTGCCCTAAAGGCCAGTTCCTCAAAGAAAACCCTGTGTTAATGAAAACAAGAAAACTAGAGCCAGTCTGGATCTCTGGAATTGGGTTGCTGCAAAATGGGAGTGGATAACATGTGTGTTGGGAAGGCATCTGGATGATTCAAAAAATGAAAGGCCTGAAGAAACTATGAAAAAACTATCAGTCCAATTATAAGAGTACACCAACATAAGCATAAAAGAATAATGGAATAATAGAAATAAAGAAATAAATATGGTTGTGGAAAAATTATACCACATTGGCTGTAAACACAGAAGAGGTTCAAAAGAAAAGAAAAAAATGAGAACTGGAATCATCAAGACAGGGCATATGGGGAAGGTGAAATTAAAAGGATACCTTAAAAGATAAACTAGATTTGATATATGAGGGACAAAAATTTATAGGAAGCTTTTTCATATAAAGAGTGAAACTTATTAGACAGTGTTAGTGTTGAATTGTTGCTTTTTTTGAGGTTATTGCACACAGAAAAGATTATTTAAGATTAATACAATTTTAAAATTAATATTTAATTGACTAAAATTACAAACTGACAAGCTTAGGCTTTTTTTGTTTTCACAAACCATTAGATTTAATTTACAAATTTGTGATACTATTTATATATCCAGTAAATTTTAAGTATGACTTTCAAAGGGGATTTTACATCTTAGTTAATTAAATCCCATTAAATATTTTAAAAAGCATTTATACATTTAATACATTTGCTTTGCTTTTATATGCAGTTCAGTAATCTGAATAACAGAAAAGCTCTCCAGGAACTTAACCAATTCTTATAAACCTAATAAATTACAGACATAAACACAGTACATCTGAAATTATCATAAACATTATAATATTATTTCCAAAACATGGTAGAATTATCTTGCTTCTTTTAACTTAAAATTATAAGCTTAAATCAATTATTTAGGTATACATTTCTTAAGAAATCCCAGAGATTTATTTTTTAATTTACTTATTTTTAATTGGAGGATAATTACTTTACAATATAGTGTTGGTTTAGAGCTCAAACACAGTAGTTAGGACACATTTTTAAGCTAGAATTAAATAGCTTAACCAGTAGATTTGTGATTTTCAATGAAGTAGTATTACTGCCCCCTGGGGGGACATTTGGAGGTATGAGCAGGTGCTTCAATGGTCACAATGCCTGCGGACTCCCACAGGCATTTATTTCGTGGGTGGCCACCAGGGACATTTGAAGCTCCTATAGGAAGAAAGCCAACAGCATGCCCCTTGAGTGCATTAGATAATGTTGTAGTTTGGGTTCTTACAGAAGCTGACTCTGACTGATGATTCAAATTCAAGTAAGTTATTTGGAAGTTAAGGAAACATTGTTAGGTAAGTCAAAAGTGAGACAGGAGGGGAAAAGCAATTGTTCAGTCACTAACTTGGGTCTAACTCTTTGCTATCCTATGAACTGAAGCATGCCAGGCTTCTCTGTCCTTCACTACCTTCCAGGGGTTGCTCAAACTCATGTCCAATGAGTAGGCGATGCCATCCAATCATCTCATCCTCTGTCACCCCTTTCTCCTCCTGCCCTCAATCTTTCCCAGCATCAGGGTCTTTTCCAATGAGTCAGCTCTTTGTGTTATAGGGTGCCTTATCAAGCTGAGGGTAACTTGAGCATAACTCAACTGTGCAAACTCAAGAGTCAACATATAACATGGGTCTGCAGGGTATCTTACCCTGGGGATGAGAGGGCTGGGTTCTGACACACCAACTTCACCCTCATTGATGGAGGGCTGGTCCAGGAGACAGCTTTCCTGCACTTCAGGCAAAGCAAAGTGAATCCACCAGAGAAGTCTCCTAAGGGCAAAAACAAAAGCCAGATGTTTTATGCTTATTTCTGTTTGTTTGTTTGTTTGACTCTTCAGATTGTAGCACATTGAATGGAAATCAAATGATTTGATAAATTGCCTATTTAACTTTCCTTTGATCTTTAATTGTAGATGAATCAAGGGAAGAAAGACTGCTAATCCAAGCTCTGAGGCATCAGAGAACTTGATCATCTAGAGTTTGATCCCCATTTGCTTCCCAGAGGTAAACAAGGGTGGCTTTGAAAAAGCGAGCCCCAGAAAAATTAACAAGACCTTGGGAGAGAAAGGCAACACTGATCTCAGTCCTCAAGTAGTGATTTCTGCTCATTGGCACCTGTTAGATTGAATGTATGGGTGGATGGTGATACAAGTCATACTCCCCAGCCTCCCTTGGGAAAGGGAAAAGTCCTTGGAAAAGGCTCTGGGGCCATGAATCTCAAGGAATAGTGCCTATGAGGAAAAAGGGAGATGAGCGGAGATTACAAATGTAAAGCAACATTTATTAAGGTCTAAGTCTATGGAAATGTTTCACAGGGGTGCATGAATTGCGTGAAATTATATGTCAATTTTTGCAAAAGTGTGCATTTTCCTGGAGAGAGAGGAAGTCCATAACTTTCATTAGCCTCTGTAGGGAGACCATGCCCTTCACACAAGAATAAGAAACATGTATTTAAAATGAAATCCAGTAATGGAGGAGCAAACAGGAGAAAGGTAGAGAAAAGTGACTACTATCCACAATTATCAAATATCAATTTTGTCATGACCCTTGTAAGAATCCCGTCTTTAATGATTAAGCACTAAAACTTAGAGGAATTAGGAGATTTGCAAATTCAAGGACACAGCCGTCAAAAGGTGCAGCTGACAGTCCAGCTCTGATGCTTTTCTGACTCCAAAGCACATGCCATCCTCACTATGCTGCCCTGTTATCTCCAGGGGGTCCTGGAGTGAAGCCCTTAAGCATATATTTTCCAAATGTTCCCAATAGTCTAAGGAGAGGAGGAACTGATTTCATGGGAACTGAAATAACCCAAAAGAAACTTAATGAAGTGCAGAGTATTTGAATATGACCATTCCCTCGAGGACCATAGGCCTCAGCCCCCATGGCTATGAAAACTCTGAGTCTGCCCCTGGGACGTGGATATTGACCTTGCCTTCTCATCCCACAGACAAAGCGGGTAAGTGTTATATTCATTCCCTGGGCAATTAAATGAAACTCATTTAACGACCAATTAGAATGGTTGCAAAGGTAAGTATGAGTGATAGAAGAGGAGAAACATCTAACCTATATTGGGACGTGAAAGTGGTTAAGCTCAGAGGAAACTGTCTAGAGGTACTGACACTTGTCCAGGAACTGAAAGATGAGTAGAATTTAGCAACACAAGAAGTAACATGAAAGTCTTCTCAGCAGAACATATTTCTGTTAACAACAATATAGTGTTGGAAAGAATAGCAAACCAGTGGACTCTTGTGGACAGAGGGGTCTAAAGGAGGAATACGTATAGTGTTCAGCTCTTTGTGACCCTATGGACTGTAGTCTGCCAGGTTCCTCTGTCCTTGGAATTTCCCATCAAGAATACTATAGTGGGTTGCCATTTACTTCTCCAGGCAATCTTCTGGACCCAGGGATTGAACCTGCATCTCCTGCATTAGCAAACAGATTCTTTACAACTGGGAAGCCACTAAAGGAAACAGAAACTTGGTAAAAGTTTCTTGCACCCTCACAGACTTGCACACATAATCATAAGCTACAGGATACACACAAGTAGCAATGAGTATATATTACACGTGGTTACGTCCAAATTGTTATTCTCAGTAGCATACGCTTCTATCAACAAATATATTTAAATATAATCCAGGCAAAAAGAAGCAAAACAGGAGACAGATTTCAAGGTGTACGTAAAGAAAAACTGTTCTTATGTGACAGTTATCAAAAGAAAAGAAAAAATTGAAAGAAAAGAGAGAAGGCAAGAGCAAGGAGAAGAAAGGAAAAAAGGGGAAGACAGTGCTTGGAAAAGCAGTGGTTTCCCTGTCACTGCTTCCTCTCCCAGCATTTTGTATATGATTCTATAATTTGGGGTCAACAACATTTCTGGGATGCAACTATGTTTGCTCTTTCTGTAGCTTTGCTTAGCTAAAAGACATTTACATCAAGAAGTTAAGTGTGTTTATTTCTAGATGATATGATTACAGGTGATTTTTACTCTCAAATTTCTAGCTTAATAGGTATTCTGATTCTTCTTTTATAGTCAGAAAATTCTATAATTATTTCAAAACCTTTCTGCCTCTTGGTCAAACATTTACAAATGCATTAGTATTAAATATACATATCCAATTGTGATGTATTAAGAAACTCAAGAGATTACTCTTTTCATGTAAATTATGCTATAATTAGGAGAAGGAAATGGCAACCCACTCCAATACTCTTTCCTGGAAAATCCCATGGACGGAGGAGCCTGGTAGGCCACAGGCCACGGGCACACAAAGAGTCGGACACGACTGAGCAACTTTACTTCAATCACTTCATACTTTATCACTGGAGAAGGAAATGGCAACCCACTCCAGTATTCTTGCCTGGAGTATCCTATGGATGGAGGAGCCTGGCCGTGGTTCATGTGGTCGCAGAGAGTCAGACATGACTGAAGTGACTGAGCACGCATGCATGCTATAATTAAGCTATCCTTCATTATTTTTGATACAATAGCTTGTATAGAATAGTGAGTGAAGTCTCTCAGTCGTGTCCGACCCTTTGCGACCCCATGGACTAATGTAGCCCGCCAGGCTCCTCCATCCATGGGACTCTCCAGGCAAGAATACTGGAGTGGGTTGCCATTTCCTTCTCCAGGGGATCTTCCCGACCCAGGGATCCAGCCCAGGTCTCCCACATTGCAGGCAGACGCTTTAACCTCTGAGCCACCAGGATGCTATAATTAAACTATCCTTCATTATTTTTGATACAATAACTTGATACAATAAGTCCTGTATAAATCTAATGACTATTGACTTTTGTACAATAGGCTATCTTTCTTACCAAAGAAAGAAGCTTTCTTAGCTACCAAAATGGATGTGGGTACTTTTTCTATAAGTACTCACATCCATTTTGGTAACTTTTTTAAAGTGAAAAACCCCATTTGACAAAGCCAAAACATAACATAAAAATGAGTATAAGCAAAGGCAAAGAGAAAGTGGCATTTGGGAAAAAAATCATCTAATATGCAAAAGAAATGGGATTGGTTTTTAGAATGCATTAAACCTTATATAGATTAAAGTTTTCAAAATAGAAACACAGGCAAAGAATATAAATAGAAATGTAAAAATACAACAATGACAAGCTGCAGCACATTTCAACTGTGAACATGAAAAAGCAATTGAAAGCAATGAGACAGCACAATTGTGGCCCTCCTTTTGGCAACATTTTAAACAGCCCCATAATACAAAGAACTTTGTAATATATCCTGCAGCTTTTTAGAGGTATTTTTGACAATATCTGTTCAATTCTTTAGCTATGCATTCTTTGTTATACAACAATTTCACCTGTCAGCTTTTCCCCTGTAGAATTAACTGCATAAATGTGCAAAGAGGACTTCATCATAATTTTGAAAGACTTAAATGGATATAACATAAATATCATTCAACAAAATAATGGTTCAATATGTTATGGTACATTAATAAGACAAAGGCTATGCAGCAGCTTAAATAATAGTTTTCTTACTTTAAAAACTTTGCATTCATACATAATGCATAGAAAATGATCTAGAAGGATACATGTTAAAATAAAGATACGATTTCTTCAGGGGGTGAGAAGGGCTAGAGAAAGAAAGGATAGGTCAGTAAAGACTTACATTTTGTTGCATTGCATGATTGGTTTTACCTTGTACTGAGACCACATCATGTTTGTAAATGTAACCATTTTTTTAATAAAAGGAAAAATGAGACAATTTTATGTTGCCTCAAAAATGTTTGTGTGAAAAAGGGAATAGAAGCTTCACTCAGTTCAAACATCTAAATTTAAAGATAGAGATCCTGATGCCAAAAGATTTGAAATTACTCAGAAAAGGAGATATTTCTCAAGCCCTAAAATATATAACTAAAGTCTCCTGACTCACATCCAGTGTTCTCTCAGGCCGCTCAAGTGCAAGGCAAGTATTCTTTAATTTTGAGCAGAGTATCAGTAATTTTTGTTTTAGATGACGAGGATGCTGAGGGTAGTAAGTCTTCAGTAAGTGTAAGCAGATGTGTGCACCCCCCGTTATAGGAAGCAGAAATGAGTAGAAATTAATTATAACCACATTGCTTCCCCAGATTAATCATAATGAGCTGGTAGTAACGCTTCTACATGTGCTGCATGATAATAGTCACTTGCAGAGTTTATGGTCCTAATTATTTAGTATTAAAGGCCTCATTTTGAGGTACACAGCAATGTTCAATTAGAGAAAAATAGGGTAAATGCATTTGTTTAAACAGGAATTTACAAGGCATTATAGTTGCAGGCATAACAAACACTCCCAAGATCACTTCAAAAATTGGAATTCAGCAGTAAGAAACCTGGCAAAATGATAGTAGTAGAGCCTGATTTTGTGAATGCAGATGGTGCTGCAGCTTCTGAAGGGTTCAATAAAGAAAATCTATTTGCAGATAATTCAACTCTGCAAAGACTAGTGGGATCAACTGCTTTCCCCCCATATCCTTTCAGCAGAGAATTTTCTGCTGTCCACATTTCCTAAAAGAAGACCTGAACCTTTGATGTTCAATGCCAGGATCAAGTAACAACCAGAGACCATTTCATTGTGGGAGAAAAACAAAACAGCATTTGGCCCCATGTCTAAATTCCACTCCACTGTTCATTTACCAAAACTAAAATTATAATAAAAACAAGATTATGGACCTCATATAGGCCTATAAAATAACTTCGGAAAATTACAGATCCAGAAAAAAAAATAATCAAAAACGTCAATATCAGCTGTAAAACTATCTAAAAATGCAACAAATAACGTAATAAAGAACAGAGGTGGAATTTGGCTCTAAATTGAGTTGCCCACCTGCAAGTTATTTTTAGGCGTCCCCAAGATGGAAAGGAAAACATAAAAAAAAAAAACTTTCCGCAAGTCCCCATAAAAAGAGTGCTCTGTGGTTGAATCTTCACTCAGATTTCAAACCAAGCCTTGGCTCTGCTACGCACAGACTTTGAATAAACTAAGGACAGAGGAAAATAAACAAAAGAAGATAAAAGAAAAGGTAAGCATGTGCCTGTATAGAAAGGAAGAAATGAAACTACTTTAGCTAATTAAAGTTGTTTTTTCTTCTCATTCGTGCTTAAAGGTAATCATAGCCACCACATAAACAACTCACGAGACAGGTTACTTGAGGAGAAGGTTTAAAAATCTACTTTCTCTCTCTTTCTGGCTTCCAGAAAGTGCCAAAATTGGGCAATAGAAAGTTATTCTTCATATTGGGTGAAAGAAATAGAAAATAAACTACAATGAGGGTTGCCCCTTGTCTCTTCAAATGCATTTTCTCTACACCTTCAAAATCTGTTAATGATGGAGGGCAATCATATCACAAAGTGAGTGATGATCAGTTTATAATCATTGTTTTGTTCTAAGGATGATGAACTGTAAAATCATCCAACAACAAAAAAGTACATCCTGGAGAACAAGATCCCTGGGCCTAGTTTTTTTCTTTTTCAGTAAATTCTAAAACTTGCATATCAGATTGTGTGTGTGTGTGTGTGTGTGTGTGTTAAGTCGCTTCAGTCATGTCCAACTCTTTGTGACCATATGGACTATAGCCCGCCAGGCTCCTCTGTTCATGGGATTTCCCAGGCAAAAGTATTGGAGTGAGTTGCCATTTCCTCCTCCAGTGGATTTCAGGTTATAAGACTCACCAATCTCAACACAGTGCCAACTGAAAGACCAGATTTTGTGGCCAAATAGAATAAGTATATTTAGAGATGTGTAGGTCAGGTTTATGGGCTTCCCTGGAGGCACAGTGGTAAAGAATCTGTCTGCATTGCAGGAGACATGGGATCTACCCCTGGGTCAGGAAGATCTCCTGGAGAAGGAAATGGCAACTCACTCCAATATTCTTACCTGGGAAATCCTGCAGACAGAGGAGCCTGGCAGGCTACAATCCATGGGGTCTAAAAAGAATTAGGCATGACTTAGTGACTAAACAACAAGTCCACGTTTAGGTATAATGCAGAGGTTTCAGGCTAATGGCACAATGACATTGGTGGCCTGGGGGTTTTCCTCTTCAGTCAGTCTATCTTCTGTCAGGATCATTGCCATGGAAACCTTCTTGGAAAGTAACTTATAGCACTCATTTTTTACATATAAAGGACACTTCATCAGTTCATCTCAGTCCCTCAGCAGCATTCAACACAGCTGGCCTCTCCCTCTTCTCCATGGTCATGACAGACAGACAAATTTGCTCAGTCATGTTGAACTCTTTGCAACCACACAAACTGTAGCCTGCCAGGCTCCTCTGTCCATAGAATTCTCCAGGCAAGAATACTGGAGTGGGTTGCCATTCCCTTCTCCAGGGGATCGTTCCTCCCCAGAGATTGAACCTGGATCTCTCGCATTGCAGGCAGACCCTTTACTGTCTGAGCCACACTCTCTCCCTATTTCTCAATCAACACTATCTGCTGCTTTTCTACCTTCATGCTGTGTCATCTGCTTCCCACCCTTCTACCTTCTGTAGGTGGGCATGTACCCGACTTCCACTCTGAGCCTCTTCTCTTCCTTGTCTTCACTTCTTTCCACTTAATCACATCCATTCTCTGTCTGCATATCACCTCTAGCCTATGTCCAACCTAGAAATCCCCCCGAGGTTCATTCTCCTAGGTGTCGCTGTCCCCTTGACATCTCTACCAAAACACCCAAAAGTCATTTCAAACTTAATGTGGTCCAAAACAAACTGCTCCCTTTTCTCTCCAAGTCTGTTCTTTTTCTTAAATTCCCTGCCTCATTTCTCTTTTGTTTTTTAATTTAAGTATAGTTGATTTACAAAATTAATGTTAGTTTCAGGTGTGCAACAATAGTGATTCAATGTTTTTATAGATTAAATTCCATTTAAAGTTATTTTAAAATATTGATCATATTCCCTATGCTTTACAATATAATCCCTAAAGCTTATTTATTTTATACATAGTAGTTTGTACCTCTTAGTCTCCTACCCTTATTTTGTCCGTCCCCCTTTCCCTCTCCCCACTGGTAACCACAGTGAAACAAAACGTCCAATGGGTGAGACAGACAATATTAATTGTAATGTGTTAGCATAAGTGGTAAAAAAAAAAAAAAAAAAAAAGCACAAAATTAGATAGGAACAGTGTCTAGAGTTACCATTTGGGAAGGCAATAATTAAAAGCGGATGTTTCTGAGCTATTGTTTTCTGGGATGTTATGGCACCAGGATTTGCCTTGAGACCCTTTTTATCTGCCTAAAGTAATGCTTTGAGAGGCAATTCCCTGGCCATTCTATTCCAGGCCATTACCAACTCCCAAAAAGCAAACATTCAGCAAATGCCAACAACTTTTCACCATGGCACTGTTACCATCACTGCCTGGCAAACCCATTCCCTTACTTTGAGAACTAGTTCAAAGGTCCTCTTCTCTTTGAAGCATTTGCATTCTATCAATCAACTTCCTCTCCTGAGCCTCTACAGACTTCCATAATGGCATGAATAGTTATGAATAGTTATCATGGCACATACTATGGTGGACAGGGCTATTCACTTAGCACACTGTATTAGTCACCTGAGGCTGCCTTAGCTAAATGCCATATGCTAGGTGCTTAAACTGAAGATATTTATTCTCTCACAGTTCAGTTCTGGAGGCTAGAAGTTCAAGATAAAGGTGTCATCTAGGTTGGTTTCTGGTGAGAATCTCTCCTTGGCTTGTAGCCGTCTAGCTGTGTCTGAAAAGAGACACTTGGTGGAGAGAGAGAGTTCTGAAGTCTCTTCCTCCCTTCCTCTTCTTATAAGGGCACCAGCTTAGGGCTTATGATGTCATTTAACCTTTAACACTGTCTCAGAGGTCCTATCTCCAAATATAGTCACATTGAGATTTAGGTCTTCAACACATGAATAATGAGGAGACACAAAATTTAGTCTATAACACACATGTGTCTCGTAAAGACTGTGTCTTGGCCATAGTTTTATCCCAACATTTTCCTCTGAGCCTGACATAGATTAAGTTCCCAAAAATAACTTTTTAGTGAAAGGATGGATGAATGACTCAATGGATGGATGGATGAAGAAATCCTATATGAGGTGAATACTACTTAAGGATACAAGTTTTAACAATTCTTTCTGTAAAAAATGCTCCTTAAGTGCTGGGCTATAGAAATTTTATTTTATTATTTTATTTTCATACTATGAAGTGTCAGTCACTCAGTCTTGCCCAACTCTTTACAACCACATGGATGTAGCCCACCAGGCTTCTTTGTCCATGAAATTCTCTAGGCAAGCATGCTGGAGTGGGTTGCCATTCCCTTCTCCAAGGGATCTTTCCAACCCAGAGGTCAAACCAGGGTCTCCCACATTGCAGGCAGATTCTTTTCTGTCTGAGCCACAGGGAAGCCATACTCATACTGTATAGGTAGCTAATCAACTACTCAACCTACTTAAAAGACTTCTCCACAGAAAAATTCAAATTATTTGTTATATATTGCCTTCTTCATTTAATTAAATTCAACTTTATATTTCAAATTTTTTGTGTTAATATTTTATCACAAGTATATTAATTCTACAATTCCTTTCATAATAGTAACAAAACAATAAAAGAATAAAATACATAACAAAAGAACTGTAAGAATGTTATAATGGAAATGAAAAAATTTAAGTGAAATTTTAAAAGATATAAAGCATTCTGAGTTCATTTATTCAAAGATTCAGTATTGTTAAGATGAAAATTATTCTCAATTGATCCATAGATTCAACATAAACTCTGTCAAAATTCCAGCAGGTTTTTACAAATAAATTGAAAAATCTTCCAAAAATGTGTAAGGGATTGTAAAGACCTAACATAGTTGAAATAATTTTGAAAAAAATTAAGCAAGACTAGAAGATGTTAAATATCCAATTTTAAATTTACTGTAAAACTATAGTTAAGAAGACAGAATGGTACTGGCAAAGGATGAACATGTATATCAGTGGAACAGAATTGGGAGTCTAGAAATAATTTCTTACATTTATAGTTAATAGATTTTTGACAAAGATACCAAAACAATTAAATACAGAAAAAGATAACTTTGTTAAAAGATGGTAATGGGACAATTATACATCCACAATGAGAAGAATTTTGACTCTTATTTTACACTATACAAAAATTACTCAAAATTTAGGGGGAAAACTCATAATTTACTATAGACAAATATAAATGCTAAAATAATAAAACTTTTGGAAGATATATTCTGGACCCTGGTTAGGCAGCTGTTTCTTAGATGTGACACCATAAGTACAGACTGTAGGGTCTGCAGGATAATGGTCTCTCAAGGACTTCCATAATCCTAATTCCTAGATCCTATAAATATGCTCAGGTATTAAAAAGGGATTTAAGTTTGCCTATGGGGTCAAAGTTTTTAATATGTTATCCTTCAAATGAAGATGTCATCCTATCTAGGAAAGACCAATATAGCTGCAAGGGCTTGAGAGTGGAAGAGAAAGGGAGGTGAAGGAGTTAGAGTTAGATCACAGCAATGTGATGTGAGAACTAGACTCACTATTTTGGCTTTGAAAATTGACAAAGTGAATCACAATCAATTCAACAAAGGCAATCTCTAGAAGGTGTAAAGGGCAAGGTAATATATTTTTCCATAGAACTTTCAAAAAGGAACACAACCCTGCCAACACCTTGATTTTAGCTCACTGAGACCCTTTTCAGAATTCTGAACTATCGAACTTCATTATGATAACTTTGTGGCAACTTGTTATGGAATTTATGGAAATCTAGTAAAGGAGAAAATCTTCAAGATCTCAGATAAAGCAAAGATTTCTTAGATATGATACCAAAAGGACAGGAAATTAAAGTTTTAAAATGATAAATTTGACCTTGTCAAAATTCACCACATCTGTGCTTGAAGAGATATTATTAACAAAATGAAAAAAAAAAAGCAACAGAGTAGGAAAAATACTTGTAAAACATGTATTTGATAAAAAAAAAAGTTCATACTTTAACCCACAGAGAATATATTTCAATAATAAGAAAATTTTAAAAAACAAAAATAGGTAAAAGATTTGAATATACATTTGAATGAAGAAGATGTACAAATAGTTAACAAGTATAAGGAAAGATGCCCAGCTTCATTAGTCACTAGGAAATGCAAATCAAAACCACAATTAGAAACCATTTCACATCCCTTAGAACTGCTATTAAAGATTGGCATACAATAACAAATGAATGTGAGAAAGGAAATCCCTCATACATTGCTAATGAGGATTTAAAATGATGTAGCCACTTAAAAAAACAATTTGAGAGTTTCTTAAAAGTTAAACATGTATTTGCCATAGTGGCAAATGGACTTAAGAATTCCACTCTTAGATATCAGTCCAAAAAAAAAAGAAAATATATATTCATGCAAAAACTTGCACACAAATGTCCTTAGCAGCCTTATATATATGAGACAAAAATTAGAAAGAGCCTAAATAGTCCCTCAATTGATGAATGGAGACACAAAGTACTATATCCACATGACAGGACACTTTCCAGTAATAAAAGGAAACAAACTACTGATGCCTACTACACTATGCACAAACCTCAAAAACATCATGCTGAGTAAAACAAGCCAGAAACAAGAGAACATATATTGCATTATTGCTTTTATGTGAAATGTCCATAAAAGGCAATTTTATAGAGACATATAATAGATTAATGGTTGCCAAAGATGGTAGAGGGTAGGGAGTGTGGGGGACAGAGTTTAACATTTAGTGAAGTTGAGGGATCTTATTGGGGTGACGGGAATACTCTAAAACTGATTTACTGTGATGCTTACACAACTTGTAAATTTACTAAAAAAAATTGAACTGTGTACTTTCAGTGGGTGAAAATATGATATATAAAATATGTCAGGCAAGTGTATGCTCCTCAGTTCTTGTCTCATCAAAACAATGATTTGGAGTGATGGACAATAAGGCCCTCTACGCATCACAGCTCTCGGGTCTTGGACAAACCGTGTCATAGCTCTTAGACAAATCAGTGTTACAGGTCTCTTTTATTTAGAAGATAGCAGGAAAATCCATCTTCGAGGGGTGAGGGCACGTCGATCCAAAGACATGAAGAGAAGAGTGCCCCATCGTGTGGGGGAGAGAGAGAGAGAGAGCGCCACACACACATGTAGGAGAGAGAGAGAGAGAGAGAGAGAGAGCCCTTTGGCTCCTCTTTTTATATGTTTTTTCTTCCCCCTGGACCTGCCCTATGCAAATTAGGCTTGGCCAGGAGTGCTGTTCTACCTGAAGTCCTCACTCCAGTCCTCGGACCTTCCTTTGAACTTTTGTTCTATTTTCGTGGGCTTTTCCCTTCCTTGTCTTTTAGCCACGGCCATTTTGGACTCCTTTTCCCTATTCTAACTACCTAATATATCTCATTAAGATTATATATAAAAATGCATCTTTTTCTGCATTAAAGTTTCCCCAGTTCTAATCTATGATTTTTCTTCTATCCTTGATTTAACACATTTCTCAAAAGAATAGCTCAGAAATCAGTGAAGACTGACTTTTGATACTGTAAAACCCAATTGAGGGGGGAGGTATTTAGAAACCCTTCTGCTCTAGAAAGTGAGTTATAGCTATAAAATTATTCCTTTAGCTATCTAAAATGCTGAGAACTCCCAACTTCTACATTTTCAGTGACTTTAGGATGAATTTTTATGATGAACCTTCTATTTTGAAATAGAGCTAAATATTAAATAGTACATGAGCTTATCAACTGTATAAAGGAAATTAAAATAAGAAATAAGCTACCTCTGGAAACTTCATCATGGCTAGGTTGTCATTCACTGTGATGTAATTTATCAGCACCAGGGACTAAGAAAAAAGATACAAATTAAAATATAAATTTGGTAAAGTAATTTTTTGAAAATGCTTCACTTACCTCTTATTGAATTACAGCCAGTCTCCTCAATAAGAAGCCTTGCAGTTAGAATTTACAATAAAAGTGAAGATAACAAAATATGTAATTCCCTAACATTTCATTCAGTGAACCATTAAACAAGAGGCATGTTTGCAAAATCAAAACCTGAATGTATTTTTATTAGTATTTTCAACAAAAGAACTTCTGGCACACATCCCAGACTCTACATTCAGAACAGAAATTAAGGCAATTAAAGTCTCATTGAGAATTACTGATAATAACATAACATAAACAGAGAGTCCCACATTCTAGCTCTCTTAGATAAGCTACCATTATAGAAGAGACTAGAGTAAGGAGAAATTTCAAATCTTATTTTTTGTTTACTATTAGCAACATTTGCAAGGAGTTAAGGCAAAGAAGGAGATAAGCAAAGAATCAAGGGTCCAGGAAGGAATAAAACCTTTGGACCTTCTTCTCTGCCTCTGGTCTATAAAAATTGATTTATAGAGGACATAATGGCCAAAGGAGACATAATAATAACATTAAATCTAACAGTCATGGAAAAACTGAAACTAAATTCTGTTAAAATGATTTCAGAAAAATTGATTGAGATTTTGAAATATCCATAGACAATATGATTTAGTAAATAATTCTCTAGATGAACACACAAATGAAAAACAATAGCAACACAGTATGTTTGCCATTATTCTACCATCTATTGAGAATACACTGATTGAAATTATTATTCTATTATAGATTCTTCAAATTTTGAATGATTAACAGTAACTTTTCTAATAAAAACATTAAGAATTCAAATATACATTGCACTTTATAGTAACATTATTTTCCATAGGACATTTCCAGTGTTTTAAGCTTTTGTTTTAAAATTCAATAAAATATATACATTCTTGGAGGTCCTGCATTTGAGGGGGGGATAAAATATCTAATTATCATTCAAAAAATTTACTCTGCTATTATGAAAATAAGGACATGATTTTAGCTAAATTTGTTATTAATAAACTATTTTCAAATCAGTTCAAATTACATATTAGTTTAAACATCAAAGGAAAGCAAACTCTGTTTTATCTACAGAATCAATATATGTGTTAAATCAGTATGCTATAATCAACAATTTCTTTTTCACACTTGAGAATTCACAAGTAAAAACTGTTTCATGTTAAATTTATACACTCCCCTGGAAATGACTAGCATTTAATGAAAATATTATTGATGATTGAAGATTAATATAAATCTCAATAATTTCAGCCCCAGTTTCAGAAGCAAGAGTCTTGATGGGGTAGACCATCTTAACTTCCTCAGCCCCTCCATTGCCTTTTTTTTTTTTTTCCATTGCCTTTTAAAATACAATCAAATTTCCTGCTTGGTCCAAAATGCTGACTACTTTGACTTGGCATCTAATTTCATCTTTTGAAGGCATGCTATTTTTTTGCCACTGCCCTTCCATTAGATAGCCATCAACCAACTGAATAGAAGTTAAAAATTGAGTACAAATAGGGCTTTATATGGACAGGCCATGTTCATTAATTAATAATAATAACAATAACAGATCTAAACTCTTCTCATATAGCACCTTACTGAATCATTACAAATGAGTGAAGATTAGATATTATTAATCTCATTTATAGATTAAGAAACCTAGATTTTAGGGGGCTTCCATGGTGGCTCAGAGGTTAGTGTCTGCCTACAATGCAGGAGACCTGAGTTCGATCCCTGGGTTGGGAAGATCCCCTGGAGAAGGAAATGGCAACCCACTCCAGTATTGTTGCCTGGAGAATCCCATGGACGGAGGAGTCTGTTGGGCTACAGTCCATGGGGTCGCAAAGGGTCGGACATGACTGAGCGACTTCACTTTCACTTTCACTGACAGATGATCTATCTCCAACTTTGGACAGGAAACAAAGCATTAGACCTCAAATTCCAATAACCCTCAACATATCATCACCCTCTTTGGCATGGAGAATACAACTGTGACTAAGAAAAAACATTACCTGTTAGCAGTTCTGCCACTAAAATATAGGCCCTATTTTAGTCTCCCATTCAGGATCTTTCCATAGTCTTGTTAACTTGTTTCTGTATTCAATATACTAATGCCAAAGAGATTCTTGAAATTATGTTAATGGAAAAGTGGGGGTAGACTGCAGCCACCTTTGGATACTGAGGACTTTTCCTTTTGTGCCACTATGACTCTCCTGTCAACTCTTACCTGCTTTATCATATCTAAACAGCATAAAATAACCCTATGTACTATCGTTACTCCCATTTAGCAAATTAAATACTGAAATTCTAATATTTCCAAGTTTATATAGCCTAAATGCATATTCTATTCCTATTGAAGTCTAAGTGCCAAAGAAATATGGCTGTTGAATTGTGGTTCTGGAGAAGACTCTTCAGAGTCCCTTGGACTGCAAGGAGAAAAAACAGTCAATCCTAAAGGAAATCAACCCTGAATATTCATTGGAAGGACTGATGCTGAGGCTCCAATATTTTGATCACCTGATGTGAAGAGCTGACTCATTGGAAAAGACCCTGATGCTGGGAAAGACTGAAGGCAACAGGAGAAGGGGGCAACAGAGTTTGAGATAGATAGCATCACCTACCAAATGGACATGAATTTGAGCAAACTCTGGGAGATAGTGAAGAACAGGGCAGCCTGGCATGCTGCAGCACATGTGGTTGCAAAGAGCCAGACACAACTTACGGACTAAACAACATTCCTACTGAAAGACATTTAATAGCCCAAAAGACAAGATAAACACCCCCTGATGTGACACACTTGACCCTTCATATCTGGACTAAACTTTGATTTTAGCATCATCTCTTCCATTCTCATGAATACCACCCTCATTTTCATTCTTCCTATCCAGCTGCACAAACTTGTTGACTTTCGCTGAACTCTACAGTTCTGCACCCTTTAATTTCTCATGCCTCAAAGGTCTCTCTCCATTGTTCTTCAATTTAAGAAAACTTAGAGTTGAATCTTAGCACAATAAGTACTCTTTGATGAAAGATTCATCAATTCCGGAAGACAAAGTTAGGCATTCCCTTCTTAGTGCTTATTTGTGCCTGTTTCTATCTTCCAGCACTTAACACACTGTAAGTCCTTATCTCCAAATGTGTTTGTCTCATTACATTTTGTATTACTTTAGGAGTTCAGAAGGAGGACAGAATCAAATATTAATCAAGCATGAAATGTATATCAAGTTCAACAGTAGATCCTTCATCAAACTTTTTCCCCATATTTTTGTTGCTGTTGTTCAGTCGCTAAGTCGTGTCTGACTCTGTGACTCCATGGACTACAGCATGCCAGGCTTCCCTGTCCTTAACCATCTCCCAGAGCTTCCTCAAGCTCATATTCATTGAGTCAGTGATGCTGTCAAACCATCTCATCCTCCTGCCACCCACTTCTCCTTTTGCCCTCAATCTTCTGCAGCATCAGGATCTTTTCCAATAAATTGGCTCTTCACATCAGGTGGCCAAAGTATTGGAGCTTCAGTTTCAGCATCAGTCCTTCCAATGAATATGCAGGTTCATTTCTTTTAGGATTGACTGATTTGATCTCTTTGCAATCCAAGGGACTCTAAAGAGTCTTTTCCAGCACCATACTAAGATTATACAATTAAGAAAGAATAAGATATTCAGACACATAGTATGTTCACCAGAGCTTTCAAATTTTATGAAACAGTAATGGAAATGGAACTGGAGATTCATCATACTGAAAGAAATTGTACGATTTGCTTCAAATTTGCTGTTATCCACCAGTTCCAGCAATCTGTCTTTACTAAGGTAGACTAACTATATTGAACAGCTGACTTAGCTTGCTGATTTGCTGTTTTGAAAGGAGATGTGGAAAAATAAAGAAAGGAAATTGTGGGTGTAGAGGATGGTATTTCTTCTTTGATTTCTGAGATCTGTCTTCTTGGAACTAACTGACAGGTATGTATGAAACATATATACTTCAAGCAAAACATCTGTTTCTTTCATCACTTTCAAATCAGTTTGAAGTGTTTATGTTCTAAATATTAATAAGCTACTCTAGGCTTCAGTACTGGTTAGGTCCTGTTTAGTAAGAATGTGTATATAAACTACATACCCTGTAGAAATCATTCACTCTTCTAATAATATTCTCATTTCCATACAGATGAATGTTAAAACCAGTATTTGTTTAGGTATCTGAGAAAATGTACATTGGCTGTACATCTGGATGTCAAGGGAGTGTAATCTCCTCAGTTCTGTCTCATCACAACAAAAATTTGAAGCCACGAACATTAAAGCCTTCAGCGTGTCACAGCTCTCAGACGGATCAGTGTTACAACTCCGTGTTACAGCTCAGTTTTATTTAAAATTAAAAGGAAAATATATCCTCAAAGCATGAGAGCATGCCGACCCAAAAGACACTAAGAGAAGAGAAAGAGAGACAGAGAGTGCATGCACACGCACAGAAGAGAGAGACCCCCGGCCATTTGGCTCCTCTTTTTATATGTTTTTTCCCTCCCCCTGGGCCTGCCCTATGTAAATTGAGCTAGCCAGGAGTGCTCTTTGTTCTACGTGAGGTCCTCGGACCTTCTTTGTTCTATTTTAGCTGGCTTTTCCCTTCCTTGTCTTTTAGCCACCGCCATTCTGGACTCTTGTTTCCTATTCTAACTACTTAACAAAAATAACAGTTTGTTTTTATTTGTTTTTTAATGTTAACATTTTAAATGTTTTGCGATGCTAGTCATCAGATTAGGAAAAGGCAATGGCACCCCACTCCAGTACTCTTGCCTGGAAAATCCCATGGACAGAGGAGCCTGGTAGGCTGCAGTCCACGGGGTCGCTAAGAGTTGGACACGACTGAGCGACTTCACTTTCACTTTTCACTTTCATGCTCTGGAGAAGGAAATGGCAACCCACTCCAGTGTTCTTGCCTGGAGAATCCCAGGGACAGGGGAGCCTGGTGGGCTGCTGTCTATGGGGTCGCACAGAGTTGGACACGACTGAAGTGACTTAGCAGCAGCAGCAGTCATCAGATTACCAATAAGTTTTGGTATCCTGTTTATACAGTGATTGAACTTTCATTTTACGTTGCTTGGCCAATCTCTCTCCCCTTATTGAGCATGTTTATCCTCTAGATTAAATCTTCAATCCCTAAATTAAACTAGAACATGAGAAAACTAGTTAAATGCATTCAAAATATAATAAAATAAAGACATACATATTTTAAGATAATAAAGTGGCTTTTCTTCTTAGGAAAGTAAGAATGTCATCAAATTATCCTGATCTTTTTAGATATGGACAATTCACCCCCCCCCCAAAAAAAAAAGTAAAGAAAATCTTGAGCATCAGGTATGGCTTTTAGTTTCAAACAATTCCAGTAAAATATAGCACACAAATAAATAAATAATAATTCAAGAAAAAAAGCTGTAGCTTGTCTGTGAGTTTCAATACTCTGTGAACTCCAAATCAGACTTGGCTAGAGATAGTCTGTTAATTCCTAGGGGAAATCAATACTTTTTAGAAAAGAAAAGGAGAAAAATAGCAAGACTTTTTCTTTTCTCTTTTAAACAAAAAATCTGCACCTAAATCTTGCTTCTAAAAGCTCAGAAAACTCAGTCTCAGAGTCACAGAAATGTGTCAGGTAAGTTGCCAGAAGTTAACTATATTCCCACTTGACAGGGAAGAAAAATGAAACTTTCTGCTCTTTCTGAATTCCCAAGGGAGCTCGATTTGATTATTCCTCTCCCCTCTCTGAAAGCAGACATGTCTATCTTGAAGTTTATATGATTGTTTATGAAAGGAATACATTTCAATCAACAGAACGAGACACGGACATCAGTTTACCAGTGGAATACACTTTCATGATCTTGAATGGTTTTTCCTTTTAACTTAGAACAATTTTCAATAGTAAATTAACTTTTAGTTTTAAATATTGAATGAAATTGCAAAAGTATAACATCAATAAAGGAAATGATTTTTTTTAATTTCCATGTGAATTCTGGACAGAGCCATATCTAAAGGTACTCAAGACTCCTGTCACCCTAGGGACTGGTCTGCTATGGACATTGTCATGCTTATGTGATCAAGTTAAAATGAAATTTTGGAAGTCTGAAAGGAAAATAAAGAAACAAAACGAGCAGCTTAGGGGTCTTTATAGATAGAACAGAAAAGATAATTTTCCCAATCATGCCATGGTTTTTGTTTGTTTCAGTTTCATAATTATTGGCAGGTTTTAATATTCAAGAAAAATTAAATTTATCATAGATATGTAAGAGAAAATTTCATGCAGATATAAGCTTCCATTTCAACTTTGTGCAACTTTCAGAATGAGAGTTACATATAAATAAAGTACTTTTCATAGTTCCCAAACTTCATAATTTTATGTTGTACTTTATATCAGGAACATGGATTGCAGGAAGGAACAAAGGTCATTATTAACTATATGTTTATGAGTTTAAATCAGTTTTGCCTGTGGCTAACAGAGATGGTGCAGAGCTTCCCTTGTGGGAAGCTAATGGAGATGCAGCTAACAAAGATGACGCAGGGTTTCTTTGTAACTCAGATGATAAAGAATCTGCCTGCAATGCAGGGGACCCAAGTTGGATCCCTGGCATGGGAGGAAATGACAACCCACTCCAATATTCTTGCCTGAAAAATTCCATGGACAGAGGAACCTGGGCTCACAACGAGTCAGGCACTACTGAGCGGATAACACACAACAGAGATGCTCAACTTTTCCTTCTTTTCTTCTTCAGTCAATTTAATTCACTTTGTTGGAGTCATTGTCAGCGCCAGGTTGATGGTTTAAGAATTTTGCCATTCCAGCTTCTTCTGTCTGATTGCCAAATGCTAAATCAATGTCTGTATACTGAAGGTTTTTCTCAAAATCCCATAGAGGTGCTCTGTTTATCTGGGTTATAGAATAAATATGTTGAAAAATTATATCCCCTAGGGTCTGACTGACAGGAGTTGATAGAATATTCCAGTTCTCTAGACTCTCAGTTAGGATAACTTTAAGGTGTAAATTTCCCACTCCCTCCCCCGCTAGAATTTCCCAGTAGGATCAATCTCTAGTTACCTGCAGGTGGTGGCTGGCCAAAAGCACCCTTTTTCTTCTCTTTAAATTACTTTCTCACTTGCTCACAGGTATTTCCTTCACATCTCAAAGAAACTCTTTGAATTTTAATCCTAGTCTGTGGGTCAGTTTCTGGGAGAACTTAAACTAAGACACACTTCAATTTTAAACAAGTCAACTCTTATTGAGAGTCTGGTATATTTCTTTTGATTAGTTAAGCTCAAGAATAAGGGTCGTCCACTCAAATACACTCAAGAGGAGAACAGGAAACAAATTTAAGATGCAGACCAATGGAAACCTACCATACAAGACAGTACAAACCCTACCTAAGGAAGGCATTCACTATTCAGCTTCTGCAAATTTTGCCACGCAGGAATGCCAATCCATACCTGCCAACTCTGATAGTTGTTCAAGCAAAGCTAAAAGTCTTTCAAATTCTGATATTGTCAGCTAATTAAAAAAGATTTTATTATTTTTATAATACCCTTAAGCCAACAGAGCTCACCTGAGGACTGAATTTGACCCACAGCTTGTCAGTTTCTAAACTCCTCACTAAGGATCAAAGATAAATGATGCCTGGTCCATATATATTAAGGAAATGTGTAATGTAGATGGGGTAATAGACATCCAAGCCACTATCGATGAGTATGAATTGAAGCGATAAATGAGAGAGAAATAATAAATATAATTTGTTGAGAGGAAAAGATGTTCTGTTCTGGAATGATGGGGAAGGATTGTTGGCCATGAGTACATATCAGAAAAGGCTCTTTGGAAAAGTGATATGCCCTGTATAGAACTTCACATTGGATAGTTTCTGCAACTAGTACAGCTATAAAAGTGCAAAACTTGAAAGCAAGACCTGATCCATTACTCTCAAGGGTGGTATTTCCCAATCCTAATCTAATTTGGGGAACTATGACATGCCTTGTCTGTCTCTAGAATGTTTACAGTGCCCATCAGCATGGACTGGCTCTGAGAGTCCCTCAGTGTAGAACCTTGCTTGCCTTGATTTCCCCAACATCTCTTCACTGTTTTGGGTTCAGAACACTTGTCATCTATGTGGGAACACCATTTGAGAACACTCCAAAAAATGATATCGTAGAGGCATCACTGACTCTAGGAGAAGCAATTAAAAAGGGGATGGGATATAATAATTATCTATGTCAAATATAATTTTAAATAACAAGTGTATGCAAATGTAAGTTCCCATTTCTATAAAGTTGGGTATACCACAGCCAGGCCAAGACAGACATCCATAGGATAAGTTTGGATGCCTGAGTATGTGAATCTGAAGGCCAGTATGTTTAGAACTTCCCTGAACTCCCTTACTGACAGTGTTCCTCAGTCTCTCACAATGGCATCTGGGAGTTGGTTCTTGTGGCCTGTTGAGAAAGGTAGCCAAATTCTTGTAAGTATAAGTGTTTGAAGCCTTGGGTACTGGGTGTGCAGTTAAGAAGGAAGGCATCTGTGGGACACATCTCTGAATATAACACTTCAATGTCAGCATTAACAAGAAATAAAGTTGGCCCTATTTCAGAACATAAATCAATTTAGAGTACATTTATCCTAGAGTACATTTATACTAGGATCAACAACTGAATAAAACCAGGGGATTGCCTGGGTCCAAAGACAGAAATGCACACCAAAAATCTTCTAATAGTCAGGAAGAGGGCAAACTCTTACTATGAAAATTAGCATCTTTCTTTCTCATTTCCAAAGAAAACTTGTGATCTGAAGTTAATCTATCCAATATCATGTTGGTTTGAAATCCTCAGGGTGATTTTGTATCAAGGTAGCAAAGTAAAAGTTGCTTGTGGAAATCAATCCAGGTGGCAGAGTAAGAGGATGTGAAACTCACCTATTTCTAGAAATACATCAAAAGTAGATCTACACATAGAACTATTCTCACTGAAAACTATCTGCTAACTGACAGAAGGACATCTGTAAAACCAAGGCTGTAAGAAAGATAAGCATCCCATAAAACTGAATACAAAAAAAAAAAAAAGGCAAATAACCCAATCAAAATAGGAGCAGAAAACCTCTACAGACAATATTCAAAAAAACCTTCAGATGGCTAACCAGGTACAAGAAGAGATGTTCATCATCACTTATTATTAGAGAAATGCAAATAAAAGCAACAATGAAATCATCTCACACCCATCAAAATGACTATCATCAAAAAATACTGGCTAGGATGTGGAGAAAAAGGAACTCTTGTACATTGTTGGTGGCAATGTAAACTAATGCAGTATGGAGTTTCCTCAAAAAACTAAACCTAGAACTACCATATGATACAGTAATTACACTCCTGGGCATATATCTGGAAAAAATAACATACTAATTCAAAAAGATATATGTACCCCCATTATATTCAGAGCAGTGCTATTTACAATAGTCAAGATACTAAATAAGGGGTATAGAATTAAGAGATAAAATCTACTATAAAATAAGTAAGCAACAAGGATATATTGTATAGCATAGAGAATTATAGTCATTATCTTCTTTTAACTTTTGATAGAGTATAATCTATAAAAATACTGAATCATTATAGTGTATGCAGAGATCATTCTTTCTGAAAGAAAAGCAATGTCAAAGAATGCTCAAACTACTGCACAATTGCACTCATCTCACACGCTAGCAAAGTAATGCTCAAAATTCTCCAAGCCAGGCTTCAATAGTACCTGAACCGTGAACTTCCAGATGTTCAAGCTGAATTTGGAAAATGCAGAGAAACCAGAGATCAAAATTGCCAACATCTGCTGGATCATCAAAAAAACATCAGAGTTCCAGAAAACATTTACTTCTGCTTTATTGACTACACCAAAGCCTTTGATTGTGTGGATCACAACAAGCTGTGGAAAATTCTTAAAGAGTTGGGAATACCAGACCACTTGACCTGCTTCCTGAGAAATCTGTATGCAGGTTAGGAAGCAACAGTTAGAACTGCATATGGAACAACAGACTGGTCCCAAATAGGGAAAAGAGTACATCAAAGCTGTATATTGTCACCCTGCTTATTTAACTTATATGCAGAGTACATCATGAGAAATGATGGGCTGGATGAAACACAAGCTGGAATCAAGATTGCTAGGGAAAATATCAATAACTTCAGATATGCAGATGACATTACCCTTATGGCAAAAAGCAAAGAACTAAAGAGCCTCTTGATGAAAGTGAAAAAGGTGGCTTAAAACTCTACATTCAGAAAACTAAGATCATGACATCCGACCCCATCACTTCATAGCCAATAGATGGGGAAACAATGGAAACAGTGGCTGACTTTATTTTGGGGGGCTCCAAAATCACTGCAGATGGTGACGGCAGCCATGAAATTAAAAGACGCTTGTTCCTTGGAAGAAAATCTATGACCAACCTAGACAGCATATTGAAAAGCAGAAACATTACTTTGCCAACAAAGGTCCATCTAGTCAAGGCTATTGTTTTTCCAATAGTCATGTATGGATGTGAGAGTTGGACTATAAAGAAAGCTGAGTGCTGAAGAATTGATGCTTTTGAACTGTGGTGTTGGAGAAGACTCTTGAAAATCCCTTGGACTGCAAGGAGATCCATACCAGTCCATCCTAAAGGAAAACAGTCCTGACTATGCATTGGAAGGAGTGATGCTGAAGCAGAAACTCCAGTACTTTGGTTACCTGATGTGAAGAACTGACTCATTGGAAAAGACCCTGATGCTGGGAAAGATTGAGGGCAGGAGGAGAAGGGGATGACAGAGGATGAGATGGTTGGATGGCATCACCAACTCAATGGACATCAGTTTGAGTAAACTCCGGGAGATGGTGATGGACAGGGAAGCCTGGCGTGCTGCAGTCCATGGGGTCACAAAGAGTCGGACATAACTGAACAACTAAATTGAAATGAACTGATACTATATACACTATTGTAAATAAAATAAATTACAATTAAATTTTTTCTCACAGAAACTATTATAAATTAGTGGAAAATGAATATAGCCATATTTTTGTTTGTGATGTCTATGACTGTAAAGATACTTTCTTAAATAAGAAATAACATATATTGTATATCTGCAAAAAATAAAGTCACTTTCCTTCTAATGGTATTCTATTTATTGGAAGAAATTATTTGGAAACAATATATCTGCTAAAGAGCTAATATCAAAATATTTTAAAAATTCATGTAACTCAATAGGAAAAAACTAAGCAATTAGTTTGAAAAAATATGAAGATCTGAATAGACATTTTTCCCAAGAAGACTTACAGATGTTCAACATGTATGTACATGAAAAGACACTCTACATCATTAATAATCAGGGAAACACAAATCAAGCCACAGTGAGTTATCAGGTCACACTTGTTAGAATGCCTATTTAGAAAGACTACAAACAGCAAGCAATGGTGAGAACATGGAGAAAAGAGAACCCTTGGGTTGTGTTATGTGTATGTGAGTGACTATGACTATTTTCCCAAGTAAACTGTAAGAAAGTTGAGAGTATATTTTTTCCCTTCATTTACGCATTTCTATGCAGAAGGAAATGGCAACCCCACTTCAGTATTCTTGCCTGGGACATCTCATGGACAGAGGATCCAGACAGGCTACAGTCCAGGTGATGGCAAAAGAGTCAGACACAACTTAGAGACTAAACAACAGTCAATGCATTTCTAATGCCAAACACAAGGTAGAATGCTCAATAAATTTTTCTTGCCATGAATAAATGAATGTGTCTGGTTCAATGTAGCCAAAACATACTAAGATCAGTTCCACAGGTTTTAAATTGTTATTTTGTGGTCATAAAACCACAGAAGCCACAACAACCGAGATTCCGAACTCATTTCTAATGAAACAAGATTTCTGTGAACTTACCTTGAGGCTTGACTTAGTACAATTGCTGGGAGTGAACTTATATTTTTTAATGTTTACTCTTCCCTGTGAATGGTTACCCACCCCTCTCTTCCTCTGCATTCCTAACAGGAAATCATGCAAAATAAACCCCAACTGCCCATGAAGTATCACTTCTTTTATTGCTCTCTCTCTAGTGTGTCCCCTCAAAAATGTTTTGGCACAGATTTCATCATTTCATCACTGGAAGAAATTCTCTATAGTCATCAAGTGTCAGAAATCCCTGGACAATAGGGGAAGCTTTGACAGCAAATGCCTTCCAAAACCAGTTCCATTCTGAATGCGCTTCATTTAGTTTGCCAGTCAACTTGAGTAATCTAACAGAAAACTGTTATCCAATTATCATGTAACATTATTAAGCTACTGCATTCAATGCAGACAATTCATCTTTCTCTAAATAATAATCAAAGTACCAGGTCTAAGTGAAGTGAAGTGAAAGTTGCTCAATTGTGTCCAACTCATTGTGACCTCTTGGACTATACAGTACATGGAATTCTCCAGGCCAGAATACTGGAGTACATAGCCTTTTCCTTCTCCAGGGGATCTTCCCAACCCGGGGATGGAACCCAGGTCTCCTGCATTGCAGGCTTTACCAACTGAGCCACAAGCGAAGCCCAAGAATACTGAATACAAGAATACTGAAGAGGGTAGCCTATCCCTTCTCCAGCGGATCTTCCTGACCCAGGAATCAATCTGGGGTCTCCTGCATTGCAGGCAGATTCTTTACCAACTGAGCTATCAGGGAAGCCCTTGTCCAATCCATAGTATAAATGTCTATACATTAATTCTTTTTGGATTTAGCTTGCTTGTATCAGTGAATGCAAACCAAGTCTCCCAAAAGTTCTAGAAAGACTCTGTGATCTGTCAAATGTTGTTGGAACTGGAGTTCCAGGAGCGAGAGGAGGAAAGACTATACCTTACACCTGAAGACAAGAGACAACATTGTTTGATCCTGACTGTGATCTCCTTCAGTTTATCTGGCTCTGTCTGTACTCCATCCATCCACTGTTAATTCAACATATATTTGGGAAATCCTTGTTTTATCCCTGGTGGCTCAGATGGTAAAGAATCTGTCTGCAGTGCAGGAGACCCAAATTCAATACCTGGGTCAGGAAGATCCCCTAGAGAAGGGAATGGCAACCCACTCTAGTATTTTTGCCTGGAGAATTACATGGACAGAGGAGCCTGGCAGGTTACAGTCCATGGTGTCACAGAGAGTTGGACATGACTGAGTGACTAACACTTTGCCCTGTTCTATGTACTGGCCTAAACGCTTGGGAATCACACAATTAAATGAGGCATGAACTCTGCCTTCAATGATCTTACAATTAAGGAGGATAAAAGCTATATTAAAATTATTTTAATACAGCATGGGAAATGTTATTATAGGGATAGGTGTTGGAAATAACTGAAGTGACCTCTATTTGAATTAAATAGAAAATACTTGACATAATAATAAGTTTGGGGGTTATATCTTTCAGAGTTAGTAGAGTTTGATTAAGCAAACGAAGCAAAAAAAAAAGAAAGAAATTTCAAGCAGGAGGGATAATATGTTCAAGACATAGGGAAGTACAAGGGAATGGCACATTCTGGGAATGCAAGTAGTTTTACATTGCCTGAGTTAAGGGTGCCTTTGTGGCTTCCCCAGTAGCTCAGCAGGTAAGAAACTGCCTGCAGTGGAGGAGATATGGATTTGATCCCTGGATTGGGAAGATCCAGTGGGGGAGAAAATAGCAACCCACTCCAGTTTTCTTGCCAGAAAAGTCCCATGGACAGAGGAACCTGGTGGACTACAGTCCAAAGGGTGGTAGGGTCAGACGCCATTTAGCACACACACAGCACATAGGAAATAATAGGAAAATTAGGCTGAGAAGTTAGAATTCAAATCATTTATTGTTTATACTTCATGTTAAACGAAGATCAACAACTGTTATTAAGATTAGTTTAATCTGTTTATTAAGATTAAGATTATTCTGTTATTAAGATTAGTTTAATCTCAAGTGTCATGAACAGATTACGTATCTATTAATATGATTCCATATTTCCTTTTCAGTTATCTTCCTTATTTGTAATCCTTGGGAAACAGAATAAATTTGGAGAATCTCCCTCAAAAACCAAACATTAACTTAGGAGAGAATGTAGATTGAGATGAATAAATAACCTTTCCCAGTTCTACACATTAGTCAGATGTAATCAGTAACTCAATCCCATCTTTAGCCAGCTGCATCCTGGAAACCTTGGAAAGCAGTTAAAGAGATGGGAATACCAGATCACCTGACCTGCCTCTAGAGAAACTTGTATGCAAGTCAGGAAGCAACAGTTAGAACTGGATATGGAACAACAGACTGGTTCCAAATCTGGAAAGGAATACACCAAGGCTGTATATTGTCACCCTGCTTATTTAACTTATATGCAGAGTACATCATGAAAAATGCTGGGCTGGATGAAGCACAAGCTGGAATCAAGATTGCCGGGAGAAATATCAATAACCTCAGATATGCAGATGACACCACCCTTATGGCAGAAAGTAAAGAACTAAAGAGCCTCTTGATGAAAGTGAAAAAGGAGAGTGAAAAAGGTGGCTTAAAACTCTACATTCAGAGAACTAAGATCATGACATCCGATCCCATCACTTCATAGCCAATAGATGGGGAAACAATGGAAACAGTGGCTGACTTTATTTTGGGGGACTCTAAAATCACTGCAGATGGTGACAGCTGCCATGAAATTAAAAGACGCTTGTTCCTTGGAAGAAAATCCATGACCGGCCTAGACAGCATATTGAAAAGCAGAGACATTACTTTACCAACAAAGGTCTATCTAGTCAAAGCTATGGTTTTTCCAATAGTCATGTGTGGATGTAAGAGTTGGACTATAAAGAAAGCTGAGTGCTGAAGAATTGATGCTTTTGGACTGTGGCATTGAAGTAGACTCTTGAGAGTCCCTTGGACAGCATGGAGATCAAACCAGTCTATTCTAAAGGCAATCGATCCTGAATATTCATTGGAAGGAGTGATGCTGAAGCAGAAACTCCAGTACTTTGGCCACCTGATGTGAAGAACTGACTCACTGGAAAAGACTCTGATGCTGGGAAAGATTGAAGGTGGGAGGAGAAGGGGATGACAGAGGATGAGACAGTTGGATGCCATCACCGATTCAATGTACATGAGTCTGAGTAAACTCTGGGAGTTAGTGATGGACAGGGAAGCTGGCATGCTGCAGTCCATGGGGTCACAAAGAGTCAGACAAGACTGAGTGACGGAAGTGAACTGAACTAAACAATCCCATCTCTAGCTAGCTGCATCCTGGAAACCTTGGAAGGCAATAAATGTCTAAGTGAATAAGATAAATTACTCATTAGAAAACCCCACATAAGAGAATCAGTACAAGGAATTAAAAAACCAAGGACTGGAATTCAGAAAATGGGAATTCTGGACCCAGTTTTGAAGATGCCATCTCAAGTTTTACAAAATGAGTAATCCACTTGAATTCCAGCGTGGATTGCTCCTCTAAACAATTTTGTCCTCCCTCAATACTTTGATGAGGGTTGGATGAAAGATGGCAGCAGCTGGTAGGCTCTCAAGGGTCAGGAATTAACGCCAATTTCCAGAAAACCATGGGCTGACTCCTCAAGGCAGGCATGTGGAGGTGCAAATGTAAAATATTGGAGAAAATGTAACCTTTCCCACAATTTATGAAGATTTGCATTAATTTAAAGCTTATCAGTTTAACCACTGAACCAGGGTATTTAATACTTTTTTATTTTTTTTTTAATTAGGGATGTTAGAGCCAGCTTTCAAGATGAAAACATTTCTACTCCTCAAGTCTTTACTTGAGATGAAGTCAGGTAGAAGTTAAATAACTTGCTATACCAGTTTCCTATTGCTGCCATAACAAAGTACCACAAACAGGGTGGCTTAAAGCAATGTCTCAGTATTCTAGAGGCAAGAACTCTGAAACAAAAATGTGCACAGATTGTGCTTTCTATGATGACTATGGGTGTAGAGAATTGTTCCTTTCCTCTTTTAGCTTCTGGTGTTTGCCAGCAATTTTTTGCATTCCTTGGCTTATAGATGCATCACTCCTGTTACATGGCCATTTACAGTGTGTTTTGCAGCTAATTATGGCATGACCAAGTCCTGGTCAATTAGATGTAAGCAAAATCTGGTGCTGGATTTCTGGTAAAGTTGCTTAAAAACAAACAACAAAAAAACTGATTCTGCACAAAAGTGAGTCCTTATTGCTCTTCTACTCTTTTGATATCCCTGGAATATGGACATGCTAGTCAGAGCTCAAACAGCAATGAGGAATTGTAAGGTGATTTTGAGGACAGAAGCCATGTTCTCTGGAGAAGCAGATGGCATAAAAGAGCCATATAGGTGAGTTCTGGTCTACCTAAACCCTTTGCTTTTGTGTGAAGTAACAAGCCCTTGTGAATTTAGTCAAGCCCCTGCTACTAGTAGCTGAACAGATTCCTCACTAATTAATTCTTCCATTGAAATGTAGGTTCCATGAAGGCCAGCTGCAAATTGTCTTTTCCAATATTGTGGTTGTTAACGCTTGGTATAGTGCTTGGTACATTGTACATGATCAGTAAGCATTTTTTAAATAAATGAACAAAATCTTTCAACTCTCCAGCATCTGTCTATTCATTGAAAAAATGTGAAGGATGTAAATGTACATGGCTTTATATTTGATTTAAATGTCTGCCATAATTGAAAAACTGGCAGGTAAATAGGCATGTTTCTTTTGCAACTTTATTAATTTTATTGTATTTATTGATCACAATTTTGTTCAAAATATGTGTTAAGAATTATAGTGAAATAACTTTTGTCTTAGTGTCAACATTTTACAACCTTAACTAAATTGATGAGCATTTTTAATGCCACCTATGAATCTGACATTGAGCTAAGAATTTCAAATATATATTGGCTACCAATCTCAGTTTATAAGCTTAGTTGAACTAGACATATTGTATTTCTTTATTTTCTCTTATTCAATTTAAATGATTTGAGCCTAGCATAGGTAGTTGACTAAATTCTCAATAAGAGTTATAACTGGAATTCCTTTCCACCTCTAGTTTGACCAAGATCTCAGGTTCTGATGCATATCTATAGGGTTAGGAAGTCTTTCTGCTAAAGGTTCTTTGACCACCCATTTTTCTATTATGACATCTCTGTCTCATAGCTCATGATTCCTTAGGTTCAGCAAAGCACAGTTATGAGACTCTTTGAAATAGCACAGGTTCTCAGATCAGGATGATTTAAAGGTATTGCTATATCTCATTGGGGTCCTTCTTGCTAAGCTCCTCCCACCCACTGGGATTTTCTCTTCCCATATTTCTCTGGTCTACATAACTGTTTCCTTTCCCAACTTCAGCATAGCAGAAATTTCGCTTTTTCTTTTTTTTGCAAAAAATAGGAAGCAACATTACTAACTTTGAACAACTTCTGCTTTCTGCCCTGTAAATATTACAAAGAGCTAAAAAGAAAGAGCCTGTGTGAAAGCAGAGGGTGGAACAACACAGAGAAGAAAATAGATATAAATCTTTCAAAATAATTTTATACTACATGAAGATCATTTTGAATTCCTGCATTGACCTAACAAAAAGGGATAGTTTTTCCCACTATGCAGATAAAAAAGCAAAAGCTCATAAATCTAAATGAGAATGTGGTTAGAACGTGACTGATCATGGATTTCAACCCAAACATCTCTATGTTTAGAAATCCTGTCCCTCTTTCCTCTAGCACAGTAGTTTTCAGGCTGCATTTTATAGAGTTCTGGTGTCCCGGGGGATTTGTCAGTGGCCCCAAGATTCTCAGGAGAGTTTTATGCAAATCAAAAAAAAGGAGAGAAATGCAAATCAAAACCACAATGAGGTACCGTTACTCGCCAGTCAGGATGGCTGCTATCCAAAAGTCTACAAGCAATAAATGCTGGAGAGGGTGTGGAGAAAAGGGAGCCCTCTTACACTGTTGGTGGGAATGCAAACTAGTACAGCCGCTATGGAAAACAGTGTGGAGATTTCTTAAAAAACTCGAAATAGAATTGCCATATGACCCAGCAATCCCACTTCTGGGCATACACACTGAGGAAACCAGATGTGAAAGAGACACGTGCACCCCAATGTTCATCGCAGCACTGTTTATAATAGCCAGGACATGGAAGCAACCTAGATGCCCATCAGCAGATGAATGGATAAGGAAGCTGTGGTACATATACACCATGGAATATTACTCAGCCATTAAAAAGAATTCATTTGAATCAGTCCTAATGAGATGGATGAAACTGGAGCCCCTTATACAGAGTGAAGTAAGCCAGAAAGATAAACAACATTACAGCATACTAACACATATATATATGGAATTTAGAAAGATGGTAATGATAACCCTATATGCAAAATGGAAAAAGAGACACAGAAATACAGAACAGACTTTTGAACTCTGTGGGAGAATGTGAGGGTGGGATATTTTAAAAGAACAGCATGTATACTATTTATGGTGAAACAGATCACCAGCCCAGGTGGGATGCATGAGACAAGTGCTCAGGCCTGGTGCACTGGGAAGACCCAGAGGAATCGGGTGGAGAGGGAGGTGGGAGGGGGGATCGGGATGGGGAATACGTGTAAATCTATGGCTGATTCATATCAATGTATGACCAAAAAAATAAAAATTAAAAAAAATTTAAAAAATAAATAAATAAATAAATTTTTAAAAAAATGTATATTATGGGAGTGGGTCTGGTGAGATCTTTCTATTGTTAGTTCTAATCCAGTCATTTTAAAATGTAAATTGTGAGAGTAGGTCTACTGAGGTCTTTACAACCTTGAGACACACCTTTGATTTATTGTAATAATCGATTTAAAAAGTATATAGCTCCCTTGGTAAAACTAGCGAGGAGGACACTCCCCGTCCCCCTTCTGATGTCCGTGTCAGTAGCTTTCTAAGTCCCTTTTCACTTTAATAAAACTCTGCTACACAAAGGCTCTTGAGTGATCAAGACTGGTCCCTGATCCTGAAGCTAAATCTTCTTCTTCAGAGATCACAAATCGGACACCTTTCACCATAAAATATCACTGCTTAGCAGTTGTCCATAAATTAAGTAAAGCTATAGGTTCCCATTGCTTAAGACGTCTCAACCTTTGTCGCAATTTTTTTCCCATTTGCCTATGCAGCTCTGTCATTTGTGGCCCAAATGAAATAGATAGCTCAGAACTCTTCAGTAGTCTAGTTTGGCACTGTATAAGGCATATACAAGTAATTGCTTCTTAATATTAAAAAGCCAAAATTCAAAGTTTAATATACTTTAAAACTTTGAGCTGGTTAACAGTCACCCACACATGAAATGTTCTCTCCCTCATGTTTTATCTGCATAGGCTTATTTTAGTGAGAAAGAGATGTATCTGTGGTGCCCATCCCTGGGAATTCAGCATTATCAAATAGGAGCAGGTATACTGTAAAACTCACACTTGTGTCTTTGACCGTATAAATCACAGTTGAAAAGTTGTTGCTATCTGCTACTTGGAATCCAGAATCACAGTAAGAAGTTCTGTTTCTATATTTCGGTGTCTTGTATTTCTCTAGGTGTCTATACTTCCAGAAGAGATTGGAACTCTAAATCCATATTCTTCTGTTCCCTCCTTGTTATAAAATGATGAAATATGATATTCTTGGAAGATAAAGATGTACTTAAGAATATTTCTATTTATTAGCATTTTAAAATGAAATTAAAGATTTCCCATAGAAAAAATAATCTTCCTAATCTTAGAGGAAAGAGAAATGGTTGAGTAAGAAAAATCTTAGATGATACCAAAGTTTCAAATCAGAGAATATCAAAGTGGCATTGAAGAAATGGGTATTACCTTAATTTCCTTTCTTCTCAAATACACTATCCCCTGGGCTTAGGAGAAGTAATGGCAGCTTTTTTCTTACATATATATATATATATATGTAAGAATATACACACACACATATATATATATATATATATATATATATATATATATATATATATATATATATTAGACTTTCCCTTGAATAGAGTCTTTGGTTTTATTTATTTTAAAAATTAAATACAAAGGACATAAAATCCAAGCAGACTTCATTTTCTTATATGGTCTGGAAATGATAAAGCCCAGTAAGGCTAATAGGTTCACCAGTGACATATTAACATAACATCAGAGCCTAAATTCCAACTCAGTCTAGCTCCAAATCAATGTTCTTGACCCCTATGTTATTTTATCTAAGATTACAAGACAGCAATAATTTCCATAGACTGTCAACTGGACTTAGGCAATTTGAATAACCTCTCCCAGTGACACAGCATATAGTCTATGTAACAAGAATATGATCTGAAAATAAATGCCTTTGCCTCCTCTTTCCTGGTGGTTGTCATAAAGCTGTATATAGAAAGCATGCAATACACACTTTATTGATTAATTATTTAAAACAATTATTTACTTTTTAAATATTCGTCAATTCACTAGGCCCTGGGGATACAAAGAGGAATTGTAAGCAGACCATTGTTCTCAATGCACTGTGCAAAGGTAGTTGCTAGGGTAAGGATAAAGCTGAAATACAGCCTAGACACTTCTACCAACAGTGCATCCAGGAGATTCAAGTCACATACCATTAGGTGTGTCTTTTCCTAATTTGCCATTTTTCTAATTCTTTCTTACGCAGAGCTTGCTGCAAGTGGCCGTAGGCTAGCAGTTTCTTACCAGACAACAAGTAAATCTTTACAGACCAAGACCTCCCCAGCAACCTCACATTTACATGAAATCTTATCAGGCACCACCCTACCAATACTAACGCCTCCCTTCCCACACCAAGATCGGTCACCCCATTTCTAACCCCCAGAATTGACATTGTTATTTCTGATTCCTCATCTGCTCATGCCAATTCTCTCACCTGGTATATCTTTCTTTATCCTTTGATTCTAATAAATTCTAATCATTCATTGCTCAGAATCTAGTTCAACTACTACTCATTCTGAACTCTTTATCCCACTCTGTAACTATCTACCATTTCTTCAGTTTCTTTGTTATTATAATTTATTATGGCAATTAATTATTGACCAGAGATTCCTCTCTGCAACCATGTAGTTTCCTCGAGTATGTGGGATTTCTCTCTTCAACTAGACAGGAAGTTTATATCATATATTCAGAAAAATCGATTAACTTGTTTGTACATCCAAAAGGTTTTATTAAATATGTATTCAATTGCATTGTTACTGGCAATAAAGTTATTATTCCAAGAACTAAGAATGCATGTAAAACTCTAGTAGAAAGAAATATTGTACATTTAATGAGGATTTCATAAGTATTTTTATATTCATATGAGACTGAATAAATGAATTAATGAACAGTGATTAATCAGTAGGTTATCCTGAAAAAATCCTTATTGCAATCAAATATGGTTATTCTAATCAAAATTCCAGAAAAGTGAAATAATAAAAAGAGTTAAATAAAAGGTAAAGCACACCCAAAACTAAAAAATGGAAATAAATACATTTTTCAATTAGTCACTAGCACATTTCCTTCTTCAATAACAAAGACTATCTCAAGTGTCCATTGGTTCTCTATTTGCAATGCAGATCACTCATCCGTGAGTATCACCATATGTAAACTAGGTCTGTTAAGCATTAAAAAGGTTTTGTTGTAATTAAAAGTACATTCTTGTTTACCCAAGGGAAATTGGCCACTTTAATTTTCAGTATCCAGTGTGTTCTATCCTGTATCTGATGTGTTCGATCCTGTATCTGTGTTTTCAAATTACCCCCCATCCTAGTTACTCTGCTCTCCACATATTTATTCTCCCCTGCAAAGATCAATGTTACAGTCTATAGACAGACTCCACTCCATCTTTAAGAATCCTCCAGCCATAATGAGTGGAACATTGATAAACTGATATCTTTCTAAGGAAAACCAAGAGTACAAAACTAAGGAACTTAATTTGTTTTTTAATCCTTGCTTTTGATTCAGAAAATAGAATCAGTTACAGTCAAGGTGGAAAGTATGAAGTTATATGGTTTATTTAGAAAGGGAGTCAGTCTGGGCAATCCAGAAGGGAGCGAGTGGAAAGTATGAAATTGTATGGCCATTTTCACTTGTTTCATTCATTTTGTTCCTCTGTAGTATTTTCATCCTGAATATGCTCTATTCCTTAAAAAAAGTACTATCTTAAAAATCCACAAGTTGCTATCAGATGGGAGGGAAGGCTAACACTGAGTACTCCTAATGCATCAACACTATGTGGGAAGTTTAATCTGTTAGAACACCTTCTATGGAAAGATACTCCCACCCAGCTCAGACTGATTTAAATAAAAGAAAAAATAGTTTGGGTCACAAAACCCAATGTCTATGTTCTTATTTCACTGTGGCACAATATATTTAGGAATCTGTCTTTTTGTATCTCTCATCTTTATTTTTCCTTGTGTTAGATTTCTGTTAAGACATGATCTTGTTATGGTAACACCAAGATGTTTCAGACTAATATTTTATTATCTGTGGCAGAGGTCAGCAAACTACAGCCCATGGGCCAAATCTGTTCTGACACCTGTGTTTTTACATAGAGCTTACAGGAACACTACCAGACTTATTGGTTTATACATTGGTTAAGGCTGCTTTTGCACTACAAAGGCAGAGTGAGGAGTTACAGTAGAGACCAAATGACTCACAAACCTAATTTTAAAAAATACGACTCTTTATAGATACAGTGATCTGATCTATGAGCTATAGCAACATAAAATGGATTTTTTATAGTATTTCCCCACAAACGTCTTGGATAATGTCTCATTTGTGTTATGTGTCAATTTCTGTATCAGAAGCACTGGCCAAAGGTTTGGGTTTCCATAATAAGCCAATCTAGGTTCATGCACCCATGGATAAGGCTGGGATAGAGTCAGCCTCATCTGAATCACATAAATTGATGGTGAGAAAGAGGTTACTCCCAGAAGACATGTATGAAGAAAGAGTGGATTCTGGGTATATTAGTTTGCTAAGGCTGCGATAACAAATTCCCACACACTGTCTCAGACAACAGAAATTCATTGCAGTTTTGATCCCCAAATCAAGCAGTCAGCAGAGTTGTTCCCTCCTGAGAACTGTGATGTAAAGTTGCAAGATCTCTCTTGCATTGCAGATCTCTCTCCTTAGTTTGTAGATGGCCATCTTCTCTCTGTATCTCTTGCATGACATTCTCATGGTCCAAATTTCCCTTTTTTACAGAGAAATTTCTTTTTAAATTTAATTTTTATTTTGCTTTGGAATATAGATGATTTGCAATATGGTGTTAGTTTCAGATGTATAACTAAATTATTCACTTATACATACACATATATCCACTCTTTCAGATTCTTTTTCCATATGCTATTATAGAATATTGGGTAAAGTTCTCTGGGCTATACTGTAGGTCCTTGTTGATCACTTATTTATATATGTGATCATTTATTAACATTATATATGTTAATCTCAAACTCCTAATTTATCCTTACCCCTACATTTCCATTCTGGCAACCATAACTTTGTTTTTGAAGTCTATGAGTATGTTTCTGTTTGGTAAATGATTTCATTTGTATCTTTTTTTTATATTCCACATATAAGTGATATCATATGATATTTGTCTTTCTCTGACTTACTTCACTTGGTATGATAATCTCTAGGTTCATCTATCCATGTTGCTGCAAAGGGCGTTATTTAATTCTTTTTTATGGTGAAAATCAAAGAGGAAATAAAAAAATACATAGAGACAAATAATGAAAACACGACAAATTTCTCTTTTTTTGAAGACACCAGTCATATTACATTAGAGTCTATTCTAATGAACTCACCTTACATAATTGCATCTGCAACCACTCTATTTTCAAATAATTCTAACATAAGGTTAGGATTTCAGCTTAGTAGTAGTGTGTCCATAAACTTTGTAGGGACACAAAAATCACCTCATAATACTGGGCCAGCAAAGATTAAATTATCCCTACAACTCTGTTATCTCTTTTCAGCTTGCCCAACTTCCCTACATATTTTGGGTCCAGTATTATGGCTTCATATTAGAGAATGAAAAAGTCATTAAAATGTACCTGAGAACTCAAATTAAGTGAGGAATCTTTAGAAGGGCTTCTCAAGTGGCTCAGTGGGAAAAGAATCCATGTACCAATGCAAGAAACACCAGAGACTGGGCTTCAATCCCTGGGTCAGGAAGATCCCCAGGAGGAGGAAATGGCAACCCATTGCTGTATTCTTGGCTGGAAAATTCCATGGACGGAAGAGGCTGGTAGCTACAGTCCATGCGGTCACATAGAGTCAGACACTATTGAGCTTGCGCACTACTACTACTAACTCTTTAGAAAATTACAAAGCTTTGGATTAGTATTTAAAACATTATTTAAAATGACAATGACTCTCTTTCAATAATATTTAGGTTCCAGACATTATACTATGAGGTCACCATACATTATTTCACTTCATTCTTACAATAAACATATGATTGACATTATTGTTTTTATTTATGGATGAAGAAAGAAACCCCAGAGAATTTAGGGATAAAAGACTTGGGGAATTTGTAATTCTACCAAATGATACAGCAATTAAGAGGATAGAGTAAGAATTAGAAGTCAAATGTATATGAGTCCAGAGCCCAAATTCTTGGCACTCTCCTGCAATATTGAAAATAAATAAGATATGGACACAAAATGCTCCAAACTTGGGGAAAGAAAACAGTATCCTGGAAGCAGAAGGAGCCATAAAAAAGACTGGAGATTTTGTAGTTGGACTTCTTGTTTCCAATGATTGGCTAGTTTTAAGACGTAAGACAGCAAACCTAATCAAATCTCAATTTTGTATTCTGTAAAATAGAAGATAATGAAACCTACCTCATGAGATGGTCATGAAAATTAACTGAGATAACACATAAAAAGGGTTTTGAACAGTTTCTGGCACATTAATGCTAGATATCAGTTCAATTCAGTTACTAAGTTGAGTCCGACTCTTTGAGACCCCATGGACTGCAGCACTCCAGGCCTCCCTGTCCATCACCATCTTCTGGAGTTTACCCAAACTCATGTCCATTGAGTTGGTGATGCCATCCAACCATCTCATCTTCTGTTGTCTCCTCCTCCCACCTTCATCTTTCCTAGCATCAGGGTATTTTCAAATGAGTCAGTTCTTCACATCAGGTGGCCAAAGTATTGGAGTTTAAGCTTCAGTATCAGTCCTACCAATGAACACTCAGGACTGATCTCCTTTAGGATGGACTGCTTAGATCTCTTTGCAGTCCAAGGGACTCTCAAGAGTCTTCTCCAACAGCACAGCTCAAAAGCATCAATTCTTTAGTACTCAGCTTTCTTTATAGTCCTACTTTCACATCCATACATAATTACTGAAAAAACCATAGCCTTGACTGGATGAAACTTTGTTGGCAAAATAATGTCACTGCTTTTAATATGCTGTCTAGGTTGGTAAAACTTTCCTTCCAAGGAGCAAGCGTCTTTTAATTTCATGGCTGCAATCACCATCTGCAGTGATTTTGGAGCCCAAAAAAATAAAGTATGCCACTGTTTCCACTGTTTCCCCATCTATTTCCCATGAGGTGATGGGACCGGATGCCATGATCTTAGTTTTCTGAATGTTGAGCTTTAAGCCAACTTTTTCACTCTCCTCTTTCACTTTCATCAAGAGGCTTTTTAGTTCTTCACTTTCTGCCATAAGGATGGTGTCATCTGCATATCTGTGGTTATTGATATTTCTCCCGGCAATCTGGATTCCAGGTTGTACTTTGTCCAGCCCAGCGTTTCTCATGATGTACTCTGCATATGAGTTAAATAAGCAAGGTGACGATATACAGCCTTGATGTACTCCTTTTCCTATTTGGAACCAGTCTGTTGTTCCATGTCCAGTTCTAACTGTTGATTCCTGGCCTGCATGCAGATTTCTGAAGAGGAAGGTCAGGTGATTGGGTATTCCCATCTCTTTCAGAATTTTCCATAGTTTGTTATAATACACACAGTCAAAGGCTTTGGCATAGTCAATAAAGCAGAAATAGATATTTCTCTGGAACTCTCTTGCTTTTTGATGGTCCAACAGATGTTGGCAATTTGATCTCTGGTTCCCCTGCCTTTTCTAAATCCAGCCTGAATGCTAGATACAGTTGTGGTTAATATAATTACAAGTATTGTGATTTTCAATGCCATTAATATTTTTTCCTCAACTGTATAATAATTGTTAATAAATTCATGTATAATTAATAAACTCACATATGATTTATTTATTAATAAATAATAAATTTAAAAATGTTATTTCCATTAAGATGTTTATGCCCCTCCCTTTATATGATTTCAGTTCAGTTCAGTTGTTCAGTCGTGTCTGACTCTTTGCGACCTAATGGACTGCAGCATGCCAGGCCTCTCTGCCCATCACCAATTCCTGGAGTTTACTCAAACTCATGTCCACTGAGTCAGCGATGCCATCCAACCATCTAATCCTCTGTCATCCCCTTCTCCTCCCGCCTTCAATCTTTCCCAGCATCAGGGTCTTTTCCAGTGAGTCAGCTCTTCATATCAGGTGGCCAAAGTATTGGAGTTTCAGCTTCAACACCAGTCCTTCCAATGAATATTCAGGACTGATTTCCTTTAGGATTGACTGGTTGGATCTCCTTGCTGTCCAAGGGACTCTCAAGAGTCTTCTCCAACACCACAGTTCAAAAGAATCAATTTTGTGGCACTCAGCCTCATCAATTCTTCAGCTGCTCCAGGGCCTACCATCTTACTGGGGTTTCTCTGACCTTGATGTGGGATATCTCCTCACGGCCGATATGATTTCAAACCCTTTCCAAAAATAAACATATAAATTAATTCAATTTTTAAAAATAAAAAATATATGGTGGAAATGGCATCACCTCTTTAATTCTTCAAACAAGAACAGCAAATTATTAATCATTTATAAGACCTCTTGATGTTAATGACATAAATAGCAAGCTAGAATACACCTGACTTCTTACAGAATGAATGAAACAAGTCACTTTTCACAGTTTCATGTTGAACGAGCTTCATATCATGGAACTATAGAAAAAATAAAGCTGGAAATACAGCTTTTCTTTAACATATAGCCAGATATTTTTTAAAAAATCCTTATCTGTAGGATCCATTAAAAATCGCAATCTAAAAATATGCTAAAATGAAAAGGACAAGAAAAAGTTGCTAGTGGCATTTCCATAATGGGTAATTTGAAACTGCCAAGGACAGAAATGGTATGAACCTAACAAAAGCAGAAGATATTAAGAAGAGTTGGCAAGAATACACAGAAGAACTGTACAAAAAAGATCTTCACGACCCAGATAATCACCATGGTGTGATCACTCATCTAGAGCCAGACAATCTGGAATGTGAAGTCAAGTGGGCCTTAGGAAGCATCACCATGAACAAAGTTAGTGGAGGTGATGGAATTCCAGTTGAGCTATTTCAAATCCTAAAAGATGATGCTGTGAAAACACTGCACTCAATATGCCAGCAAATTTGGAAAACTCAGCAGTGGCCACAGGACTCGAAAAGGTCAGTTTTCATTCCAATCCCAAAGAAAGGCAATCCTAAAGAATGCTCAAACTACCACACAATTGCACTCATCTCACATGCTAGTAAAGTAAGGCTCAAAATTCTCCAAGCCAGGCTTCAGCAATACGTGAACCGTGAACTTCTAGATGCTCAAGCTGGATTTAGAAAAGGCAGAGGAACCAGAGATCAAATTGCCAACATCCACTGGATCATGGAAAAAGCAAGAGAGTTCCAGAAAAACATCCATTTCTGCTTTATTGACTATGCCAAAGCCTTTTACTGTGTGGATCACAATAAACTGTGGAAAATTCTGAAAGAGATGGGAATACCAGACCACCTGACCTGCCTCTGGAGAAACCTATAAGCAGGTCAGGAAGGAACAGTTAGAACTGTACATGGACCAACAGACTGGTTTCAAATCGGGAAAGTACATAAAGGCTGTATATTGTCACCTTGCTTATTTAACTTATATGCAGAGCACATCATGAGAAATGCTGGGCTGGAAGAAGCACAAGCTGGAATTAAGATTGCCGAGAGAAATATCAATGACCTCAGTTATGCAGTGGAGAAGGCAATGGCAATGCACTCCAGTACTCTTGCCTGGAAAATCTCATGGACAGAGGAGCCTGGTGGGCTGCAGTCCATGGGATTGTGAAGAGTCGGACACGACTGAATGACTTCACTTTCACTTTTCACTTTCATGCATTGGAGAAGTTAACGGCAACCCACTCCAGTGTTCTTGCCTGGAGAATCCCAGGGACGGGGGAGCCTGGTGGGCTGCCGTCTAAAGGGTTGCACAGAATCAGACACGACTGAAGTGACTTAGCAGCAGCAGCAGCAGCAGCAGCACACACGAAGATGACACCACCCTTTTAGCAGAAAGTGAAGAAGAATTAAAGAGTCTCTTGATGAAAGTGAAAGAGGAGAGTGAAAAAGCTGGCTTAAAGTCAACATCTAGAAAACAGAGATCATGGCATCTGGTCCCATCACTTCATGGCAAATAGTTGGGAAAACAGTGGAAACAGTGGGAGACTTCAATATCAGGGGCTCCAAATTCACTGCAGGTGGTGACTGCAGCCATGAAATTAAAAGACACTTGCTCCTTTGAAGAAAAGTTATGACCAACCTAGACAGCATATGAAAAAGCAGAGATATTACTCTGCCAACAAAGGGCCATCTAGTCAAGGCTACGGTTTTTCCAGTAGTCATGTATGGATGTGAGAGTTGGACTGTAAAGAAAGCTGAGCACTGAAGAATTGATGCTTGAACTGTGGTGTTGGAGAAGATTCTTGAGAGTCCCTTGGACTGCAAGGAGATCCAACCAGTCCATCCTAAAGGAAATCAGTCCTGAGTATTCATTGGAAGCACTGATGCTGAAGCAGAAACTCCAATAATTAGGCCACCTGATGCGAAGAACTGACTCATTGGAAAAGACTCTGATGCTGGGAAAGATTGAAGGCACGAGGAGAAGGGAATGACAGAGGGTGAGATGGTTGGATGGCATTACTGACTCGATGGACATGAGTTTGAGTAAACTCCAGGAGTTGGTGATGGACAGGGAGGCCTGGCATGTTGCAGTCCTGGGGTCTCAAAGTGTTGGAAATGACTGAGGGACTGAACTGAACTGAAACTGCCAAGAGCTAAGGGGTAAATAAATCACTGTATTATGTACTGAGATGCATATAAAAGATTTCTTAATTCACTGTGTATAGATTTTAACATTACCAAGTCTTAGGCTTTCCTATAAGAAAAATACAGTGACTTTCTTCTGTTTAAGGTTCTTAAAGATGACTAGATTGTCTTGTGTATCTTACTCCACTCAGCAACGGGGTCCTGATCAGAATTTATTTAAAAGAACAAGAGTTCTGTGTTTGAGTAGAACAAAAAATGTCCCATCATTTTAAGTGGAGGGAAAAGGCACAGGAATTTATATGGGCAATTGGGTGCACTTTTTCTCAAGTGACAACTTAGATTATTAAGAGAAGATCAAGAGAAAGATATACTATTGACCAATTTGTGCCAGTGATAAAATGAAGTTGACATTCCCTTGAATGCCTTATTTTATCCAACAAATTCCCAACCAAACCCACTGGACTGCTGGCTTTGATTAAGAAGAAACCCTTGCACAAAACAGTTTTTTAATTTTAGTGTCCCTGTGAGCAGATGGTTTATCCCTATAATCTCTCCTAAACCTCAGAATCTTTTTTCTAATTTGGTTGTATATTCACATGTACCTATTTTTATTATTCGAGATGATATGTTAATTCTCAGTGAAATATTGTAATCTCCTACGTAGAATGCAAAAGCTGAAAAAAAATGTCTACAGCTATCAGAGCATTACTGATATTTACTGGAAATGTAAGACCTGTGAAGACTTTCACATCTACAAGTTATGAACTATATATACTTTTACAGACTTCATTGATGAAAATCAAGATTAATTGGGAACTTTGTTATAACATTTCACTTACAGTAATAGATAATGATGATTTTGACAAGCCCCTAGTTCATTCTTCATAAAATATGATTTTAAGACAACATTTGTGTTCTGGACTCCCTTATGAACTCATTAGGTAAGTTCAGACACAGACCCTCAAATTTACTACTATGCAATTCATTCCTTCCCTTCCCCTATCCTTGGCTCCTGCATTATTCATTCTGACTTTGTGAATGCATGGTGGAAAAAAACTCAGAATTGCAAGTCCAGAAGCCTGGTTTCTAGTTCCATTTCCACTGAACCCATCTTCTACTTTCATTTGTCTTTTCTCTGTATTAATACTTTCCAAATTGACTTTTACAAAATGTCATGGCCCCACCCAAGTTTACATTCCAGGACCTGGGAATATGGGAGAGTATAAAAGGAGTGAAAGGAAGGGACCAGCAGCTTTAGTTGTCAATTGGAATACATAGCAGAGAAGAATCACTTCCTAGTGAGAAAAACATATCCTTAGTAGTCCATAGACTTACATTGAATGATCCCTCTGCTCACTTCCCACCCCGAAGTTCTATGAAAATGTCTATAAATCAAAACCAAAGAAGCTGATAAGTTTTTTGAGTTAAGTTTTCTTTTAAATACAGAATGTTAAATAGTTTCAAAATGAAATTTGCATTTTTATTTTTGGAATGATATCAAAGGAGACTGGAGGAAGGGAATAGTTCCTAGGATCATAGAATGCATAGTCTTGATCAGCACTCAAATGGTGGTTAACTGTCTCCAAGATTAAAACCCTCTTTAAAATGGGATAATATTTTTTGTGTTATTTCAGACTTTTTGGCATCTAGCAAAAGCAAATATGGTTATATTTGCTTTTATGCCATTTGTGAGGTAAACAGTTTTATTCATTGCCCCCTAAAATAACTGTACCCCATAGTAAACAAATAACTTTTTCCCTCTAGCCTGTTTTGCATAAGTATTATAGTCCTACAAGCATTCTTGATCCAAATAATTACTACATCACTGCTATTCACATAGACAGTGGTAAAGTCCTGATTTCCATCCAACAGAAACATAGTAGCATGATCATATTTCAAATCTGATTTGTAAAGTTTACAGGATATGAAAGTATAGCAGCCAAGGAGATATGCTCTCAGAACTCTCTTTAAAAGAACCCGCTTCAAGGAGCACGGCTGAATCACAGCATTCAGCTACAGCCCATTTGTATTTCTTGGGGATAACACTAATGAATGATAAAGGGAGAGGAATACAAGGAGCAGGCAGAGCCTTCAGACTATGACACAGGTGTGACGCTTAGGGAAGGAGACGAGAAGGAAGGGTGATTGGGTAGGAAGCGCCTCGGTGAATGGTATAGAACTTTATACTTCACTCAGTATGAAGCCACACTCGTCCTGGGCTGCTCCCAGCCAATGACTGAACATACCATGACCACTGGTCCCAGCCCACTTATTCCTGAAGTGAACACATTGGCAACATTGGCACAGGAACTCCACAACATTGTACACAGACAACAGAAGTAGACAGTCCATTCCAGTGTCTTCCTCAATGAAAACATGGCGAGGAAAGATTAATTTATTTGTTCATTTATTCATCCATTTACTTAATCAATAAATATTTATTGAAGCACTTACATAGGCCAGGCACCAAGATTGAATACTATATTAGAATAACACCATTTCAGTCAACGTCTAAATCTTAAATACGTTCGTTCATGAGGCTCTTGTGATTTTGTTAATGCCTAGGTACTGTCTCCAGGGAAATGTCACATGCACATGTGCATGTAAGGAAATTCTGCATAATATGAGAGGTTTCATGAACATAATTGAGTTCCTTTCATAAACAGCTTGAGTTCCTGCCTTTTTCCTGAATTCATTAGCTCACATGATAGTCCTGTTATAGTAACTAGATTTCCACCACGTTCTTCCACACCAAAGTCTCTGCTTTTGATTACTTTTCTACAATCTAGTTTTTCTCAGTTTCTTTTTATTTCTTTTCTTAGGGATTAGAGTCCAGTCTCTGAAATAGAGATTGCCTTCTCCTGAATTGCAACATTGTTTTCTGAGATTTCCCTTCAAGACTGACAAATATTATTTCTGACCTGCATAATCCCAGTAACTTCCTAACTTATGCCCATATCCCCAGTACTTCCCCATTCCACTCGGTCACATTCTGATGTCAGATGTACACCCCTGAAGCACAGATTTGGTCATGACCTTCCTTGACTATAGCAGGAAAATACACAATGCTTTACACACAAAAGATCTATTTCAAATTCTATTCCCATACAATTCCTCTACATGAAATCCATGCCCAGAGAAACTCCAATCTTTGCTTGTCATTGGAAACAAGGTTCATTGTCTTGTCTCAATGCTTTTTCTCACCTAAATGTCCTTCTGTCACATTTTATGCTAATCTCTGCCCATATGTCAAAGCCTAAATCAAATGTCTTCTCCTTTATAACATACGTGGGAGAGAAATCATTATTAGGATGGAAATCAAATTGATTATGTGGGAATGGAAAACACAAAATTAATGTAAAAATTATTTTTAAAGTGGAAGTAACCATAATTAGTTCCTTATTTTGAACATGAAGATTAATTTTAGATACCAGCCTCATCAGGCTGCTGTGGCCATCTTTAGACAGTGTATTAAAAACCAGAGACATGATTTTGCCAACAAAGGTCTGTATAGTCAAAGCTGTGGCTTTTCTAGTAGTTGCGTATGGATGTGAAAGTTGGACTATAAAGAAGGCTAAGCACCAAAGAACTGATGTTTTCAAACTGTGGTGCTGAAGACTCTTGAGTCCCTTGGATAACCAAGAGATCAAACCACTCAATCCTGAAGGAAATCAACCCTGTATACTCTTTGGAAGGACTGCTGCTGAAGCTCCAATACTTTGGCCACCTGATGTGAAGAGCTGACTCATTAGAAAAGACCCTGATGCTGGGAAAGATTGAGGGCAAAAGGAAAAGGGGGTGACAGAGGATAAGATGGTTGGATGGCATCACTGACTCAATGGACATGAGTTTGAGCAAGCTCCTGGAGCTAGTGAAGAACAGGGGAAGCCTGGCATGCTGCAGTCCATGGGGTTACAAAGTGTTGGACATGACTTAGTACCTGAACACAACAAAAATAAACCACCATTATTTAGGACCCGCACTGTATCCAGCTCAGTGTACAAATCCAAAAAAGAGATGTTTATAAAATGATTCAAGGCCTCATAGCTTTTCGAGTAAAGTTAACATTTGAATGTAGGCTTGTCTAATAGCTTATAAAATGGCCTTAACCATGAGTAAATGACTTGGAAGTTTGTAGCTCAAGGGGATTATTTGTTTTGTGAATGAAAGAAAATATAAGAATTTCATCTTTGAAATGTTAATTTTGAGCATCTAAATAATGTTTAAAAGGAGATATCACCAGTTAATTGCAAATGTGGGACTAGAACTCAGGAAAGAAATCATTAATATAAATATTGATTTAAGAGTCATTTATATGATGGCAAGAGACAAAGTTCTATGAGTAAATGCATCATCAAATGAGAGAACATGTACAGAAAAGAGAAGGAAACCCAAAGCCAATATTGTAGGAAACACTGAATGAATGATAATGAGAAATAAATCAAAAGAGAGAATCCAGGGGAGTTTCAATACATAACACAGCATCCAATAGTATCATAATGGAAAATGGAAAATAAATTGGTGGCAACTTAGCATGCATGCACACACTATTTTTAGGGGATCCCTGAACAAGAAGTCATTGCACAGAAAATGGAAAGAGTTCAAGGAGTAATTCATGTTGATGTTTTTAACTTTATCAAAGAAGAGAGTTGGCTCTGGGGTCTGGATTGTTTATAGAAAAACTCTTCTAAGTGTTATTAAGTAGTATTGACTCCCCTAAGAAACTATATTCCCCATGCTGAGGGACTTTCCAGGGATTGTGATCCATCTAAGTCCTTATAACTGCCCTACATGCTGACTGAGTAAAACAACACATTTTATTTTGGACAATTGTTCTTTTTCAGTTGAATGGTAGAATTCTGAAGACATCACCACTTAGTTTCCAAATGACAGTTATTCAACTGAAAATGTTGACCATCCACTGTAATTTGGTGATTGCAGTGTTCAAAGTCCATTGTGATTACATATTACACTAGACTGCAAAGTTTCTCAGGATAGAATCAATGTAATATTATCTCAATACCCACTGACTAGTACACCCTTCACAAATACAAACACATACACACACACTCATTTTCCTCTAGCACCAAATATGACACATATATTAGGCATTCAAAAGAGGTTGTTGAATGAATTAATGAATGAAAGAGAAGATAAATGAACAAATACGTTGGTAAGTGAAAGAAAGCAGATAAATGCATTTGTAGAGACATAAATATAAATGAATAAAAATTGTATTCCATGTAGCAAGGTTATATAATTAGTACATAGGCTGTGTGTGTATGCGTGTGTGTGTGCACGCTCTCAGCCGCTCACTGCTGTCTGACTCTTGTGACCCCCTGGACTATAGCCTGCCAGGCTCCTCTGTCCATGGAGTTTTAAAGGCAAGAATACTGGAGTGGATTGCTATTTCCTTTTCCAGGGATTCTTCCCTATTCAGGAATAGAACCCGTTTACTGCATTGGCAAATGGATTCTTTACCACCAAGCCACCTAGGGAGCTCATACATAGGCTAAAAGGTACAAAAATTTTTTTTAAAAAATCTTTTTAAAGATGAACCGTCTACAATGACACAAGCTACCTCACATGGTATATTAAGTGTTCAAGTAAAATTTTGATAGCTGACAAAGAGATAGCAAAGTTTAGTTTTTCCTTATGGAATATTTATTTAGACTATCTCTGAAGTACAAAATGTAGCATTACATTTAAAAAAAATAGTGTTTCAACAGATACAAAAATGTAAAATAAACAGTTTGGTAAATGTTCTTGTCTATGTTATCTCTTTTAGACAATAGCTTTTGCACTTTTGCATTTATGAGAATGTCTATTTCATTAAAAATAATGATAGTATTCATTATTGAATAATATCAGTCAGAAAAGTTAGGTTAGGCTGTGGTAATCAACCCTAGACCTCAATTGCCTAAAACAAGAAAGTTTATCTCTCACTTAGTTTATACATCCATTCTGGCTTGGCTATGCTGGCCTCTAACTAGAGATCTGAATCTATCATCTGGTATATCACACATTTCCATTACAGGCAAAAGGGCACAGAGCAAATGATGTAGCAGCTCTAAAAGGGCTTCCCAAGAAATGACATATCTTACTTCCCTCAAGTGGCATTGGTCAAAACAAGTTACCTCATGAGGCACAAGTGAACAAATTACTATATAACGTAGTCAAAGAGTAAGGTTTTTTTGTTTGTTTTAATTCAATTATTCTCCCTGAAACAACCTCACCATATATATATGACATGTGTGTATGTATGTGTGTTTTACAAACTTTCAAAGTTAGAATGCAGAATTCACAAATCTAAGACTTCAAATCTCAGGACCAGTTATTTATGCACTGCTTACCATATGCCAGGCTCAGCACAAAGTACAGAAGATGAAATACTAGGTAACCAAACCACAGTCCTTACCTTTGAAGAATACTTGTACTAATGGAGGAGATGAAAAAATAAATAATTCATAATGAAAGATGTACTTGCTGTTGTGGCAGAGAAATTAATTCCACGTGGAAGGGTCAAAGAAGACTACATTGATATGTGAGGAATATTTAAATGGGCAAATGGGAATTGGTCAAATGAAAAATGGCAGATGAGATGATGCGAGGTGGGTTGTCATTCCTATCAAAGGAAATGGTATTTGGAAAGATATGGGGACATCCCAATGCATTGTACCCCACTGAGACAGAAAGTCTTTAATTGTGATTATGAATGGAGCTCCCAAAGAAGGTACCCCAAGATGAATCCAAAGACAGGCCAAGGCAGGAAATGAGTGTCTTAAGCATTACATAATCTGTCTTGATGATCTAGTTTTCGGAGTGTTCCATGTTGTTCCTTATGAACATCAATGATGTCTACTCCTTAAAGATAAAATTATAAAAGTACTTTATAATGCATTTAAAAATCTTATAATCATCATTATGGCTGACATATAATAGTAGTGGAGTGAAAGTCACTCAGTCGTGTCCGACTCTTGTGACCCCATGGACTGTAGCCCACCAGGTTCCTCTGTCCATGGGGTTCTCCAGGCAAGAATACTGGAGTGGGTTGCCATTTCCTTCTCCATACTTTTGAGATATTGCCAAAACACGTGAAAAATTAAAATAGGCTATATTTATGCACCACTTAAAAAATTTAAAATACAAGCTGTTTTCCTTAAACAAAGAGATCTGATTTTACTTAAACACAAAGACCACAAAAGATTGAGGGGAAATATATATATACAAACAATGAATTAAACACTTAAATTTCATTCTGTTCAAGTCCAAAAGGGAAGCCTGCCAGGACCAAACTCAGATGACCCTGAGTTGTACAAGTAAGCCTTTAAGTTATTGGGACCTGAAAGTCTCCACCAGGATTTTACAAAGTAGAAACTAAATCTGAAACTAAACCCCAAGTCAAAATCATTCTTTTCTGGAGTCACCAAATTCCATGTCCTCTGAACACATTCACCACCGAGGTAATATTAAGGCCAGCCCTGTTTTGGTTGCTAAGGCTATTCAGCCTGGTCCCTAAAATATTAACTAGAATCTTTAAAATGAAATAGCAATGCTAAAAATAGCTGTTGCAACTGCTTCATACTAATAGTCCATTCTACTAATAAAACCCAAAACAGATATGATAAACTTATTAAAATAATAGAAAGTTTGAGAGAAATCCTGGATGATATTGGTCAATAATGGAGACAGTATATAAAGACTTTGTAACAGCAGACTTTGTAACTTTGTCCAAGTTAAAATGACTCTTAAATATTGCCTCTGGTACCTGTCCTAGAAATGAATTTTTTCTTTTACAATTTAATATTAACTAAAAAGAAGAAGAAAGACAAATTTCATCATAAGCCTAAACTAGAGCCGTATTAACTTCCGTTAAGAAGCAGAATTGTGGAATATTAGACATGTGGTATATAATATTTGGATATTCAGGTCTTTAGAAATGCATATATTGAGAAATTAAGTATTAAAGAACCTTTCAGAGAGTCAAAACAACACCCTACATAAGGGTTTTTGTTGTTCAGTCACTAGACTTGTACTCCACTCTTTTGTGACCCCACAGACTGTAGCCCACCAGGCTCCTCTGTTCACAGGATTTTCCAGTGATTCTTAAGTCCAAGAATACTGGAGTAGGTTGCCCTGTCCTCCTCCAAGGGATTTTCCTGGGGGCAATGAACCTGCATCTCCTGCATTGGCAGGCAAATTCTTTACCACTGAGCCACCAGGGAAGCCCTAGGGCAAAGAAAAATTTTTTCACATATTGTTTCTACGAAGACTTAGAATATTTCTTTCATGAGAAATGAATCCTTCAACAATCATCTCCTATACAGCAATCAAAATTTCTTCTATTGAAAAAGCTCTAATTTGTGTGACATTGGGAATAAACTCCCAGAATTTAACTTTCTAGACAGAAAGTATTAGCTTAGCATGACAGGCACAGTATCAGACAGCTTAGGCTGCCCTAACAAAATACCACAGACTAGACAATTTAAACTATGAAACTATTTTCTCACAGTTACGGAGGCTAGAAATCTCAGCTCAAGGCGCAGTCATGTTTGGCTTCTGGTGAGAGCACTCATTTCCTTGCTTTATCTTCTGGCCTTATCCTCACATGGCCTTCCTCTGTGGTGCATGGACAGAACTCTGGTTCCTCTTCCTCTTCTTATAAGGACACCATTCCCATCTGATTAAATCCCCACCATTATAACTTTATTCATTTAACTTTAATTACCTCCTTATGAGTGTCACTGCTGGCTCAGTTGGTAAAGAATCTGCCTACAATACAGTAGACGTGGGTTCGATCCCTGGGTGGGTAAGATTCCTTGGAGAAGGAAATAGCAACTCACTCCAGGATTCTTGTCTGGGAAATCTCAAGGACAGAGGAGCCTGGCAGGCTACAGTCCCTGGGGTTGCAAGAGTTGGACATGACTGAGTGACTAAACCACCCCAACCAGCACCTGATGGGCCTTTCCTCCAAATGTAGTTACCTTGGTGGTTAGGAATTCAGTATATGAAGTGACACAATTCAAGGCATACGAATTCTTACTTAGAAATATTTTAAAACCTCCTATTATATTCATAGTCCTTCAGGCAAAAGCTACTCAAACCCTGGCGATGTTAACATCAGTTGGCAGAAATTTCCTGCAAAAGGAAAACCTTGAGACAGTTGAGGAAATAAGAAAGATTACCTCTCTACCTTCTCGTTAAGCAGCATCCTGTGGTGAATCCAACAGTGCCGCCCGCTATGTCACCATAACACTTTAAATGCAATAATATGTACCACCAAGATCTCCATGCCTTCTTTGCCCAATTTGTCAAATTGTACCGGCACTAGTGATAAAAAACCCGCCTGCCAATGCAGAAGACATAAGAGACACGAGTATGATCTCCGGCTTGGGAAAATCCCACAGAGAAGACAATGGTACCCACTCCAGCATTCTTGACTGGAGAATCCCATGGATAGAGGAGCCTGGCAGGCTACTGTCCACTGGGTCACAAAGAGTCAGACACAAATGAAGTGACTTAGCATGCATGCACACTATAGTTTGGTTCTTAAATATCCATCTGAGAAGTTTGGCTAATGAGACTGCATTTTAGTTAAATGAAAGAGATATTGTTTTAGATAGCAAAATAAAATCCTATCACAACTCAATAAATAGAGATGGAAATTTAAACAGATAAAATGCAGAGTCATGTTACAGCAAGGTTAATCAGATAAATCTTTGCAGCTTCCTGACTGGAAGTTTAAGGTGCTAAGAGTCAATACTCAGTCATTTAATTTCTGAATTTTGAATATTGGTAGGTGCATTATCACCATATTTTACTGTATTTCATTTTAGTTATCAATTAAATGATAAAGGGTTCACAAGGTATGCTTTGAAATTAATCTTTGTTTAGCATGAATTCCATAGAAATATACAATTCACTTTCCTTTCTGGTGAAACCTTTAAGATCATATATTTTTCAGACTGTGCCCCGACCTTGTCCTGAAGTCTAAAGGTAGAATGCAGTGACAAGAGTGGAGATACCAATAGGAGAGGCAAGAAAGAGTAGGCTTCAGGGTAACATCAGGAGGCATGAGAGGGTGTTGGCTAAAAGCTCATCATTCAGGCTACATCTGCTTTCAAATTCCTTTTTTCCTGGTTCCTTGTTGAGTCATTATTTTGAACAAGGCCTTCATTTTTTTCTGAAAGCCCAAAGGTCCTTATCTGAAATCAAATAAAAACACCTACCCACCTCATAGGGTCATCCTCAAGATTAAATGCCATAATATTTGTGAAGTACACAGCATTATGCCTTGTGTATCCTACAGCTACAAATGGTAGAAATTATTTTAGTATTAATGCCACTAGCCATGATGCTGGCAAAAGGGAGATTTCTCATTGTGAAAAGTTTGATGTTATAGAATAGTTGTAAATTAATGTTCAGATTCAAGGACATACCTATAAAGATCTTTAGACAAGTTTCTGCTTAACTTAGAATGTCACTTGACATTTGGTCAGATATACTAATTCTATTAAGCTGTATTATTCAAGGTTATTCATTAGAGGTCTAACTCCACTCAGCCATTAGAATGAGAATGAGATTAGAAGACTAGAATTTCCCCAGCATTTTGCTTCCAATAAAGAAGCAAGTTCTCACAACAATTCTCACTTCCCAGATGGCACAGAGGGCACAGAAGCTCAGAGAGGTTAAGTGAATTGTTCAGATTATCCCAGATCCTAAGTATATACGCTAAGCTTTAGGTGACACATTGACAAAGATCACTAATAGGTATATTCTTGCTTGCATGCATGCTCAGTTGCTCAGTTGTATCCAACTTTTTGCAATCCCATAGACTGTAGCCCTCCCCTCTCCGAGCCCCTTCCCCCCTAACCCCCAGCCACCCCCCACCCCCCGCCCAGGCTCCTCTCTATATGGAATTTTCCTGGCAACAATACTGGAGTGGGTTGCCATTTCCTTCCAGAGGATATTCCCGCCTGAGGGATGAAACCCACATCTCCTCTGTCTCCTGCTTTGGCAGGCAGATTCTCTACCACTGCACCACCTGGGAAGCCCATATTCTAAGTACAGTCAGTTCAGTTCAGTTGCTCAGTCGTGTCCGAATCTTTGTAACCCCATGAATCACAGCACGCTGGGCCACCCTGTCCATCACGAACTCCCGGCGTTTATTCCAACTCATGTCCATCGAGTCGGTGATGCCATCCAGCCATCTCATCCTCTGTCGTCCCCTTCTGCTGCTCCTGCCCGCAATCCCACCCAGCATCAGGGTCTTTTCCAATGAGTCAGTTCTTTGCATCAGGTGGCCAAAGTATTGGAGTTTAAGCTTCAGCATAAGTCCTTCCAAGGAACACCCTGGACTGATCTCCTTTAGGATGGACTGGTTGGATCTCCTTGCAGTCCAAGGGACTCTCAAGAGTCGTCTCCACCAACACAGTTCAAAAATATCAATTCTTCAGCATTCAACTTTCTTCACAGTCCAACTCTCACATCCATACATGACCAATTTTGGAAAAACCATAGCCTTGACTAGACAGACCTTTGTTGACAAAGTAATGTCTCTGCTTTTTAATATGCTATCTAGGTTGGTCATAACTTTCCTTCCAAGGAGTAAGCGTCTTTTAATTTCATGGCTGCAATCGCCATCTGCAGTGATTTTGGAGCCCAAAAAAATAAAGTCTGACACTGTTTCCACTGTTTCCATCTATTTCCCATGAAGTGATGGGACCAGATGCCATGATCTTAGTTTTCTGAATGTTGAGCTTTAAGCCAACTTTTTCACTCTCCTCTTTCACTTTCATCAAGAGGCTTTTTAGTTCCTCTTCACTTCTGCCATAAGGGTGGTGTCATCTGCATATCTGAGGTTATTGATATTTCTCCCAGCAATCTTGATTCCAGCTTGTGCTTCTTCCAGCCCAGTGTTTCTCATGATGTACTCTGTATATAAGTTAAATAAGCAGGGTGACAATATACAGCCTTGACATACTCCTTTCCCTATTTGGAACCAGCCTGTTGTTCCATGTCCAGTCCTAACCGTTGCTTCCTGACCTGCCTATAGGTTTCTCAAGAGGCAGGTCAGTTGGTCTGGTATTCCCATCTCTTTCAGAATTTTCCACAGTTTATTGCGATCCACACAGTCAAAGGCTTTGGAGTAGTCAATAAAGCAGAAATAGATGTTTTTCTGGAACTCTCTTGCTTTTTCGATGATCCAGCAGATGTTGGCAATTTGATCTCTGGTTCCTCTGCCTTTTCTAAATCCAGCTTGAGCATCTGGAAGTTCACAGTTCATGTATTGCTGAAGCCTGGCTTGGAGAATTTTGAGCATTACTTTACTAGCATGTGAGATGAGTGCAATTGTGCGGTAGCTTGAGCATTCTTTGGCCTTGCCTTTCTTTGGGATTGGAAAGAAAACTGACCTTTTCGAGTCCTGTGGCCACTGCTGAGTTTTCCCAGTTTGCTGGCATATTGAGTGCAGCACTTTCACAGCATCATCTTTTAGGATTTGAAATAGCTCAACTGGAATTTCATCACTTCCACTAGCTTTGTTTGTAGTAATGCTTTCTAAGGCCCTCTTGACTTCACATTCCAGGATGTCTGGCTTTAGGAGTGATCACACCATCGTGATTATCTGGGTCATGAAGATTTTTTTGTACAGTCCTGTGTATTCTTGCTACCTCTTCTTAATATCTTCTGCTTCTGTTAGGTCCATACCATTTCTGTCCTTTATTGAGCCCATCTTTGCATGAAAGCTTCTCTTGGTATCTCTATTTTCTTGAAGAGATCTCTAGTCTTTCCCATTCTGTTGTTTTCCTCTATTTCTTTGCACTGATCACAGAGGAAGGCTTTCTTATCTCTCCTTGCTATTCTTTGGAACTCTGCATTCAGATGGGAATATCTTTCCTTTTCTCCTTTGCTTTTTGCTTCTTTTCCTTTTACAGCTATGTGTAAGGCCTCCTCACACAGCCATTTTGCTTTTTTGCATTTCTTTTCCATGGGGATGGTCTTGATCCCTGTCTCCTGTACAATGTCATGAACCTCTGTCCATAGTTCATCAGGCACTGTGTCTATCAGATCTAGTCCCTTGAATCCATTTCTCACTTCTGCTGTATAATCATAAGGGATTTGATTGCAGTCATACCTGAATGGTCTAGTGGTTTTCCCTACTTTCTTCAATTTAAGTCTGAATTTGGCAATAATGTGTTCATGATCCAAGCCACAATCAGCTCCCAGTCTTGTTTTTGCTGACTACATAGAGCGTCTCCATCTTTGGCTGCAAAGATTATAATCAATCTGATTTTGGTGTTGACCATCTGGTGATGTCCATGTGTAGAGTCTTCTCTTGTGTTGTTGGAAGAGGGTGTTTGCTATGTCCAGTGCGTTCCTCTGGCAAAACTCTATTAGCCTTTGCCCTGCTTCATTCCGTAGTCCAAGGCCAAATTTGCCTGTTACTCCAGGTGTTTCTTGACTTCCTACTTTTGCATTCCAGTCCCCTATAATGAAAAATGCACTTTTTGGGGTGTTAGTTCTAAAAGGTCTTGTAGGTCTTCATAGAACCATTCAACTTCAACTTCTTCAGTGTTACTGGTTGGGCCACAGATTTGGATTACTGTGATATTGAATGGTTTGCCTTGGAAATGAGCAGAGATCATTCTGTCATTTTTGATATTGCACCCAAGTACTGCATTTTGGATTCTTTTGTTGACTATGATGGCTACTCCATTTCTTCTAAGGGATTCCTGCTCACAGTAGTAGATATAATGGTTATCTGAGTTAAATTCACCCATTCCAGTCCATTTTAGTTCACTGATTCCTAGAATGTCAATTTTCACTCTTGCCATCTCCTGTTTGACCACTTTCAATTTGCCTTGATTCATGGACCTAACATTCCAGGTTCCTATGCAATATTGCTCTTTACAGCATTGGACCTTGCTTCCATCACCAGTCACATCCACAACTGGGTATTGTTTTTGCTTTGGCTCCATCCCTTCATTCTTTCTGGAGTTATTTCTCCACTGATCTCTGTTAGCATATTGGGCACATACCGACCTGGGGAGTTGATCTTTCAGTATCTTATCATTTTGCCTTTTCATACTGTTCATGGGGTTCTCAAGGCAGGAATACTGAAGTGGTTTGCCATCCCCTTCTCCAGTGGACCACATTCTGTCAGACCTCTCCACCATGACCCATCCGTCTTGGGTGGCCCCACACGGCATGGCTTAATTTCATTGAGTTAAACAAGGCTGTGGTCCATGTGATCAGATTGGCTAGTTTTCTGTGATTGTGGTTTCAGTGGGTCTGCCCTCTGATGCCCTCTCGCAACACCTACCATTTTTCCTGGGTTTCTCTTACCTTGGACGTGGGGTATCTCTCCACCGCTGCTGCAGCAAAGTGCAGCCGCTGTTCCTTACCTTGGATGAGGGGTATCTCCTCACGACCGCTCCTCCTGACCTTGAACATCGTCAAGGTCCTCTGGGCCCTCTTGCGCCCACGCAGCTATTGCTTCTTGGACGAGGGGTTGCTCCTCTCGGCCACCGCCCCTGACCTCGAAAGTGGGGTAGCTCATCTGGGCGGCCACCCGTGTTGGCAAAATTTTTAGAAAGAACCAGATAGCTTAGGCTTTGCAAGTCAATAGGTCTCTGCCTCAAGGATATACCTCTGCCTCATAGAAGCAGCTATTGATGCAAGTTAAAAGTGACCATTACTGTGTTTCAATAAAACTTCATTTATAAACATGAACAAACAGTAGGCCAGGTTTCATTCACAGGTTGTAGATTGCTCACACCTCTTCTGGTTAATAATTATAATTTAATTTTAACAGGGACACATAACCATTTAAGAAAATCACATCCTTTATGTGTCTCCCAAACAGAATGCCTTGAATCCTAATGGCCTAAGTCATAGGAGAAGTCCTGTTCCATTAATCATTAAAAACTGTACCTCTTGTACATTATTAAGATAAGATACATATTTAGTCACTCAAATATATTTTAGATAGATTGTCATGGTAGTCACTTAATATATATTCAATGAACAAATAAATGGGTAACCAAATAAAGAGGCTGTTAGTTGATATTGAAGAAGACCATGTTATCATAACCTGCCTCTCATCCAGATAAATTTGTCAGATATTTATCAGATGCTTTCTATATGCCAAGTGCTCCACTGTGAATTGAGCTGTATGGAAGAATAAGACATTATTTATCCTTTCCAAGGATCTCAAGACTATGAGGCAAATAAAAGTAAATGAGCATATAAGTATTGCATTTATGAAAATTGTGTTGACTCAGGACACTCAGATGTAGATTATTACAGGGCTAATCCTCAGATTTAATTTCTTACAATGCCAATTGATATTGTACTACTGTTCAAGAAGTGCAAAAATCTACCCTTCACACCAAAAAATCAAATTATGTCCACACTTAGCCTGAACTGAACTGATTTGAGGAGGATTAAAAACCAGAAATAGTATTTCTTACTGGATTTTTTTTCTTGTCAACTCCTTGTTTTATTTTTAAAAGAAACAGTCCTCTCAAGCTTCATATTGATTCTTTGACCAAATATTATTTTGGAAATTATATACATTCCTGCCTTTATAGCTTGTATTCTTTATTCCTTATTTGTGTGCTTAACTGGTTTTCTCCAAATGCCTATTCCAAGTTTTCCTTTAACATCAACCATTAAACCACAATACAGAGTAGAGCGTAAGTTTAGGTTTTACCTTTATTGTTAAATGCATGGGGCTTCATGAAAACTGTCAGTATCAAGCTGATGACAATTTGAGGAAGATGAATCAAGTGCCAAAATATCTGAGGGAAAATATCAATACATAAAAACAGACAAAGAAATGTCTGAAATTATCGTGCAATAGCTTCAAAAGATAAGATATTAAGAAAGGGTTTGGAACATAGTCATATAATCTGGATGAGATAAGTGGTTTTCATTTGTCACAATCCTGGGATATTAGTCTTTCAGATCATTGTGAATGATGTTTTGCGTGTTATAATAGAACTAAAAAATGTGGAAGCATTTGATTTAATGCATAGACATCAGTTTTGTCTGCCAAATCCCAAGGAAGACATCTATAAGCCCATCAATCAACATTAGGATCTCTGTGTTGAGCAAATGACATCCAAATCATAAAGCCGTTGTCATTTAAAATGCATTTTTAAATCATTGCTCCACTACCGTTTATAATGGATATATTTTTAACTCTAATAATTAATCAACTCTGACACATTTCCTTTCTTTTTATTCCTGTCCTCTTCTGACATCCTTCTTTTAAAAGAAGCCATTTTTAATTTCCTGTATGTAGAAAACCAGCCAAGATAGTCAGGTTTCTAGGTTTCATCAACGAAGGGGCTTTGGAGGTTTATAAATTAAGAAAGTTGAAAAACAGTTTTCAGTTTAGATAGCATCTTGACATACATGTGCCATGAGCAGAATGACATCTCCATTGGGAACACAAATCCACTGCTCCTGAGGATTGCAGAGAGATATTGCTTGAAAATGATGTACCTCAAGCACACAGTCGTATTGCATTTCTCCACCTCTTTGAGAACCAGTTCATCAGATAATTTCTCTTAAAGAGATTCCAGTACTGTAATTTGCCTCTGCTTTAATCAACAGTGAGATAATATAGAAGCCGCATTAAATGATTCAGAATGATTTAGTCAGCAGGAAACCCATTAGTCTAACCATATTTTCCCATACTTTTCAGCACCATGTCCTGTCATCTGGAAATAATAGGTACCATAAAAGCAAATTCTGAAGGCTTAAAAAAAATTGCTAGGATAGAGCACACAGTGTTTATTTGGAGGTTGATATTACCACAAATTAATCAAAATGAGAATTTTTTCCAGTATATTTGAATTCGATTTCCGTATGAAAGAATGTTAAGATGCTACAGTTAAGCATAATATATTCACATATTTATTTTCTTCAGATTGGAATATGCCAGATGTGCAAATGTAGAATCATACTAATATATGTTTTCATTTCTAGTAGATCAGTGTGTAAACTAAAAAAAAAGGTGGAGAGAGGAAGAATAAGGAAACGGCAGCTTGAAGAGATGACTAGTGCATATTAAAACATTTTGAATCAGTAGTCTACATAAAGATTTATTTTTTATATTTTTCATTTTTTGTTAATTTTTTTATAAGCTACCAAGTTTTCAAGATGCCTTGAATGTATAAGAGATAGTCATTAAAATCATGATTACTAAAGTTTAATGAACATACGTGGGGGGGGTAGGTGGAGAGGGAGAGTAAAAATGGCAAAATTTAATATTTGATCATCCTTTAGCTTTGCATACCTCCTGGAGTTCCTCACAGTTTGTGGGTTCTCAATGAATACTGATAGATAATAATCTTACTTTTTAAAAATTCAGATTTCCCCTGAACATTCTCCAGTCCTCAGAGTGTGGCGTATAGCAGTCCAAGTTATAATGAGGCTATATTGTAACCAGCAGAAAGAAGAGTTGGGAGAAATAAGGTTTCAAATGATAGGGTTATGACAATAGCTGAAATGAACTCAATTCTTTAATTGAATGAAAATTTCTAGTTACCATTTTGCAGAAGAGACTGGTAGCATTACAGTGGTGGGTTGAAAGTGCTAAACCTTAATGAGACTCCTGAGTTCTTATTCCAGACTTCAAAGTTTGCTAGGTCTTTCAAGGTAAAAGCGAGGAGGATGGTTATTAAGTAATAACAAATTCCTGTAGTGTTTGAATTTAATATTACAAACCAGATAATCCAGAAAGTGAAAGCTGCTCAGTCGTGTCCGAGTCTTTGTGACCCCATGGACTATACAGTTCATGGAATTCTCCAGGCCAGAACTGGTGTGGGTTGGCATGCCCTCCTCCAGGGGATCTTCCCAACCCTGGGATCAAACCCAGGTCTCTCGCATTGCAGGCAGATTCTTTACCAGTTGAACCACAAATTAGTCCTAACCAGTCTATTTGATTGCTACATTTTTTACAGAAATACACTCAGTGAAGCTACATGGAATATTCTAGTGGAGTCACCAAACTGCCGCAGCTAAGACCCGGTTTCCATTTCGCATCTCTCTCCTAAATTCACTATAAGGATTAAATTAACTGATGAAAGAAAAGTGGTCCACACAGTGCTTGGTCTTCAGTAAACATAAACTGTAAAAAAGTCCTTGTACTCATAGAGGTGATAGTTAAAAGAAAAAAGAAAATGAATATATCTATAATGGGAAAAAAGAGCCTGTCTTTCTGATCTATTAAAAATGAGTCATCATTTTATAGCATTTATTACATGTAAGCAGTAAGTATATGGAAATATTAACTCACATAATAGTCTTCACAGCCTGATGACACAGATACAGTCTTTATTCCTTTATATTATGGATGAAAGAAACTTAAGCACAGGGAGGTTATGTAGCTTATCCAAAGGTACAGAGCTAATGAGTGTCAGAATTCAGATTTTTAACCCAAGCAGGTTGACACCATGGCCTACCACTTAGAGAACAGGCTCTCCAGCTTTCCATTTGCATTTGTATTATGGTTATTAGCAATGAAACTATTGCCATCTAATATTTTATAAATACAAGTGGTTTTCAAAATAGCTTGTGGTGTCCTAGCAATTATGAGGCCAAAAATCACAAGGATCACTTTCCTTTTTATATCCAAGCCTAAAGCAGAGCCGTTTAGGCTAAGTTTGTACTAATTTGGCCTCATTATCTCTTCTGAGAATAAGTAAAAAGATTTGGACTATGAACAGGGAAGATATCTGTCTTCATGAGAACGAAGCTTCCATACCAATAAAAATGATAAAGAATGAAATGTTTTGTTTCAACATCTTTATTTGATTAAAGTACTAAGGCCCCAAATGTATGATCCCAGGATTTTCTGGGACCTTATCATCCTTCATGATGTGAAAGATGACTTAGATTTGGTTTTAAAGTACCCAAGGAGACAAAATTCGGGGTGGGGGGGAGGGAATGGGATGAAAGGGAAAAATCCCAAAAGTTTTCCAAAAATATTCTACCCACACTACAGTTTTAGACAACAATGTCAGAGGAAAAACATTTAACACCCTCTTTCTTTAAAGTTGGATTTGTTTAACTGGCCAGGGCTTAAGAAAATGTTATGTTTACTCTGTGGGAATATTTGCGAAGAGTGAATTTAACTTGGCTACTATGAAAGTTGTTTTTGTTGTTTGGATTTCTTTAATGTTAGTGTTTGGGATGACTTTGTTTTCTTTGGGGTGGAGGAAGCAACTTTCATACAATTTAGTGGTTACTTGAAACCGCCTCCATTGGACTCCCAAGCATTCCACATCCTATATAGAATATATATTTCAGCTAGGTTTGTTTTCTCAAAATCCAAGAATGACTGCATTAAAGTTGCTCCATTTCAGAAAGATTAAAACCACAGGGGGGATAATTCAAGATGATGCCAAACTACAGGGGTTTCCTAAGCAGACTGCATATCATTTCACCTCTCTCTTCTGTCTTCCATCCTGTGTCTTGGGGCCTCAGTGTAAAAGTCACCTTATTCTAATCCAGCCTGTGCCTGAGAAAGGAGGCTAGGCAATTTTACCTCCACCTCTCTATCTCCTCCCATTCTGACCCTTTTTCTCCCAACCACACACACACAGACCAGAGACCCAGAGTGGCCTCAGGCTTTGCTTTGTCCCTTTCACTCTCAAGAACATTCTGCAACTTTGTTGTTGTTCAATTGCTAAGTCGTGTCCGACTCTTTGCGACGCCATGGACTGCAGCACTCCAGGCCTCCCTGTCCTTCACCATCTCCCGGACGTTAGCTCTAATCCAGCCTTCTACACAGGTAACACAGGAGGGTCTGATTCTAGACTTTCTTTACTATGTGGCACATGGGAGAGTTATCAGGAAAGGTTTAATGACAGTTTCAGTATTTTTAAGATTTCAGTTATAGGTCATTCTTTCTCTCAGTTTTGTCTATCAGAGGTAGTTTGGAATAAAGTATCCTATAGAAAAAGTATAAACATAGAATTTGTGTCTGAATCCAACTCAAAAATGCAAACCTGGCCTGGAGTGCGGTGTCCTCAGGACAGTCCCAGACTTCCCTCTCCTCCTGTCTTCTTTTCTGCTCCAGTCTCTCCTGTTGGCCAGTAACGACTAAAACCCAGAGGTCAAGGGAGTCCTGCCTTGCGGTCTGGCCAGGCCAGGCTCCCAGAGCAGAAGGTGCCCTGGAGAGCAGGTCTGCAGGGGCAAACAGTACCCATATTTAACAGTTTAAAAGTCAGATAGTAATGATTGATAGATATTTCGACAGATAGGTAAAAGTGGTTTATTTGAACACTATTGAATTCAAATATGCTAAAACTCTTGCATATATACACTGCTATGTATAAGATAGAAAACAGGTATATGTATAAAATATACAGGTATATTATACATATATAGGTATATTATATAAATGTACAGGTATATTATACATGTATAAAATATACAGGTATATGTATAAAATAGATAAAATAGATAACAGGCTGAATAGCACCAGAGAACTGTGTTCAGCACTCTGTGGTGATCTAGGTGGGAATGGAACTTAAAAAGGAAGGGATGTATGTATACACATAACTGATTCACTTTGTTGTACAGTAGAAACTAACATTACATTATAAAGCAACTGTACTCCAATAAAATTTAATAATATAAGAACTCCGAAAACCCTTTCCATCAAATTCACACTAGGTTAAAGTCTGAAAGTCTCTCTCACCCATCAAAGTTCAACTGAAAACTAAGTTGAAACTGTATAAGTAACACCTCTATGAATAAAAATATTTATTACCCCAACTATTGCTTTCTTTCAAAATAAATCACTTTATATTTTGAGAGAATAGAGATTGTAATCAGATCTTTCCCATTCTGTCTTTGCTCTGGGATTTTAAAAAGCATCCTGATACATTTCCAAGTCAGGCTTAGAATTCAAAACTATAACATTCTGAGGATTGCAAAATGATCACTTTAGCAATAAAAATGGTTTTGAGCTAGGCTGATTGTTTTTCTAACCTGAACTTAAGTCAGAGGATAAACATTCCCATTCAGTATCTATTATTATTCAAAGTATTTCCATCCTAAGAAATCATGGAGAAATCCTAAGAAAAGGAAAAAAAGAAAGGAAACCCAGCTGCACTGATCTACCCTGGAGATAGGCATGAATGGTGTTAAAGGCATGAGCTATTTAGCCAAGTAATTGGATGTTTTTCTAGCCTTGATTGACTCACAAGCAGTAAAATGAAATTTGTCAAATATCTCATTACCACAGGGCTAGAGTTCAGTGAGGGCTACTATGGGATTCTGACCTGGCAGTGATGGAACATTTCTTCAGAAAGCCAAGAGAAACCCCATCCTCAAGATGAAGCAAGGGTTTGAATGGCTTTTCATTGCCAGAGAAGAAATATGAACAGATGAATAGGAGCAGTAAGTGCTTTGCTTGGGTGTCCACGAAAAGAAGAGTAACTTCTCCAGGGTCCACGCATAACCTTTTTGTTGTTGAGTTGCTGTCATGTCTGACTGTTTTGCAACCCCATGGACTGTAGCCCACCAGGTTTCTCTGTTCCTGGGATTTTCCAGGCAAGAATACTACAGTGCATTACCATTTCCTTCTCCAGGGGATTGTCCCAACCCAGGGATTGAACCTGTGTCTCCTGCATGTGTCTCCTGCATTGTAGGCAGATTCTTTACCACTGAGCCACCGGGGAAGCCCATAACCATTACCATAGTCATAGGTCATGCATAACCTGCTTGGCATCAAATAACCAGAAATGGCTCGGCTTCGAAGCTCTCCATCATAGGGTGTTCCTCTGCAGTTGTCTCTGTTGGGAAAGACAGAGAAAGACGGCTGAAAACACCAGTGCTTAAGCAGCTTGTTTGAATCATCCTCCACATCAGGTCCTAAAACTGGTGGATAATTACAGGAAATATCTGGAAAATGATTCTCATTTGCAAATGAGAAAGTGCCCCTTCTCCCCACAGGCCACATCAGACAGAGAAGCCAATAAGCACTGCTGCGCTGCTATTTGCACACTAGATTTCAGCAATATCCACAACTTTCAATCCCTTTATATTTTTCCCTTTGCAGTCTTTGCCCATTGGCTTCATTCTGTCTGAGTAGATGTCTCCTGGCTTATCTCATGGTTCCTATTCCCACAGTCTCCTTCCCTTCCCCTCACCTCATTTTCTCTCACCTTGCAGGTATGATGATGGTTTCCAGCCCATCTCTCCCTCTGGATCCTAAACTGTGAGAGAATAAGGACCAGATTTGAGTGCCCTCTTTTTTCGACAGAGGGGTCTGGCATAGAGTAGACACTTAATAAATATTTATTCAATGCATGAATGAAATTCTCATCCGGCTCTAATTACAGAGTAACCCTCCTAAAGGAATGTTCTCTTTCCTTTTTTTTTTTTTTCTTAACATGGGAAATTAAACCAAAACTTTCCCAGGGCATTTGTACTAACTGTTCTAAGTAGATTTCAGAAATGTCTGGAAAGTCATCTCTTTCCTCATCATTTTACAAAGAGTCTTGCTGCCAACAAAGTCATAGCAAGTGCATTCACAGATGAGAGACCTTCATTCAATGTAGCTGGTGACTTTGCTTAGCTTATCTACAGGCCTTATCTTCACCAGAACTCAAGAGTATTCTGTGGAGATGGCACTATCTTCTGATGAATATCTAATAAAGGGGTTTACATGACTTATGAAGAAAACTCCTGCTAGTGTAAAATTTCCATCAAGAAAATCTCCCAGCCTAGCAGCTGTGGCCAAAGAACATGAGCATCATTTTGTCGAAAGTCCTCAAGATTTAGGAGGAAAAGGAACCAGCCAAGAGTACATTTTTTTCCCATTTTTTTGACTGTCAAAATTTCTTTAACTTCTCTGATATTCATTTTCCTCATATGGAAAATGTGCATAATCCAGAATTTATAGAGTCATTGTAAAAACAAAGGAAAAAAAACTAAGCCCAGTGTATATATATATATACACACATATATCCTATGTGAAAGTGAAAGTCACTCAGTCCCGTCTGACTCTTTGTGACCCAGGTCAGAATACTGGAGTGGGTAGCCTTTTCCTTCTTCAGGGGATCTTCCCAATCCAGGATCAAACCTAGGTCTCCCACATTGCAAGCAGATTCTTTACAGCTGAGTCACCAAGGAAGCCCTATATTTATATACTGATCTATGCTTAGCTCAGTAATGTGCATAAGTAGATACTAAATATTTAATAATTTATTAATATTACTATTGTTACACCGAAATGTTAGAAGGATGGACAAAATATTAAAATACCAGGTTGTCACACTTAAGAACTCTATACACAGAGAATTTCAGGGTAAACAGAGCTATCAAATAACAAGAAATGTGTTAAGTAAAACAAAGAATATAGCAAAAAAAAAAAAAGAGCTTGCCTAGAAAATCACAGAATACACAAAGTAAAACATTTATTTAAAAAAAGAAAGAAAAGAAAATGCAATTAAAGTAATACAAGTAAAAGAGGAATTCTTCATGGACATTTATCTCTATGGAAAATAAATAGGGAGGTCAACTGAAAAGTATCTAAAAGTGTAAACACTTTAAATAATTTTCTGAACTCTATGCTTACATAACTATAGATACGACTTATACATCGTAGACAGACTCTGGGACACATTATTTGTTCCCAGCAGAGGGCCCCATAGGAGTCCCAGCAGTGCCACTTGACATTCAGACACCCTCATTGTGGTCTGGAACATCCAAGGGTTTCAACGTCTATGGCTATGTCTAATAGTGCAATGCTCACAGACATCTGCCCACTGAGAAGAGGATAGGCTGGAAATTCACTCAAACCCCCTTCCTTAAATATTATGACCTGGAATGGAGCTGGATACACAGAGAAATTGCACCTTGTTCTAATCTATCTACTCCAAATCTCCGGCTGTAAGACAGGAAAACTCAGTCCTGGAAGGAGGGAAAAAACTCAGGTGTGCCCTATTAAATTTTTCCCTTCCTTCCACTCTTTTTCTACCAGATATTGTGACCTGAGGAGGAAAAAAATGATGACAAGATAGATAGAAGATAGGTCACCAAACTTTCTGCACATTATCAAATGCCCACAAGAATAGTGTGAAGAGTTAACCTTGAAGAAACTGCTGGCTTTTATTGGGACATGATATGAACATAAAGGCCTCTGTTATGAGGGGACCAACCTAACAATGGACTGAAGAGGATGGATGAAGGACTTTGGGCCTTGGGAGGGCAGAAGTTGCTGGAACACTCATGAGGGGGCCAAGAAAAGAGAATAAACAGCAAGTATCCTGTAGCAACCAAGTTCATGCTCATGGCAAATCGTAAACTTGGGTAGTGAGATATCCAGGGTGACTGTCATTCTAGGGATGAACTGCATCAAACTTTCCTAGGAGCTTTGAAAGGTAAAATTCCTGGTCACAGTCTCAGAGACATGGTAAATCGACATTGGGGTCCTGGAAACCAAATCCTTAAGACTTCTCCAGCTTTCACCTTAGATCTGAAGACAATCGAGGAAGGAGAATATTAGGCAATTCGTGGGGGATCTGATGTCTTTTTGGGGAAATCTAAACAGTGAAGAAGTCTTTCTAAAAGATGCTGCTGCTGCTGCTGCTGCTAAGTCACTTCAGTCGTGTCCAACTCTGTGCGACCCCATAGAGGGCAACTTACCAGGCTCCGCCGTCCGGGGGATTCTCCAGGCAAGAATACTGGAGTGGGTTGCCATTGCCTTCTCTGTCTCAAAGGTGAGAGAAGACAAAATAGACAAATTTTATCTTGTTATAGTTTGTGTCCATATCAGAGGACCAGCATATTTTCAGTGTTTATGACAGAATTAAGAAGCAAATTAGAACTGTAAAAATTAAAATTTCCATAAACAATTACTTAGTTGGTAGCATAATCATATGAAAACTGTGGAGTCAAAGTCTGCAGAACTGATGAAATTGCCTAAAGTTTTATTGTTTTGTTTCAATATTTTTAACAGTTTTAAGTAAGCAAGAAATCTTAGATACCATGAGGGGTTGGGTAAAAAACCATAGATTTAAAGATCTCATCATGTAACTTTACTTAAATGTGGGACATTGGTAAATCATCAATTTGCAATTTTCTAAAATTCCCATATATAGTTTCCAGCAAAATAAATGTGTTCTTAATAACTACTTTCCTTTGTGAGTAACAGATAACTGAAAAAGTGTTGGGAAAGAAATGAGGGAAAAACAAAGACGCTATTGATGAATTCTCTCTGGACTTCAACAGTCAACACAATGGAAAGATCGGAATTACAATAGACCATCATTGCTTCAGTAAACAGTCATAACCTGAATAGAAACTATGCCACACATCTAGGCTTCAACGCTAAGTTAGAATGAATAGACATTTGTATCTGACTGGAATTACAAAGTTGAAAAGTTATAAATAACATCCTTTGGGGAATATAGAACATTTTTCTTTATTGTCAACATTTAACATTATAGGATGTAGATAAACTTTAAAAAAAAAAGTAACTTTCCACTTAGAAGGAGCTGTTTTGTCAGAATTTATAGTAGCCAATGATGTTTGCACCTGAGACTGAAGATATTCTCAATCAAAAGGGCTTTCCACTTAAAGGTGTGTGACTGTTGCCCTCACAGTTTTATCTAAAAAAGTCAGTGCTAACCTACATGCATGTATTCTAAATTGTTCTTAGTGTGCAATAATAATCTTTTAATGAATGAATAAATAAACATGCCAGATTGACATATGGCATAAGTTGTTCTGGTACACTTTTTTTTTTTTTTTTTCTTTTTTTTTTTCTTTTTTTTTTTTTTTTGTTCTGGTACACTTTTTACATGTCATGGACCTAGAATTTCTCTGTGCAACAGTAAAGACCGCTTTGCTAACTATTGCACAACTGTTATGAAAATAGGTCCTGACTTGAGTGTATTTCCTATCTTCTACCCTCCAGATTATTGAGGATATCATTTCTTTTTTATGTGTTTGTTTTTCCCTAAAGCAATGATATGTGCATGCCTGCATGCTGAGTTGCTTCAGTTGTGTCCAACTCTCTGTGACCCTATGGACTGTAGTCCACCAGGCTCCTCTATCCAAGGGATTCTCCAGGCAAGAACACTGCAGTAGATTGCCATGACCTCCTCTAAGGGATCTTCCCAGCCCAGGGACAGAACCCTAGTCTCTTATGTCTCCTGCATTGGCAAGTGGGCTCCTTACCACTAGTGCCACCTGGGAAGCCCCAAAGCAGTGGTACTAGCTCTGATTAGTGGTCACTTAAAAATGAGATTTTCACTTTTAGCTATAAGGAAAACTGTCCCCATGGTAATGCTTTTTATATCAGGTAAAAGAGAGTTTTAGCTGAGGTACGCTTCATGCCCATCATTCTCTGCAGGCACTGCCCAGCTTCTGCTGTGGCTGTTGTAGGAAAACAGTCCAGTTTCTCTAAAGCAACCCAGAAAGCGCTCCCCAAGCCTGATGCTTTCAAGCTTCACTGATGATCTGTCCTGTCCCCAACCCCCAAAGAATTCCATGGGACTTTCTGTGGACAAGTTTTATAGTTCCTGCAGAACTGGAAAGTTGTCCCTCAAAATGGTCTCCTCGGTCCTGGTCAGTCCAAGCCTGTGATCCAAGTGCTTCTGTGATTGACCTAAGTGACTTGGCTCCTGGACCAGCAGAGGAAGGTTGGCATTTGTGGCTTTTACTTCACAACCAGCTGGTCATATGATGCAACTTGGGGGGTAGCAAAGCTAAGGTGACAACATACCCTTCCCTATTCTTTAACTTTTTCTGAAATACTTACTTCAGAGCTCTTTAAGCTGAGAATCAGAGCCATCCTGCTGGCTTAAAAGGCCACTCCTACTAGGACAATAGGAACTTCCCTGGTGGCTCAGACTGTGAAGCGTCTGCCTACAATGCAGGAGATCTGGGTTCAATCCCTGGGCTGGGAAGATCCCCTGGAGAAGAAAAAGGCAACCCACTCCAGTATTCTTGCCTGGGAAATCCCATGGACAGAGGCGTCTGGTGGGCTACAAACCATGGGGTCGCAAAGAGTCAGACATGACTGAGCGATTGCACTCATTAAGGACAAAGGACAAGATAGTTATATCAGTTTTGCTCACCAGTATTTCTTCGAAATAGCTATTGTAGACTAATGATAATAGCACTAGTTCCCTTGTAACAGAAATTTATCTGTGGATTTCCTTATCTAATGAGATACTAGATGGTCTGTGTGTGTGCACTTAAATGCTCAGTCCTATCTAACTCTTTTGAGCCCATGGACTATAGCCCACCAGACTCCTCTGTCCATGGGATTCTCTCAGCAAAAATATTGGAGTGGGTTGTCATGCCCTTCTCCAGAGGATCTTCCCAACCCAGGGATCGAATTCACGTCTCTTACATTTCCTGCAGTGGCAGGCAGATTCTAGTTATCAACTTGAGTGAGTGAGTGAGTGAAGTCGCTCAGTCGTGTCTGACTCTTTGCAACCCCGTGGACTGTAGCCCACCAGGCTCCTCCACCCATGGGATTCTCCAGGCAAGAATACTGGAGTGGGTTGCCATTTCCTTCTCCAGGGGATCTTCCCGACCCAGGGATCGAACCGAGTTCTCCCACACTGCAGGCAGATGCTTTAACCTCTGAGCCACCAGGGAAGCCCCAGTTATCAACTTAAATGGTTGTAAGTCCACACACTGTGTGGCCCAACCAATGTGGACACTTATCACATACTTTAGATCCTGGTTTTGATAAGAAAACTCTTACACTAGTATTCTCTGATTTTAATCCTATTTCTATACAAGAACAAACTATGTTTCCAGAAAGCAGTTTAATAAATATATAGGTATAAAGGTAAGCCAAAGACTAAAATTAAAATGAGAGTTGGATTGATTATGCAAGCACACAAACAAACCCAAAGATATGTAAAGTAAATAAAATAATGGTAAAAAAAGAAAAATGGATTTCATTAGACTCCAAAAGACATTAATAAATAGTCACATCTGAATATGTAATGTACCTGAAATGCTTGATGAGCCACAAATTGTTTCAGAAAATGCCTAAGACAGATATTCCAGTTAGGAGAGTTCAGAGCCTTATCAGACATATTTTAATTCCATCCAATTTGGAAAAAAATAATGAATATCTACTATGTGCCAGCCTCAGAAAAGTTTAGAAAGATGACTCTAAGCTCCATAATGCTATGAATCTGTTTTATTTGCCAGTTCCTAGCACAGAAGCTGGCTCATCCATCAATAACTGTATATGTATTTATACAAAGGAATGGATTCATTCCCTTTTCTGGGACTACAAAGGTGGTCTTCATGGTTAGACTGCACTTAATAATACAGAAAGCATTTTCACATACCTGTTTGTTCCACACACCCCTTGGAGGTAAGCAGGAAAGATATCATTAGCTGTGACTACTTGATGAAGCAATTAATTGTTGGGTTAAGTGATTTACCCAAAGCCAGGCAGTTAAGTAGGAGCAAATCAGGGACTAGTCTTTCCCCTCTACCATGATGCTTGGGGCAACACACTGGGTCCAAACTCATCTCCATATTTTCCAGTTCAACTCAAGCAGTGGGAAATACAGTCATCAGCAATGCCCTGATCTTGATTTATGTGGAAATATTTCTTTCAGAATATAACCTTCACAAACCACCATGTTTTGCAGACAGAAACGGATATTTGTTGGGTTCTGATTCTGTGACATGCACTGTGCTAGATTTTAAAGATGGGTGCTTTTTTAACCCCACCTAATTACTCTCTGACATAGGTATCATTTCCCTTCTGAGGCAGTAGGTATAGGAAAACCAAATAACCTACCTAAGGTCAAAGATTTGGTAAGTGGTTAAACTAGGATTTCTGCGATCTCAGTCTTGTTTCAAAGCCCATTGTCTTTATTACACACTGCCTCCAAGAAAGGAAACACAGCTCCTCTTCACAAAATATCTGGGGACTCCTGTCTGAAGAAATAACTGAGTAAGCTTGCTGTTGATCTCTCTAATAAGAAGTAACCCTGGTTTCCTTTGATCAGAAGGAATGCTTCAGAACTGCATGGTGTTTACAATGCCTTGCTTCAGGAATTACTTTCTTTCCACTGAGATGTGAAACCACAAACTAGTTGCTTTGGGTAATTAAAGATCCTTTGCACCAACTGAATGTGTCAACAGCAAATGTCCTGGGTAAATTTCAAGTAAGTAATTACATTCTGCCCATCTGAAATGCCTTTCTAATTTCATTCCCCTAACATATCCACTTACTGTACCTTTTAGTGTGGCTGTGGATAATTCTAAAAAAACGAAGACCACACAGTCTGTTGTCCCAAAAAAGAATGAGAAAATGGACTTTAGTTTGAAGAGTGTGTCAAGTTCTTCTATATTGTTGGATTGAAGCCAACTTATAAAGATAGGGAGTTCATTTTCCCCCTTACATGTCAGATTTCTTATGGCTAATTCAAGCAACCAGAAATAAAAGTTGATTATATCTTCTTTTTCTACTTCACCTGCTACAGTGTGGGTAAATCAATTTATTCCTATTATAAGAACTTTGCACTCCTTCGAGAAAAAGTCTACTGAAATATTACATTTATAGCTACAGACAACCTAATACTCAAGATATTTTTAAAAAGCTCCACTCTAGAAAATAAAGTGTCATCCTAAAATCCATCACACATGCTTTATTATAACAAACCATGTTATACCCCAAGAGGGGGAAAATCTCAGCAGCAAGTGATCATTTGCAAGATGTTTTTTCTCATAGGACTTAGTAGGGAGGATTTCTCCTCAGCAGATCATTTTAAAATTTACTGACAAACCAGTTGGATAAGTAAACATTGCAAGTGGAAAAAATATATTATATTCTATAAATTAATATTTCAAGCAAAAGCCCTCAATAATTTTGCTTTTTTAACTAATCCTCCTTACTCAGAAATATGGTGTTCAATCAAACAATTTGTATACTAATAGCTAGCTAATAATTCTGTAATTGCTATGAAAGCAAATCAACCAATTGTTAATCCTGTTTAAAAGCATTTAAAGTGGTTTCATCAGAGGTCTCTCACACCCATCTAACACACCCACCACACACACACACACACACACACACACACACACACTCACATACTGTTGATCTCAAGATCTCACTTCCAAAAGTAAGTTTATAGCTATACCTCAGAATTTTGAGTAATGTGTGTGTGTGTGTGTTAGTCAGTCATGTCCAACTGTTTGTGACCCCATGGACTGTAGCCCACCAGGCTTCTCTGTCCATGGAATTCTCCAGGCAAAGATACTGAAACGGATAGCCAGTCCCTTCTCCAGAGGATTTTCCCAACCCAGGGATTGAACCCAGCTCTCCTGCATTGCAGACAGATTCTTTACCATCTGGGAAGTAACATAAAAGAAAAATTGGTTTAGGAATATATGTCTGGTTCTATTTTGTAGAGCTTGAATGCCTCTCATTTCTTTGATTTCATGAAAATTATACATTTTTCAAACTGTCAGAAAAAAAGTCATGAAACAAGATTCACTAACTACCAAAAATTGGCGCTTTTATTCAAGTCAAGTGTACCAATTCCTTATACTGACTACATAGAACCCCATTATTTTTAAACTTAGCAAAAGGTCCAAAGGCCACAGCCACATTCAAGTTGAAAGAAATGGGAAATTGTTGCCTTATAAGCTTGAAGCTATTCCTCAGGAATGAAAGATGGCAAGTGGCTGAAAAGCATTCAGAGTCAATCATGGAACCATTTTCAATGAATCTTAAGTTATTTTTCCTCTTCTGGAAGTCTCCAGACGTGGAACTTGGTCAGAATTACACCCATGTTCTAAGATACAATTGCCAGGTGAATTGTTCAGTTACGTGGTGTGTGTGTGTGTGTGTGTGTGTGTGTGTGTGTGTGTGTGTGTGTAAATTGGTTAGGAAGGTCAATTGATTCTGCAGTTAATGGATGTAAAATGCAAGATGTTAGAGAGACTTAAGTCAGAAGTAAAGCTAGAACCCTAGCCTACAGACTCCCGAATCAGTTCTTTTGCCTACCTACGCGTCTATATATTAAATTGCTTCCTTTTTTTGCTTGCCTACAAAATATAAACTCCTGGGGTATAGAACTAGTCTCTCTAATCATATATCTGTCAGTAAAATTTGTCTTGGTTATAATCTTGTGTGAAAAATATCCTCAACAGATGTTTATTGTATTATACTTGATAACTTTGTCCAGTATCACTAGGCCAATCCCAACTTAACAGTCTTACATTATCTTTCATTGTTTCTCAGCATTAACCTTGTTGACAACATTATCTCTGTCCCCGATGTCATCTTATAAAAGCAATACAGGGCTCCTGTCTCCTTTAGGAAATTAATTTTAGATTTTTTTTTCTTCCTGCAAATGAAGTAATGACAAGGTCATGAGGACTTTAAGAAATACTTGCCGTGCGTTCAGTCATCCTTTTGTTCACTGGCTATTTCTAAGCTGAGAAAAGTCAATAATTTTCTGTTTCTGTAAAGATTTTGACAGCTACACAGTCACTGCAAAAATATGCTCCAGGCCCTGAAGTAATCCATCTCATTAAAGTCTGACCTTTGACCAAAAAATGGCAAGGAGTTAAATATTTCACATGCTTCTCATGGCAAAACACTACTTCTCCATAAAACAGTAATTCAGTGAAGACATTGGAAGATATAAGAGGTTTTATACAGAGCCATGGAAATCAGTACTCATAAAATGACCATGATTACCTGTGAAGCTATCTAAAATGCCCAATAAATTGTCTACAAATGCTTTCAGATGACCATATAATAGGGAAAACTGAATTCACATGATATCTCATTTTCCTATCCATGAAACAGAAGCAATGATAAAGATAAATGTAATTTTTATTCAGAGGAATGCACCTTTTTTATTGAAATTGGCTATGATCTTAGAAGAAGTAACAGGAGCAGGAGTATTCTTCGATTACCGCTTATTTTGCTATGCATCCTATGCTAAGTCACTTCAGTCGTGTCCGACTCTGTGTGACCCTGTAGACGGCAGCCCATCAGGCTTCCCCATCCCTGGGATTCTCCAGGCAAGAACACTGGAGTGGGTTGCCATTTCCTTCTCCAAACCGCTTATTTTAGGAGAAGGCAAATAGGAAACACTAGTATCTACTCAATGACTATTTTGTCCCACATATCGTCATGCCTTATCTTAGTGAATCCTCATTTTGTAGAGGGTGGTGCTAATAATCCTCTTGCAGAGGATAATGCTAAGAGAGATTAAACATGTTGTCCAATGTTACACAAAGAATAAATGAACAGACTAGAATATGAACCCAGTTCTACTACTCAAACATCTATACATATGCTTTGCTTTTCAAGCATCAAAGGAGCTAGAAACAGAAGAATAAGAAATTTTTTAAATGTCTAGAATTTTCAGTGTATCTATCACCTAAAATTCAAACTTGCAGATTGCGTGTCATGTTCCAGTATTAGCCTATATAGGAAAGTAGCACCCTTCTAAAATACATGACCTACTAGAGCATTTTCAGGTCCAAGATTTTAAATCCATAATTTTATGACAAGTTTTTAATGCCAAAAATGACACTACCCCTTCCATCCTTTCAATCTAACACAGAATATCTCAGATGGTATTTCCGCCTATGATTTAGGGGTTTTATTACTCAAATCTGGACCCAGATGTTAAAGTTCAGAAATCTTTAAGCTATTCAATATCCAGTGGCTTGGAAACAAAGAAAGGTTGTTCAAACCTATTTCATTTAGATTTGGGGACAAAGAAGGCATATGTTAAATTTATCCCCATGAATTGGGAAAGAGACTCTATGAGTCAATTAAGAGAATGGGAAGCGTGGAGGATTTGCATTGTATAACTGACTTCATCGTCTTCCACAAAGGGAAGAATGGCCTAGACTATCTAAAGTTTCTATCACTCTTCTATCTAATGAATCTGGTTGACAAATTTAACAAATTGATAATAACATGCTTTGTTTATGAACCAATGCACTGTGCTGAGCTTAGCCGCTCAGTCGTGTCCAACTCTTTGCAACCCCATAGACTATAGCCTGCCAGATTCCTCTGCCCATGGGGATTCTCGAGGCAAGAATGCTAGAGTGGGTTTGCCAGGCCTTCCTCTAGGGGATCTTCCCAATCTAGAGATCAAACCCAGGTCTCCCATGTTGCAGGCAGATTCCCTCTGAATTGTTAGAACATTCAAGCACATATCATCAATAAATAATTGAAGACGGCATCTGTATCACTTAGATTTTGGTTCTGCATGGAATGAAAACCTCAAAACAGTGATTATTATGTATGTATTTCTATAGTTATAGTTATTTTGTCATTTTTCCTTTCAGCTTTTATACTAGAATTAAAATTAATGTTTGTACCACAGCTGTATTAATAGTATCACTGTACTCTATGTTTGTTTATATATTTGTCTTTATTTGTTAGCTTTATAGTTTCATAAGACTTTATGTTGCAGTTTATCATCATTGCATTACACATTGAAGAAATCCCTTTAACATTTCTCATAAGGCAGGTCTTAGTGGTGAGGAATTCCCTCAGATTTTGTTTACCTGAGAAAGTCTTTATTTCATTTTTGAAGGATAGTTTTACAACATATGGCATTTAGAATGGCAATATTTTTTCAACACTTTGAATATAACACCTCCGTTCCTTTTGTCCTTCAAGACTTCTGCTGAGAAATCCACTGATAGTCTCATGGAGGTTCCTTTATAGGTGAGGAGTCATTTTCTCTTGCTACTCTTAAAATTATTTGTTTTTTATTTTTCATATAAATCTTTTTTAATTTTTATTGGAGGATAATTGCTGACAACAACGTGAATCAGCTACACGTGTACACACACTGCCCCCCGCGTGGACCCCTCTGCCCACCCCCCATCTCACCCTCTAGGTCATCACAGAGCTCTGAGCTGCACTCCCCGTGCCGCATGCAGGTTCCAACTAGCTGCCTGTTTTACACACAATAGCATCTACATGTCAATCCTAATCACCAAGTCCATCCCAGCCTCCTCTTCCTTCCCCTGCTGTGTGCACATGTCCGTCCTCCAAGTCTGCATGTCTGGCCCTACGCACTTTTTTAACAGCTCTGAAATACTGCATATATATGGTTTTTAACCCTTTTCTAAGATTTTTGTTTGTCTTCATCTTACCTGAAAATTCATCCTGCTCTTAAATTAGATTATTATAAAAATAGGAACTATGCTTTAGCCCCTGGTGACATTTTTCAATTACAGATAAACTCTAGGCTCCAGACTCTTTTTGTTAAGTGAGCAATGTTTTCTCATGTTTCCAACTAATGATCATCAAGGATTTTGTTACTTGCAGCCAATATTTCCCTAACAGATTCAAGAAATGAGTAAAACAGAAACAAAATATCCTCTAACTGATACAACATATAAGAAAAATAAAGGAAAATATTGCCCTGCTTCCATCAAATATCCAAACTGCTAATGTGTTGGTGTATATCTTATCAGATTTTTCCCCTATACAAATAAATTCCCTTTACAAAAAATTGGATCATTCTGTAACCTATATACTATCTTCACATTATGTTATGGACATGCTTCTATTATATCTGTTTAATGGGTATGAAAAACTTATGAAATAAATGGCTTTAAAGAGTTGTCTCATGCAGGGGTCAGAAAACATTTTTTGAAAGGATCAAGTAAATATTTTTGGCTTTGCAGTTCATACGGTATCCATTGAAAGTACTGAACACTTCCACTAAAGTACAAAAATAGCCTTAGATTTACAAAAATTAGAAGTACAAAAATAGATGATGTATTGATATAAAAAATGGTAATAAGTGTATTCCAATAAAACTTTATTTATAAAAATAAGTGATGGATCAGTGATTCAGTGAACCATAGTATGTAAACTATTGTTTCAAAGCATCATTTTAATTAGCTGTCTAGAATCCATTTAAGTGTAAGCACCATGATTTATTAAGCCCTTATTAAATACAAGAAATATATTTCCCATGTTTGTTGTAATCAATGAAAACAGACAAGCAGATATGTTATAAATACCAATTGAATGAATTATTTATTGAATAAATAAATAAACTAAAACTGATAGTTCTTAGAAACAGGATTAAAATTTTGACATATAAGAAAGACACATGTTTGAGAGAAAGTGAAAATTTATGGTACGAAGTAAAGGAGAGAAATTCAGGTAATTTTTTATTGAAAGGAGCAGACTTGAGAAAGCAGATGAAATAGAAAAACCAAAATGAAAATGCTGAAATAGTCAATGGCCAGATGACAGAATCCAAAAGGCATTATTCTCAAGAGGGAGTATTTATAGTATTGAAGTAGGACAAAATATGGATTAGAATTCAGTGCTCAACTAAAAAAAAATTCAGGTCTCATTAATCTGAGACAACTCCTTCACTACAGAGATGATGCCTGATGCTTTGCAAAATAAGAGTGGTTGATGGATAATATCTAAGCTTCCATTTAAATCTATTTTAAGCTCCATGTTCATCTTTGTAGTAATCTTTGATTATTCAGTTCAGTTCAGTTCAGTTCAGTTGCTCAGTCGTGTCCGACTCTTTGCGACCCCATGAATCGCAGCACACCAGGCCTCCCTGTCCATCACAAACTCCCGGAGTTTACTCAAACTCATGCCCATCGAGTCGGTGATGCCATCCAGCCATCTCATCCTCTGTCGTCCCCTTCTCCTCCTGCCCCCAATCCCTCCCAGCATCAGGGTCTTTTCCAGTGAGTCAACTCTTTGCATGAGGTGGCCAAAGTATTGGAGTTTCAGCTTCAGCATCAGTCCTTCCAATGAACACCCAGTACTTATCTCCTTCAGGATAAGTAGGACTGGTTGGATCTCCTTGCAGTCCGAGGGACTCTCAAGAGTCTTCTCCAACACATTATTAGGTATTCTTTATTCTGAAAACAACAGTTTGGTCTTTCATGGGATAAGTTAAACATAGGTATTTCTTCCCATGGGGATACTAAATCATAGGACAAATAAAAGGGGTCTTGGAACAATAATATTTCATGTTAAAAGGCAAAAGCACAAACCATGCAAGCAGGTATATATGCAAATATTAATCAGTGTGTATTTGTATATTATTAAATATTTCCCTCAATTCCACATAGTCCGGAAAAGAAAACTGTAAAGAAACAAAAGTGTTCTTTACTACCTGGCAAAACGTAATCAAATACCCCTCTGGGAAAGTGGTCCATCAGCCTCTTAAGAAGATTATAGCAATTGTCTTTGAAGTTGCCTGCTTCTCCTCAATAGTTGGCAAAAGAGGTAAGATAATACTTCATTTAAGCAAAATCTTTATTGTATTATCAACCGCAGGCCCTGTGACCTGTGCGTAAGGAAGCAGGGTCCCCTGGCTCACCAAGAAAGGCAAGAGAAAGTGCTTGGAACCATAGTGATTAATGGGAACTATTCAGCTGCTCAGGAGTTTGAAGCTGCTATTTAGTGAGATCTACACAAGAAAGTTGTACTGTTTAATCGCTAAGTCCTGTTTGACTCTTTGGAACCCTGTGGACTGTAGCCTGCCAGGTATTTTTCAGGTAAGAATATTGGAGTGGGTTGCCATTTCCTTCTCCAGGGGATCTTCGTGACCCAGGGGTTGAACCCATGACTTCTGCAAGTCTCCCACATTGCAGGCAGGTTCTCTACTGCTGAGCCACTTGGGAAGCCCAAGAAAGATTGAAGGCAAAAGGAAAAGACAGCAACAGAGGATGAGAAGTTCAGATGGCATCATCCACTCAACGGACTTGAATCTGAGCAAAGCCTGTGGGATAGTGGAGGACAGAGGAGCCTGGCATGCTACACCCCATGACATTGCACAGTTAGACACAACCTAGCAACTGAACAACACAGTAATTTAACACACGCCATGAAGCACTTGGAAATGTAATAAAAACCCTATTTATCACTAGCAAAGCTTATAGTCAAAGCATTCACCCGTGACTCAGCTGTTTCTTGCAGCCTCTGATTTAAAGTGTGTCTTTATCAAGAAGAGCATAGAGATTTTTATTTTAGGGACTATTTAAGGCAGAGACCTTGAGCGTTTTTGCAATGAAAGGTTCCTTTTTTCATTTTCCTAGAATTTTGGTATCATGGATAGTTGGGACAAATAGGCTTGATTTCTGAGCAGAGTAGGAGAGACAAAGCTAATGCTGGCCATTCACATACCAGCAACAGAACATGGCAGGAAGGTGCGAATGGTAACCAGTCTGAGTAATGGTAATCTAGTGCATATTTTATATTTGAGGCCATCTATATTTTCATTCTAGTATTAGTAGTTTTCTATAATTATACTGCTATTGTTACTACTGAAATTCCAGCTACTACCACCACTGCTTGTCAATCATTGGAAATTCACAATGTGCTATGCTTTTGTATATTCATTCAAAAAATATGCATCTAATCCTTGCTATGTACAGAACATTGTGTTAAGTGAATACTCTTTAACATGGATTTGCTTTTCCAGTGTTGAGCACTTTTCATAATTAAGTTGTTTTATATATCTATATTTCAGATCTTGAAGACGTAATCATGGGTGGTTATTCAATATTTCCATTTAATAAGTATATACTTTCATAGCAAACAGAAGGCAGAATATACAGTGAAAATTTACATGTACATATGTGGGGCAAAGAAGCATCCAGTGATTAGGGCAAACTAGAAAAGGCTTAAAGGTTACAAAAGAGGAACATGGTATCTTTTTTCCAATACATCCTGAGCAGAACAAGGACAATCTTCCATAATGCACAACTTTTACTAACTCAGTGTGCGTTGAGTACCTATTGTGCTAACAATAGTGTTATGGGCTTTGTAAATTATTTTTTATTATGTGAAAATTATAGAAAATAGATCACATCCTCCTGTAATAAATGATACAGAGAGATCCTGGGTATCATTTACCCAGTTTCCTCCAATTATGACTTCTTGCAAAACTCCAGTGTAATGTCTCAATCACGATCTTGACATTAATTTAGTCAAGATGTAGAACTTTTCTATCACCACAATGATCACTCATATTGTCTTCTTGTAAATACAACCTTTTTTTTTTTTAATTGTTGTTGTTTAGTCGCTAAATCCTGTCTGATTCTTTGTGACCCCATGTACTATACAGTCTGCCAGACTCTTCTGTCCATGGGATTTCCCAGGCAAGAAGACTTGGAATGAGTTGCCATTTCCTTCTCCAGGGGATCTTCCTGACCCAGGGATCGAACCTGCGTCTCTTGCATCTGCTGCATTGGCAGGCAGATTCTTTACCACTGAGCCACCAGGGAAGCCCATCACCAAATATTCCTTAACCCATGACAACAACCCCTATTCTAAAATTTCTACAACTTTGTCATTTCAAGCATGATATGCAAATAGAATTGTATACTATGTAACCATTTTGGTATTGGCTTTTCTGCTGAGCATAATTCTCTAGAGATTCACCCAGGTCATTTTGTATCTCAATGGGCCATTTGTTTTCATTGCAGTTGCATTCCCATGGTATGGATGCACAGCCATTTAACCATTCATCCGTTGAAGAACATCTGGTTGTTTCCAGCTTTGAGCTATTAAAAATATAGCTGCCATCAACATTCACATATAGGTTTTTGTAGAAATGTTAAGTTTTCATTTCTCCGGAATCACTGCCTAGGAGGGCAACTGCTGAAGAGAGTGGCAGTTGCAGATTTAGATTTTTAAGAAGATGCCAAATTGTTTTTAGAGTGCTGCATCATTTTACATTCCTACCCACAGTGAATGAATGCTCCAGTTTTTCTGCATACTCTCCAGCATTTGGTATTGTCATTATTTTTTAAATTTTATTCATACTGATGTGTGTGTACTGATAACTCACTGGAATTTTAATTTGCATTTTCCTACTGGTAATTGATGGTTAATATCTTTTCATGGGCTTATTTACCATCTGTATATCCTTTTCAAGTGTAATGTTTCTTCATGCCTTTTCCCCGCTAGATGATTACTTTTCTTTTTTTTTTTTTTTTTTTTAAGCAGTTGCGTTTTGAGAGTTTTTTTATAGTTTAGATACAGTTTTTCATTCTATACGTGATTTTAAATTATTTTCCTCAAGTCTGTATCTTGTCTTATCACCCACCTTACAGGTCCTTTCACAATGCAAAAGGTATTAATTTTAAAGCAATCCAATTTATCAATTCTTCGTTTTTGTGTGTGCTTTTGGTATTAAGTCTACGAATTCTTGCCTAGACATAGATCCTAAAGATTGTCATCTATTTCTTTCCAGAGTTTTACAAATTTACATTTTATGTATAAATTATGATTCATTTTGAGGTAATTATGTGTAAAATGTGAGATTTTAATTGATTCGCTTCGGGGTTTTTTGTTAGTTTTGCCAAAAATGTTCCAGCATTGTTTTTTGAAAAGGCTATCTTTCCTCTGCAAAATTTATTCTGTACCTTTAGCAAAAGACAGTAAGGCATACCTATGTGCGTCTGCATGTGGTTCTCAGTTCTTCTCCAATGATTTTTGTGTCTAATCTCTTGCCAACACTACACACATGGTTACTGCAGCTATATAATGTCTTGAAATAGGGTAAAGCAATTCCTCCTACATTATGCTTTCCCTTTCAGACTTGTTTAGCTATTTCAGTTCTTTGCCCTTCAAGACAAATTATAAAATATTTTTGCCTATATGCACAAAAATCTTGTGGTGATATTGATTGGAATTGTATTAGACCAGTATATCACATTGGAAAGTATTAATGCTTTTAGTATGTGAGTCTCCCCATCATAAATACTGTACAAATCTCTCCATTTTTCATAGATTTTCTTTGAACTTTTTATCAGTGTGCTGTGGTTTTTATCCTACAACAGCTGCAAAGGTTTTATTATATTTAAGCTTAAGTATTTAATTTTTAAAATGATTATAAATATATTGCATAATTTTGTATTTTGTGTGTATAATTTGATTGCTATATAGAGTATTAATATAGAAATATTAACTGATTTTTATATGTTTATCTTGCATGTTCTTGTTAATCTTACTTGTAAGTGCTATGAGTTTTTGAATAGAATCTGTAAGAATTTTCATGGAGGTGATGTTATCTGCAAATAAAAACAGATATAAATCTTTCATTTTGAATCTCTATCCCTATTAATTTCCTTTTCCAGCCTCATTGCATTTCTTAGAGCTTCTAAGACTCTGTTAAAAGAGAGGGTTGAGAGTAGATTCCTTGCCTTGTTTCTGATCTTCATGATTGAATATCACGTTAGCTGAAGGGATTTTTACAGATGTTCTTAATTAAATTGAAGAAGTTTCTCTTTAGTCCCATTTTTCTGAGACTCTTAGCATGATAAGCTGTTAAAGTCTGTCAAATGTTTTTTAGCACTAATTGATATGATCATGTTCTTATTCAGCCTGTCCATATTGTGGATCATGTTGAATGGTTTTTGAGTACCAAACAGCCATATGTCTCTGGAATAATCCCACTTAATTATGGGATAACTATATTTTTGCATATCATTTTCATATGTTAATGAATTCTATTTACAAAAATTTACTAAAGATTTAGTGTATATATTCATGAATATATCTGTATATAATCATGCATATATTCATATATATTCATTTTCAAAGTGTTCAGTAGTTCTCTTATAATATCTTTGCTTTGTTGTCTATGCTTGGTACCAGGGTAATACTTGCTTCATAAAAGTACTCTCTCCTCCTCTAAGTCCTGAAGGAAATTGTGTCAAATTTGTGTAAGTCTTCTTTAAACATTTGCTAGAATTCAAACATTAGGGTAACTAGGCCTCTTTTATAAGAGTTTTAAGCTATACATTAAATTTTCTTAATAAAAGGATATTCAAATTATTAGCTTCATATTAGGTGATTTGTGAAAGTTTGTATTTTTTAAGGAATTGGTCCATTTCATCTGTCAAATTGTTATGTGTAAGGTTGCTTGTAGTAATTCCTTATTAACTTTTCAATAGCTACCATGTCTGCATTTATATCCTCTGCTTTGCTTCTTTTATTGTTCATTCTTGCCTTTTCTTTCTTTGTATGTCTTGCTAGAGGTTTGTCGATTTTATTAATCTATTTGAATAATAAGATTGTTTCCTTGACTTTTTTCTATTCTTTCTCTCTTTTTTAGTTTCATTGATTTCTGCTCTTATCTTCAGTATTTTCATTTTCTATATGCTTGAGGCTTATTCTGTTCTTTTTCTCAGCTTTTGAATTATTGATTTGAAACTTTTCTGCTTTGCTAATATATGCATTTAGTACTTTAAATTTCCCTTTCAGTACTATGTTAATTGTGTCTCACAAGTCCCATACATTTTTTTTTTCATTTTCATTTAGTTCAATGGGTATTTTTGCTTCCCTTCAGAATTCTTCATTGATCCATGAATTATTTATAAATGTGCTATTTAGTTTCTAAGTATTTGGAGACAATCCTGTTATCATTCTCCTTGAATTGTAGCTCCATGATTCTGCAAGTTGTGATGTTTGCCAAATTTGTGATTTTAGGCCATTATTTTTTCCAAATACATTTTCAGCTGACCCTTTTCTTCCTTTCTTCTGGGACTTTGATCACACAAACATAAAATCTTTTTATATAGTTTCACATGCATCTGAAATTCTGTTCATTTTGCTTTGCTTTGTTTTCGGTCTATTTTTTCTCAGTGGTTCAGACTGAAAATTTTCTCTTATAATGTCATCAAGCTCACTGAATCTCTCCATTTTGCTGTTGAGCCCATACAATGAAATGTTCTAAAATTTGGCTACTATATTTTTGAGTTACAAATTATATTTGGTTCCTCTTTCTATCTTCTATTTACATGCTGAGACTTTCTGTTTTTTCATTTATGTCAAGCATGGTCATAGTTTCTAATTGAAACATTTTTATGATGGCTGCTTTAAAACTCCTCATCAGATCATTTTAATATCTGTATCTTCCCAGTGGTAGCATTTGTTGAGTGCTATTTCTTATTCATTTAGAAATCTTCCTGAGTTTTTTCAATAAGCGATTTTTCATTGAAATCTGGACACTTTGGCATTATGTATAAGACCTTGGATCTTATTTATACCTTTTCTTTAATTAAAGTATAGCAAGAATACACAGAAGAACTGTACAAAAAAGATCTTCATGACCCAGATAATCATGATGGTGTGATCCCTAATCTAGAGTCAGACATCCGGGAATGTGAAGTCAAGTGGGCCTTAGAAAGCATCACTACGAACAAAGCTAGTGGATGTGATGGAATTCCAGTTGAGCTATTTCAAATCCTGAAAGGTGATGCTGTGAAAGTGCTGCACTCAATATGCCAGCAAATTTGGAAAACTCAGCAGTGGCCACAGGACTGGAAAATGTTAGTTTTCATTCCAATCCCAAACAATGCTCAAACTACCACACTTTGCACTCATCTCACACGCTAGTAAAGTAATGCTCAAAATTTTCCAAGCCAGGCTTCAGCAATACATGAACTGTGAACTTCCAGATGTTCAAGCTGGATTTAGAAAAGGCAGAGGAACCAGAGATCAAATTGCCAACATCCACTGGATCATCGAAAAAGCAAAAGAGTTCCAGAAAAACATCTATTTCTGGTTTACTGACTACACCAAAGCCTTTTACTGTGTGGATCACAATAAACTGTGGAAAATTCTGAAAAAGATGGGAATGGGAATACCAGACCACCTGACCTGCCTCTTGAGAAACCTATAAGCAGGTCAGGAAGGAACAGTTAGAACTGGACATGGAACAACAGACTGGTTCCAAACTGGGAAAGGAGTACATCAAGGTTGTATATTGTAGCCTTGCTTATTTAAATTATATGCAGAGCACATCATGCGAAATGCCAGACTGGATGAAGCACAAGGTGGAATCAAGATTGCTGGGAGAAATATCAATAACCTCAGATATGCAGATGACACCACCCTTATGGCAGAAAGCAAAGAACTAAAGAGCCTCTTTTTGAAAGTGAAAGAGAGTGAAAAGGCTGACTTAAAACTCAACATGCAGAAAACTAAGATCATGGCATCTGGTCCCATTACTTCATGGGAAATAGATGGGGAAACAGTGGAAACAGTGGCAGACTTCATTTTGGGGGGCTCTGAAATCACTGCAGATGGTGACTGTAGCCATGAAATTAAAAGACACTTACTCCTTGGAAGGAAAGTTATGACCAACCTAGACAGAATATTAAAAAGCAGAGACATTACTTTGCCAACAAAGATCCATCTAGTCAAGGCTATGGTTTTTTCAGTGGTCATGTATGGATGTGAGAATTGGACTGTGAAGAAAGCTGAGCACTGAAAAATTGATGCTTTTGAACTGTGGTGTTGGAGAAGACTCTTGAGAGTCCCTCGGACTGCAAGGAGATCCAACCAGTCCCTTCTAAAGGAGATCAGTCCTGGGTGTTCATTGGAAGGACTGATGCTGAAGCTGAAACTCCAATACTTTGGCCACTTGATGCGAAGAGTTGACTCATTGGAAAAGACCCTGATGCTGGGAGGGATTGGGGGCAGGAGGAGAAGGGGACGACAGAGGATGAGATGGCTGGATGGCATCACCGACTCGATGGGCATGAGTTTGAGTAAACTCCAGGAGTTTTTGATGGACAGGGCAGCCTGGCATGCTGCGATTCATGGGGTCGCAAAGAGTCAGACAGGACTGAGCGACTGAACTGAACTGAACTGAGTTACAATATTGTGCCAATCTCTGCCTATAGCAATGTGACTTAGTTCTAAACATTCTTTTTAAAAATATTCTTTTCCATTATGGTTTTTCCCAGGGGATTGAATATAGTTCCCTGTGCTGTACAGTAGAACCTTATTATTCGTCTGCTGTAAATGTAATTGTTTGCATCTACTAACCCCAATTCCCAGTCTCTCTCTCTCTCTCTTTCTCTCTCCCCCTTCTCCTTGGCAATCACCAGACTGGTCTCTAAGCCCTTGAGTCTATTTCTGTTCAACAGAGAGGTTTATTTCTGTCATATTTTAGATTCTACATATAAGTGATAGCACATGGTATTTTTCTTTCTCTTTCTGACTTCACTTAATCTGATAATTTCTAGTTGTGTCTGTGTTGCTGCAAATGGCATTATTTTATTCTTAAATATGGCTGAGTAGTATTCCATTGTATATACATATCACATCTTCTTCTGGATGTTATTTATACCTTTTGTTTAACATGTTTCTTCTGTTATGGATTCTGTAGGAAAGGGGGGACACTGCCTCTTTACTGCCACCTGGAGATAGAATTCTAATCTATTATTTCTGTCTCCACTGAAAGCCGATGGGGGAAGCCTACCTCTTATCGCTGATCTCAGGTGGGAGCACAACTCTCCACTCTGCCTCTGCTGCACTGCCCTGAATAGAAACATGAGGAGAGACTCGTGCCTGTTTCCTAGGGAATCTGCATTGACATGCCCAGAGGGTAGACTGCTTACTGCTGGGTGGCCGGGCATGTCCTAACTCTCCACCAGGCCTCCCCTGATACCAGTTCTCAAGGAGAGGGCACAGGATTACTTCTCACTGGGAGCTGCAAGTCCAGGCAGGCTTGCCACATGGTCTCCACAAGCATCATGGGGAGCATCGTCATTACAGTTCAGAGAGGATGGCTATCCCAACACCCACTCTCTGACACCAGCTCAGCAGGGGCACTGATATATCTCATTACAACCTGACAGCACTGAAATCTAGGTTGTCCACTCAGCTTTTGTTAAAGGAGTGGAGCGGGACCTCAGTGGTGTGTGTGTGTGTGTGTGTGTGTGTGAGTGAGTTTTGGCTGGAGTAGAGCAGTTATTTTCCAAAAGTGTCCTACTGTGCTATGCTTCCCCTTTCCTGTTTTTTGATTAAGGAAAGCGGTTTCTCTTGGTCTCATTTTTTGGTCTGTATTCAGTGTTTCTGGGCTGTTGTTGTCTTCTCCAGCATTCGGTCTGGGTGATATGAGGCACAAAGAAAATTCAGGGATACACTACTTTATCATTTTTTTAGTTCCAACATCCCTAGCTGGTGTCTCTTCTCTCTACCTTTCAGAGTCTCCGTGTGTGTGTGTGTATGATATATTAATGCAATCATAATATATATCATATATAATGGATATAATAAATATAATATATAATGCAATATATATTATGATTTTATTTCTTACATTTATTCAACAAATATTTATTGTGAAACCTAGTAAATGCTGATGATACAAATGACTAAATTTCTACCTTTAAGGTGACTACAGTCCAGTGAGGAAGATGGATGTTAAATGATACCTCACAAAATTATTAGTTACAGTTAAACTAAGCTGTACTATAAAGCCAGCATATGGGAAAATATAGGGAGCCTAACCTAAATATAGGAAACTTAGTTTTACACAATATTTTAAATAATATACATGGATTATAAATACTTTTATGATATTGAAATAGTCTATTTTTCCATGCAATTATGGAGTAGAGTAACAACATTCAACTTTTCAAATAAATAAACACAAGGCAAATAGTATTAATGCCTAATAAACTTATTATGTAATGGCAGTTGAAAAAAGGCTCATGAATGTTGAATCACAAATTCAGAACTTAAGGATATTTCTGGGTAGTGCATTCCTATGCTTTCAAGGTTGTTATAATAAATAACAACTACTTTTTCTCCCAGAATACTGACACAAATAAGCCAAAATTCTAGGCTGAGTGAAATTTGGTTATATTCCAGTAGCATGATTCTTAACATATTTGTGCTTATGAAACTCTTCGGTGACACCATACTACTTCATTATGGAAAGTTCAGATACTTTATTTGTCTTTGGATTGGGTTGACTTCATTGTCTACCATCATCCAAAGAACATGATGACATTTTTAATTTGATGGACTGCTGAGAAACCACAGCAGGATATAGACCAACCCATCAAAAGTGAATTGAGGATTTCATTGATGTGGAGAGCTAATTATGTGACTATGGGGAGTGGGACACTGAAATCCATATGACTCTTTAGAGCTCACTCTGTAGGCTAGCCCTCGCGAGGTATAATAAATGACAGTGACGTGTTCTCTGCCCTTACCAAGGTGCTGCCTAGTCTTTCTCTGTTAGAAGTCAACCTCAGAGATGCTCCCTCCCCCAAAACGAAGAGTTCAGAGAATGGCAGGAATATTGTCTTTCACAGATCATGGAGCAGTCTCCAGTTTGCTTATGCTGAGAACCTGTCTTCAGATGCTTCACTGACTCCTTCTCTATGCTTGTCTTGTGTTCAGCTATTTTAGAAATAACACCAACTACTTGTATGTATGTATGTGTATATATGTGAATGGCTGTGGATATATAATATATAAGTACATACTTGTTTATTGATACACTTTATACACACAGTTTGTTTAAAATTCCCTAAGAACAAATCAATTCTATGAAATTATGGTAAAGGTTACTAAACATAGAGAGCCTGGGTTTCAATTCAATTTCTGTGACTTGAGCAACTGATGTAAAGATTTCATAAGAAATACCTGCTACTATGCTTTTTAAAGAGTTGTTTAGTAAATGTTGATATCTTATTTTTTTACTGCCTGATATCTGTAATATCCTTGACCTTCCTCATCTTTACTGAGCCTGAGAAGTTCTTCCTAAGGGCACAATGTGCTTTTATCTACCTTATAAGCCTCTTTTCTCACCTTCACACCATGTTGAAATATTTGGCTTTAATTTATAATTTTGGAGTATGAAACCCTTGGTTCTCCACTCCCAAATACATATTTTAGGATGGCTGATCCTTACCTCTGTTCTCACTGCTCACATTCTTGACTGAACCAGCCCTATTGTGTCTCTAGATCAAATTCTGCCATTTTTTCAGAGCCTATTGAGGGATTTTAGGAAAGAAGTAACATTTCACTTGGGCCTCAATTAAGTGAAATACAAGACATTGAGTTATATATGTTATGGGCTTTACCTCATTTAATTCTCACAACCTTATTATCTCGGTATTACCATAATCACTTAAAAATGAATAGATGCCCAAAGAAATTACTCATATAAAGTCATGTATTTAGAAAACATCAAATCAGAACTTAGATTTAGTTTGCATGACTTCAAAGTGCTTTAAGTTCTCATCCCCTACCATTTTGCTTTTTAAAATAAATTGATGACTTTGTTATTGTTTACTCTCCAAGTTGTGTCTGAGTCTCTTGCAACCCCATGAACTTTAGCCCTCCAGGCTCCTCTGTCAATGTAATTTCCCAGACAAGAATACTGGAAAGTGAAAGTGAAAATTGCTCAGTTGTGTCCAACTCTTTTGCAACCCCATGGACTGTAGTCTGCCAGGTTCCTCTGCCCATGGAATCCTCCAGGTCAGAATACTGGATTGGGTAGATGTTCCCTTCTCCAGAGGATCGTCTCAACCCAGGAATCCTGCATTGCAGGCAGATTCTCTACCATCTGAGCCACCAGGGAAACCCAAGAATACCGGAGTGGGTTGCCATTTCCTCTTCCAGAGAATCTTCTCCATCCAGGGTATCGAACCCACATCTCCCAAATTGGCAGGTGGATTCTTTACCACTGAACCACCAGGGAAACTAAAATGATGACTTTGCCCCTTTTAAAGGAGAAAAATTCTGGTAGACACCCATTGTTGATTTAAATTATGATCTTGATAATATTTCTTCTTTAATACAAAAGGTATAACTTTTATACTTATAACTTTTGTGCAACCATCAAACCAAAAGATCTTTCCATTGGATGTTAAAGAGCCTTTTTAAACATACCATGTGCAGAAGTGACCTCCTAATATTTCACTCTATTCCCACACCTACTATTTCTAGAGTCTTTCCTATTTTGGTTAATGATAAAACCAACATTCTTCCAGTGTTTCAAGTAAAAAATATTGATGCCATCTTTAATTCCTCTTTCTCTTGTTCCCCACATCCAGCACATCAGCATATCCTGTTAGCTTTGTTATCCTCAAAATACATTCTTTCAGTAAGCTTTTCTCACAATCCCCACTGTTCTCATCCTGGTTCAGGTCACTGTTACTTTCTGTCTGAAGTAGCTTCTCTACCTGGCTCTGCGCTTTTGTCCTTGATGCCTTAAATTTCATTTTCAGCACAGTAGTCCAAGGAATTCCCTCTAAACTAAATTAGTTCACAATATTTCTCTGCTACAGTTTGCCCAATGGTTTCCACTGGACTCTGAATAGTGTGCTTCTGTTTTTATTGCAAATGTTATTTCATTTTACTCTGTCCCTTATTTAGATCTTTCCAGCCACATGGACTCCTGTCAAATACACAGATATGCTCTTACCTTGAGGCACTGCTATCTTCTATTCCCCTCTGCCAGAAGTGCTCTTCCCTGGTTATCTACTATATGGAAATCCCTTAGATCGTCAATAGAATTTCATCCACTCCAAGAGACCCATCTTGACCACATTATTTAAAATTGCAAGTGTTCTCAACCCTTCCTTGTCACTCACCTGATTTTATTTTTCCTCCTATCACTAATCTATCTCACACACTATATATTTTACATATTCATATTGTGACTGTCTTCTCTTCCATTGGGCTTCCCTTGTAGCTCAGTCGGTAAACAATCTGCCTGCAGTGCAGGAGATCTGGGTTTGATCCCCGGGTTGGAAAGATCCCCTGGAGAAGGAAATGGCAACCCACTCCAGTATCCTTGCCTGGAAAATCTCATGGACAGAGGAACCTGGTGCGTTGCAGTCCATGGGGTCACAAAGAGTTGGGCACAGCTGAGAGACTAACACTTATTTACTTACCTCTCCCATTATGGCAAAAAATTATACATGGACAAGGATTTTAGTTGATTTGCTGATTAGTTGATTTTAGTAACTAGATGATTAATTTGTACATAGCAAGATGATAAATAATTGCAGTATTCAAGAAAATATTTAAAATTAATAAACTGAAAAATCAATAAAATTTTTAAATATGATTATTAGTTTAATGTTATAGATTAGTTTTATGATACATATTATATTAGTTTGTTGAAACTAATTTGATATTACATTTAATAATAGAAACACATTTGTTTCTTTTTGTGTTTCACTTATTTTCAAATGGATTCTTTTGAACTTGAGTGTAAGAATCACAATTTCAGACTCCACCAGAATCACTTCTTTTAATTTTCTTATTAACAATAAAATTGTTTTCTTTTTATTTTGATGGGCCAATCAGTATAATAGCACAACTCAAGCTATAAAATGCAAAAAGAAAGCACATTTTTTGCATACTTGTTACTTCACTTATGGCCAATGAAGTTTAGATAATTGGTATATAAAAGATGAAAAATGTCCCCCATGCATCAACTTATCATATGAATATGGCACAGAAAGCAAGCGTTGTTTGATGACCCCATGCTCTAGAAGGTGCAGACTCATTTTCATTCATGATTTTCCTATTTGGACTCTTGTGAAACCTGTCTTACCATGCCAAGAGAAGTTTTCTGTCCTTCACCTCTCTTGAAGTTGACTGTAAACGCAAATGCAAACACAGGCAATTAAAATGTATGTCAGTACTCAATTACAAGGATGTCATGTGGGTCACTTAGAATATGTTTATACTATTTTTAAGATCATTATCCAAATGAAAATACAAAATTCATAATTCTCCCAGAAGTGGAGAATATGTCTGCAGGTCCCCAGGATCCACAAATCACAGTTTAAGAAGTATTCTTTATACCACAAAGATTTTGCAAGACAAATTGTGATAAATGACACATGGAAATATTACAGTAGATTCAATTGAAAGAGAGAGACATTCAATTTATGAAAAAGGGCAGGATTTTTAAACAGTGACATCTGTGCTAAGGCCAATTTAGCAAGGTGGTAAAGGAAGTGAAGAAGAAGTTAATTCAGGTAGAGAAGATTGCAAAGAATTAGAAACAAGGAAGTCCTGGGTTTCTCAAGAAACTTCAAAATCTTTTGCTTGAAAGGAGCAAACAGTAATGAGATTAATGTAGATTTGCATATAGAGATAATCAGGATATTTGATATATTGAGAAATACTGATGGCCAGTGGATATACAGTGACTTTGTCACCTGCCAGGCACTATTCTATGTCCTTTACACAGAGTTATCTGTCTATGTTCATTCACTCAGTCGAGTCTGACTCTTTGCGCCCCCATGGACTGCAGCACACCAGGCCTCCCTGTCCATCACTATTTCCCAAAGTTTGCCCAAGTTCATGTCCATTGAGTTGGTGATGCCATCCAACCATCTCATCCCCTGCCACCTGTCTAATCTGTACAGTAACCAATTAAGTATGACTGTTGTCATATTCTCTTCTTTAGTGAGCCTAAGAAAGGTTCAGCAACTTTCTCAAGGCCACACAACTGAATAGTTTTCACAGTTTGGTTCCTGAGTCCATGTTTAACCACTATGTTCCAGACCTCTAAGCACATAGCTCAATTCCTATCAAGGATTACAATCCCATAGAACACAATAAATCATTGAGTGTTGTTGTAGCAGAAAAAGTACAGAAAACTTTCAGGAGTAGGCAGAAATAGTTTGAAATAAAGATCTCCTAAATGTTAATAAAATGTCTCCCACCTTCAGTTTTTTCATTAGGCCACAGCATGAGAAAAGAGTTACCAAAGATCTTTTACATTTTAACAAACCACATAATAATAAGGTGTGTTTCTCATTTCCTTCTTTCTGTTACCATCCTTTCCCCTCCCGCTGCTTCCCAACAGTCACCTCATCAGAGCTTTTCCTTTCATTGCAAGCGCTATAACTCATCTGACTGCTCATTTATCTTTTTTTTTAAGAACTAAATATTTCAGTAGTTTGTTGCCCCATGAATCTGATGTAAAAAATTGTTGGCCTTCAGTCATCTCATGAACACTAAAACTGATCCATGCAAACTGGAAATATCATGCTAAGATTTTTCTTTTTAGTGTTCTTCACCCTCAGGAGCATAAGGAACCCTTAGATAAAAATGTTTAAAATTTCCAAAAAAGTCAAGCACATAAGAGGCAAAGCTATTTTATTTTTCTCCTTAGTAAGTCCTTTACCCATCTTTATGTATCCTCTCATCTGTCAACTGGAATAAAAAATAAGAGCTCCTTGATGCATAAATTAAAATTCATTTTAATTTTCATAAATATGGCATGGATATTTTTGTTCTCCACACATTCTCTTTACTAAAACATGCAGTCTGGTAACAGATCAAAGCACTATTTCTAGGTAACACACCAAATACAAAGACAGTTCATATAACCTTATAAATATAATACATATTTAAAAATACCAAGTCACTTAATATTTAGCTTTAATTCTGCTAAATCAATTTAGGTCGTAATATGAAAATATTTTTCCTTCTGATAAGAAAGTTTTTTCTTACTTGAAAAAATAAAGTGGAGTATGTGTTATATCTCTTTTTGTGTTTAAGTGAATGTAGGGAAAGGATGTGAGAAGTAATAACATGTATAATTTATGTTTATAATGACAAGTCTGTATGACAAGAAAATTGTAAAATTTGCTAAGTATTCTGTTTTATAAAAACACATTTTGAATGATTATAATTGGAATCATTAAATATTTTCAATTATCTAAACAGTAATAAAAGTCATTCACAAATAGCTTCTGCAGTAAAAGCAATCCGGCTCAATGTTGTATATGTGATCTGTGCAGTAGAATTGAGAAAGGAGATGTTATGGTGCGTTTTCAAACACAAGAAAAACTGTACACTTTGTGGAGATGAAGATGATAAAATGTAGCCATTCCAAGCTTCTGCTGCTGCTGCTGCTGCTGCTAAAGTCCCTTCAGTTGTGTCCGACTCTGTGCGACCCCATGGACGGCAGCCCACCAGGCTCCGCCGTCCCTGGGATTCTCCAGGCAAGAACACTGGAGTGGGTTGCCATTTCCTTCTCCAGTGCGTGAAAGTGAAAAGTGAAAGTGAAGTCGCGCCGTCGTGTCCGACTCTTCGCGACCCCATGGACTGCAGCCTACCAGGCTCCTCCATCCATGGGATTTTCCAGGCTAGAGTACTGGCGTGGGGTGCCATTGCCTTCTCCCATTCCAAGCTAACAAGTGTATATTGACGTGTTCAGGACTTAAGATGGATAGCGGTGAGAAGCAGCTGTGTGGCACAGGAGCCCAGTCGGGCACTCTGGGATGACCTGGTGGGATGGAATGGGGAGAAGGGGAGACAGGCTGCTTTGTCCATGGGATTTCCCAGCCAAGAATACCGGAATGGTTTGCATTTCCTTCTCTAGGGGCTTTTCCTGACCCAGGGATCGAACTCACCTCTTCTGTTTGGCAAGCAGATTCTTTACATCTGAGCCACCTGAAAAGCCCGAAGACAATCCAAACATGATCAAAATATCAGCTTGGAGACTTGCAGTCAGGATGACAGATTAAAGTCCTCTCAATTACTCCCCACTTCAGACTCCATGAAAAGGAACCAAAAAAAAAAAAAAAATCTGTAAATTCAAAGATACTAAATAAGCACTTAGGAAAGCTGATATGCAATTGAACCTACTAAAACACACACTAAATATTCATAAATTGCTGTTACTTAGTACCATGCAGAGGAGTGATGTTATGGATGAAAACTTTAGTAGGGACAGAAATTCCACTTAAAGGTCCTCTTCATACTTCCACCTCCACATCCAAGTACCCACTTTGAGCAGTCAGAAGACAGACTTACCAAATTCTGGCAAAAGATGAGAGAGTTATTTACTGTAAAAGATATTTTCTTAAAGACTCTGGAATCGGAACCTAAACATAACTGAGGACAAATGTGTTAAAAAGAAAAAAATTAAGTGAGACTATATATCCTCTCTGGGGCCTTCAGAAGCCCCTAGACCACTTCTTTAAAATTACTTCTTGATCCAACAATCTCATTTTGAGGAAAGGTTTCAAAAGATATATTAATACCATATCCTTATTATAGAATGCTAGGCATCTATTTAAATAATTTATTCAATTTATAATTAATACAGCAAAACGTAACCCCTTATAAATTCTAAGTGAAAAAAGAGAAATTTTGAGAATAGTATCTTTAAAATATTCACATTGGTTTTAAGAAAAATGGCAGGGGAGAAAGAAAACAACTCCTCCATGTATAACATACGTATCTGTATAGTTATGTAAATGTGCAGAATAACATGAAGCAATACCTTGAAAATTGTTGATTTCAGTAATATTATCAGCCAAATTGAGACAAGCACTTTACCTGTGTACAATATCCAGCCCAGTGTTAAAAATATACGGGATAGATTATCATGTTCTCATCATACATTTTATAGATACTTCCGTTTTACCACCTATAAACTTTGATTGAACCTATGTGTTTACTTATCTTCTGCCCACTTGATATTCTGTAAATTAGGTTGAACCATATGAAATTGTTTGTATTTAACCATTTTGACCTACATATGCTTTAGCCTGTTATTTATCTGTTTCTTTCTTTATTGATATTTTACTCTGGAATAAAGGAAATTCTCTGAGGACAGATATTTTGCTTCTTTAGTTCTTTTATCTCTTGTGCTGAAATAGTGCATGACTGATAGTGGACACTGGGGAAAAGGATTTTTAAATTTGTGTATGAACGAATAGTGTAGCATGTATCATTTTTCTCTTTTAAACAGAAAATAGGATATGTATTCAAATGCCAATTTTTAAAGATTTCTAATAACATTTTTATTCACTCTTTAAACAAGTAGTTGTTTAGGATGTAAAATTGATGGTTTAATTTCAAAGGATTATAGTTTTCTTCACACATTTGTACCTAATTTTAAGTTTTACTGTGTAATCAAAAATATGGCCTGTAAAATTTTAATCTTTTGCAACTTTTGACCAAATACAACTGTGTGCATGCATGCTCATGCGTGTCTGATTCTTTGTGACCCCATGGACAGTAGCCTGCCAGGCTCTCTATCCATGGAATTTTCCAGGCAAGAATACTGGAGTGTCTTGCCATCTCCTCCAGGGGGTCTTCCTGACACAGGGATTGGGCCCACATCTCCTGTGTCTCCTGCATTGGCAGGTGGATTCTTTACCACTGTGCCCCCTGGAAAGCCCCAAAGAAGTTTTTTTTTTTTAAATCTGGTGCACCTAAGATAATATGTAGTTCTCTTGTAGGGTATTCAATTAATGTATGTCTATTATTTTGTTAATTAACTGATTTATTTGAATGTTTACCAACCATAGGATGAGTTATGAGTATGAGTTACTTCATACTACAATAGAACCTGTTTTCGTCTACTTTTATTTTTAAATAAAGTATTGATATATAACCATTAAGTATTTAGCATAAATTATTTTTTATCAATAGTGACCATTTGCACAATTTCATATTTTGAAATTTAAACCTAGTTTCTAATTCTAAGCTATCTTCTTATAATTGAAATGTTGAAGATTGCACAAACAGTCCTTAAAAATTCTTTGTATATAATTTTTGTTCAACAATTATATCTACTTTTTTATCCCAGTGATTTTTAACCACAGTAAAGATTACAATGTATGAAAGTCGAATGAAGTGGCACTGATTTACAAGCAGTCAACAGAGCAACTGAACTGCATAATATTCTTATAAAATTTAAATTTTAGTTTGGATACAAAGCAAAACAAACAGAGAAACCCTTGATCTTTTTTTGGTATTTGTCTGATTTAGTTCCAGATTCTCAAAGTGGAAGCTTACTTTCTTCTGTGTCATTAATCCTTTAGAAAGAAAAAAAGGAAGAGTAGAAAAGAAAATAAGATTATTTTTAAGAATACGCATGTGACTTTCTCTCTATATACATATATACATATACACACACATACATAATATACACATATATAAACCCTAGTATGTGTTTGTGTGTGTGTACATATAAAGAGAGAAAGGTTGAGATTCATTCTTCATTCGCTAGCAAAGAGTGAATGCTTCTTTCCTAGGGGAACATGGGTCATCTGTTTTTACTTGAATTTAATTTTTGTAATCATTGTTGGAGAGATTTGGTGGAGTATACCATACAGATGACACCATTTAATCTTCCTTATGATGTACTTAAATGCATGTTATCTGATTTTCCTGTCAGCATTTCCATGGACTTGTCTCTAAACTAATCTGTCCTAACATATACATTGAATTGTTTGCAGACCTTTCTATTAACAAAAATATTATTCCAACAACAGCTTATCACACTAAAGCAAAGTCCAAATAAATCAATACATGAATGAATGATTATCTAGAACTCAGAAATGAGGCCAAAACTAGATACTTAAGCTTTTTTTAATTTTTGATTTGCTTTTGTCACAACTTCCTTTGTACATTATTTGAATCTCAATCCCTTAATAAGAAAAAATTATTTTTCTTTCTCTTTACAGGTAGTAGAAGACTACATAATTTTGCTGAAAAGAAATGGAATCCTAGAACAGAAAGTTAATTTCCACAATAAACCTAAAATTTTCAACTATATGTCATCAGTTATAAATCACATTTGAACTTTACAGTAGTTTTTCATTGACTGGACTTTAAATATGCAATTTTACTATTAATCCTAAATAAACCATATTTAGCAATTACCCCACCCTTTAGGCTGGAACCTTGATAGCTTCCTCTTAGTTTGAAACACAAGAAGGAGGCTTTATTGCTCTCCATGTTAGTGATCGTGAAAGTCTCTCAGTCGTGTCCGACTCGTTGTGACCCCGTGGACTACACTGTCCATGGAATTCTCCAGGCCAGAATACAAGAGTGGGTAGCCTTTTCCCAGGGATCGAACCCAGGTTTCCCGCATTGCGGGCAGATTCTTTACCAACTGAGCCACAGGGGAAGCCCAAGAATACTGGAGTGGTTAGCCTATCCTTTGGCCAGGCGATCTTCCCGATCCAGGAATCGAACCGGAGTCTCCTGCATTGCACGCGGATTCTTTACCAACTGAGCCCAGGGAAGCCAATTATCCTAAAGAGATACAATTCGGGAAAATTCTACCAAGCCATTCTTCAGCAGACAGTTTTCTAAATCTAAATGTCACAACAACGTGCCTATTTGGTTTAAGTTATCAAAGCAAAACATAAATAAGTAAAAAAAAATTCACATTCTCAATCGGCATTCTTCTAAATGAAAATGCTAGAGGATTAAATGAGATGTTCACTTTCGTACCTCAATATACACAAATAGAAATTCAAAATTTCCTAGTTCTGCTTTATAAGAGCATACTGACTAACCTTCCCCATGACAAACCTTATAAATCTCGCATCATAAAATAAACTAGCATATCTTTTTCATTCCCTTTATAGTACATAATACATTCACAATCAATTTCTTCAATCTTTCAATAGAAGTTGATTGAGTCCCTGTCATGTGCCAGGTACCACTTCAGCTACTAGACACAAGAGCAATGAACGAAACAGACAGAAGACCAGCCTTCGTAGGCTGACATTCTAGCCTGCCTGCTGCATGCTAAGTGACTTCAGTCATGTTTGGCTCTTTTCGATCCTATGGATTGTAGTCCGCCAGGCTCCTCTGTCCATGGGATTCTCCAGGCAAGAAAACTGGAGTGGGTTGCCATGCCCTCCTCCAGGGGATCTTCCTGACCCAGGGATCCAACCCACATCTTCTGCTCCTGCACTGCAGGCAGATCCGCCAAGCCACCAGGACATTGTAGCTGGGGGCTACAATTTACAGTGTGGAAGTGGATGATCAGTGCTATGGAGACAAAGAAAGCAGGGAAGGAATGTGCAGATGGGTGCAATGTGAAGTGGGTTGGTCTGGGAAAAGTTCATGGAGAAGGGCTGTATAAACAAAGACCTGAAGGAGGTGAAAAAAAAATCCATTTGAATATCTGGGAAGAATATGAATGTGTATTTGGAGGAGATGACACATTTGTTAAAACGACTAGTATCAATTCTCAAATTCTTTGCATCTAAAAGTTAAATTTAACAAATATCTTCTATTATCTTCATTGACATCTAAATAAGATCACTTTGATTCAGTAGGGAAAAACAAGCTTTGGTGTGCTTTTCTAGACCCACTTCTATCTCACAGAATATTTGCCCCTTCTCCCTATTGACTGTTTTCTTCCTTTTCTCCGATCGAAGTCTACGCTCAGGGGAATATACACCATAGGCTTAATCACTCTAGAAGGTATACAAACTGATAAGCCTTACACATTTAAGTGTCTTTCTCTGGAATGTTTGAATTTTTTAAATAAACCCAAATTGAAATGAAATAAGGCAGTTTATAGCAGTAACCTTTCAGGACCTGGCAGGTGGTAATAATGCTTCTATAACCTATACAGGGGCTTCCCAGGTGGTGCTAGTGGTAAAGAACCTGCCTGTTAGTGCAGGAGACATAAGAGATGCGGGTTGGATCCCTGGGTCAGGAAGATCCCCTGGAGGAGAACATAGCAACCTACTCCAGTATTCTTGCTTTGAGAACGCCATGGACAGAGGCGCCTGGAGGGGTACAGTCCATAGGGTCGCAAAGAGTCAGACAGGACTGAAGCAACTCAGCATGCATGCACACAAGATATATGGGGAGTAAAACACTGAACTTTCGGCTGGAAATCTTAGGTCTCTTTTTACTCTGTTGCTCATCATAGGCGCATCATGCAACCTCATTGAGCCTCAAATTTTCTGGGTTCGTAAGTACGTTAAAGTATTAGATGGAATAACTATGACATCTGCAGCCACAAAGTTATTCATCTCAATTGATTTCCATTTCTTTTCTATGTTATTGTGTAGAAGACATTTTAAAAGGAGGAAAAGCAAAGGAAGAATATTTAATCCTGCAATGTCAGAGGCTGCATTTCTAATTCAATGCCTTCTGTTTCTTAAGTACCCATTAAATGATAACCCTGATTTCATCAAGGGAATCCTGTAACTATGGTTCAGTACACTAAAAAGTCCCATGGCTTTTATGCATTAGAAATAAAATGTATGCTTAGAAATGTTTGCTGGGATCCACATTGTATACAGCATATATTTTCTCAGTCTACCAGTTGCCTCTAAATTTGCTGTTTATAATTTACCCAATATTAACTAGGAGGCTGCTCCCCAAGTCACTCCTGCTACAGGCAGAACATGAATTAGAATATAAGAAAACAGAGTGTTTCTGGTTGCTAAAAGCAAGCCATACATATTCATGGTGAAAACAGAAAATCATTTGCCAAACTGTGGATAGTAAATACAAATTAACCTTGCAATGAAAAGTGTAATATTTGCATTTTCAAGCCTTAGATCTCTCTGGGATTAATTAGGTGATCAGTAGGAATTAGAGTTATCACGAACAAAACCTGGCCTTAGATTGCGTGTGTCACTGTATGTGTCTTATTATTCATTATTTTCTCTTTCATTGTAATTCTCTGGTCCTATCCACAAAGATTGTGGTATGAACTGATTGACTAAATCTCTCTGTGAAAATATTTTGCCAACTGTGCAGGGCTACAAAAATAAAATGAAATTTTATTGTTTTATATTTGCTCAACTGAATAACAAAGAGATCTATTAATAATCTGGAAGACTCAAATTGTAACTCTCCTGTCCATTCCCTCTGTGATCTCTCTGCTGGTGCTGGTCAACATTTTCCTTCTAGTGGAATCCACAGCTCCTAATTGTTCTCTCCAGCTCAAGGTTAGTTCCATTCGGATCCATTCCCACAATGCTGCCAGAGTGAATTTTCTGAGACCCAAATATCATCAAGTCAGATCATTTATAAAGCTCAATTATGCCTTTTGGATAAAATTCAACTTTCCTAGCTTGCCATCGATTATCTTTGTCCTGCCTACCTCTTCAGACTCATCTCCTGGCACTCAATCTGTCAACAGTTCTTGATCAAGCATCAATTTTTTGCCAGGCATGGTTCCAGACACTACACATCTCACTCTTTATAGCCTAGGTTTATTAAATCACGGACAGTCCCTAAGCAGACTAGAGTCTCAAAGATTTCTGTACCTTTTCACATTTGTCTTTTCCTGCAGAGAGCATTCCTTTTCTCTTCTGTATCATGATAAATGCTTATGGCTTAGGATGCAGCTCAGATATCAAATTCTAAGGGAAATTCTTCCTGACTTCATTTTGTCCTGCTTAGTGCCACTCTCAAGGACTTCACACTGGACCAAGGATTGTCAAGTCACTTATGACCCTGCATCATATCTGTCAACTCTCCTCTTGTCTCTCTTCTTGTCAACTTCTTACCCCCTGAAAGTAGAGACTGGGTCTCTTACTTTTTATTTAATGGTGCTTAGTAGAATCTTTGGCACATTGCAGATGTGAAATAAATATTCATTGAAGGAATTAATGCCAGAGGGGAAAATGCCAGAGGTGTAGGATGACAAAGAGAAGTCATCTATGTCTCTCAAGTTCATAAAACAAATTTTCATTAATTCTTAAGATATTTGGGTGAAGGCAGGTTTATATTTTATTATTTTTACCCTGCTAGTTAGCCTTGAGAATTTACTACAAAATTTAATATATTGTGTCATTAGAGTTTTAATTTATTTTACTGAAAAAAAAATATCTTTGAAGTTACAAGCTTAAAAAAATAATACAGCGTATCTGAAGATCTGTCACTTTTGAAAGACAGTTGCGGCTTTTCCTAAGTAGTTCCCCCAGCTGCAGGTAAGAGCCTATGGTGGGCCAGCATATGCCTAACAATAAGATATGGACCAAAGTTTGAAGAGAATTTAAGCCAAAGAGCAAGTCAGGCAGAACACGTGTCAAATTGTAGGCAATATTCTATACCAGAGTCAACCAACTGTGGCCTGCTAACTGTGTGTTTTTGGTGATGGTCTAAGAAATTTTATTTTATAGTTTTTAAACTGTGACATGCTGGATGGCTATTGCGCCTTCCCTGGTGGCTCAGACGGTAAAAGAATCTGACTGCCATGTGGGATACCTGGGTTCAACCCCTAGATAGGAAGATCCCCTGGAGAAGGGAATGACAACCCACTCCAGTATTCTTGCCTGGAGAATTCTATGGACACAAGATCCAGAGAGGCTGCAGTCCATGGGGTCACCAAGAGTCGGACATGACTGAGTGACTAACACACATACAGATAGCTACACTTCTGTAATATCCTTGGTTTTGGTTCTTGGTCTCCAGCATTCTTGCCTGGAAAATCCCATGGACAAAGGAGCCTGGTGGGACTACAGTCCATAGGGTTACAAAGAGTCAAACACAACTAAAGCGACTTAGCAAGCACGCAGGCACCACAAAGCCTAGAATATGTACTGTGTGACTTCTGAGCCGCAAACAGAACAAGTTTGCAAACTTCTGGTCTACTAACAGAGATAAAGAATTTGAACATGGAAAGGAAATGACAGAGACAAGAAGAACACAACCAGACTTTTAATTTTTCTAAATTCATTTTCAATGAATCTAGACATGTAAAGCAGGAATACCTGAAACCACAATCATGTGTGAAAAAGTTTCTTGACTTATGTTCAACAATACAGAAACAATTCACTTTTTATATATCCAATCAACCAGCTGGTCCTAGAAGAAAGTCTTATTTTAGAAGTTTATCCATATTTCTGGAGATGCTATAAGGGAATTTGATGGTACCATGATGGTGTGTAACATATAAAAAAAGAGGGAAAGCTATTTTTAGGGGGAAAAAAGAAAGCTAAAGAACCTTCTAGTCTTGAACGTCACCTCCTAGACATGAATAAATCTGGAAGATTTATTTTTGGCTGGATTCTAGTGTGGCAAACTGTGATAAGGAATAAATGTTTGATGGCCCATGTGAACTGACTCCAGTTCACTCTGGACTTTCAAGCTCACTGTCAAAAGCCCACACTAATCTCATCCATCCTTCTCCTCACTCATAAAGTGTGCTCACTTAAATTAGACCTCAGATTTATCTGCAGTGATAACTGCATGCCAAATTGATGAATTTTCCAAAAAGACACTAGATAATGAATCAAAAATTAAGGCCCGTCTTGACGAAAGAGATTTTAAGAGCTGTAGAGTGAGAAAGTTCCAAGATCTATTGTGCATTCCCCTCCTGTTCTTAAGAAAATGAGAGCATATATAATGGAATATATAATTGAATCAATTGTGTGAAGTTCCGAATTGAATATATGTTTCAAAGAACTCTTAATTTAGATATCAACACTATAATCTGCAAGGACGCTTCAGCTTGGAAAAAGTCCTTTTTGACCTTGCTTTTTTTTTTCTTTTTCATTTATTTAATTGTCTCTCTTCCATATCTTCTTTATGTCTCAGAACAAAGCAGAAGCAGTTGGCTAGGGGCAGTTACAGGGCTGCATCTTATTTGTAATGTGTAATCACTGATGCTGTTACTTGAGGACCTCCTATATGTTAGGCTGTATACGCATTTCTTATTCTTGCAGCAACTTGGAAATTAGGGTCTCTACACTTTTGATAAGGTCTTCCCTGGTGACTCAGCAATAAAGAATCCACCTGCAATGCAGGAAAGTCAAGAGATGTGGTTTGATCTCTGGGTGGAGAAGATCCACTGGAGAAGGAAATGGCAACCTATTCCAGCAGTTTTCCCTGGTGAATCCCATTGACAGAGAAGCCTGGTGGGCTACAGTCCATGGGGATCACAAAAACGTTGAACACAACTTAGTGAATATTGGGGAACATGTGTATTTTTCAATTAGTGTTTTTGTTTTTGTTGGAGATATACCCAGCAGTGGAATTGCTGGGTCTTACGATGGTTCTTCCCTTAGAGAAGGAATAGGCTACCCACTCCAGTATTCTTGCCTGGAGAATCCCCATGCACAGAGGAGCCTGGCTGGCTACAGTCCATGGAGGTGCAGAGTCAGATAGGACAAGCACAGCACAGCATAGTAGTTCTATATTTAGTTTTTTGAGGAAACAAAGAGTTTTTATTTGAAAGCAACATAGATAGAAACATTGTGCACTGCATTAGACTGCAACACTGTGGAAGAAATTGAAACAAATGAGGCCTGTTTTCAGTGTTTAAAAGATAATGGAAAATATAAAAATTGCAAATCAACACAATACAAGTAAGAGGAAATAAAGGTCACAAGAAAAGAGCAGGCAGAGCATTATCGGCCCTCAGACATACAAGAGAAGGTGCCACATGGAGTCTTCAGATGTGGATGCTCCCTCAGAATTCACAGAAAGCATAGTAGAGGTCAGGAGATGCAAACTCAGAGAATGAAGCAATTATGAGACAATATGAGACATTACTTTTTTAAAAATCTGAGTCTGGATTTCAACCAGGGAGAAAGCCACATTAGTAATACAAGCATATCATGTTAGAAAATGAACAAATAAGGCTCTCTCAACCTCTCAAGGGCTGATGCAACAAGATTTCAAGGAAGGGAGTGCTGTTTTGCACAGTGGAGACAGAGAAATTAGAAACTGGAGTTGAGGATGGATGTAAAGTGCAGAGGAATCAGGGAAAAGGGGACAGAGGAAGACTAAGATAGGAAGCCAAGGAGCAAGGGAGAGGATGGGGTGAAAGCAGGAGAGAAGGAGGTGGAGAAAACAGAGCAAAAACAGAAAGAGAAAGAGGAACGAAGGGAGAGGAAGGGGATGGACATGAGGACATGACGCCCAGTGGCCGAAAGTTTCAGTGGCAGAACATTCTCATGTTAACTCCAGAATCTTCTGAAAAACCTGTTAGACCAAGTGCTTTGTGTGCGTGAACACACAAGAATTCTGCATCAAAATATTCCTGAGGAAAACAGACATATCCCACTAGAATGCAAGAACTTAAGGGTTCAGGGAAGCCATGGGAGGCAAGATTTTATGGGGCAGAAATTATGGGGAAGATTTTGGAACATTACAAGGTATGGATTGGAGTTCGAGCCAAATTTAAATAGCTGACTGGAAGGCAGAGGTACCCCAGAAGACATCAAGGTTATAGTAACTAAAGCTACCATACACTGAGCATTCTAGTGTGTTATGCCATTTAACTATCCCCAACAACTTTGTAAGGTGCATACTCTTATTATCCTCATTTTACCAGTGAGGAAACAGACTCTTAGAGCAGCTGAATAGTTTCATAAGATCACACAACTTGGAAGAGTCAAAGATGATGTTCAAATCCAGGTCTTTCTGTTTCCTGAACCAGAGTCTTAATCACCACTTCTCAGCGAGTTGGAAACAATTAGTTGTATTCACCACATTTTCTTTCATTCTCTTTGACCCTGCATTATGTCAAAACCAGATTATTTCTGGAACACTGCACAAAATGGGAATCTGCTATCAATTTTTCTGGGGCCACTTCTTATTATTGTTGCCTAAAATGAGACAAAGCTGCAATATCACTGTTTCTTTTCATTAGGCACTTGTTAAGGGGCTGTTCGGCTATCACAATAAAGCTGACATGATCTCACCCATTCTTATTAAGACAAGTGTTTCAAATTAAAAATTAACATCTTTGACATGTTAGAATGGTATATATTAACTCAAAGTCAGGTTTCTAAATAGAAAAAGTATGAGATTAGTGTGATCTAATGGACTAGGGGAAAGAACACCTTCTCCCATTCCTACCTTCTACCACAGAAGGAAATATTTCCTATGCTTTTGTTAAAAATCAAAAAGCAGGGTGAAAAGGCCAAATGAAAATATAACCCAGTTGACAATAAGTTTAGTCATATATTATATGTACAGATTTTTAAGAGGTGACTTAATATGAGATCCTTATAAATCAGAGAAGAAATCCCAGTTGTGGTTCCTATTACTCTGTCTCTTACTGTTGAAGACTCATTGCTATTGAAAGTCTCTTATGTCTTATTTTTATGTAACGGCAGTGTTTGGCTTAAATAATACAGAATAGCCTTTCATTTTAACAAAATGCACACCCAGTAAGTGCTTTAAAAAGAAAAACTCTAGAATGACTATTGAAGTATGAGACACAGAATTTCCTGGGTACTAAAGGTACTCATTCACCCACTATATTAAATCATAAAACTAAGCTGAAATTAGAAAAATATAATCACATAGATATTTGGCACACATGTCACAAAATAAGCAATTGAGTTTACGTTTTTGTGTTTTTTTCAATGTTAACTACATCCCTTTTCAGGTGGATGTTTGAGATATTGAGTCCAGTTGGAACCGTTTGACGTAGGTGGTTTTTCTAGACATTTATTTCACAAATAAAATTCAATGAATTTGTCTAAATTTGTAATTATTCATCTTTTTTAAATTTGTGTATCTAAACTTAAGGCTTCTAATTATCAGAGGAAACTTATCTCCCTTTGATTTTTTATTGGGATCTAAGGCAAGGCTTATCAAATATTTTCTGTAAGGGATCAGATACAGCAAATATTTAAGGCCAAAATTTCTCAATCTCAGTGGTACTGACACTTTATACAAGATAATTATTATAGGAGCTGTATTGTTCTTTGCAGGATATTTAGTAGCATCCCAATCTCTTCTGATAAGGCTCCAGTACTAGCCATCTCATTCACTTGTGACAATCAAAAATACCTCCAGATTTTTTCAGACATCTCCTGTGACCTCAGAACAAACTGGGCCTGGTTAACAGCCATTGTTTTAGAACTTACAGACCTTATGTTCCCTTCTGGAACTATGAAAGCAATCATAGACCATATGCAAATGATAAGCATGGCTGTAATCCAGGAAAAGTTGATTTATGCACACCAAAATTTGAATGTCATACAATTTTTACATGCCATGAATAATTCTTCTTCTTTTCCAACTATTTAAAAATTTAAAAGCCATTCTTAGCTCATGGGGTGGACAAAAACAGCATCAGGCCATAGTTTCCAATTCCTTATCTGCAGAATAAAATGATAATCTCTGCCTCAAGGCAGATCTACTTGTTAATCCCTTCATTTAGTAAATACCATCCTGAAGGTTTGGAAAGGAAATGATGGTGGCAGTACCAAGGAGCATGGTCTACAGTGAAGGCTACATAGACAAGGGATAAAACTATCTTAACAGATGATCAAATGTTTGCAGGTAATCAAAGAATCAATGTTATATATATACATATGTTTATGTATATATGGGTTTCCCTGGTGGCTCAGATAGTAAAGCAGCCACCTGCAATGCAGTAGACCTGGGTTTGATCCCTGGGCCAGGAAGATCCCCTGGAGAAGGGATAGGCTACCCACTGCAGTATTCTTGCCTGGAAAATCCCATGAACAGAAAAGTCTGGTGGGCTAGAGTCCATGGGTTCACAAAGAGTTGGATACGACAAAGCAACTAACACTTATGTGTATGTGTGTGTGTGTGTATATACATATATATATGTTTTATATATTTATATATGTTTTATATATTTATATATGCTTTATACATATACACATTACATAATATACAAATATATATCAAATATATATAATATTGATAATATGTATCTGTTTTGAGGTATATGTATGTATATATATGGGATAAATAGACAGATGGCTATTGTATATAATATATTACATAAAAGCAAAGGATATAAAAATATTTGAGGGAGCCTCAGGCCTTATTTTTCATAGGTTGAGAGGTGAGTTAGATGTTGTTATTATACCATAATTACTATGATGTGATTAAATAAGTGAGATGAACATCCAGAACTATTCCTAATGTACAAATAGATTCAGTTGGGGCTTTCATTTCCACCTTTGTGGAAATTTGTGACTGTGCTATATATCTAAAATGTATTTCCCATTTAAAAAAAATTTGAGGACCATGGATCCCACACAGGACATAAAGTGAAATCGGTGAAGTTACCCCTAGGGATATGAATGAGGAATAGGAGTTTATTAAATTATAATCTTGGGATGTGTATAATGAGTTTTCACATATTTTAAAGGAGCAGTATTCAAGTATAAGGTAGCCTTCTTTCAGTCTCCTTTTCTTCATGTTTTTGCTTTATTGATTGATGTTAGTAGAAGTTATTTTGTCTTGATTTGGAGGATTGAATGAACAGTAATAGGTATTTCACATAGTTTTGCAATAAGTAGCTGTTTCTGTGCTGGGGACATTATAGCAAAAATAGTCATAAATGCAGCAGATTTATAGACCAGCTCATTCATCAGGAAGAATTGAAATTATCAAATCCTAGAATAGGTTCATTTGATGAACAATTTTTTGAGCCCTTCCATCCAATTGTATCCTTGGAAAATTTCAAGGAATACTCTACATCCCTGGTGATGAAGTAGACTTAATATGGTGCATTCAGTTTTGGAAAATGGATATTTTTCCCCTCTACTTCCCTTGCTTGTCAAGTTCCTGCCATTTGCAGAGCAGTGGTTTTTGCAACAAGTACTGACACAGAAAACCCAATATCATAACTGTATTTTCCATGTAACTTTAATCCTTAACTTGGGCCACAATTATTCACAGTGACTAATGTCAATCAAGCCCTTAAGTTTTCAGTTGTTTTCATGAAAGATATCAATGTCAGTTGTGGGAATCTGTGGCAACCACCTAAATGGATAAAATTAACAGTTAAAGTACCCTGTGGCTCAACCATTTCCTTGCAAACATCTAGTCTGAGAATTCATCCAACCTCTTTTCTAAATAGTACCCTTATACTGTTACTGCAGGAGATGAAATATGTTGCAACAATCCAAGGAATGGCTAATCTTGATTAATGCAGTCTTCCAAACAACTAAAAAGTACCCCTTTGGAAATAATATATGTGGCTCAGACAGTAAAGAATCTGCCTGCAATTTGAGATACCTGGGTTTGATCCCTGGGTTGGGAAGACATCCAGGAGGAGAGTATGACAACCCAATCCAGTATTCTTGCCTGGAGAATCCCCATGGACGGAGGAGCCTGGTGGGCTACAGCCCATGGGGTTGCAAAGAGTAGAACATGGCTAAACACAGCATATATATATGCCATATATACATATTTTTTCTGTGTGCTACATCTGCCTCTATTATAGGTTTTATTTCTTCCCGTTTTATATTATAGTCAGTAACCTACACTTATTTCACTATGCTACCTTGTGATGTTTTTGAGGGACACAGTTATGCTCATATCTGAACATGCTCTAACACTGCAGAGCACTTAGGCATGTAACAAGTGTTTCATTTCAATTTAATTTCTTGATAACTTAGCAGGGTTTCTAAAAACATACCATAATTGGTAAAGTGACACTTTTAGAAACAATTATGGTGTATAAGTGTTTTTCTAGAGGAACTCTCTACCAAATATTGAAGAGAAATTCTACCCCTTACAAAAAATATTTATTTTTATTATCAAGCAGCTAGTAAAAGAGTCAAACCACTGGAAAATAGGTATTTAGTCCCAAATATTTTAATTTTCATCACAAGATAACATGTAGAAATTAATAGGTATTATATACTCTGGCTTTTCAGGTTTCAACTTTGAAGGGGGAAATATTTATTTAAAATATTTAAAAATTATATATGTGTATGTTATATTACATGTACAGTGTATCAAACAGGCAAGAATACTAGAGTGGATAGCCATTACCTTCTCCAGAGGATTTTTCTGACCGAGGGATTGAACTCGGGTCTCCTGCATTGCAGGCAGATTCTTTACCATCTGAGCCACCAAGGAAGCCCGTGTTACACAGACATTATATTATATATAATATATTACATATATATATATATACATATATATATATAAATATGAAAAGAAGGCTTCCCTGATGGCTCAGCAGGTAAATAATCTGCCTGCAATGCCGAAGACACAGGAGACACCAGTTCAGTCCCCTGAAGGAGGAAATGGCAACCCATTCCAGTATTCTTGCCTGAAAAATTCCATGAACAGAGGAGCTTGGCAGGCTATAGTCCAAAGGATCACAAAAAGTCAGACATAACTGAGTGACCAAACATAATATGAAGAGAGAAAACAATTCCTGTCAGGAGGGGCATTTATCATGAAGATAATCTAACAAAAGTGAAAAAGCATTAGTCGCTCAGTCCTATCTGACTCTTTGCAAGCCCATGGACTGTAGCCTGTGTTCACAGAATTCTCCTGGCAAGAATATTGGAGTGGATTGCCATTCCCTTCTCCAGGGGATCTTCCCAACCCTGGCACTGAACCCAGGTCTCCTGCATTGATAGCAGATTCTTTACTGCTTCAAACATTTTGTACATGAGAATCACGTGGAGATGTTTTTAAAGCTCTGATTTCTAGAGTACATTCTCAGAGTTTACACTTAGAGAGATCTGTGCGGGAGCCCAAGAATTTGTATATTTAACAAGTTCCAACATGATGCTATTATTGCTGATATGGGAATACTACTTTGAGAATCACAGATCTAATTTAAAGTTTCATGTATCTGACCTTATCATTCTTTCATTCGTGTTCAATAACTTGCCTCCTTCCCTAATACATGAGAAAATTAGCATAGTTCATAGCAAGGGATATTTCTCATTTGGATAATGTTTCCACAGAGGACTTTCTTTCCCATTTTTATTGGAAAATGTATATCTTCCAAATTCTGAACCTCATGAAGTATCTATCAAGAAATCTAGAAAATGGAAAACAAAATTATAATGCCCTTAAGAGAATTAAAGCTGTACTAGCAACATAGAAATGGTACTGGTACAAAAGAATGCACTGACTTGAAAACAAAGGCAGGAGATACAGACATGCTGGGTCAAAAATTGTGGTCAATATTTCCAGAAAACAGAACAGAACAGCAGGAAGTCAATGTTACTTTTTAGCTGTTGCTTTGTAGTAAGTTTCAATGGCTACCCATTCCAGTAATCTTGCCTGGAGAATTCCATGAGTGGAGCCTGGTGGGCTAAAGTCCACTGGGTTGTAAAGAGTCAGAGGTAACTGAGTGACTAACATTTGTTACAAGTTTATTTTCATGGCCTGGTCCATTGCTAATGGTAAGCCATTCTTGAAAATAGAAAAAATAGTAAGTCTGTATGCATTGTTTATACAAATCTTATGAATGTTCTTCTAAAAAATAACATGCTTAGGAATCAAATTACATTTTTTGATTGGCAATTTCTACATATGACTCTGTTCAGTGCAGTTGAGTTCAGTCGTTCAGGTATGTCCAACTCTTTGAGACCCTATGAACTGCAGCATGTCAGGGTTCCCTATCCATCACCAGCAACCGGAGCTTTCTCAAACTCATGTCCATCAAGTCGGTGATGCCATCCAACCATTTCATCCTCTGATGTTCCCTTCTCCTGCCTTCAATCTTTCCCAGCATCAGGGTCTTTCCCAATAAGTCAGTTCTTCGCAGCAAGTGGCCAAAATATTGGAGTTTCAGCTTCAACATCAATCCTTCCAATGAATATTCAGGACTGATTTCCTTTAGGGTGGACTGGTTGGATCTCCTTGCAGTCCAAGGGACTCTCAAGAGTCTTCTCCAACACCACAGTTCAAAAGTATCAATTCTTTGGCACTCAGCTTTCTTTATAGTCCAACTCTCACATCTGTACATGAATACTGGAAAAACCATAGCTTTGACTAGACAGACCTTTGTTGGCAGAGTAATGTCTCTGCTTTTTAATATGCTGCCTGGGTTGGTAATAACGTTTCTTCCAAGGAGCAAGCATCTTTTAATTTCATGGCTGCCGTCACCATCTGCAGTGATTTTGGAACCCCCAAAAATAAAGTTTCTCACTGTTTCCATCTTGATTGGAAATCTGAATATTATGTTGTTCAAATACTGCCTATTAATGTTTATTGCCACCTTCAGTGTTTGAAAATTGGCTATAGGCTACAGTTACTTGTAAACAATTTAACAGAATGAATGCAACAGAAGATGTGAATGTTGAGGAATACTTCAACATGAAATCAAAAACTGGTCCAAGATCAGTTTTAAAATTGCAAAGCAGTATTAAGTTCAACAGCAAATAAAAATAAGGGTAAGCAAATAAACGCTTTTCATTGTTAAAAATTGAATGAGCTCATCAAATGATGCACTATGTACCAATCTGAAGTTTTTTTGAGTTCACTTTTAGAAATATGACCAACATTAATTCAAAATAAAATACATTTTTCTACATTGGGAATATTTGTGACAAAACAAAGATTAGTTCTATTGAACAGGGAAATGAATGCTTTGGTGGCTCTAAAATTCCATTTTAAGAATGATAATTTTAAAATATTAAATAGTTTGTGTTGTTTTCCCCATGTAAATTGATTATTTGTTAGTTCTTTATTTAGCATTTTTATTATGGACTATTGGAGAAGGAAATTGTAACCCACTCCAGTATTCTTGGCTGGATAATTCCATGTACAGAAAAGCCTGACAGGCTGCAGTCCATGGGGTCACTAGGAGTCAGACACAACTGAGCACAGTACATTATAAGGTATATATTAAGATGAGACCATCTGTATGTATTGTTGAAATGTAAACTCTTGGCACAACATATGGTACATATAAGCCATGTACTTATATCAATTTTACTTTACAGAAATGTCATGAAAATCTATATGAGTCTATTGCAGAGGAAAGATTCCTTGTTTATTTTTATGGTTACTCATTATTCCTAAACACATATAGAATGCTATGAAACATAAATAATGCCATTCTGAGAATTCCTACAAATTTCTAGAAATCCCAATTTCTTGTTCTTAAATTCAAAGACTAATATCTGCCAGGAATTTGGGAATGCTACATTTGAGTCAATAAGAGTCAGTCATTCTTGAATTTCTCAAAATAACAAGCATATGAAATTTATCTTAGCCCCCTCTTTGAGGCCATTGAAATTATTATTTCTTCTGCCTGGAACATTTTCCTGGATATCTCCTTGGCTCACTCAGCTTCTTGGTATAAACACATCCCTTATGTAGGAAACTGTCTTAAAATATTGGTGGAGCACAAGGGTGTAAATGAACAGTATATCATGAATGTCATGCATTCTCTCCCTTTAATGTTAGTTATTCTAAGTGTCTCTTGGGAATAAACCATAATCTTCCAGTCATCCTTTTCCTCAGTTAAGGAAAGAGTTGTTCCATTGCCTATGACCCACCATCTGATTGTTTTGACAGAATTTTCCAAGAGTCCTTTGGCATATATCCTGACACAAAAGTTATATCAGACTTCCCTGATTTTCTTAAATCTCTGAATTTATTTCTTTGCTTCTTTTTCTTTTTTTTTTTTTTAAGTTTACCTCTATTATACCCTATAATAGGCTAAATGGTTTATCCCCAAAATTCATATTGAAGGGGGGGGGGTTAAAATTCTAAATCTAGTACTTTAGAATGTGACTGCAGGTGGATATATGGCCTTTAAAGAGGTAATTAAGTTAAAACCAAGTCATTAGAAGGGTCTTTAATCCAGTATGACTCATGAGCCTGTAAGTGGAGGTTGTTAGGACACCGACGTGTACAGAGGGGAAGAGCGCGTGAAGACGGGGAAAAGATGGTCATCTACAATCAGGGAGAGAGGACTCTGATGGAACAGACTGCTTTCAGCCTGATTTCTATCCTCTAGAACTGTCAGAAAATCAGTTTCCATGGTTTAAGCCACCCTGTTTGTGGTACTTTGCTATAGTTGTCCTAGCAAACTAATACATGCTATAAAACACTTCTGCCTTCTAAAGTATTTTCTAGGTATAATATCTTTGTATTTTCTAAGATACTATGCAAGAAGGCAATGGTACCCCACTCCAGTACTCGTGCCTGGAAAATCCCATGGACGGAGGTGCCTGGTAGGCTGCAGTCCATGGGGTCGCAAAGAGTCAGACACGACTGAGCAACTTCACTTTCACTTTTCACTTTTATGCATTGGAGAAGGAAATGGCAACCCACTCCAGTGTTCTTGCCTGGAGAATCCCAGGGACGGGGGAGCCTGGTGGGCTGCCATCTATGGGGTCGCACAGAGTCAGACACGACTGAAGTGACTTAGCGGCAGCAGCAGCAGCAAAATACTATGACTTAGGAAGTCAAGAACGAAAGTGGATACCAGGTACATAAGTAAAGATTTCCAATAGCAGCGTAAAAGATCTTTTCCAGAAACCAGTGTGTTTCTGTATTTGCAGTAAGTAGCATCTGTTTCACTTAGAAGAAAGGTCAATAGTGTTCCTTTTGTGTCCAGTTCTCCTTATGGAAGTATGTGTGTGTGCTCTGTCATTCAGTCGTGTCTGACTCTTTGCAACCCCATGATTTCCTCTGTCCATGGTGTTTCCTAGGAACACCAGGCAACACCAGGCAACACCAGGTTTGCCATTTCCTTCTCCAGGAGATCTTCTGACCCAGAGATCTAACCTGCAGCTCCTACAGCTCCTGCTTTGACCAATGGGTTTTATTTTCACCACCATCGGGGAAGCCCATGGAGATATGGGAGGGTTGTATTTGTCTGCCTCCTTGAAAGGCAAAAGCATATATGTGTGGCTTGTTTTGGTCAATAGAGTATCAGTTCAGTTCAGTAGCTTAGTCGTGTCCAACTGTTTGTGACCCCATGGTCTGCAGCATGCCAGGCTTCCCTGTCCCTCACCAACTCCTGAAGCTTGCTTAAACACATGTCCATCAAGTCAGTGATGCCATCCAACCATTTCATCCTCTGTCATCTCCTTCTTCTCCTGCCTTCAACCTTTCCCAGCAACAGTGTCTTTCCCAGTGAATCAGTTCTTTGCATCAGGTGTATTGGAGTTTCAGTTTCAGCATCAGTCCTTCCAATGAATATTCAGGACTTATTTCCTTTAGGATGACTGGTTGGATCTCCTTGCAGTCCAAGAGACTCTCAAGAGTCTTCTCCAACACCACAGTTCAAAAGCATCACTTCTTCCACGCTCAGCTTTCTTTATAGTCCAACTCTCACATCCACACATGACTACTGGAAAAACCATAGATTTGACTAAATGGACCTTTGTAAGTAAAGTAATGTCTCTGCTCTTTAATATGCTATCTAGGTTGGTCATAACTTTTCTTCCATGGACAAGTGTCTTTTAATTTCATGGCTGCAGTTACCATCTGCAGTGATTTTGGAGCCCCCATAAAGAAAATCTGCCATTGTTTCCACTGTTTCCCCATCTATTTGACATGAAGTGATTGGACTGGATGCCATGATCTTAGCTTTCTGCATGTTGAGTTTCAAGTCAACTTTTTCACTCTCCTCTTTCACTTTCATCAAGAGGCTCTGTAGTTCTTCACTTTCTGCCATAAGGGTGGTGTCTTCTGCATATCTGAGGTTATTGATATTTCTCCCAGAAATCTTGATTCCAGCTTGTGCTTCATCCAGCCCGGCATATCACATGATGTACTCTGCATATAAGTTAAACAAGCAGGGTGACAATATACAGCCTTTCCTGATTTGGAACCACTCTGCTGTTACATGTCCAGTTCTAACTGTTGCTTCTTGACCTGCATACAGATTTCTCAAGAGGCATGTCAGGTGGTCTGGTGTTCCCATCTCTTTAAGAATTTTTCAGTTTCTTGGGACCCACACAAAGGCTTTGGTGTAGTCATAGAGCAAAAGTAGATGTGTTTCTGGAACTCTCCTACTTTTTCCATGATCCAATGGATGTTGGCAGTTTGATCTCTGGTTCCTCTGCCTTTTCTAAATCCAACTTGAACATCTGGAAGTTCATGGTTTGTGTACGGTCGAAGCCTGGCTTGGAGAATTTTAAGCATTATATTGCTAGCATGTGAGGTGAGTGAAATTGTGCGGTAGTTTGACCATTCTTTGGCATTGCCCTTCTTTGAAATCAAAATGAAAACTGATCTTTTCCAGTCCTGTGGCCACTGCTGAGTTTTCCAAATTTGCTGGCATATTGAGTGCAGTGTTTTCAAAGCATCATCTTTCAGTATTTGAAATAGCTTAACTGGAATTTGACCACCTAACTTAGCTTTGTTCATAGTAATGCTTCCTAAGGCCCACATTCCAGGATGTCTGGCACTAGGTGAGTGATGAAGATCTTTTTTGTATAGTTCTTCTGTGTATTCTTGCCACCTTGTCTTAATATCTTCTGCTTCTGTTATGTCCATACCATTTCTGTCCTTTATTATGCCCTTTATTTTTTATGCCTTTTATTTATTATGTCCTTTATTCTGTCCTTTATTCGTATTTATCTTTGCATGAAATGTCCCCTTGGTATCTCTAATTTTCTTGAAGAAATCTCTAGTCTTTCCCATCCCATTGTTTTCCTCTATTTCTTTGCAATGACCACTGAGGAAGGCTTTCTTATATCTCCTTGCTATGCTTTGGAACTCTGCATTCAAATGAGTATATCTTCTCCTTTCTCCTTTGCCTTTAGCTTCCTTTCTTTTCTCAGCTATTTGTAAGGCCTCCTCAGACAACCATTTTGCCTTTTTTGCATTTCTTTTTCTTGGGAATGATCTTGATCACTGCCTCCTATACAATGTCACAAACCTTTGCCCATAGTTCTTCAGGTACTGTATCAGATCTAATCCCTTTAATCAATTTGTCACTTCCACCATATAATTGTAAGGGATTTGATTTAGGTCATACCTGAATGATCTAGTGGTTTTCTCTACTTTCTTCAACTTAAGTCTGAATTTGGCAATAAGGAGTTCATGATCTGAGCCACAGTCAGCTCTGGTCTTGTTTTTGCTGACTGTATGTAGCTTCTCCATCTTTGGCTGCTAAGAATATAATCAATCCATTTTTGGTATTGACCATCTGGTGATGCCCATGTGTGTAGAGTCTTATCTTGTGTTTTTGTAAGAGGATGTTTGCTATGAACAGTTCGTTCTCTTGGCAAAACTCTGTTAGTCTTTGACCTGCTTCATTCTGTACTCCAAGGCCAAATTTGCCTGTTACTCCAGGTATCTCTTGACTTCCTACATTTGCATTCCAGTCCCCTGTAATGAAAAGGACATATTTTTGGGGTGCTAGTTCTAGAAGATCTTGTAGTTCTTCATAGAACCTGTCAACTTCAGTTTCTTCAACATTACTGATTGGGGCATAGACTTGGATTACTGTGATATTGAATGGTTTGCCTTAGAAACGGCCAGAGATCATTCTGTCATTTTTGAGACTGCATCCAAGCACTGCATTTCAGACTCTTTTGTTGACTATGATGACTACTCCGTTTCTTCTAAGGGATTCTTGCCCACAGTAGTAGATATAATGGTCATCTGAGTTAAATTCACCCATTCCAGTCCTTTTTGGCTCACTGATTCCTAAAATGTCAATGTTCACTCTTGCCATCTCCTGTTTGACCACTTCCAATTTACCTTGATTTGTGGACCTAACATTCCAGCTTCCTATGCAATATTGCTCTTTACAGCATTGGAATTTACTTCCATCCCCAGTCCACAACTGCGTGTTGTTTTTAATTTGGCTCTGTCCCCTCATTCTTTCTGGAGTTACTTTTCCACTGATCTCTAGTAGCATATTCGGCACCTACTGAGCTGGGAAGTTCATCTTTCAGTGTCCTATCTTTTTGCCTTTTCATACTGTTCATGGGGTTCTCAAGGCAAGAATACCGAAGTGGTTTGCCATTCCCTTCTCTAGTGGACCACATTTTGTCAGAACTATCCACCATGATACGTCCATCTTGAGTGCTACACAACATAGCTCATAGTTTCATTGAGTAGACAAGGCTGTGGTCCATGTGATCAGTTTGGGTAGTTTTCTATGATTGTGGTTTTCATTCTGTCTGCCCTCTGTTGGATAAGAGGCTTATGGAAGCTTCCTGATGGGAGAGACTGACTGAGGGGGTTACTGGGTCTTGTTCTGATGGGAGTGGCCATTGTCAGTAAAACTTTAGTCATATTTTCCGTTGATGGGCAGGGCTGTGTTCCCTCCCTGTTTCTTGCCTGAGGCCAAACTGTGGTGGAGGTAATGAAGATAAACCTCCTCCTTCAAAAGGTTTCATGTGTTGGCGCACTCCATGCCCCTGACCCTGCAGCAGGCCACCACCAACCCACGCCTCCACCAAAGACTCCTGGACACCCATGGCAAGTCCGGCTCAGTCTCTTGTCAAGTCACTCCTCCTTTTACCTGGGTTTTGGTGTGCACAGATTTTGTTTGTGCCCTCCAAGAGGCTGTTTCCCCAGTCCTGTGTAAAATAAAAATATAAGCAGAAGTAATATCTGTCATTTCTAGGCTGCAGTTTTAGGAGTGAGTGTGCAATTTGCCAGACTTCCCAGGTGGTACTAGTGGTAGAGGACTCGCTTGCCATCACAGGAGATGTAAAAGATGCAGTTTGGATCCCTGGGTCAATAAGATTTCCTGGAGAAGGAAACAGCAACCCACTCCAGTATTCTTGCCTGGGAAATCCATGGACAGAGGAGCCTGGTGGGCTACAGCCTATTCGGTTGCAAAGAATCAGACACAACTGAGCAACTAACCTTCCATTCTTTCCATTGGCAAATGTACACCATAAAAATGGAGGCTCCTGTATCCTGAGTGCCTGAGTCAGGATGGTGGAGAGCAGAGCTTCCAAGCTGGCCTGTGATGGTCATAAGGAAGGGATGAGAAATAAGCATCTATTACTTTGAGGCACTGCAATTATTTAGCTGTTTGGTACTATTGAACAACTTTATTTATCATGACTCATAACTTGATCTGAGGCATTTTTGCTTGTTTTCCAATTTTTGACTATGTTCTAGATACATAAGCAATTATTATAGCCAACACTTTTTCTTTATTTTTGAAAGATTAAAACCAATTTTTGAATAAGAACTCCCAGGGCAATGAGTGGGTTCAAAGCATTCTGAACAAAGCTTTCAGTTCACTGCTTTTGGGCCTTTTGCAGTTATTTTGATGACTCTGAATACCTATTGGACTCAGGTCTAAAGGGCAACATTTCTGTACAGTGACGAGAATTTCTGTGATGCTGCCAAAGTGTTCATGGACAGAGGAGCCTGGCAGGCTACAATCCCTGCGGTTGCAGAGTCAGACACGACTGAGCAACTAACCTTCTATTCTTTCCATTGGCAAATGTACACCATAAAATTGGAGGCTACTGCATTCTGAGTGTCTGAGTCAGGATGGTGGTGAGAAGAGCTGCCAAGATGGTCTGTGATATAACTCACTTGCATTTATCATAACAGAAAATTTGTTGAGGTTTCCTTAATGAGCTCTCAACTGTCTGGGTGCTGCTTTTTGGTGGATTAGCTTCCCCAAGACAGAGTGCTTCAAAAGGCAGAAGAGCTAGAAATATTCCATGGTATAGCCACAACATACTCTGTCCCAAGAGTGGTGGCAAAGGGACTCCAGTCCCACCCAATTTCCTAAACCTGTGTGCATTGCAACCTAAAAATCCACACCAATCTGAAAGCATATGGATGCCATTTATTTCATTTCCTTTGCAGAAGAGTACTTTGGGAAACACTTCTCTCTTTCCCCACCCCTCTGTCTTATCATTTGAAGGCTACAGAGGAATTAAATTCATCTTGAAGGAGTGTTTATGAATTAGATTGTGACCATTACTTAAATGATTAAATACTCAAGAGAGATAATGCAACCCAGAGACCATGTCACAAGAGGGAACTGTGGTTATCGTCAATTACTGTTCATTTGCTATAAACATGGCTATGAGCCAACCTTGGAGGGGAAATGTGCAGTTGGTAAATGACGTATTTGGCATCTCCATCTGTTTCTTTCCTTACTCCTTTAGCATTTGTTCTGGATTCATTATGCTTCTCTGAGCACTAAACTCCAATCATATAAGGACCTCACAAACTTCTTCCCAATCTGAGGACACAGTCCCATGTCTCTCATCATATTAGGGCATCATTGCAGAGCTACAGCCAGAGTACTAAGGAATCACATCTCTGAAAAAGATTCTAGTCTCCAGAAAAAAGTCCAGGATAGGTTTGGAAGATGTTAGCAGTTTTCTCAAGCTTACTTAGTGCTTTCAGATGAATAAAGCATAGCACTGTTATAGGTCACCAATTAATTATATATGGATTTTGGATATTAGAGGATGGTCAATCATGAAGAACCTTTTGGACTTAGGGCTATTAAAGAGCCTATTTCTTAGTTAACACTGTAATTGACTCCACCGCATCTGTTCCACTCTGCCCACCTTGTATTGACACCATTCTGCTTGAAGAGTTAGACTCAGCTTCAGGGGTGGGACTTGCATAGTCTAAGCCAATCATAGCAATCCTATTTCACTTAATATTATTGATAGTGTTGGGTGCTTAGTCATGTCTGACTCTGCAACCCGCAGACTGTAGCCCACCAGGCTCCTCTGTCCATGGGATTTCCCAGCAAATATACTGGAATGGGTTGCCATTTCCTCCTCCAGGGGATCTTCCCAACCCAGAGATCAAACTTCCGACTCCTACATCTCCTGCATTGAAAGTGGATTCTTTACCTCTAAGCCACCATTACTCAACTCTATTCCACTAACCCTGGCAAATATCTCAGGGATTAGCCAGTTAGCATAAAGCTTTATTCAGGAGCATGCAAATCACCTAACTCAAGGCAGTAGATGGAGGAAGTTCTAGCCAATAACCCCTGGTCGATGAGGTATATGAACCAAGTAAGTTGTGTCACTTCCAAGTCAAATATTCAATTGCCAGCATAAGGAATTTGGGTGTTTTGTTCTCTCTGCTGTAGTGCATTGCTGAGTTCCTACATGAAAGACCGTAAACCAAAAAGCCTTTAGAGGTGAAACAGACTTAAGACGAATGAGAAACAAAACTTTTGTCATTAAGTACTGAGACTTGGGATCTCTTTGTTACTGTAGAAATAGGCTGCATCTATGGTAAAAACTTAACAGTTGCAAGGCAGAAGGTGAGGAAATTGATATCAGTTTAGCAGGATATTGATCCATTTTATGGCCGTGACAAAATAATTGGCAAAACTGTTATACAGTCAATGTACTTGTGGATCTATAAGAAGCGGTTGGAAAACAGGTCACCAGTAGTAGTTCACAGTGATTGCTGTTGGCTGCTATTGACAAGTCATTATGAGAGAAATAAACTCAGGAAAGAACCGATTTTAAATTCAATTTTAAAGCAGAATTTAAAGGGAAAAGATGAAATTCAGAAATTCAAAACCAGGCTGGGTTGGAAAAGGCACCTGCTTATTATCTCCAAACAGTAAAAGTAAAATCAAAAATTATGATTGTCAAAAATGTCCAGTGAAATTTTCATGTGATTAGCTGTCTTCAGGGCAAACATTAGACTAAAGACGGGATGTCTTTTACTTACATAAATTTTCTCAGTGAAAAGATTGCATTCGAGGTGAGGCTTTGCCACAGAAGCTCTACAACCTCAAAACGGGTCCATAGTCAATCAAAAGAAACATGTCTATAACTGAGAAAATGATGAAATACAGTTGATATGAAAACTAAGTCTCAAATGAACTGAGTTCCTGGCTACTGGTCCACAGAGCTAACTTAAATAGACAAGAAACCTACTAAGACTTTTAGGAAGTTGTACCATAAGTGTAGACTGAAGTAGTCCATGTTTAGTCAAACTTGACAACCAAACTTTTACCAGCAAGAAAGAGAAAGATACAAAGACTGCTTCGAGCCAGAAGGACTGAGGAAGAGTGAAAGGAAGACTTGCCAGAGAGTGGAGCCAGATGGCACAATGAAAAATGAATTTGGGAGCTCCCCTTAGATTGCAGAGTTGGGAACTAATTAAAGAGCATTCCACACTACAGAAGAATTCTAATCAATATCTTTCAAATGCTTTAGGATTGCTATGGATTAGTGATTTCTGGGTGTCTTCCATTCTTCCTCTTTCTAACTGTGAATGTTTATTGCTGCTATCCTGTCCTTGTTCCACTAACATGTAATATATGCTGATTGTGTGATGGTGGGCACTGGGAGTGCAGGGTGTAATATATTTGATTAGTTTAAAGGTTTCTAGGAAAGACTGGCAGAAACAATAATGCTAACCAAATATTTTATGAGCTTTTCTACACTTTCCAGGCCTGTTGCAGTTAGACAAGGCCATATAACCTGTTCTGCTTCTATAAGGAATGTATTTATTTCATTTCTAAAATAAAGTAGTTAATTGATAGAGTAGGAGGATACAGTGTTATCTGCTTAGAGACTAAGAAAGCCTCATTTTGACCTGGGGAGTTATGGCATTGAAACAGTCACCATATAGAAAGTATTTGCCATAAAAAGTTATCATGAAGTCAGTAAATCTATCATAGTTTTCACATGAACTTAAAAAAAATTGTCATTGTATTTATCTACTGGAGTTCAGGGTCTTCCATTGTTCTTGTTTCCTTTTTATTGATTTGAATACAGCATCATTGATTAGGGTTTCCTAGGTGGCACAGAAACACGGTTTCAATCCCTGGGTCAGGAAGATCTCCTGGAGAAGGAAATGGCAACCCACTCCAGTATTCTTGCCTGGAGAACTCCATGGACAGAGCCTAGCAGTCCATGGGGTTGCAAAGATTTGGACACAACTTAGTGGCTGAACAAAAATGGAATAGTTTCTCTAGAGAATCTTGACTAATGCAGAGAATAATTACTTTAAACGTATCCATCCCACCTTCTTCCATGTCCTCCCCCTCTATCATAGAAAATGGTTTTAAAAACTACATTTTCAAGAATGCTTTATAGCTAAAATTTAGTTATGAGTGAGAGACTATTAATATGTTGCACTTGCAGTATTTTTGACAGAGTGAGGAAAAATCTTGCTTCAAATAAGGTCTAACAGAGACAGAATATTTTTCAGTTGGTTCTTCTGCATTCCTGTGTCTAGTAACTGAAACACTAAAAGACAGCTGTTTTTCTAGCAGCTGCAACAAACTATCTTCGTCTCTGTATCGAAATCACTGTGATACAACTCTAAAGTCCAGGTGCCTCTCTAACAATTACCTCTCTAGCCTTTCGACAGTTTTCTAAGGACTGATTCCATTCTGCTTGATATATCTAGGGAAATTTCTGTTTCCTGCATTAAACCTACCTGGTAAAATAATGCCATATTTAATAAGTTACTAAATTCAAAGGAAAATTAGGATCAGTTATGGTAGATGCTAAGCTACTGTAATATATAGAGACTAAAGCATAGTTAAGGAAAAAAGAAAAATTTATTGCTCTTTTGTGTAACAGTCCAGTGAGTGTGAGTGCTAAATCGCTTCAGTTATTATCTGACTCTGCAACCCTATGGACTGTAGCATGCCAGGTTCTTCTGTCCATGGGATTCTCCAGGCAAGAATATTGGAGTGGATCACCATGCCCTCCTCCAGGGGATCTTCCCAACCCAGGGATCGCATTTGCGTATCTCTTGCATTGGCAGGTGAGTTCTTTACCATTAGCACCACCTGGGAAGCCCAAATAATCCAGAGATATGTAAATTATTTTATTATGTGGATAATGCATGTGCATGCATATTATCAAAAAGGTATAATCTTCCATTAGGAAAATTGTGCTTCTTCTTGTCAAACATTTTGCAAACAAGTTTTGGAGTTGTGCCTATAGAAGCTGTACACTTGAATATTGTAGAGGACAGTTGGTACCTATACATCCGGAAAGGGCTTCCAATGCTGTATTAATATGTTAAATCAAATCAAAGGAATAAAAATAAAATGAAGAGGAGAAATTCTTTTGGAAGAAGAGTTTGGTCAAACATAAAGTGCAACACATACTCTTCTCATGCTAAGATTTTTGGGACCCAACTTAGACTTCAAGGAATTTATTAGATGACAAAACTAAAAATTCCAGGGATAAACATGGCTTCAAGCAAAGCTCAGTTTGGGATCTCAAATGCTGTCATCAGTACTCAGTTTTGTTCTTTCTATTTCAGTTTTCTTTTTCTCTCTTGCTGTGTTGTCTAGTCGCTAAGTCGTGTCCAACCCTTTTGCAACCTCATGAACTGTAGTACACCAGGCTCTTCTGTTCATGGACTTTTCCAGGCAAGAACGCTGGAGTGGGTTGCCATTTCCTCCTCCAGGGGATCTTCCTGATCCAGGAATCAAACTTGTGTCTCCTGCATTGCAGGTGGTTTCTTTACCCCGAGCCACCAGGGAAGCCCATTCTCTCTTGAGTTTATAAGAAATCAACATCTCAAAAATGACACAGTCAATTCCATCTTCTCAGCTACTCAAGAAGGGGCAAACTCTCCTTTTCTAATAGAAGTCCTAAAACTGAGGCTCACAAAAATTAATCAGAATAAGGTCATGAAATTTTTCCTGAGGCATATTCTAGGCATGGCTAAAACAATCTGATTTGGTGATATTTCTACTTTGAAGAAGAGGATAAACTCAGCTCTAACAAAACACTGTATTGGATGACTCTGGGCAACTAAGGTCTTTCCCAGTGAAAAATAGGATTTCTTACAGGAAGCGGAAAGCCTCATTATCAAGCAGGTAATAATGTTTTGATGCCCATCTCCAGTTAGACCCTTGTTAACATTTCAATTATATAAATTATGTACTTAAAGTTGGGGCTTCTAATTTTATGAGTTAATTATTAGCATCAACTTTAGTAATCTTATTGAATAAAAAACTTTTCTACACCAAACATAGAAAACAGCACATAATGGGTACATGTTAGACATCTGTTGTGTAAGTGGGGTTTCATTTTTTTTTCTATTTCTTTTTTTTTTTTTCCATTTATTTTTATTAGTTGGAGGCTAATTACTTTACAATATTCTAGTGGTTTTTTTTGTGCTCGGGCCTGGTGGGGTTTCATTTACCAGTTAATTTATCAGCTATCTACTGCCACATAAAAATACCCCAAACATTATCGTTTGAAATAGTAGCTATTTGTTTGCTCAAGATTCTGTGGGTCAGCTTTCAGGTGGGCCAACTCACCTCTATTGTTAACTGGACTCAGTTATGCATTTGTAGTGAGTTCTCAACTGGCAGATATGTTTCAACAGTTGTGACTTTTTTTTCCTGGCTGGTCTCAGAGGACCTTGCTCACACGCCTGGATTTTTCTGGAACGATAAAGGATGACTGACCCACACATCTGTCGTCAACATGCAGACTGCGGCCACACCACAGTCATTCTGCTGTCTTTTACTTCATAGTGACAGTTTAAAAAGTATTGAAACAAGGACAGCTCCAGTGCACAAACACTTTTAAGGCTCTTGTTAACTCAGTGTTTGTCAAAATCCCATTGGCTAATGTAAATCACAAGTAATGGAAAGATAGACTCTGCCTCTTGATAAGAGGAGCTGAAAAATCTGATGGCCATGTTATCTTTCATTTTACCAAAGTTCAGCTATGTTCACAACTATTTGCATTTCTCCTATCTACAAATAAGTTACTGTCTTCAAAGGCTCCAAAAATGTCTTCATAAATTTTGCCATCAGGCTCAAAAACTAATATTTGGTAATCAGTATCTGGTCTAAGATGGATATGGTTTCTAAGATTCAGTGACATGTAAACTAGAAAGTAAATTACTTGCCCTTATTCTGCTCATGGACAAAACAGTCATATTAGATGCTCCCATTTCAAAAAAGGACTTCCCTAGTAGCTCAGCTGGTAAAGAACCCGCCTGCAATTCAGAAGACCCTGGTTTGATTCCTGGGGGGGAAGATCCACTAGAGAAGGGATAGGCCACTCCAGTATTCTTGGGCTTCCCTGGTGGCTCAGCTGGTAAAGAATCTGCCTGCAATGTGGGAGACTTGGGTTCAATCCCTGGGTGGGGAAGATCCCCTGGAGAAGGGAACAGCTACCCACTCCAGTATCCTGGCCAGGAGAATTCCATGGACTGTATAATCTATGGGGTCACAAAGAATCAGACACAACTGAGCGACTTTCACTTTCATTTCAAAAAAAGAAGGAATAAAAATTACTGGTCCATAGCAGTTGTGAAATTAAGCCAGGCATGTAGTATTGGGTGACATTACTCTGGGGACAAAGCGTTCCTTGAATAAAACAGGCATTTGCTCCTTGAAGAGCAAATTCCCAAGTCTACTTTTCTCCATACTTTTCATTTCTGCCCTCAGAGTCATCCTTCCTTTTTAAAAAAGGAATAACCAGGTAGCTTGCTCAACCTGCTTTCTACCTCTGAAAAGTTTGGGACCAAAACATTTTCCAATTTGAATTAACTCTCTCACTTTTAATACAAGTGATAGTTCTTAAATTGTCACATTTAAAAAAAAAATCCATGGGTTTCCTATGAATTCACAAAAAACATATCCACATTTCTAATGTCATATCAGCTAAAATAAGTGACATGACCAAACCCAGATTTAAAAGATGGAAGAATAGTTTCTAACTCTTGATGGAAGGAGTTGCATATTTTTATGGCTGTCTCATTAAATCCACCACAAAATAGGAGGTTTAAATATTTGCTAGAAAATGCTCATCTTTATTTCCAGAAGTAAAAATGCTAGCTTGTAATATTAAGCCCCTGATTCTTTATGTTCATTGACTTTTCCACCAAATAAACTTACTGCCAGTTAGCAACTGGCATTAAGTTAAATCAGGCAAATGAAAGAAAAAAAAAAAAAAAAAAAACACGTGGGGTGTATAAAATGATTAGACATGAAACCCACAAAAGAATAGTTTCCCATATCCTTTTCCTTAGATATGGTCTCTAAAAGTCCTAGGAACAACATCAAAAATCCCAGAATTCTGAACTTAGCATTAATACTGACTTCAAAGTTTGGGTTTAAAATGATTTACATGCAATTACAAACTAATCCAAAGATAGCCTTGTAGACCTTGTCACTATCATAAGACATAACAGTTCCTTACTCTTGGAGTAAAAAGGAGCATTTCTCTGCCTCTCAGGTGGCTCAGATGGTGAAGAATCCACCTGCAATGTGGGAGACCTGGGTTGGATCCCTGCGCTGGGAAGATCCTCTGCTGGAGGGCATTGGAACCCACTCTTTCCATTGCTTGTGATTTACATTAGCCAATGGGATACTGACAAACACTATATTAGCAAGAGCCTTACAAGCGTTTACACTGGGGCTTTTCTTGCTTCGATGCTTTTTAAACGGTCACCATAAAGTGAAAGACAGCAGGATGACTGTGGTCAGAGGAGCCTGGTGGGCTACAGTCCATGGGGTCACAAAGAATTGAACACCACTGAGAATCTAAGCACACAGCACAGTGTTAGTATTATATTGCATTTCATCTAGGATACTGAAATTCATTGCTGTAAAGTTGTTAGAAAGGACAGTGGAAATTTCTGAAAGCCAATACATGTTTCCAAGTCTATCATTAAAGGTCAGCATGCTTATACAGTTTCTATAGAAACCATATTTCAATAATTCAGTATCTCAAATAAAATCACCTTGAAGCAAACTAAAAATATTCTATATATTGTATTATAGGACATAAGATTTAAAACAATGATTCAATGAAATAAAAATGTAAAATGCCTCATTTTTCCTAAGTTGCTTAGTAGATCATAGGAACTATAAATTTTTTTTTTTTTATAATTTGATAAACATTACAATTGCTTCTTTCTAGTCCCTCAATGCAATGTATTTTCTATCTTCAGACATGGGGTGGGAGAGGAGGTATGTAACTATAAGAATGGAGGCACAGTTGTATGGAAAACTCAGTCTTCCTTCTGAAAGTTCATACTCAAGAAATCTACATATAATAATTTGAATAATTTATTAAGAACTTTATCAATTCAAAACACTTGAACTTAACACATACTTAGTCATTGGTAGACCCTATATTGGGTTCTGGGAATGAGGTTGTCATATTAGCATTTTATGGCATTTAATTTAATTGCCTAATAAAATAAAGGTTACAAACAAAACTCTACACATGAATATTTACCATAGCCTTGCTAATAATTACCAAAACTTGGAAGAAGCCAAAATATTATCTAGTAGATGAATGGATACATGTGGTACATCCAGAGAATTGAATATTATTCAACACTAAAAGTAAATGAGATATCAAGTCATACATGAAAAGACATGGGAGAGCTTTAAAGGCATATTTAGGAAGAAGTCAGTCAGAAAAGGCTACATAGTATATTACTCCAACTATATAACATTATGAAAAAGACAAAACTGTGGAAGCAGTAAAAGGATTAGCCAACAGCTAGAGGAAGGGCTAGAGAGTAATAGGCAGAGCACAGAAGGCTTTTTTTAAAGCAGTGAAAATACTCGGAATGATAACCATAGCGATGGATAACGTGTCATCATATATTTGTTCAGACACATAGAATGTAGAACACCAGGAATGAACCATAATTTAAACTGTGGACTTTGAACAATTACGGTGTGTTAGTGTAGATCTTTCCATTTTAACAACTGTACCACTCTGGTAGGTATGTTGATAATGGGGGAGGTGATGGCACGTGTTGGGGCAGGAGGTTTGGGGGGAATCGCTGTGCCTTCCTCTCATGTTTGTTTGAAGCTAAAATTGCTCCAATGAAAACAATTTTTAAAAAGAGACAGGAGGATGGGAAAGAATGCAAAAAAAAAAAAGAGAGAGAGAGAAGAAAGGAAAGGAGGAAGGCAGGATATTATGCTTAGTTTCAAATGTTCATTAAAAATAACCTGATATAAAACTTAATTCTGTTTTTTTAATGCTATGCACCTGAAACTAATACATTGGCAACCAACTATAATATAAAATAAAAAGTTTAAAAAGGAAAAAAGAATATGTGATTTCAGTATTATTGATAACTAAAATTTAGACAGTTTCTGTCTTTCTTAAAAAAGTTAAAACCCTCTGCTAAAATACATGCCTGTTAGAAACAATTGTTAAGACAATGAGAAACAGAAAATTCTATTGCAATTTAGAGAATGGAGCGATGTGTAGTAGAGGAGAAGACATTTGTGCTGGGCCTTGGAATATACATAGAAAAATGTGATATTCCAATAAGTGGATTCAACAACTTTTCTTTCCTAACTTTAGTATATCTTTATTTTAAACCACTTTAAAACTGAGCCCATTATAGCAGTTTAACTTCACAACCAGGATAGAGAACTGAGACTATCTGGGTCACCATGACTCAATTATTTCTTCTATGAAATTCTTCTCCAGGAAGATAACTTCTCCAAGAAATAACTCTATTATTTGTTTCCAGAAAATCCATAAACACATTATCTGGATAAAGAGCTTTCCAAGTAGAATACCCATCTGGGCAAAGAGCTTGCTTACCGAACAACAGAGTCTCATCTAATATTTCCTCACCAATCCTATCCCATGATCTCGTGGGCTTTGCCCAGTTGCCATCAGTACTTGTGCTGGTTAATTCTAAGTGTCAGTTTGACTGGGCTAAGGAATGCCCAGGTGGTAAGGCATTCTTTCTGGGTATGTCTTTGAGAGTGTTTCCAAAAACTATTAACATTTGAATCTGTAGACTGAGTAAAGATCATCTTCATCAATGTGGGTAGACATCATCCAATCTATTCAGAGCTCAAATAGAACAAAAAAGGGAGAAAAGAAGGATTTTCTCTCTTTTCTTTATATGTGTGGACCCAGTAGCTCAGTGGTGTCTGACTGTTTGTGACCCCACAGACTGTACCCTGCCAGGCTCCTCTGTTCATGGGATTTTACAAGCAAGAATACTGGGGTAGATTGCCATTCCCTACTTTAGGGGATCTTCCCAACCCAGGGACTGAAACTATATCTCTTGAGTCTCCTACATTGAAGGGCTGATCACCATTTGCACCCCCTGGGAAGCCCTTCTTTAGATGAAACATTCACCTAATAATTTATTGATTCTAGCCTTGCTTAGTCAACAGGTCATGCTGGTAGATTTGTGGAAGAGTGAACTTTTGACAGTCTTCGGGGATCTACTAACATTCAGACACTGTTGCCATCATGGATCAACATTCACTCAGAGAGTCCATTCTCTAAGGATATGGAACTTTCCACTGAGGGCTGTCATGACCCAGTGATGCTCTTTTTCCTGACATAGGTCCATGGACAGAAGAGCCTGAAGGGCTAGAGTCCATGGGGTCGCAAAGAGTCGGACACAACTGCGTGACTAATGTTTTCACACTTTTTTGTTAACTCTAGAGCCATTGATACTATTGTTAAATACTGTTGGTTAAAATTTGATTATACAACAGGATTGTGCCTCCATCAAGATGAAATAGATGCATTTTCCCCTTTTCCTCCTATTAAATACAGCTAAAACCTGGAACAAAATGTGATCTACTGGAGAAAGGAATGGCAAACCACTTCAGTATTCTTCCCTTGAGAACCCCATGAACTGTATGAAAATCAAAAAGATATGACACTGAAAGATGAACTCCCCAGGGTGGTAGGTGCCCAATATGCTATTGGAGAGGAGTGAAGAAATAACTCCGGAAAAAATGAAGGGATGGAGCCAAAGCAAAAACAACACCCAGTTGCAGATGTGACTGGTGATAGAAGCAAGGTCCAATGCTGTAAAGAACAATATTGCATAGGATCCTGCAATGTTAGGTTCATGAATCAAGGTAAATTGGAAGTGGTCAAACAGGAGATGGCAACAGTGAATGTCGACATTTTAGGAATCAGTGCACCAAAAAGGACTGGAATGGGTGAATTTAACTCAGATGACCATTATATCTACTACTGTGGGCAAGAATCCCTTAGAAGAAATGGAGTAGCCCTCATGTCAACAAAAGAGTCTGAAATGCAGTACTTGGATGCAATGTCAAAAATGACAGAAAGATCTCTGGCCGTTTCCAAGGCAACCCATTCAATATCACAGTAATCCAAGTCTATGCTCCAAGTAATGCTGATGAAACTGAAATTTAATGGTTCTGTGAAGCCCTACAAGATCTTCTAGAACTAACATCCCAAAAAGATGTCCTCTTCATTAAAAGGGGACTGGAATGCAAAAGTAGGAAGTCAAGAGATACCTAGAGTAACAGGTAAATTTGGCCTTGGAGGACACAATGAAGCAGGTCAAAGGCTAACAGAGTTTTGCCAAGAGAACACACTGGCCATAGCAAACACCCTCTTCCAACAACACAAGAGAAGACTCTACACATGGACATCACCAGATGGTCAATACCAAAATCAGATTGATTATATTCTTTGCAGCCAAAGATGGAGAAACTCTATACAGTCAGCAAAAACAAGACTGGGAACTGACTGTGGCTCAGATCATGAACTCCTTATTGCCAAATTCAGACTTAAATTGAAGAAAGTAGGGAAAACCACTAGACCATTCAAGTATGACCTAAATCAAATCTCTTGTGATTATACAGTGGAAGTGACAAATAGATTAAAGGGATTAGCTCTGATAGAATGCCTGAAGAACTATGGATGGAGGTTCATGACATTGTATAGAAGGCAGTGATCAAGACTATCCCCAGGAAAAAGAAATGCAAAAAGGCAAAATGGTTGTCTGAGGAGGCCTTACAAATAGCTGAGAAAAGAAGAGAAGCTAAATGCAAAGGAGAAAAAGAAATATATATCCATTTGAATGCACAGTTTGAAAGAATAGCAAGGAGAAATAAGAAACCCTTCCTCAGTAATCATTGCAAAGAAATAGAGGAAAACAATGGAATGGGAAAGATTAGAGATCCCTTCCAGAAAATTAGAGATTATCAAGGGAACATTTCATGCAAAGATGGGCACAACAAAGGACAGAAATGGTATGGACCTAACAGAAGCAGAAGATATTAAGAAGAGGTGGCAAGAATACACAGAAGAACTATACAAAAAAGATCTTCATGACCCATATAACCACGATGGTGCTATCACTCACCTAGAGCTAGACATCCTGGAATGCAAAGTCAAGAGGGCCTTAGGAAGCATCACTACAAACAAAGCTAGTGGAGGTGATAGAATTTCAGTTGAGCTATTTCAAATCCTAAAAGCTGATGCTGTGAAAACACTGCACTAAATTGCCAGCAAATTGGGAAAACTCAGCAGTGGCCACAGAACTGGAAAAGGTCAGTTTTCATTCCAATCCCAAAGAAAGGCAATGCCAAAAAATGCTCAAACTACCACACAATTGCACTCATCTCACACACCAGCAAAGTAATGGTCAAAATTCTCCAAGCCAGGCTTCAACAGTATGTGAATTGTGAACTTCCAGATGTTCAAGCTGGATTTAGAAAAGGCAGAGGAACTAGAGACCAAATTGCCAATACCCATTGGATCATTGAACAAGCAAGTGAATTCCAGGTAAACATCTTACTTCTGCTTTATTGGCTATGCCAAAGTCTTTGACTGTGTGGATCACAACAAAAGTCTTTGACTGTGTGGAAATTTCTGAATGAGATGGGAATACCAGACCACCTGGCCTGCCTCCTGAGAAATCTGTATGCAGGTCAAGAGGCAACAGTTAGAACTGGACATGGGAAAGACTGGCTCCAAATTAGAAAAGGAGTACATCAAGGCTATATATTGTCACCCTGCTTATTTAACTTATAAGCAGAGTAAATCATGAGAAATGTTGGGCTGGATGAAGCACAAGCTGGAATCAAGATTGCCGGGAGAAATATCAATAACCTCATATACGCAGAAGACACCACCCTTATGGCAGAAAGCGAAGAACTAAAGAGCCTCTTGATGAAAGTGAAAGAGGAGAATGAAAAAGTTGGCTTAAAACTCATCATTCAGAAAGCTAAGATCATGGCATCTGGTTCCATCATTTCATGGAAAATAGACGGAGATATAATAGAAACAGTGAGAGACTTTACTTTAGGAGGCTCCAAAATCACTGCAGGTGGTGACTGCAGCCATGAAATTAAAAGACGCTTGCTCCTTTGAAGAAAAACTATGACCAACCTAGACAGCATGTTAAAAAGCAGAGACATTACTCTGCCAACAAAGGTCTGTCTAGTCAAAGCTATGGTTTTTCCAGTAGTCATATATGGATGTGAGAATAGGACTATAAAGAAAGCTGAGCACTGAAGAATTGATGCTTTTGAACTGTGATATTAGAGAAGACACTTGAGAGTCCCTTGGACTGCAAGGAGATCCAACCAGTCATCCTAAAGGAGATCAGTCCTAAATATTCATTGGAAGGACTGATGCTGAAGCTGAAACTCCAATGCTTTGGCCACCTGATGTGAAGAACTGACTAATTTGAAAAGACTCTGATGCTAGGAAAGATTGAAGACAGGAGGAGAAGGGGATGACAGAGGATGAGATGGTTGGATGGCATCACCGACTTGATGGACATGAGTTTGAGCAAGCTCCAGGAGTTGGTGATGGACAGGGGGGCCTGGTGTGCTGCAGTCCATGGGGTCGCGAAGAGTCGGACAGGACTGTGCCACTGAACTGAACAGAAAACCCTGAACATTACATATGTTGCAAACGTATCAACCCTCTGAAAGGTGGAGAAAAGAAACAGAATAGCCAGGGACCTCAGAATTCATAAACACCCCAGCAGTGAGTACATGGGGTTTCTTTTTGTCTCCTACAGCCCAGACTAGGTGCTGGAAAAGCTTGCCATACATATGTGATATCTATATCTATATCTATATATGCATATATACCTGTGTATATATAAAATTTTCAATTTTAGTGTTGTTTAGTTGCTAAGTCATGTCTCTGTGACCCCATGGACTATAGCCGACCAGACTCCTCTGTGCTTGGGATTTTTTAGGCAAAAATACTGGGGTGGTTGCCATTTCCTCCTCCAGGGGATTTTCCTGACCCAGAGATCAAACCCACATCTCTTATGTTTTCTCCTGCATTAGCAGGCATGTTAATATTTCAGTATAAGTCTACAAAAAGAAATCATACACGACAAATAGGAATAGAAGTTTTGCTAAGTGTATATATGCATAGTTATCTGTTCTGCAAATGGATAGCTGTAGAATACACAGTGGACATCAAACACTGGAGCAGATGTGTGAGATTCTAAGATAAATAAGAATATATTCTTCAACATGAGCTCCACAATTCTCCAGAGGCTCACAATTTAGGAAGACAGAGAAACAAGTAAGCAAATCACCTCATTTATTGAGACTTTCCTAAGTGCTGGACACTTGGCTAAAGCTAAATCCTATTTAATACTCGCAATCTTATGAATTAATTTCTCTTATTTTTATTTTGTGAAAAGGATAATTAAAGCACTGAAAAGACAAATAATTTTCAAACAATATACAATGAACAAGTAGCAGATCCAGGATTCAAGACTAAGTTTGTATGACTCCAAGTCCAAGCTTTTCACCCCATTCCATCTAGCTTCCCCTATGGTTAGGAGATAGTGGGAAAATGCAGTCAGAATCCTCATGTTTAAAAGAAGGGTTAGAAATAATCACATTTGTTTCCCACAACAATAGCACAGCACCAGGTGCATGCAGGTGCTTGATATGTATTGAATTGTGTGTAATTAAATTTAAAAGGACTGAATAAATTTAAAAGAACAGTGTATTTTCTAAACTCACTTGTTTACTATATGCCATAGAGAATCTATAAAGCATGACTCACAGAATATTTTATTTATATTCTTTTTCTCACATGCTACCTCTACTATTTTTCTTTGGGAGACTTACTGTAGCTGGTTCTCCTCCCTCACTGGTCCCAATCCTCACCCCCTCAAACCTTCCTAAATAACCTAAGACTTAATAGTCCATACTTCAGTTCTTGAGTATGCTATTAATTGCTATTTTGTGAACAAAATACATCCAATTGAACCTATTTTTTGAGAAGGAAATGGCAACCCACTCCAGTATTCTTGCCTGGAGAATCCTGTGGACAGAGGAGCCTGGTGGGCTGCCATCCATAGGGTCGCACAGAGTCAGACATGACTGAAGCGATTTAGCATGCATGAACCTATTTAGGTTTTATATTTGTTTTTAGATAGACCATGTACCACTATGTCAACACATATTTTTTATTTTCCTTTTTCAGCATTTCTGAAATTAATAATAATGTGATGGCAATTAATTTAATTAAGTTTTAAAACACCTGCTGGGTGTTTTAAGCTTTTTATGGTTCCAGAGAGTAGGGGTTAGCATGTGTGCAATATGGAAAGACTTTTATTTCTTTGCTCTCACTCTCTTTTTAAAAAATTTTTACTGCCACATCAAATTTATACTATATATTCCCATGCTATAAAAATGCCTGCTTTGCAAACTATTGCATGTGCAGTTTTATAAGGTGCACCAAAGGGTATTTCCCTTTCCTGCACCGTTTTGATAATCACTCTGCCTTAATGCATGAAGGGGCTCTTTTGTACAATGGATGTTGGAATATGTTGATAACTTTAACAGACAGTTGTTAAATTGAGCATACATTGAGACAGCAATTTGTACCAGCTATGAATACAAAGCCTTGCGTGCTACCAGAAGAAACTGACATATTTCAGGAAGGGTGATCACTCGTAATTCATCAGATATTAAATGACAAGATTGGTTTAATGCATTCTATATTTCTCATCCTGGTTGACATGCAACTATTTTACTTGTCCGAGAGTGCAAATCAAAATGGCATCTACTGCTGTGCTCACATTTCAGATCATCAAGGACTATAATAATGGAACAAATATTGTTAAATGTGCATTATTGAAACATTCACTTGCATCTTCATCACCATAATTAAATTAGTTGAAAGCATGCAATGGGATCATGGCATGATACTAAGTGCTTCAGGTCTTTCATGGAACTATACCAACATCTACAAGTTGAGAAGTTATAACAATTTGAATTAACAAATGCCTGCATCAATATTCACCATCCAATCTGACTTGGTAAATACACCACGGAAGTCCTTCCCTGGTGGCTCCGATGGTAAAGAATTTGCCCACAATGTGGGAGGCCCAGGTTCAATCCCTGGGTAGGGAAGATTCCCTGGAGAAGGGAATGGCAACCCACACCAGTTTTCTTGCATGGAGAAGTCCTTGAAAAGAATTCCATGGTGGGCTATAGTCCTTGGGGTAACAAAAAGTTGAACATGGCTGAGCGACTAACTATTTTACTTTTTATGGAACTCTTTAAGCACTGGAATGGAGTCTTGTGGTTTATACTTCTGTTCATAAAAGATAAGCACACTCCTCCAAAGATGAAAATAGTGAAAAGACAGTCAAGAGTGCTAAAAGCCATAAGATGATAAATTGTGCACTCTATTGTTCCTAAGATTATGGGCAGCTCAGACTACTAATACCAGCCCCAATAGCATCCCCAATGTTGGAGGAACTCATCCCCGATAGTCCTCCCTGCCAGAGACCATTTTGTCTTTGCTTATGTGTATTTCACTGCTTATAATTACTGTCCTTTCTCTACCTGGTAGGATTTTACTCATTATCTAAGTACTGTCCATGGGAAACAGTAACTGACTTGAGAGCAGAAACATGCTTTACTTATCCTTTATAGCCCCGGTCCTCAGAGAATGGCATATATAGCATGCTTATAACAAATGTTTATTGAATAAATAATCTGAATCAGGCAAACATGGGCTTGAATTCCAGCTGCAGATTTCACTAACTGAGACTGAGTAAAACAGTTGAAATTTCTGAGCTTCAGTCTTCTAAATTGTAAAATCGGGAAAATCAAATTTATCTCTTCATAATTTTATGGGATATCTATATTAAATACTTAGTGTAGCCTAAAAATGGGATTTCCTTTTCCTTTCCCATTGTTCCTCTTTTTGTTCTTCTCTTCTTGGGTTTGTTTGTCTTTCCCCCAATTTGCTCTTGAGTTTTTTTTTTTCTTTCTTTCTCAAATTCCCAGAGTCAGTCCAAAAGATGTGGCTACCTCCCTTTGATATATAATGTATAGTGTTTGTTCCATCTTGGACTTCCTAACTGGTACCTCTCATTATGAGAGGTGGATTTCAGATGAAAAAATCTTGCAAAACACAATTTATTAAAAATTTTGTTTGTAGAGCACAGACCTGTAATAGTAATAAAAACACTTTGATGTTCTGAGTGTGGATTTGCAAATTTCATGCCTCTTAAAGCAGTAAATGAAAGCATTGTTTTGATACCCACCCTAAAGAAAATCTGAATTATCTGCTAGATTTTTTTAAAATAATTTTCCCAAAATCATTGTCATATAGAAAAGAAACTAGAGAACATAAGCTAAGAAATGAAAAATGAGAGGATAGTTAGCAATGCATAGTTATTTAATAAATGTACTATGCTATTTTCTGGATTTTATTATATTTGTAATATTTTTTTAAATTTCCAATCTGATGTATTTTTTCTTTCAAAATAAGTATTCCTTTTCATACTGAATTTTGTATTTTTTTTTAAATAAACAGTACAAAACTCTATTAGCTTCAGCGTTCACCAATAAATGGAGAAGGAAATGGCAACCAACTCCAGTATTTCTAGCCTGGAAAATTCCACGGACCGAAGAGCCTGTCAGGCTACAGTCCATGAGTTCGCAAAGAGTAGGACATGTCTGGGTGCACACACATGTGACCAATAAAACCTGGATTCAATCTTATGCAAACTTTAAATTCTTCATTTATAGCCTGTCTTCTAAATTGGGTGGAGAAAGCTCCACGGTACAAGAAGCCTGGCTTTCATGTTCACCTCTGTATTCAGTGTCTACACTTGAGTTCAAATTGTAGGCTTACAGACAGATAACATTTTCCATCTTTTAACATGATTACAAGGCATCTCATTATATCACAGTCCACATTGATTAGCTCCCTCAAGCTTTACTTCACATGAAACATCAAGACCAGATATATCAAATTCTAAAATATAGTTGTTCTATTGGGATGGTACTAATGCTTGCTTGCTAGAAATTATGAATTGGGAAGAAGATTGCTGCAGGATATTCAAGCATCTGCCACTTGAGGTTGTGTGGTACATCTGGGTGTGCCCCATACACAGTGAGACATAACTTCCTTGGCTTATGCTTCTTTGGCTGTGGATTACTGGGAAACAATAAGAGCAGACCAACAGCATCGCATACAGTAATTAGGAACAGAGTAGCTTGTTTTGAGATCTTCTTCTGGAAATTGTTGCAAACTGGAAGGCACACCCAAAAATCTTTCCCCTGAACTTCCCCGTCTAGTGAGAGATGACAGCTAACAGCATAATTGGCTGAGCTGCTTCAGTTTGCATTATCTTCATTTAAGAGTAAACTATCCATACTCTCCTATTAAAAGAAGCCATACAGAATTTATCCATAGAAAGCCACCATTAATGTTCATAATGATCTTCTGAACAAGGTAGAAAGAATTAACACATTTTATAGATAAGGAAATCTAGATACACAGGTTTTGTTCAAGGGCAGAAGTCTGAAAAAAAAAATACAAACATCCTTTTCAATAAATTAATGTTTTGCCATGGCTTCCTCACAATCCTATTCTCTGCCTGCTATAAAGAAAGTGCTTTTTCTGGCAAATGGTATTCCTAGCAGAAATAAATACTTTATAAATCCATTCCCTTTGAAACCTGCATTCAAGTAAAGTCACTCGTATTTTTAGAACATTTATGCGTTCTTACTCTAAAAAAATCATTTAAAGTTCTACTTATAGAGATCATATTTCTTCTTTACTGCCAAAAGATCACAAATGCCTACAAGGCAGAAAACTTCCTGTTGAACAAGGGAGATTAGATGAGGCTTTCAAGAAAAGATTAATTTGTCTATTGAAATGCAGTTGGTATTGCTTAAGCTGATGATTTTCTTAGCAGCCATTGCAAGGAAAGCAATATGACAATGTCACCAGTTTTAATAAGTGAACATTTTGGAACTACCAAAACACATTAGGCACAGTTTTTAAATAAAGTAACCATTTACAAGCAACAAGAAAGCAAATGGTCATCAGTAAAATAATGTAACAGGAAGGAGAATATGAAAAATTGAAAGAGAGTTCTTGCATTTTTAAAAGTCAAATTCTCAAATGAAATCATCAGAGCTTCCTCAAATTGCTGATACGGGCATAGCTTACACATCTAATTACAAAGATTCTGTTGACCACACCACATAAACAGAGGACCATTTGTCCTTATTTAAGAAGATATGCAAACCACAAATTGCTCTGCAGGACTCTGAATATAGATAAGTTTGAAACAACTTTAGTTAGTCTTTATACACACACAACTGAATAGATGATCTTCCCAAGTTTAAACCTTTCAGACCCAATCCTGTTTTAGTGAGTTTTAGCTTACAATGTAATTGTGATCACATAGATGGATAAAACCTCAAATATCTCCAGTTAACTCTTAGGAATTGTCTTTTTTTTTTTTTTTCATGTACTTCACTCAGATAATCATGTATGGTCTAAAATGGCTTTTCTGCTCCTCAGACATTTAACTTTAGAAATCACTCAAGCCCCTTATATTAAAATGCCATCAAACAAAGCTCTCCCACTCTCCCATGACCTTCACCACCACCATCTCCAATGAACTGAATTCTCTTGAAAAATGGATTTGAGCTAGTAGCCCTCACTGCAGCACTTCCAGTTTCTGACTAAAAAGTCTACAGAAAGCCTGAACATTTAAATGTACCCAAACAGAAACACTCATAAAAATACTCAAACCTCATTTTGACTGACAATCTAAGCTCAGAATATGAGCAGGATTTTCCTGACACTGCAGGCAGATGACTCCAAGTTAAGAAATTCTCTAACAGGTTGGCTTATGATGAACCTTTATAAGCTGGAGTAGCCCTGCCAACATGGAAGAAAGTACAGATAAACTTCATTGCTCATCCATTCACTGGTTTTTAACTCACTTGTTCATAGAGAGGGCTGAAGTATAACAAGAAGAATTCAATAGAATTCTGGATGAGGGAGAAAAAGCAGGCCAGCTTAGTGTTTGAGCTGCTGAGAAGCATAAAATAAAAAACCAGGATGCTGTTTCTCCTGTCAGAGATGATAGGCAGGATTATAAATCATTAGGAGCATGGACTTCCAAAAATCCATATAGTACAGAGGGATGCAGCCAGAGAGAAGGCTGAAGGTCACAGAGAAAGGAGGCATAGGCTTAAAGATGAAAGCTTCTATTTGGACCACATTGATGAAGGGGAAAATGTGGGATGTGAGGAACAAGTTCCCAAAGAGTGGTTCTGCAGCATTCCTTAAACCAGAGACAGAATTGCATAAAGGCCAAGCAATAAAAACCTATTACAACATCATTAGTGAAAGGCAAGAATCCATGGTCTCCTTGGTGAAAAGAACAGAAACCATAGGGCTATAGAAGGATAACAGAATGATATAAAAGGGAAGCATGCTAGTATAAAATAATTGAGTGAGATGCAAAGGCAAGAAGCGGATATAATCAGGGGATAAAATAATACTGGTAAAACTTCAAAGAGTTAAAATATCGAAATAAAAATCTTAGCCATTAAAAAGAAGGAAATAATGCCATTTGCAGCAACATGGATCGACCCTAGAGAGTGTCATACTGAGTGAAGTAAATAAGACAGAGAAGGAGAAATATCCTATGATATCCTTTATATGCAGACCTAAAAAGAAATGATACAAAGGAATTTATTTACAAATCAGAAACAGACTCACAGACTTAGAGAATGAACTTACGGTGTCCAGGGGGTAGTGGGGGGGGAAGGGGTAGTTAGGGAGTTTGGGATTGACGTGTACACAGCAACATATTTAAAATGGATAACCAACAAGGACCTACTGTATAGAACAGAGAACATTGCTCAAAGTTATGTGGCAGCCTGGATGGGAGGGGAGTTTGGAGGAGAATGGATACTGACATATGTATGCTGAGTTGCCCCGTTGTCCAGATGAAATTATCACAATAATGTCAATCAGCTATACTCCAATAGTGAATCCTTGAGGGTGGTTTATGTATCAGGGGAAGTGAGTACAGGGGGATTGGGAGGATGAAATGATGGAACAGATGTCGAGAAATGTGGAGGGAAAAAAAAAACTCCCACACCTGAGATACAGCCCCACAGAGGGGACCAGGACAACTGGACAGAGGAAGAAGCAATTTTATGTTTGAAGAGAAAATTTAGCACATAAAATGTGTCTAAAGATGTTAGATAAAAGGGTATCTGAGTATTTGAGGCACGACATTAAAAAATAAAACTAGACACTTCATGTGGAGAAGTATTAACTAAAATAATAGAGAAAAATTCTACATTCAAATATTTTTTTAAAAAATAAGCAAAAAGATGTGCAGTAAGGGACAAAATTAGACTATCATTAGACTTTCCTATCACATCAAATACCAGAATATATTAAGGAAACAGTCACGAAATCATGATGAGAGAGAAGCTTGTGATCCATAAATTTTATAATTTATAAGTTTTCATTGATGTATTAAGACAAAAGAAAGGATTTCTAAAGTAATACAAAGTTTCAGAAAAAACAAACCACCCACATGGTTACACCGGGGAAAAAGAGCTGAAGACATTCTCTAGCTAACACTGAAATGAGTCAAGATCAATGACTCAATAACAGGAAAGTATTTTATAAAACAGATGGCAGTTAGCACAGAAATTGGTAAGGGATAAAATTGAATTACTATCATAAATAATGTTAAGAAAAGGAAAGCAGACATCACAAATTATTATTGAGAGACTATATAAAAGTCATCATTGATAGCAACAATTGACATCTAAATTCCAAAACTAATATAACCTGATGATAAAACGGCAGTAAAGTAGACAAAGTATGCAAAGCTCTGTGTCTTATAGAAGGCAAATAAAAAATCTTTTTCTGTTTAATAATGATAGAAATAATGTTTTAAAACATATTCTTAATTACTCAAAAATAATCACTAGTGTAACCAAATCTTTAAAATGGGATATATATTTTCCAATTGTCTACAAAAGTGCAAATAAACATGATCAGTAGAGTTGAAGAAAGCAAATGAAGAGAATAAAGTTATTTGGGGCTTCCCAGGTGGTGCTAGTGGTAAGGAAGCCACTTGCCGAGGCAGGAGACATAAGAGACATGGTTTGATCCTGTGGGTTGGGATGATCTCCTGGAAAAGGAAATGGCAACCCAATTTAGTATTCTTGCTTGGAGAATCCCATGGACAGAGGAGCCTGGTGGGATACAGTCCTTGGGGTGGCAAAGAGTTGGACACGACTGAAGCGACCTAGTATGAAAGTTATTTTAAAGCTTTAAATAAATTAAAGACATGAAACTAGCCAAATCAATTCTAATAATAAAGACAATTGAAAGTCGCTCAGTCGTGTCCAACTCTTTGTGACCCCATGGACTATGCAGTCCATGGAATTCTTCAGGTCAGAATACTGGAGTGGATAGCTTCCTTTCTCCAGGGTATCCTCCCAATCCAGGGATTGAACCCAGATCTCCCTGAATTGCAGTCAGATTCTTTACCAGCTGAGCCACCAGCGAAGTAAAAGAATACTGGAGTGGGTAGTCGTTCCCTTCTCCAGGGGATCTTCCCAAGCCAGGGATCGAACACAGCTCTCCCACACTGCAGGCAGACTCTTTACCCGCTGAACCACCAGGGAAGCACAATTGTTAGTTTGCACTGTGTCTTAGTTGCAGCATGTCAGATTTAGTTCCCTGACCGGGGATCAAACCTGGGTCTCCTGCATTGGGAGCATGGAGTCTTAACAACCGGACCACCAGGGAAGTCCCCATTTTTCCTGGGGCACTGTTTTGTTTGTTTGTTTATGCATATTCATATGTGTAGACAGAAGATATCTAGAATAACGTAAATTAAATGTCTTATAAATTTCACTTGGCATGTAAGAGTTTGAGTAGATTTTAAGTCTTCACTGCATTTTTACATTATTTAAACTTCTAATATATGTATAATCAGAAAATGTATCTATCTAATGTGCATGTATCTGAAAACTGCTTATTGGACATTTAATTAAGTATCTGGATCGGTACTAGTAAGTTGTGGCTGACCCTGATGGAAACTATTAACATGTAAAGGAAAAGAATACAACTTCCTTTATTGTCAGGAAAGGATTGATGAACTTGACTCTAGGAGCACAGCTGTATAAACCAGTGGGCTGAGTGGGATAAGCTTTCTGAAAAGGGCAAACATCCCTGACCACCAATTCCCATGAAGATATCCCACTGCAATCTCCACTGGCTGAGCGAAGTGAGAATTTCATCAGGTGCTTCAAGGAGCCTCATTTGCCATTCCCATGGGATTATTCCGTGCCCTCTTGGCCTCTTCCAACTGCTCTGTGGACTCTGGCTATGTGCCTATCTGGTGAGAGTAACTGTCAACAGCCCCACAATCCCCCGAGCGCTTACTCTGAAAGGTATGTCAAAGGGGATCTTGGGGAAGCTTTCGAGGTCTGTGTTACCCTGGCTGACCCAGGCTGAAGATCTTTGTGAAATCTGTTCCTAAAACTAGGTGCTGGTAATACAACAGAGAAACATTGCACATACCCCTGCCCTCCCGGAATTCACTTTTTAGAAGAGAAACAGACACTGGGTAAGTAATTACCACTGTGATGAATGGAACCAAAAACTCGGGCTGGTTGCCATGACAGTCTATTTTTTTTCCTTTCTCTGCTTTCCCCTTTTGCATTGCTTATGAGCCCAACATGGTGCTTGTTACCCTCTGCTTTGTTCTGTGCCTCTGTGAGCACATCTGTTTTGCCAGGTAGCCAGTTACTTGCAGGCATCTCCACAGCCCCTGCTTCAAATTAAATGTTCAGTAATATCTTCTTTAAATGAATGAAGAGAAAGCCTTAGGTCTCTCCATATGCTTTCTTTTATCAATATTTTCTATTTAGACACAATTCTGAGACACCAGGAGTTATGTTTATTTAATTAGCCTAAATCGTGTACAGACAATTCTTTGAAAGGTTTTTTCTTTGGTTGGGGAGGTTGTTATTACCTAACCTTGAGAAATCATGAAGTGACAGTGTTTATATACAGAAAAAGTTAACTTATACTCACCTATAAAAATATGTACTAGGAGTTAGTGATACGTTTCAATGTACCAAAGAGATTGACATATATATACTGCTTTTGTTGTAGCAAGTTTGGAAGAGAAGGGTCCACGAAAAGTGGTTTATGACTCTGAAAGAGGAGGATGCCCTTGTAAGTGCTATAGAACCTGGCTGTTACTTGGAAAGCTGGTGAATTTTCCATATCCAATAATTAAGTTGGAGTCACCCCCATCAGTCATGTCATGAATAAGAGGAAGTGCATTCATCCAATCCATACACCTGGATGTGGAAAACATGCTACCTTTGGACCAAGGGTGAGGAATTAGGGTCATTGGGGAGTACTTTTTGACAAAGATTAAAAGCCTAGGTATTAATTAGCTTAAATCACGCTGCAGCCTCAGAATGATTGAATTCATTTGTTCCCGTTGAAGAATCAGTTAGGTCTTCTTTTATAACCAATGTCTTGATTAAAGTCGTGTGACGGTGAGATATCCTAAGGAGACAAAGCAACAGTGACTTGAGCCAGTAGAATCTTGTGCAGCTTTGATCCTAAGACCTGAGTATTTTATTAGGTAACAGGCCGAATCTCTTCTGGATTCTGTGTGGCACATTTCAGTTTTCCTCAGGAGGTCCTCTGTTGTCTGCTCTGGTTTTGCATCTCCCTATCCTCTGAGTCAGGGACTCCCCTCCAACCTCTCTCTAACTCATTTTTCTAACTAACTCAGAAGACATATGGTATATTATTGCATCCTGAACAGTGTATCCATAGGAGGGCTTCAAAAGTCATTCTTGGTAATGATGATGGGTTAAGGTTGAGTTTCTATTCTGGCAGGGCTAAAATTTAAAAAATCAGATGAAGTTACATTTGACTATCTTTTTTAAGCCCCAAAACCAACATACCATCCTTCTCTCAGCTGGAGAAGAGCAACCAAAATCATTAATAACCAGAGCCTAGATTCAGAATATTTTCAAGGCTGAAATAAACTCTCTAGTCCTTATATATGTAGGATATTCCCACACTTCTGGAGTTACTAGAGGCTATACAATCATCAGTGTTAAGAAATCTATGTCAAGACTCAGTTCCCTGTGTACAATCAGAAATGCAGCCTATACACTGACCTCGGCTTTCACTACTGCATTGGAGGAAGAAGGTGGTTAGCCTGTCTCCTTGTCCACGCTCACGAGGTCTACTCTTCAAGAGCCTATAAATCAGTTGAAAATTATAGGCAACATTTATGGAAGAATTGCACAGAGCCCAAGTCAAGCACCCTGCCTGGATTATCTCATTTATCTTCATTTATCATACAACGTGAGAGAGAGGGTACTACCCACTTTTCAGATGAAGAAACTCAGGATCATTGTTAGTAACAAACCCCCACACAGCTATAAATCACGTTAGAATTAGAGTGGGTCAGAGAAGAAAGCTACCACTTCTGGTTGGGATGTTACAGAAGGTTTAGGATGGGGCATTTCTGTGAACTCAAACCTGAAGCAGTGATTTCTGTAATATAACAAAGTAGACTATTTACCATCAAGCCAAAAATTGACATTTATCCTAACATTCATTCAAATGTATTTATTTATCATATATATACACACACACATATATATCCATATATGTTTACATTGGCTTCCCAGGTGGTCCTAGTGGTAAAGAACCTGCCTGCCAATGCAGGAGATGCAAGAGATGCCATTTCAATCCCTGGATAAGGAAGATCCCCTGGAGGAGGGCACGGCAACTCACTCCAGTATTCTTGCCTGGAGAAACCTATGAACAGAGGGGCCTGGTGGGCTACAGTCCATAGGGTTGCAAAAAAAAAAAATGGACATGACTGAGTGACTAAGCACACATGCAGACATTGCCTTTGTATGTGTATGTGTGTGTGTGTGTATACATATATATATATGTAAGTATATATGTATGTGTCTACTATGTGCCAAGCACTGTTTGCATTGGAAAGGAACTTATATTAACTGTATTTACAGCCCAAATCAATATCATTATAATGCTTATATACTCTTATGGGTAGGGAACAAGGCAAAGTGCAAATGAACAAATACATAGGCTGTCAGCTTGTGGTGAGTTGAATAAAACAAGTTCAAGGGAAGAAAGAGTGTGGGAAGCGGCAGGAAAGCCGTATTTGGAACAGTTGTCAGGGTAGAATTCTCTGAGCCTTGGTAATCATCTATAGGAGGGAGGGAGGGGAGTGGCTGGAGGTGAAAGATGAGATCAAACAGGGAGCCAGGATCAGGTAATTCTAAGTCTTAGAGTTAGTAAGAACTTGTTTTATCAGGAAAACAATGTAAATGGAACACTGAGTGTGTTTGAGCAGGGGAATTACATTTACATTTTAAAGGATTACTGGCTGCCTCTTAAGTGATGAGTCTAACATTACAACTTTGAACCTTAAAATAAGGAAACATAACTCCTAAAAGATGCACTCACGCAGACTCACTGCAACAGATCACTGAATCCTGATCAGTGGTTTATTTATTAGTAAAACAGACCTGTAAGTCCAGGGAGGCTGACCTAGAAGTCCCTTTAGATTCACTGCAAAAGCTCATGTGGGGGCTGCGAATAGTCACATGGTTGTCTCAGGAGCTCAAAAACTAGTTGAGAAACAAAGGAGAACAAAAGTAAACCCAGTTACCTCAGCAACTGAAGTGATTTGTCTTACGGTAGGAGGCCTCCAATCACAGCCTTGTCTCTATGAACTCCAGCTGAAGGGCAGACAGCAGTAAGTCTAGATATGTGCTGTGCCAACAGAAGATTTCTAGCTCAACAGTGAACTCTTGTCTTGCACAAAGACGGTGAGGACTGTGCTGTGAGGTAATAACTGCTCCCACCGATACACCTTGCGGAGCTCAATCCCTGTCTCTGCAGACCAAACTTTGAGACCTCTGATGTGCACCTCCTACTGCACTTCTATTTCAAACACCTCAAATCAGGTGTACGATTCTTCTCCTGGTTTTAAAACATCTATTATCTTCTCCTGAGGCATCTCTGTTTTTGTTCCGGCTTCCTCTTTCCTGGAAACAGCATTATTATGATCCAAACCTCCAAGACTAGACAATTTAAGGTTTTCTTCAACTGCTCACTCTTCTTTAAATTCAATATCTGAGGAAAAATAATTCAGTCAAGTCTTCCTTTTAATGCTTTGCTAGTTTCTCTGCTCCTACTTCATTGAAGTTGTCATCTGTTTAGAATTAAATACCAAAAAAGAGGTTCTCTTCCCCCAGCTCTCTCCAATCTCTATCTCACACACTGCTGCTGGTCCCAGCTTAGGAGGTGATTTGAGTTCTAGAATTCCCTTAATCAAGACTCTATTACAGCTCACTGTTTCATTTAACAAATTAAATCAGAGTTCTCTTATCTAGATCTGGAGACCCTCCCCGTCTTGACAATCCCCAAGTATTGTCAAAGGAATCCAGAGCAGGTCAGAAAAGAAGTAAAAGTAAATTTTATTAGGAACTCTTGCAGGAGGGGAAAAGATACCTCACGATAGAACAGGTTGCAAGGCAAGGACTGGGGTGGGGAGTTTGCAGCCAAGAAGCAAGTTGGATTGTGGGGAGGTCTGTAGGTGAAGAGCTACTAAAAGGAAACATGAGGGATGAGGCTGGGGGACTCTGATTAAACAGGTCTAATAGGACTCTCTCTGAAGGCAGCCCAGGATGACTGGATATTACCTGGGAGATTGTGGGGCATGAGAAACTTGCTCAGATGTTGAGGATGATCAGATATCAAGGGTTTTGAATCTGGATAAAATGACAAGATTCTTGCCAAAACAGGGGAAAGGAAGACAGACACAGAGGCCAAAGTTTGAGGCCTACTTGAGAAGAAAATTCCAAGGAGCTTCATTAAACTGGCCAAGAAGAGTCTTATCAGTGTCTTATCACATCCCAACCAATTGGCAGCACTTAGTCAGATTTTTGTCCTCACAGACCCCTATATATAACCTACACTGCCTCTTTCCTCTTGGGAAAATCCAGCATGAATTGCCTATTCTCTGTCTCTGCCCAGTCAGATCTCAGTCTTCAGAACCCAGCAAAAAGATCTACCTCAAGAAACCTTTATGAAGTCAACAGTTCCTCAAGATTCTCTTACATCTCAGAGTTTATTCTTTCAACTGATGAGCTTTTAAGGGGAATAAACTTTATACTGAGCCCTGTGTCACATCCTGAAAGAGACACCAAAAATTCAGCGAGAACCCTTTGGTTGTGACCATCAGCTGTTCCTCTATATATTCTTTTATAATAATAACACCCTTGAAGTTTAGCTAAAATGCATTAATACAGTTTCTAATTTTACCTTAAAAAAGAGGTACTTTTCTTATCCCTTCTATTCCTTCTATCCCTTCCATCCCTTCTTATTGCCTTCTACTTTTCTTATCCCTCTCTGCTGTGAATGCAATGTGAACATGATTTTGAAGCTGGTAAATTCATCTCAGGCCTTGAGGTAGAAGTCTTATGAAAAAGGAGGAATTAGTTTCTGTATTATTGTGGGATTTATCACTCCATGGACATGACATATTGCTAGTAAAAGACTTAGTATGAGAGCTGGCAGATAGTACATTAAAAAAAAAAAGAATAAGAATGATGCTGATGATGATGAAAAAGAAGTTGATATTTGTGGTGATAACTATTACGATGATCGTGACATTTTCATCAAAGATGTACACTTAGGAATTTGACTTTTCATCACTTCTGGCTGTGAAAATAAAGCATCAGGTTTAACAGCTGACAGTAACCTAGATTATACTGAATCTTTCTTACTATTTGGGCTAGAAAAACCAATGTCAAGTAGCCTTCAGTAGCTCTTTGCTAAGACTTTCTTTATTAAGCTAGAATACAAAGAAATGGTAGATAGAGAAATGACTGAAAGGCAGAAAAGACAATAGGACAGTTTCTGAGATATCAACTTGATCTAAATAACAAAGAATTTGGTGTTTGGATATAAGAATAAGAAAGGCCTCAAAAGGGGGGAGTAAAGGGACCTTGAATGATGCATTCTGATGAAGTTTGAAAGTAATCCAGGGCTTAAAACAAATGGCAAAATAGAGGAAAAGGCTTTGGCAAGTTGGCTGCAAGTAATGAATTTTAAGAAATTAAATAAATCTATTTATCACTATCTTTTGAGAAATTAAATAAATATTAAAATTCACTTAAAATTGCTACTAACTGTTCAGACTGGTATCCTTTGAACTTCATTGCATGCGGAGACCAGGCCATAAGGAGTCAAAGTTTTTATTAAGGTTACAGTTGTTTAAAAACATGAATCTTTTTAAAATGACAATGCTTATATTTCATTTTTTCTGCCGCTATATTTATTAAGTATAAAACAGCATGCCTACACTTTTTTTCCAAATTAAAAAGCAAGTTATAGAACACCATTCTGAATAAAACGAAGTAACGGAAGGATTTAGAAAGAAATATCATAGGATTTCATTTGTGTTTTATCAAGGTATTTTTGCCTCAGTATGGAAGAAGATGTTATATGCTAGAATTATACAGAATTACTATAATTGTAATGAATTGTAAGCCGTTACACAGTGAGGAGCATGATCTATACTTCTTAATCTCCCCATCCAGAACCTATCATTGTAAAAGACAGAGTCTCAATGTATATGAGCTGATTGGTCTGACATCTAAAACTGAAATACCCCTGTGCATTTATGTACTCATCTCAAGGCTGAAGAATTCTGTACATATTATCAGATTCTTCTCTCACTGCCGTAAAATTGCTGCTGATGCCAATACAGTAACAGAGAACTCAAGTCTTTTATTTTTCTCATTTTCCTGACTCCTTCTTGAATTGTTTTTCAGTAAGACACACTGACTTTCAGGTAATTATTTTTTAAAAATATGCTTCTGTGAGTGTATATCTTATATCCAGTGTTGTTGTTGTTCAGTCACTAAGTCATGTCCAAAACTTTGTGACCCCATGGACTACAGCAACCAGGATTTTCTGTCCATCACTATCTCCCTGAGTTTGCTCCATGGAGTCAGTGATGCCATCCAACCATCTCATCCTGTCTTGCCCCCTTCTATTCTTGCCCTCAATTTTTCCTAGCATCAGGGTCTTTTCCAATGAATCGGCTCTTTGCATCAGGTTGGCCAGCATATTGGAGTTTGAGCTTCAGCATCAGTCCTTCCAATGAATATTCAGGGTTGATTTCCTTTAGGATTAACTAGTTTGATCTCCTTGCAGTCCAAGGGAGTCTCAAGAGTCTTCTCCAACACCACAGTTCAAAAGCATCAATTCTTCAGCACTCAGCCTTTTTTATGGTCCAGCTCTCACATTCATACATGACTACTGGAAAAACCATACCTTTGACTATACAGACCTTTGTTGGCAACAGGATACATGTACACATGTATGTATTAGGAAATAGGCACTGTTATTTGCTCTTTGTAAATAATGACTTATTTATCTTCATAATAATATTATGTGATTAGCCCTAATGATATACTCATTTAATAAATGGAGGACTTGAGATAATAAAAGGATAATTCATTTGCCCAAGGTCATGCAATTAGACCATCACACAACTGAGATTCAAACCATGATATTCCAGTCCAGGCTCTCTCTTACTTCTTATTCTCTGCTCACAGAAATGGAACTAGAACCCCAGTTTTCAGAAACTAATGCTATTCATAAACATTTCAGCAGGGATCTTAAATGCATACAAGGGCAAGTAGACAGCATGAGCTAGTGAAGCAGATATATAAAGAAAAATGCTGAGAAGCCATGAAAGAAATATAAGGAAAGCTGTAAAAATGAAAGCCTGGGCCTCTCTACAAGCCAGAGGCCCATATGTCTTGCTGGATGCAGCCTATCTGTGCTTGATCTCCCACTTTTTCAATTTTTAAATATTGGCTCCAGATACTCTAAGCGTTCTGGGGACAAATGAAATACTTCCTCTTTGGTTTCAATCCAGTGCATGGCCCAATGGTTTTTTAATCTCTCTAGCTCATCATGTACTTGGCAAAACTGAAATAACATGGGCAGAAAAAGAAAATTTGGCCCTAAATCTTGGCTTGAGTTTACTGACTCTGACCTTGACATATTACTTAACCTCTTTGAACCTCATTTTTTTTTTCATTTCAAATTAAGAATTGTATTTATCTTGCTAGATTACTGTGACAATTAAATGAAATAATGCATGAAACTCAATTAGCACAGTACTCCACGCATAACACATGCTTCCATAAATGTTCATATTTACATAATTTGTATTTATACCCCCATGTTCTCTTCTTTTTTATTCATCATTTCATTGATTAGCTTGAAGTCTGGATCAAAGATGGACCTATATCTAAGTCAGTTGCTTCCCAGTTAATGCCATGCTTAGGGTCAACACAAGGTACAATTTAATTTAAACAGCTTTTTCTACCACTGATGGTGCTACCAACGTGCTTTATCACTACATTTAAGGTGCTAAACTGGGTTAAATGTGGATTCACACTAGAGAAAACATTCTAAGAAAAATTCTCAGTCATTTCTGTTAACCTATGGGGCCAAGTTTTAGACCTCTTCTAGGAAGAAAATTCAGATAAGACCAAGAAGGCAAGGCCAGGGAGAGAGAATAGGCAAAGGAGGAGGTGGGCAATTTTGCCAAGTGGTGTTCCATTTCCAGCTGTGGTGGTTGGAGCCTAATCAGGACAGAGAAACCACTTGGGCTTGTCAGAGTGGTGAGGGACTGACCCACCAGGATGACAGAGCTGAGAAGTCAAACAGGGGCGGGTGTGGCCACTGAGACCTTTGCTAGATCAGCAAGAAATCCCACTCTCTGGGCCAGAGGACAGAGGAAGGTGGCAGCATTTCTAGAACTGGAGAAAGTCAGACCAGGTGGGCCTGCCTGGGAGAATGTGCACCATAGAGGACATGTTGCTGGGGCCCGAGGGGACACCTGAGACAAGAGAGAAAGGGAGAAATATCTTGGCTGCCCTCTTCCTCTCTCCCCAGTCTGCTCCCAGGCCCAGACAGCCAACCAGAAACCAGCACAGGGCAGCCTGGGGTATCCAATCTCAGGGATCAGTACTTTTTCAGTCTGATTCAATCAGGAGCACACAAAGAACAACATCTGGACAACCACTTTTTTAATGATTATTTAAATTATTCATGTGTGGCAGTGGTGGTAGAATATCTGTCTAAATGTGCACATTATTTTAATATCATTTTTTTGTCAGTGAATCACTTTTGGAAAATATTAATATATAATTATAGCATCTTATTCCAAATTTACAAAGTGTTTCATGATAAGTTGACATGCTGCCCTTTGTCATTTCCATATTTTGCATTTGTATACTTTCATTCATTTTAAGCCAATTTATATAACAAATAAATATTTTACACTCAAAAAAAGCATATCAATATATATTCTCTTAGATTCTTTTCTTAAAAAAGGTAACTGTCAGTTCATTATTGCTACATATCACTAGTATGAGCTCCCTGCATTACTGTATTTTAGAAAAATGACAACAGCACCTAAGGATGGCCTGGAAATCAGAGTCAAAAAATCTAGCTCTAACCTAGAACCTATCATACAGAGTGACATAAGTCAGAAAGAGAAAAACAAGTATCATACACTAATTCATATATGTGGAATCTAGAAAAATCTAGATGAACCATTTGCAAAGCAGAAATAGAGACGCAGATATAGAGAACAAATGTATGGATACCAAGAAAGTGGAGGATGGGGTGGAATGAACTGGGAATTTGACATATACACACTAATATGTATAAAATATATAACTAATGTGAACAAACTATATAGCACAGGAAATTCTACTTAATACTCTATGGTGATCTAAATGGGAAGGAAGTTAAAAAAAGAGGGGATATATGTGTACATATAGCTGATTCACTTTGCTATATAGCAGAAACTAACACAGCCTTGCTAAGCAACTATGCCCAATCTTAAAAAAAAGACCAAGTATGATAGAAAAAAAATTTCTGGCTGTAACCAAAGCTATCAGGAAACCATCAAGATGGTGTTTGAGTGACTTTCTTATATTCTTTGAGCTCAAGTTTCTTCCTTCACTAACATGGAGTAAGGATCCCTGTCTTATTGAGTTGAGAGAGGAATACATAATGCCAGAAAAATACAGTACACAGTGTCTGACCCAGAAGAAGGACCTACTCAAAGATTTTTTTTCCACCTGCCCTTTCAGAGATCATTTTATATTCTTTTTTTATTTAAAAGATTAATTCTCAATACATGTCTTTTCTATTTCCAAGCCTGAGAAGTTCCTGTTCTGATAGACAGAAGAATGCAAAATAACATCATACTCTGGGTGCCCTTTCCCACGGTCTCCTGGGCTGATGCCGACTTCACATCTTCAAAACCTCTCATTTCTGTTCTTTCTGTCATTTATACCCTCAGCCATATTAAGTGTCTTTCCTGCTGCCATTTAAATTATCTTATCACTTAGCTGTCTTGCTTCCCTTAGTGAAACGATTTTCACAGGAAGCACTCAGCTTTTTCCCTGGCATTCCCTAATGACAACATCAGTGAAAAATGTGGAGGTTACCGGGAAAGGAATGAGGGAGCAAGGTGTCAGCACCAGCATTTTTTTCTTTCTGGAAAAAAGAACACATTTATTTAAATTTTTTAAAAAGAGAGAGAGATGGGTGTATAAACAAAACAGCAGGGGAAAATGTGCTTCCTTCACTTTCTAGATTCCTTGGCTAGGAAAATCCTATGGGAGCTATTTCTTCTACACAATGATGGACCATAGACTCCCAGCCCCTTATCTTTGTCCGTCCATCATTTCCCAGGAGCGAAGAGCAAAGGACATTTTCTGGGATAGTCTGCTGAAGACTGATATTCTCTTGTTCTCACTCAGCCTTCATTTTAACATGAGATATCCAGCTGTGTGGAAAACAGGCATTTGCAAAAGGTTTCTTTTCATTAAAACAAATCAGTTGATAGAAATGGACTCTCCTCCATACTTTCATGTTTTCTTTCCTTTTGTTTTTTTTTCCTGCTTTTTGAACCACGAGTTTTGTTTTTGTGAGGTTTTTTTGTTTTTGTTTTTGCTTTTTTGGTGGAGAGTCATTGTCCCACTGGTTGGTGGGCTGATATTTTTGTTTTGCAGAGGTCTCATGAATTTAAGTTTTTCTTCAGCTCACACTAAGTATAAATTATTGAGCTGGCTGCTTGTAGAACCTGTTCCCAGTGATTTCACTGAGCACAAAATTAACCTTGACAAGACCAGATGAGGAGATCTGTAACATATCTGGGCTGTAACTTATAATGCTTTTGTCTGCCTGTTGGAGCTCACCTTCCACAACTTATCCCAATACCACACCCCCACACACAGGCCTCATTCTTCTTCCCTCATCCAACCCAAACTTCCTCCAAACATAAGACTCCTGTGTGCTCTTACCCCTACCAGGATTGTATTCCCCTTATAGCTTTCTATGCTGCCCCACCATGTTATCACTCCTCAGTTCAAATATTATCTCTGCAGAAGGCCTTTCCCAAAGTGCAAGACCTGAGGTAACCCTTCATGGCCTTCATGATCCAATCTATCTTTCTATTATGTCATCTTCAGAGCAATTGTCTGGAGTCATTTTGTTCATTCATTTTTGTGTTCACAGTCTCTATTCACTAGAATATAAGTCACTGAGAGCAAAGGCAACATACATATTGTCCCATCCCTTTATTTCTATATGGCACCTGCCATGTAGTAGATACTCATTAATCGTTGTGGAATAAATGACTGAGTAAAGAATCACTCAATGAGCCATCTGTAGGCAGCAAATGTGAGTTCTCAGAGACTGGTCACCAGGTCTTTTTCATTATTTTTTCCGCAGTTTCCATCACAGCTTGGCATAACAAATAGCAGCTGAGTGTGAACCGTGTATCTGGCAATGTGGTGAATGAAGGTCATTTAAAATTTAGCAATTGAAACAGAAACCTTGCCCTAGTGGAACTTAGAAGAGGCCAGGCAATTAAATAAGCAGTTATATAACTTTGTGATAAGGCTACTCTAGAAAGTAAGCATGTTTGGAGATGTTCCAGCAGGGGAAGCTAAGAGTCTGAGAACATCTGGGACTTGGCAGGGAAAGAATGAATAAAAGGAGAGACAAAGACAGCAAGCGAATAAAATGGGGATGGAAGGAAGAAGACAAGCCCCTACATGGACCTATGATTAAGATATCATTCTACTCTCAAAAAATACTCTTGGAAAAAATCACCGTTGCTCAATTCATAGATATAGAACATGAGGCTCTTGCTAGATTAATCCCTTACCCTTGTCCCCACAAGCTTATTCATAGAGCTAGGACCAGCACCAGACACCCCAGACTGCTGTTCATTTCCTCTATCTCATGCCTTCCGAGTCATGATGCCTCAATAAACAGCCTGATTATTTTAAAGCAAAGATTTCCAGAGTCAAGGCATTGCCAGGGACCTCAAAGAGCATTCCAGTTATAGAAAAGATCTCAAAATAAGTAATTTTGCAAAAATGATACAGTCAGACAGAGGGTTCAATTCTCGTTTATACATGTACCTTTTTATTTTTACCAGTACTTAAGAGAACTCAAGACCAGGGCAGGCATTGCCTCTAGGCAGGATAAATGTCTACAAGGAACAATCACAGGGAAAGAAAGGCTTTTCTGTTTCTAATATAACCTAACTCGACTCTGCCTCTACCCTTGAATCTGATCACTTGTGAAGGCCACTGATCCTTCTTAAAAAGGTTGGAAGACATCTTTAAGCTGTTATTAATAGTAACCAACATTCCTTGGTAACCTGGGTGAATTAAGCAATGCTCATTGTACTTCACATGTGCCTGTTGAATTTATTCTCTCTAAGATCATATGTGGTAGTCCTAATGTTATCCACACTTTGGAAGGCAGGAGATTGATACTTCAGAATACTATTTCTTAAAATTTAACAACTGATAAGCAGCAGAGTTGGGATTCAAAGCCATGTCTTTCTGAACGCAAAACCCATACCCTGACTCCCTAGTTTGCTACCCTCCTTTTGTTGTAAATATATACTAAGGTGGATTTTAGAGTGATCTGGGGGCTAGAAAGACCTGAACATCCATATGACAGGCAGAAAATGGGTAACACTAAGTGGTAGAAAAGGCAAAAGGTCCATATATGTACATTCCACATACTTCACATTTTTTTGCCAGAGGAATTTCCTCAGCATTTTGCAAAGATCTGCTTGAATGCTAGATTTACTTACAATGTTAAGTTCTGTGTTACTTATGATGACCTTTTATCGGGAAATAATTTCCAAATGATAGTATCTAAGATAAGATGATCATCACTGTAATCATTAGTCACAATTGACATTTATGTTGGATTCTACCAGTGATGCAGTCTCCTAGGTCTTTCTCTCCCTGAGATAGGGCTATTCACTTTGCAACAGGGAAGCTGCATGACCTCCCAGAGCAATACTTTGAGGTCAAGCTGGCAGAGATGGATCCAAAGGACCGCCCAGAGACTCGCTTGGGCAGGCAACTCAATTTCTTTGAATGTCACCTCTCAATGAAAAACATGACTTTGCAAGGTATTGTGCTTAGTACTTGAGAAATGATTCATACAGAGAAGTGCTAATTTATTTTACTTTAACTCACACATATATGCACACATGCAAACTCATGTACTCAGAACAGATCTAGGCTTCAAAACCAGATCTTTAAACTTCAGATCCTATACTTTACCACTTCTACGTTCTTTCTTTAAATCAAGAAACTGCCTGATCTCCATTTTTATACAAAGCAAATGGTTCAGAATAACATGTATATATAATAATGTGTCCTACTTCTTTGTAACTTCTTCCCAAATCTTAAATGGTTTTTTCATGGGGTTCAGTGGGAAAGAACAACCCATCTGTACAAATTCTAGCTTTTGAAAAGCATTTATAGTTTCTTGATCTTACAGCTGAGAGAGATCTCAAAGACAAATTTAAATATTTCATTTTGCAGAAGAAAGAATTGAAATCCCTAAAGATGGCATGATTTGACTAGATCCCAGCTTTATCTTTTGAGATGTATAATTATATTATTTAAAATTTTTAGGTTATTGTCACATGTATTAAATTCACTGCTTTTTCTGTTTCCTTCTTCTGGCATTATTTATGAAATTTAACTGTGTAAAAATGCTTTGGCTTCATTATACCTACATATATTAATGCATCTGAAGGAAATTTTATATTCAGGTCTATTAGTGCACAATGTAAATTGAAAACAGACTCTAAATGGCCCACTGCTAAATTTTTTACAAACACGATAGGCCCACTGGAAGCAGGCAGCTGCACTGACATTCCTTCTAGGGCAAAGGAAAAAACAACACTAAGAAAAAATATCCTGGTTTGGTGTTCCTCCATTGCCAGATTTATTGACCTGCAAGAGAAGTCAGTGGCTGTTTTGCCCCAGTCAATATTAATTTCTAGGGTCAATAAATCCTGGTAATGAATGGAGAATGTGAGTCAATAAATGCTCATTAGATGTGCTCACAAAATGTGCCGTGTATAAAAGAAAATAATAATCAATCAACCTTATCAATGTTTAAATATTATGTGACACCTTTTTAAACCATTTTTTTCTTTGTTTTCCTTTGAAGTGACTTGAGATTTTTTAAATCATGTTAGAGAGTTAAAGCTGCTTCCTGTACACATAATGGTTGCCTCTGTCCTCCACTAGCTTCTCCTGTAATCTCCCTTTGTTGTTTTCAAGATGGGGCCAGGAGCGCTATGGAAGGAGGATAATAACCCATGCGGCAAATGGATTTTGCAAGCTAGTGACCTCTAGTTTCTTCAGTCATGAAGGAGACAGCAAATGGCTGCTGAGAACAGATAACAGTCCTTCTGGCTATGTATCCCAAAGAACTGAAACATGGATGGGGAAGACCTATCTGCACTCCCATGCTCATTCAACATTATTCACAATAACGAGGTATGGAAACTGATGTCTGTTAACAGATGAAGGGTAAAGAAAATACTGTCTACACAGACAATGGGATATTATTCAGTCACAATAAAGAAGAAAAGACTGACATTTTTAACAACATGAATAAATATGGAGGACATCCTGCTAAGTGAAATAATTCAGACACAGAAAGACAGATCAATGTGACCTCACTTATATGAGGAAACCTAAAAATTTTGAACTCAGGGAAACAGAGTAGAAGGGTGGGTTCCAAGGACAGAGGGATAGGAATTAAGGAAATGTTGATCAAAGGGTACCATCCTTTAGTTATGAGATGAATAAGTTCTGGGGGTCTCATGTATAACATGTTGATAATAGTTAACAATACTGTATTGTATATTTGAAATTTGTTAAGAGGACAGATCTTAAATCTGCTATCTCACTTTCATGCACTAACACACACATTAACTATGTAGGTAACGGATAAGTTATTTAACTTGATTGGGGTGATTGTTTCACAAGGTATACATACCTCAAAATGTCAGGTTATACACCTGCAGCTCAGCTCAGTTCAGTCACTCAGTCATATCCGACTTTTTGTGATTCCATGAATTGCAGAATGCCAGGCCTCCCTGTCCATCACCAACTCCCGGAGTTTACTCAAACTCATGTCCATCGAGTCAGTGATGCCATCCAGCCATCTCATCCTCTGTCGTCCCCTTCTCCTCCTGCCCCCAATCCCTCCCAGCATCAGGGTCTTTTCCAGTGAGTCAACTCTTTGCATGAGGTGGCCAAAGTATTAGAGTTTCAGCCTCAGCAGCAGTCCTTCCAATGAACACCTAGGACTGATCTCCTTTAGGATGGACTGGTTGGATCTCCTTGCAGTCCAAGGGACTCTCAAGAGTCTTCTCCAACACCACAGTTCAAAAGCATCAATTTTTCAGTGCTCAGCTTTCTTACAATTTTTATATCAAAGATATATCACTAGAGTTGTCTTTAAAAAACAGATATATGAGCATGATTCGCATATGTACTCATATGAAGCAGTGAATGCAAATTTTCTGTGGGTATATCTAGAAGATATAAAGAAAACTTGGTGGAAAATAATAATTAATGAATACTACCTTTCGCTCAAAATCTACAAGTTCAAAGACTGTGATCCAGGTACTATAACAAACACTTTACATATATCATTTCTAATCTTTAAAAACAATTCAAAGTGTCTGTATTTCTCCCAATCAGGAAATTACAGCCAAGTAAGGCTAATAAATGTTTTTCAGGACTGCTATTCCATAGAGTTTCAAAACCTTGGTTCTTTCCACAATACTCTACTCCCTTTTTTAATAGAAAGAGTTCAAGTTGAATCCTTGAAAAGGTGAAGGTGTGCTATTAGCTAAGTCATAGTTATAAAGAGTAATAGCTACATCACCAAGGAATTTTTATAGCTTTAGCAAGTAAATTGTTTAAATCACCAAAATATCATGTTACTGATTATGTTAAAAAATGTTTAAATAGTTGAATATTTTAAAATCCATTGGTTAAAAATCCATTGTTTCCAAAGTAAAACTTTATTGTATAAACTAACAAAGTTTGCATTTCCTCTGAATCATTGAATCAAATCCTGATGATATATAAAGGATGGGAGGAGGGTAGAAACAGAGATATAGAAACCATTTTGCATTGTCACTTACATTAAACTATAGGAAAAAATGCACTTACAAAAATCTGTGTGTATTTTTAGACCAATCACAATCATGTTAAGTAAATACAGCACACATTTTGTGTTACATTTTCAAAATCGTGTTTTGAATAAGAGTTGCAAAGGACTATTTCCTGAGGCCTCCCCACAATATAAAACAGGTTTTGTGCACATACCTCCAAAGTAACTGACAAAACTAATGAGCTCAACCACATGAAATAAGCCCAGAGAAGCTGCTTTCAAGGTGCAATGATATCGCTAAATCATCTCAACCAGTCAGTAAATGAACTCAGCTACTCAAAATCCTCCACATTCTACAGAATGGTCTTCATCTTCTGTGCACAGATGTTATTTCATGTGGTTCTAATGTAGGAATGGTTGCTAAGAAAGATCTCTTTTTGAGAGTGTTCCACGTTATAGTCTCATTTAGGAATTTGATCTGTGCAAAAAATGTGTATGAGGGAGAGAGAGGGAGAAACAAAAGACAATCTCATTTCTTAAAAAAAGAAATTTAGACATCAGATCACCAAACTGTATTCTCAAGGAAGTAGGGTATAATATAAGGATTCATGAAGATAAGAATATAAGATAGATGAGTTCATTTACTCCATTCTCTTCATATTCCCAGAGATCTATTTCAGCACATTACCCAGCATGGGTTCTCTGGTGCTGGATTCCAAACCTCAAATAGTCCTGAGGAATAAGAAGGAAGATCCCGGGAGTCACCCTGTCCACAAGAGCCGTTTGGGAGTTGTTGGGCTCCTTAGGGGACTGATTCCTACATCAACAGGAGCTTCTGGGTGGCCTTCTGAGTGTCTCCAACTAGATCATGTTGCAGTAATTCAGTCCTTTATTGTTTATGCTTTGGACCAACTCCCAATTTCAATAATATAGTGAGCAAAACCCTACAACTTGTAGGCATTGAGTGCTTGAGTTCCAAATCTGTGGCAGCCAGTTTTTGATTCATGTTACTTTAACCTAGATTCTCATTCATATTCAATTAGCTTTTCTGTGTATATTTATCTATAAATCTAACTAAAGAGGTGCATGAAGCTAAATGCACACACATGGAGGGGTTTTCATTGATCTGGTATTTACATATATAGATATACACACTGATTAATATCAGAACGCTGTAAAACACAAACATATGCACATAATTACTATCCTCTCTTTCCCTGATTGCAGCAAGGAATATTGTTCCTCCTGGGCCTCTGCTTCATAACCTGCTACATCCTTTCTGGCGGCCAGCTTGGAAGCTGTAAGATTTATTGTCTAACCTTGCAATCTATTATCTATCCCTTGACCTGCTTCAGACTTTGTGTCTTAATTTCTCATGAACTTCCTGCTTTGTACTACTATTCTTTATTTTATTAAAAGCCAGACTTCATCCCACCTTACAAATGTGCTATATTTCTAAAAGTTAAAGATGAGTTAAAGAGAAAATATTAACATTTCCCCCATTTCTGGGATTAGTTTATCCCCTCATAAAACAACAACAAAAAAAGGAGTTGTCTGAAAAATTATTGGCCGCATCTGAGTCATCTTTTTTCATGTATGATTAGTCCAAATGTCCAAAATTTCAGGAATTTTTATATTAAAAACACAGAAGCAGAAAGTTATTCATAACAGCCCCAGTCTAAGATGGTTTCTACTTTTTTTCCCATACATGCATGAGTGCATGCTAAATCACTTCAGTTGTGTCTGACTCTTTGCAACTCTATTGACCATAGCCTGCCAGGCTCCTCTGTCCACAAGATTCTCCAGGCAAGAATACTGGAGTGGGTTGCCATGCCCTCCTCCAGGGGATCTTCCCAACTCAGGGGTTGAACCCATGTCTCTTACATCTTCTCCATTGGCAGGCAAGTTTTTTACCACTAGCACCACCTGGGAAGCCCTCTTACCCATACAATACAAGGTAAATTGAACTTCTACTTTTTCAAGATATTGCATTTTTATTTGGCAAGTATACAGATATAACTTATCAATTAAGCAAGGCTCTAAAAATGTGTTATAAATAACATAGCAGCTCATATGTGAACCGTGTGCAGATGGGGACCTCTCTTCTTCCCATATTTGTTTTTGTTGTCGTTTTGTTAAATGTACTAGACCAAAAGATGGTGCTGATCATAAAGATACAATGAAAGAGTTGTGGTTTGGGATGTGACCAACTTTTTAAATTGCGCTTTTTCTGGCCGGAGAAGTTGGAGTAAATGAACCACGTTGGACCTATTGACTAATGAACTAATAGATAGGAGCCTCTACACTCAGTCACGTGAAAAGGCCACTTCCTCCTTTGTCAGCTCTGTTTTCTGGGCCATACCCATATATTTTCTGTGCCGTTCTTACACAAAATGGCCTTCCATGTGGTAGCATTTAGCCTGTCTTACCCAACTCTTTTCCCTTCTTCATTTTTCACTTCAATGTTGTATTATAATTCCTTCAGCTGAAGTAAAGAGTAAAGAAAGTGTTGTGGTAATGGAATAGAAGGTACAGTTACAGAAAACCTTAAATTTTAATGCAAGCTCAGCTTGTTGGCCATCCAGTGACTCAGGATAAGACTTTCAACTTCTAAAGTCTGAGTTTTCTCATCAGTAGAAAGTGGATAATATGAATAATTTGCCAAGTAGCATCTCTGAAGCAAGAACAAGCAGCTTTTCCTACAAATCTTCAGAGCTTTATTCTTTATAAATCAGAAAGCAATAGGGCTGAAAATTCATATATGTATCTCAAAATGTGTCTGTTTGGTGACAGGACCTTGGAACAAGTGATTAAGGTAAAATTCAATATGATTGATGGCTTTATAAGAAGAGGAGGTTAGGACACAGCAACAGAGACAATAGAGGGATAACCATATAACGAAAGCCAGAAGGCAGCAACCTGCAAGCTAAGGAGAGACCTCAGAAGAAACCAAACCTACAACATCTTAATTTTTTAGCTCCAGAACGTGGGGGGGAGAAAAAAAAAAAAAAACAAAAAACTGTTAACTCAGCCAGTCTATGGTATTTTGTTATAGAAGCCCTAGTAAACAAATACTGAAAGTATAATCAAAGGTTAAATAATATTACTACCTTTCTAGCTATCATTATATCGATTCAATTCAGTTTAGTTCCATTGCTCATCATGTCCAACTCTTTGCAACCCCATGGACTGCAGCACACGAGACTTCCCTGTCCATCACCAACTACCGGAGTTTGTTCAAACTCATGTCCATCGAGTCAGTGATGCCATCCAGCCATCTCATTCTCTGCCATCCCCTTCTTCTCCTGCCTTTAATCTTTCCCAGCATCAGGGTCTTTTCCAATGAGTCAGTTCTTCACATCAGGAGGCCAGAGTATTAGTTGCCTTATCTGATCCAAGCCCATGCCCAGAATTCAGGAAAAAACACATGCATACATACACTCCCCAGAGCAGAATAAATGTTTACTCACTCTCCATGCACTTAATTAAGGATGATTCTTCTCATTTGAATGTCACAGTTAGAAGATTAGTTCAAGTAGTAGTCAAGGTTTTAATTACATCACTAGTCCAATTTTTGGAGTGGCTGCTTAAGAACATGCTCCTGATTCTCTGCCTGTAGTACACAATTATGTTCAAGCTCTGATCAAGTCACTAGAGAATAATCATATAATCCATAAAAAGAGATTTTTGCTAACTAATGAGAAAAACTCATCAATGTCTTTTGAAAGAATTCCAAATGGTCACAACTGTTTCTTGCTCAAACTCCTTCCAGTTTCTTAAGATAAATTTCCATTATTAATGGGTGCTCAGTAATGTCACACTTTTACACAAAGTACCACAATCTAGGAAGTCACCTATTTTCTCTCCCATTCTCTTCCTAGATCTGAAGGTCTGAAAAGTTCTGCCTTTAATGCAATTTAAATATATATATACACATTTAACAGAAATGTAACATTAATTGCATGTGAAAAGAATGCAACTAACATGTGCTGGAGAGACTAAGCAAATTAAGAATTTTAGTAGATTTATAAGGCATCTTTGGGAAACTTCTATCGCTTAATCTTACATACTAATAGCTGAAAAGTTTTTGTGATATAAAAATTACAAGCCTGAAATTCAACATTATAATCCTAACACACTTACTTATTAAAGAGATCTAGGAGCAATTCACTGCAAATAAGGAAAGAAGAGATGCTTATAGATGACTAATTTATCTATCAAAATTTTATTGAGCAACTACTAAGTACTAACACAGTATAGACTGCAATGACGATGTATTTTTTCTGCTTGTCCAGTAATCTTTTGCTTCTTCACTCTTCTTCTTTTAAAAGAATCCCCTGTCTGTTATGGCTTATTTAGAGCTGATCAAATCCTTTCCCCAATTTAGGGGACCCAGAATTGGCCATTGAATACACTGAATTTGTTTAATAATAGTTGATATAATAATGAACAAGTTGGATTAGTCAGAGACCTCTAAAAATAGTTCTGGAATTGATTCACAGAGATGATTTAAAGCTAAAACTTAGGAATATCTTAACTCAGGTGGGGATAGTATGCCTTAGAACTCCACCATCAGAGGGAAAAAAAAAGAACCAAGAGTTGGAAATCACTGATACCACTTTTTTAAATCTTCCTCGACCTAGCTTGAACTAATGCTAACTTTCCATTTAGTGAACCAATACATCTATACATCTTTTTTTCCTTTTCTTAAAAAAATGTATATTTGTACAACCAATATGCTGTACAAGACGAACTCATAGAATAAAACTGTAAAGCCCTTTTTTTTACCACACTTTACCTTAAAATTGGTCAAGAGGGAAAACGTCTCCCTTTGTCCTTAGAATACAATTCAGTGTGTCTCATGACTTTTAACCATTCTTAAATGACAAATTTACTTTAAGAGCACAAATGAATTTTCTGTTCAGTGATATAAAATGTACATTTCTATATAATAATCAAAACCCATATTTGACTTAAAGTAGCATGTTCTCCCATCCTTCTGTGGGCTGGAAGGATAAGAATGGAGCTATGCCATTCTCAAAATAGTGAGATGCATTTGCATTCTCTGAGCATGGCGGGTATCTAAGGCCCTCCCTCTTGTAGGAATTTTCATGAGTGATTCAGAGCCTCCTCCTCCTCTCCATCATTTCTCCTCGTACCTACAGTTCTTTAATCTTAGTGATTTACCTCCCTAGAGCTCATTATCAACTCCTGTCATTCCTAGGTCCAGCCATTCCTTCTCTTTTTGCCACTGCATTCACCCGTTCAGGAAGTTCTTTCGGTCAGGACCAAACGTGACTCCCACTGGCCCTGCCACATGCGCTCATATTTTGTCCACAAGAAAAGCTTCTGCATCCTTAACCATATCTCTGGGAATATAATCTGACCCCACATCTGTCAGCTCCCCCTTGGCTTATCCAGTGGCTTATCTATCAGGCTGGAGGCTTACTCAAGACATCTGCAGTCTCACCTACAGATATGTCTTTATCCCAGCAAGTGCTTTCATTAGGATTGACATGAGGACACAGAAGGAGGGTGACCAACCATCCTGGTTTCTTAGGACTGACTGTCCATGGTCTTAGCATTAACACTCTCTTGTCCTGAGAAACTCTTCAGTCTGCAGCAAACCAGGAAATACGTTCCCAGTAGAACAGTTACCACTAACTCTCTCCTTGAAGGTGGGGGTTAAGTCTTATAGGATGGCTTTCTCCAGAGAAATATTTTAAAATCTTCTTTCAGCCTTTTTACTCTTAATGTGGGGAAGGATTTAAGAGTTGTGTAATTACTTCATAATTGTCTTCTTCAAGTTCAAGTATCTTTGACCACTGTCATTTTTGAGATTTCAGCAGAAGCTTTCTTTTCAACATTTTGTTACATCTGGGGGCAGGGAATTTGGGTTTTTTTTTTCCAATCAACCAAAATATACGTGATTACTATGTCTAGGTATTATGTGGTTTTTCAGTCAGTCAGAATTACAGACAACAGTGGTTCTCAAAGCCACGGTATACGTGGAATAACAGCATTGGCATCATCTAGCATGACCTGGGAACCTATTAAAATTGTAGACTTTTGAATCTCATCAGAGACTTACTTAATCAAAAACTCTAGAGTTGAGGCCCAGCAGTTTATAATGTTAACAAGGCTTCCAAGTAACATAAAGTAATGTATGAGAACCACTGATCTAAAATTTTGATTCTCAATTCAAACATTAGAATCACCTAACCCTCTTTTATTAATAAAAACAAATTCGAGAGCCCAGATATTTCATGTGTATCTGATGGAACTCAGGCACCAGTAGACTTTCAAAAGTTGCCCCAGTAAATCTCATGAGTAGCCAAGATTTTGAATCACTTGTCTACAACATTATTTACTGAATCTCTGCATTGAGGGCAGAAGTCTTAGCTGTTTCAGGGGAGTAGGACCCAAGTACTACATAATTACTGGATTCTTCACTTCAAGTCTGAGCGATTTCACTTCATTTCACTTCATCAGTTACGTATGTTTGAAAATGAAAGTGTTAGTGGCTCAGTTGTGTCCAACTCTCTGCAACCCCATGAACTGTAGCCCACCAGGCTCCTCTGTCCATGGAATTCTCCAGTCAAGAATACTGGAGTGTGTAGCCATTTCCTTCTCCAGGGGATCTTCCTGACCCAGGGATCAAACCCTAGGCTATTGCATTGTAGGCACAGTCTTTACTGTCTGAGCCACCAGGGAAGCCCTCTGAAACGCCAGGATAGTTTAACTGTACGTAAACAAAATGTTCCAGTTCATTCAATGTTTCCTCATCACTGTATTTTCCACTTCTTTATATTCATTTGATTAAACTTTGTGAAATTTCAAATTGAACTGAATGTCATCAAATTACGTAATTATGGTTCTTCTTAATTTGTGTGTAGTTTTTACCTGCACTGCCCATGGGTACACAGAGATATCTGTCACTGAGAGCAAAACTTGAAAAGGCATTCACATTTGTTTGCTTGATTCTATGACAATAGGCTCTGAGGATTTAAAAGTGGATGGTATTTATTTCACTGGACTGCAAATCTTGTAACAACCTACAGTGTATACGTTACAAATGATTTGTGGAAATATGATCATTTGCAAATAGGCACATTAATCTGCAAATGGCCACATCAACCCAGAACCAGTTAAGGCTCTTGAAAACCATTAAGACTATTAGTTTTGTCCAGAGATAAGCAAAATAAACAAATTCTTGCTGAAGTGGAATCAGTCTTGCTGCCTTTCAAAACCCTCTAAAGGATGATGACGCCCAAAGCTTTCACTGATGTTTTTCTTTTTTTTTTTATTGTTTTGCTTACTCTGCTCTTTCCAAATCAGAGGAACTTAATGTTTGAATCACTAAGTGAGCTTTTGCAGAGACCTTTCCTTCTCTGGATGACTTAGAAAAAACATTAATAATAACAATAATAAAAGGGTAAAAGATTCTTGAGATTTGGGCTGTGATCATTTGGCTTTGTGCAAAAAGATAAGATGAATTTTAGCTGGAGGCAATTTAGATTAAAACAAATTCAGAATAAAAGTAACTACATTATTTACCTTTCGATAAGCTTTATTTTACAGATTTGAGCACGTCTGAGAGTCTCAATCTGCTTGCCGTAAAATAAAAGTCAAAATATATCTAATAAGAACCTTTGACTTTGCTTTGAATTGAAAGACTCACACAGTTGAAGGAGGGGAGAATTCAACTAGGGAGGACTGGTGTCTGTATTTCCCTTTATTTACAGCTTGCTAAATTTTAGTTTTTTTGACCTGCTTGTTTTAAAAAAATAAACATGTGATAGGAGTATGTTGCAAATTAAAAACTGATTTGAAAGAAGTTTACAATCTAAAAGGAGAACTTGTATTTGAAGGGTTAAAAAATTTAATCTGATGTAGCATATAAGCCCCCCTCCTTAATTAGTCATGACATTCTCCTGCTTGATTCTACAGGTCTACCCTACGGCTTTCCAAATAATTTGCTGAAGTGCCCAGGGTCATGTATTATATTGATCATTTTTAAGGAATCAAGTCAATTCTCTACCATCACTACCCTGTCACTATACTTGTGCATACTTGCTAACTCACTTCAGTTGTGTCTGACTCTTTGCAACCCTATTGACCATAGCCTGCCAGGCTCCTCTGTCCATGAGATTCTCTAGGCAAGAATACTGGAGTGGGTTGCCACGCCCTCCTCCAGGGAATGTTCCCGACCCAGGAATAGAACTTGTCTCTTGCTCTTGCATTGGCAGGCAGATTCTTTACCACTAGCACCACCTGGGACGTAACACCCACTCCCACACACACACTTAGTAAAAGTGAAAATACAATTGAGTAGAAACTTTGCAAACTTAATGTATTCATTATATCTAAATCAAAATAATTACTTTGTACCAGTACAGAAAGTATTTTATCCATACAGCTAAGTAAAATTCCAAATGGGTAACTCACTGAAATGACACCGTAAAATGACCCAAAAGGTAAAAGCCATTTCCAAATGTTAATATAGAGCTATGTGACTCCACCTATGGCATCTTGAAGGGCAAGGCAGTTTGAGTAGAGAATGTGCAATAATTTTCAAGAATAAATGAAGGCATGTAGCCTGATCTTCTACCCTATGGGCTGGAAGTGAAGGCCATAAATCTCACATAGGATAAAAGAAAAAGAAGTAGCCTTTCTATTAAGAAGCAAAGAAAAGAGTGGTCTCTCCTCAGAATCCAGAAGCTCTATGAAGGTGACCTTTGGAGCCGGAGTGGGGCTAATTAGCCTATTTACATGAAACCCATGATGGAGCATGATATTTAATCACATCATTTTGGCAAATAATTAGAAGATAAATCACTCAAACGACGGTGCTACTGTATCTGAAAAACACAGCACAAATACTGTTGACAGCATTTACAATTGCACCCATTCATTTAATTTTTCATTTAACAGAAAAGAAAGCAGAAGGCAGATTTGTGCACCAGCCAAGCTAGCCTTCAAATTCTGGCAAGGGTTGAGCTTGGGCACACACCAATCTTGCATGAAATAGGACTCTGCTTCTCATTTATAGTGAACATTGAAAAGTTATAAAATATAATATGTGGTTTGGGGTCTTTTCTTGTTAACTGATGGTAAATACTAGCCTTTGGGTTATGTGGGAAATACCAATACATGTTTACGGTCTGCAAAGGGTTGCCCAGAAATTGCTGTGGAGGCAGTCTTTTCAGATTTTGCAACCCCCTCTGAGTTGTTTAAATGTTGAGAACAAGCCTCTTTATGAATGCTTTTATTCTGAAACATTTATCTTTGCATGAAAGAAAAAAAAAAAAAACTAGGGAAATGGTTTTAAGTACATGTATGCTGTTCTTGAATGTCCTGTCCACCCATATTTACAAAAGATTAAAAGAATCAGAAATTTAATTTTTAATTAAAAGTTAATGAGTTTAAAAGCTAAGGAGTTTAAATTTCCAGTATATGACACATTTATACTTTCATAGTGGCAAGATCATTTCATAGTTTATTTCAAGCCAAAATTAGGCCAGATCTAGTCTTTATTTTTGGCTTTCAAGTCAAATCATATAAATGTACGTGCATACACATAAACACACACATATATGACTTTGTGTGTGCCTGTCAATGAGCTTTTTTCTTAAAATTGGTTTTGTAAGGAGTCAAGTGATAGGATAGGTGTGTGAAAAGGCACGTGACTTGATCTGGCTGCTGAGTGAAGCCGTGAAGGATTGCTCTATGTTATTAAATAAGCAAGAAATTCATCATCAGTAATTTGCATGGCTATATTCGTTCTAACTTAAAATGGTTCTAGGGAAGGATAAAATTATACTTTTTCTTACTGATTATAATTTATATTGTGGAGATCTGGAATACCTGGCTCATTTCTTTAATATGTATCCCTTGGGATACCGCTTTCCTGAAGAGCAATTTTCTTCCCCTGATTTTTACAAGTTAACTATGAACTGTGTTACATCATGTTTGCCCAAGGAATTTAATGATTTCTTCACATAGCCTTACACCTCAAAGGGTTATAAATACTTAAATGATTAAATCTAAAACTTATTTTTCCTGGTATGATTAAACTAGCATGATTTCTTTAGGATTCTAAATATAGGTGATAAGGCTGAAACTGGGAATGGAAACTGAGTCTCAGAAAGATTGGGCAACTTGCCCAGGGGACATAGTCTGTGGCAAAATAATTTTCTGAGCATAGATTTGAATTCTTTTCTTCCATGTACTGTGTAGGTTCTAGGTTTGGAAAAGTTCAGAGACTTACTTCATGGTCCTTATATAATCACTAGAACATTCTGGAGGTCCAGTTCTCTCTAAATATCTCTCCAAACCTAGAGACATATTCACACACAAAATATCACCCCAGTTTCACCCTTACCCTTGGAAGATTGAAATGCATGTCTAGGACATAGCAGTACAAGAGCAGACACAATATTGTGAAAACTGAATTAGATCTGAGAATTCAAGATGTAATCAGTGCATAAATGCAGACAAGTAGAATAACCAATGAGTGGAACAGAAGAGAAGGGTAAGAGCCCTACCACTCAAAAAGAAGACTACAAAAGTGTGTGTGTGTATGTGTGTTTAAGTCAAGGATATTTCAGCTTTTTAAAAAAATCTGGATTCTGGTGTCTGAGAAGGGATTGTTAAAAAGGAAGCAGACAGGTTAGAGTTCACAGTAACCCATGAAATGTAGTTTTGTTTCTTGAGCACATACTGGTATCATGGTATCATTGCTACTTTCTTAGAACTTTTTTATCAATTTTAAATTGAGTGCTATGTTTGGATCAAGAAAAATAATAGTAATGTCAGCAAGTTACCAAACTTTTTAATCCAGTTTTAGTATGTCTGTCTTCCTGTCTGTCCAAATGGAATCACATTACAGAAGTGTCTCTTGGTGTCCACACAACAGGGTGAGGCATGAAGATCTGGTAATTTTTACTCCACTTCTAATAATTTCTAAAACTGTTTTCAATTACACTTTTTTTACAACAATGGTGAACCAGTTACAAGGAAGACTGGTTGGTTAAGGAACATTCAGTTAAAACCACTAGGTAAAATCGTCTAGCATGTACTTGCCAGACTGTTTCAGGTATTTCGAATAAAATGCAAAATTTTGTATTAAGAATGTTTCCTTGTGGAAGAGTCACTGCCAAATGACACTATCAGAGTGGGATGAAGTTAAGGCATCATGCTCCACCATTAAATCAACTATCAGTCCCTAGGAATGGCTGTCAGTGGTAGAAGACTGGATGAGGCAAGACTGAGCCAACGAGAAGCAAGGAGGTTGGGGAGCTGGACAAGGAAGAAGGCAAATGTGAGAACGATGGAATATTACTAAAGGGGGAAAAGGCTTTATTTTAAAGAAGGGGCTTCAAAGGTAAATGTTAGTGTGCTTTACTTTCTTGCTTAGTGCTAATAGAAACAGAGAATCAGAATTTAGAAGTGACATAATGGCGTCGAGAACATCACCCAACTAAAAACAAGAATCTCTTCTTCAACACATGAAACAGAGGTTCAGCCTCCTCCTGATACCTCCTGTGATAAGACAACTTGAAAACATGTTGTTTTTCTCTCTCTCCCTCTCACCTTTCAGCAGCTCTAATTCTACCGAAATCCGTTTTACTCTAGTCTGCTGTGGCCAGTCCATCAGAGCTCAGCTCAACTGCCACCTCCTTAGTGAAGTCTCACCTGTCAGTTTAATCTGACAGAAAAGTCTCTCCCCAATTTTCCCATCACACCTTGGATAAATATTAATTTCTCATTCACAAAATACAAAGAGCTCCATAAGGGCAGAAACATACATTTCTTCATTTTTTTGTTTGTTTGTTTTGTTTACTTTCTAGAACTTAACAGGGAGCCTTGTACAGATGCTTCCCAGTTGGTGCTAGAGGGAAAGAATCTGCCTGCAATGTAGGAGACACAGGAGACGCAGGGTTCAATCCCTGGGTCAGGAAGATCCTCTGGAGAAGGAAATGGCAAGCCACTCCAGTATTCTTGCCTGGAAAATCCCATGGTCAGAGGAGCCTGGCATGCCGTAGCCCATGGGGTCCCACAGAGTGGACACGGCTGAGCATCTGAGCACACACTTGTACAAACGGGAGTCAATAAATATTTTCCAAATCATGAGTCAAAATCCGCCATGCTAAAAGTTACTTCCAATCACTGTGACTTATGATTCTCTCAGGAATTACTCAGAATTTGTCTAGTTCCTCTAGTAGAATTGTTTCTCAGTTGTACCTCCTCTTGCCTCAATTTTATTTCCTTGGCATCACCATTTCAATTCCTTAAGCCAGCGTTCCTCAAAATCACCTGGAAGATTTGTTACATGCATTGCAGGGACCTATCTCCAGAGCTGCAGTTCTGTAGGTCTGGGGAGGAACCCACTAATTTGTATCTCCAAGTTACCTGGTATTGATGATACTGCTGGCCAAGGGTAACACTTTGAGAGTCTATACCTTCTACCATTCCTCATCTGGCTGGATACACGGGCCCTTTATTTGCCTGCCTACTCTCTTTCATAACTACATTCTCATAATTAACCAGAACTGAAGATAAAACTGCAAATAGAAACAGTCTAAAACTACATTTGAGGAAACAGTGCCCTCGACTCTGGTTTATTTTTGAATTTTGTTTTTTCCATGACTTTCCAATTATCTAAATAAATTTAAGAATATTTAAAAACCTGAGTCAATAAACTACTCCCAAGATTTGCTGATGCCAATGTTGACATTCCTCAATGAGTTATAATACCCACCTAGTTCCACTTTATAGTAATCACAATATAGTAACTTATAAAAGCATCCAAAGACACTTGTATTCAATAGTCATTCCATTAATACTTATTGTATGTTGTTGCTGTTCAGTCACTAAGTCATGTCCAACTCTTTGTAACCGCATGAACCACAGCAGGCCAGGCTTCCCTGTCCTTCACTATCTCCCGGAGTTTGCTCAAACTCATGTCTGTTGAGTCAGTGATGCCATCCCACCATTTCATCCTCTCTCACCCCCTTCTTTCTTACCCTCAGTATTTTCCAGCATCAGGGTTTTTTCCAATGAGTCGGCTCTTTGCATCAGGTGGCCAAAATATTGGAGCTTCAGCTTCAGCACCAGTCCTTCAGTGAATATTCAGAATTGACTTCCTTTAGGATTGATTGGTTTCATCTCCTGGCAGTCCAAGGGATTCTCAAGAGTCCTCCAGCACCACAGTTTGAAACCATCACTTCTTTGTTTGGATTATACAGACCTTTCTCAGCAAAGTGACATCTCTGCTTCTTAATATCTTTTATGTATTGTATCGGTCTCTGGAGATTCAAATGAATAAGCTTATCCTGAAGAAGTGAAAATTTTTCTTATTTTTCATTTTGAACTATAAAAGAATTAGAAAAAAAACTATATTACTTGAATTTAGTGCCTGCCATAGTTCTAAATTTTTATTTTTAGAACAGGACAGCTTTGATTTCTGACTTTTCATGTTACAGTCCTTGATTTATAGATAAACAGTGAGATTATAAACTGCTCATAACAAACCCCATCACTTGAATTATCTTCTTTGGAACTCTACTTAATGATAGAATGAGACAGAATAACAAATCAAATATTAAATCTATATAGAAAATGCTTAAAATACATTCCACGTCCTCTAAATAATCTATTTGGAAAAAACATTTGGGAGTAGGGGAGAATAAAAATTTCCTCAGATGCCTTGCAAATTACTGAAAAGTATTACTCAAAAGTTAAGAGAATGAAACTGCAATGTGTATTATTTACTTGCTACATTCCTTTGTTCAAACAGCCATGTTATATTATACATAAAGTACATTGACCATGATGATGAATTTCACAAACATCTTTGCACATGTAACAGCAATATTACATTGTTTTGTCCAAGATATAATTTGGATACTTATATTGTGTGAATTGCTTTTATCAAGTTATGTTATCCAAGTTATATTTCCAGTGTGGATAGGATGTGATACCTTCTAAATAATTAATTTATAGAAGATTATAAAATTACTAAAAAGTATATAATGCTTGAATGAACAGAAGAATATATGGATGAAGTCATAATCTCAAACATATGAACATTACTGTTAAAATGTCAGGACCTTTCTAATTGTGTTTACTCTTCCATAAATTAGTAAAAGCTAAAATGCAAGCATTTTATTGGTCTATGGCTCAGTCTGCCTGCAGTGCAGGACACCTGGGTTCGATCCCTGGGTGGAGAAGATCCCCTGGAGAAGGAAATGGCAACCCACTCCAGTACTCTTGCCTGGAAAATTCCATGGACTGAGGGGCCTGATGGGTCCATGGGGTTCCAGAGAGTTGGACACAACTGAGCCACTAACACATTCATTTCATTTGGTGTTTGAATTGATATGGGGGAAAGGATCTACTCTGGTCTGGGGCAGGAGACAACAGGCTAGATGTGGAAGGATGAAAAAGGGAAGCACATTTTGGAATTTTGCTCATGCTCCTGCTCTCCATTGTCTAAATATGAGTAGCCCACACCTGGACCAATGGTGAGGGCATTTCCTAATCAAGAATTACATATTATGTTTGCTGTGCACCTGAGGACTGAAGGAAAATGAATTACCGTAAATAAGTGGGAGGGGATATTTGCTCGAGGTCAAGAAAAAAGATTGAAAGTCACAAACTGAAATTATATGGTTCAGGCAACTAGTATCAGTGGGAAAAAAAATCAGTTTGTTGGGGATAAAATGAGAGGTGAGTGGGTATGGCAAACTGCCTTTTCAAGATAGGCAGTGACCACTTAGCCTCAGGTCACAATGTTGTGAGCCCAGGAATTCTAGATCTTCAGATAAACCAATGGAGGCCAGAAATTGATTTTTATTAGAAATTTACCAATGTTTGAGTGTTGCTTCATTTTTTACCTCAGGACAAGCCAAATTAAACATGTCTGTGAGCATTTATGAGCTGTCTTGTTCGTCTGCAGTCCATTCTCCACACGGCAGACAGAATGATTTTCTCAATACACAAATCAGATTGCTTAAAATTCTCCAGTGTTTTCCCATTTCACCTGGAATAGTTAAACTTAATTTCATGGTCCATGCGATCTGTCTCATGTCTACATTTCCAGCTATCTCCTCCGTGACAAAATACCTCTGACTTACAGTCTTATTTACTATTTCTTTTGCTGGAAACGTGATTTCATTAGCTCTTTGTAGAGTTTCTCATCTTTGTGAACTCCATTCAACCCTTCTTTCCTCAGGCCACCTTTCTAATATAGCTTTCCTCCATGACCCCACCAGTCACTCTCTAGCTTCATCTTGGTTTTATCTTCTTCCAGAATGTATACTTTTCTGGAATACTATTATTTATTCTTTTACTTTATTATTGTTTCTAGAATATACACTCTATGAAAGTGGGAACTTTGCTGTGCTCACTGCTGTGGCTTCAACTTGATTTGTGGCACATAGTAGGTCTGCTGGATTTGTAGTTTTTTCCCCTCAACTCCAAATCTACCCTACTTCTCCTCCGCGAGGTCTTGGCAAACTGTACTTCTCCACTATCAGCAGGATTCCTGTGAGGTGTTGCTAATCAGGAGCCCTTGAGAGATACTGGAAGGTCAAAAGATGGAGGGGACCAAATTCCTTTCTTTGTTTTCCCATTGGCTGCACTTCATTCTGGTTTCCCGTTTTTTCCCACAGTCCCACAACCAGCTTCACAGAGCCTCATCAGAGACACCGTATCCTGTGAGGCAGCAGCCTTCCATAAAGGAATGCCCACTCACCCTTAGATTAACTCCTCTGTAATTTCCACTCCTGTAAGTGTGGTCCTTGCTCCGAAGGCGGCATCTCCACTGAGCAGCACCTTCTCCTCAAAAGTCATGGTCTCCAACCATTTCCAGGGGCAGCCCATTGAACTTCTAGTTTTGAACCACCCAAACCTCTTTCCTTTGATCTCTCAGCCCAAATCTCTCTACAAAATCTTCTCTTGGCTGGTATGATTTCCCCATTCCCTGCTGGGCCCTGACTGAAATATTAGGTATTTAATAAATATTTAACATTTATGAATGAATGAATGTGGTCAGCTGACATCTTGTTTGTAGAATGTGCCCTGAAGATACTATTCACAAATTTCCATGATAATGAATCATCCTTACACAAACACAACCACGGTTTATTCTCCTTTTGAGTCACTTGTAGGTCAGATGCTGTGTGATCCACCTGTTTGTACTATAGGCCCCCCTGGTGCCACAGACAGTAAAGAATCTGCCTGCAATGGAGGAGACCCAAGTTCGGTCCCTGGGTCAGGAAGATCCCTGGAGACGGAAATGGTAACCCATTCCAGGATTCTTGCCTGGAAAATTCTATGGATAGAGCAGCCTGACAGATTATAGTCCGTGGGGTCGCAACAGGACTGAGCAACACACAGTTTAACTTTCCAGGGTCAGATTACAATCTTCAGAGACCCTTAGACATTGAGAAGATACTGGCACTTGGAATAGAAAATTTAAAACAAAATATACAGAGGGAGACAGGGACAGACATATTATTTGCAACATAAATATGTCTAAAAATTACCTTATTTTTTTCATCATGGTTCTTTAAATAATTAATTCCTTCCAGAAAAACATCTTTACTTTTTATATATTGATGCCCCCGCTCTCTTGATGGCCTAACCTTGTATTCTGTCTGTTGCATAACCCAGATGTCTACTTATTAACTTTCTTAAGATAACTTTATGAAGAAAATGTTTAAAGACATAAATTTCTGGGATGATTCAAGTACACACCAGATTCTTCCTTTCTTTCTTGACCCTCTGGAGAAACCCCACTCATCCTCAGATTAGCTCCTCTGTAACTGCCTGAAGCTCTCACATTTATTGAGTGTTCATTATGAGCTAATGCCCATGCCATACACTTTATATATATTGTTTCATTTTAGCCTCACAAAACTACTATAAATTAGAAATCACCCTTATTTATGCTCTGACAGACTTAACAGATTGCTGAGGACCCCCCAGTTACTCCATAAAAGATCACTGCATCTCTCTTAACATTTTTAAGAGCATAAAATGGGCCAGGAATTTGTCAAATTGCTTGCAATATATTAAGCTTACTTAATTATTAAAGCAATGTTTTTCACCTAATTTTACAGATGAGAACACTGATCAACCAAAAATCCCTCACCCAAGTTCACCCAAAGAATAGATGGCAGAAATGGGATTTGAAAACCAGCAGTCTGGGTCCTCTTTCAACCATTTACATGTGTTGACCTAGACAGTAATGTAGACAATTATTATATTTGCTAGACATTAGACGGGCTACTACTTGGTGAATATCTGTGTTCAAATAAAACCTCTATTATTATATTTAGCTCTTCACAGATTATCTACAATAATGGTTCACAAAGTGTTTAAATATGAGCACACCTTTCAGTATCAGTGATAGTAGGACTGGTTTTAATTTCTCTTTGTTGCCCACACGAATGACAAAGTGCTGTGATTATTAAGCCAGTACTTTACAGGTCTTACTGGAAATTCTTTAACATCTTCTTATCGTCCAGAAGACAAAATATAAAATTCTTAACTTGACCTTGCCAGGAACAGCCCCAGCATGCCTCTCCATCTTGGTTTTTGCTGCTTTCCCCCAGTGACTAGTGTCTAACCACATGAGCCTTCTTTCAGTTTCTCGCGCAACCTCAGTATCCTCACATGCAAGCACTCTGCCTCAGCCCAGGAAGGCTCCTTCTCTCCCCACTCACAAGTAAGTACTCAATTCCCACTCATGCTTTAGATCTCAAGTGTCTCTTTATCCAAGAAGTCTTCCTTAACCTCCAATCTTGGCCAGGTTCCCTGTGACACGTCTTAGTAGTTCTCTAAACTTCTCCTTCACAGTACCTGTAATTGCATTACACAATTCCATGGGTGCTAAGCACCTTGCCCCACAGAGACAGAGACATCTTCTGGGAGCAGAGGCCATGTCTGTTTCATTAATTCTCGTATCCTTAGCACTTTGAAGCAGCAAGAGGGTTCTAGATTCTCAAGATAGAGATGGCTCTTTCCATCTTTACCTGGTAAAATTGACAAAAATTCTACTGTCTCTTGAGTTTTTGAAACAGTGACTAATACTAATAACAACGATAATAGTTAACTTAATGAGTAATATCTATTTTCCAGGAACTATTTTAAGAGCTTTGAAGTTTAGAGCTCAATTCACAATACTGTGAGATTGGTACTGACATTTATAGAATGTTCAATACATACGTGCTTTACTCCAGCCAGGAGTTCAAATTTGATGAAGGATTAGTTCTGCTCTCTTTGACCCAGGCTAAAACCTGAGGGCATCACTTACTTCAAAGAGATCTTTAAAAATATTTTGCTTGCAGAAAACCTGGCTTGGTAGTTAAATTTCTCCAAGATTTCAAACCAAATGAGAGTGGTCCTCAGGGTCTGAACAGTGATCACTGGAGTAAAAGGTTCTGGTATTAATTCCCAAATCAAACATATAAAAAACCCTAACAGGAGTCTCAATAAAAAGCACAAGACACAGAGAACTGTCACAGCTTTTTTCACATAGGAGTGCATACTGTCATGATTAGTAAACCTGAAATTCATTTGAATTTGTTCCTTTGTTAATCATGACCTTTGCTGTCTTCTCAACATTAAATGCAGGATGACTGTCATGGCCATTGAAAGAAGTTCTCATGGTCAAGTAGTTTGAGATCCATAGGACTTCCCAGGTGGCTCAGTGATAAATAGTCCACTTGCCAATGCAGGAAATGCAGGTTCGGTCCCTGGGTCGGGAAAATCCCCTGGAGTAGGAAATAGTAACCCATGCCAGTGTTCTTGCCTGGAAAATTCCATGAACGGAGGAGCCTGGTGGGCTATACAATCCATGGGTTCACAAACATTTGGACATGACTGAGCACACATGCAGGCATGCCACAGATCATCTGTGGAGGGTTATAGATGATCACATCAGTTTCACTTGAACACCTACAGATACAAAACATTCACAAAGCTTCAGTTCAGTTCAGTCACTCAGTCGTGTCCTACTCTTTATGACCCCATGGACTGCAGCATGTCAGGCTTCCTGTCCATCACCAACTCTGGGAGCTTGCTCAAACTCAAATCCATTGAGTCAGTAATGCCATCCAACCATCTCATTCTCTGTCATTCCCTTCTCCACCTGCCTTCAGTCTTTCCCAGCATCAGGGTCTTTTCCAGTGAGTCAGTTCTTCACATCAGGTGGCCAAAGTATTGGAGCTTCAGCTTCAGCATCCATCCATCCAATGAACATTCAGGACTGATTTCTTTTTGGATGGACTGGTTTGATCTCCTTGCAGTCACAAAGCTTAGATGTGACAAATATAAGTCCACTTACATAACATGATTGGTCTATAGAAATTACATGAAGCACATAGCAATCTTCCAATATCCTTCCATAGGGTAGTTATCCTTCTGGGACCCTTTCACCCAGAAAAAGACATCTGGTTTCCTTAGATTAAAAAACCATAAATGAATTCTTATGGAATCCTCAAAATAACAATCACTTTCCCATGTCTCTCTGGCTCAGGATAGTGTCATCACCATTCCTATATGCTTAGAAATTAAAATTAGATGAATTGCTACAGAATGAGTTTCTTTTAAATTAAGAAAAGATGGGAGACAAATTCTAAATAATATTGTCATCTAAAAATCTTTTTGATAAGAATGTGACCATCACAACTTAAAGACAAATGCATGTTCCTCCAATGAGAACATGTGACAGAGTGCACTGCAATCCACTTGCTATTTCAGGCATATACAAATCGCTGTACCTTTTAACAAATCATGATTTATTTCCAGTAACAAATGATAGTTCCTTTGGGTTATACATAAAGAAAGAACTATGGCCTTCCAGCTTTGGCTCTGGAAAATTTAGAGAAAAGAGATTACAGAAGGGAAGGGGAGAAAGATTCTAAATAATAGGAAAATAAATATACTGAAGAAGAAAGGATTTACATTTCTAAAATAAAGAAGAAATTTTCAAAGTTTATCTGACTCAAATGATAAGAAACTTCTGGAATGTAATTCCTAATGTAAAGTTCCTAATTAATATCCAAATCAATGAATGATTACACTAATTATAGTTAACAGGGAGAAATAATAATAAACTAGTAAATTAGAAAATAAACAGCATAGATAGTGGAGAAAATTAATGGAGAAAAGAAAAAAAAAGAAATATTGGCAATCATGCCATGGGGTGCTGTGGGTACAGTTTTAAATAGCAGGATCCAGGAAGGTCTCCGGATAATGTGGCATTTGAGCAAAGATCTGAAAGTGGTAAAATGAAGTCAAGAGAATCTGACTTTTTTCCAAAAAGAACGAGTTTGCAAATTTATGAAATATAAGACAATTTGGAGAAAATATTGAATACCCATTTTTGTTCTCACTCCCATTAATGGATCTCAGTACATATGGGCTTTCTCTTTTGTACTAAGTTCTGATATAATACTGAAAATTGAGAATAGGAATATGGTGGGGAAAATTACACCTGTTTTCAACTAATTTGTTTTTCATGTTGTATTGCATATTTCATGTATTTAAATATTGGTTTTTCAGCTGTAGCCCAAAAAAGCCCCTCTGGAAATGACATAGTACCTCTCTGTGGGATATATTTCCTGCATTTAGAAAATACACATTAAAAAAGTAACTCCATAGTGTCTGTGTTCCATCAACCATAGCCTATTTTCTAATTACACTACATGCATGCTCTTTATAAAGTTGATTTTCTCTCTATATAAACATCTTAACATACTTATTTTTAGGTCTTTGTTTAGTTTGATTTTACTCCATTTAGAAGATGAGCATTTCAACTTTTCAGACAAGTGTGCATGCTTAAGGTTAACTATCAAATATGGGACTCTCTTTAAAATAAAATGATTTTAATGGCAAAAAAATCCTGTTTCCACAAACCCAGTTTGAAGAAGATAAACTTTTAATTCCAAGTTTTCAAGCATCTTCAATGTACTTGGTATTTTACAAAGAAACAAAACCCAAGACATTACATTGGTAATAATAAGTTAACTAAGCTAGCATGTTAAATTATTAAATTTGGAGAATACATTGTGCTTATTATGTTACTTACCCTTGCAGTGAACTAGAAAATGAATGTGGTCATTCCAGACTGGTTAAATTGGAAATATATTTTATACAGATGTCTCTAATGTAGTTTCCTGGCAGAGGAATAATGCACACAACTTATATTTATAAGTATACAAATCTGGTTTTATATTACTATGCAGTTCTGTAAAATCAGATTTTCCCCTCTGCATTTTAGTTTTCACTTTCAAGATATATTTACATCCTTTTATCATTTAAAGTATCTTTATTAAAACACTATTTTTCCCATATCCTTTGGAGTTGGTTTCATTTATGGTTAGGTTGGGGGTTGAGGTTTGAAATAGGAGAGAATTTAAGAATAAACAGTGAACAACCTATTTAAAACCAAGAGCTTCTCCCACTTTAATTAGTGTTAAATTGATTTTTATAAAATCCTATTTCTGCTATCAGCTTACTTGAGATCATGTTCCTTTTTATTTTGTTTTGGAACTTTTATTAATGCTAACTAATTACACTTCTATTTGTTTGGATGGCTAGACTATTTACAGCATCCATTTCAGTTCTTTTGACAATTTTCATTAGATCAACTCAACCCCGAAGACAATGGAAAATTTATCTAGACTAACTATCCATTAACATATCTGATATCTATGATTTTATGAGTGCGTGTATGTGTGTGCGTGCATGTGCGTGTGTGTGTGTGTGATAATTGCTTATTTAGTTTTCAGTGCCTGCATTTAAAGGGAGTTTTAGTGAACTGGATTTATTACAGAAATAAAATATATTTTGTTATACTTACTTTTCAGTTAGTGAATAATACTTATTACATACTGCTTCAGAGCCTCTAATAGAGTGGTTCTAAAATTATTCCATTCAAAAATTGGTGTTTAAAAAAAAAAAAATTGGTGTTTTCATGGAATGGCAAAACAAAGGCATCACAGAAAGGCAGAACAAGTTAGAATGAAACTGTTGTATTCCATTATAAAAATGTGATCAGACTGTTATTCCAGTTCTAAAGGAAACTAACATTTATGTTCCTCCTCTGGGTATCCTGTAAAAGGAAAGTTTATTAATTAGCCATTTTCTCCAATCAGGACTCGTAAAGTCTGGATGCCAGATCGCCCCTGGAGTATGTTTTTACCAGGGGTTGTTACACCATGGATAGGACAGCATACATTCTAAACGGGTCCTTTCATTTGCGCTCAATTGGTCCAACATTACATGCCGAGAGGGCTAAAAAAGCACAATGTGATTCCCTGGGATTCGCCAATGGCCATAACCAATGGAGCTCAAGATTGGTCCTTAGTAAAATTATGAATTAGCCAATGTTTGCGGTCAATATCACTGCATATTTCCTTTCCTGCCTGATAAATGGCCTCAGAACTAACTTGAATAAGAAATCATGCCCACGTGGTTGCTTATTTTGGAACTTTTCCAAAAGAAAGTCGCATAAAAGCAATACAGGGAAATTTATGCTATATGATATAGCAGAAGTTCTACAAATGTGCAGAGGAGGAATACACATGGTATCTTGGTTAGGGAAAAGTCTCCAGAAATAGCACAAATTGAGCTATTTATTGAGCATTTATTCTATGTGAAGCACTATGGTAAGCACTTTGTGCATATTTTGATAAAGTAATAAAGTAGGTTGTAATACTTCATGTATAAATAAATCTCAGGCTTTAAATTCAATTATGTGTCATGTTCAGAATCACACGTTCTTAGTCACATGAGCTGAAAATACAATCTTTATACATAGACATATATATCCAATGGTAAAGAATCTGCTTGCAATGCAGGGGACCCGGGGTTCAATCCCTGGGTTGGGAAGGTCCTCTGGAGAAGGAAATGGCGACCCACTCCAGTATTCTCGCCTGGAGAATTCTATGGACAGCGGAACCTGGCAGGCTACAGTCAATGGGGTCACAAAGAATCGGACACGACTGAGAAACAAATACATATATAACATGAACCTGGATAATTTCTTACAATACTTTCTTGAAAAGGTGAAAAGGGTGATGGTGATCGGAGATGTGGGATCCTTGCTTCTTCCTTAATGAGCAAGGCTCTTACAGATTTGAAATCAATCATCTGAGCTTTGCTGAAATACAAAATTTAAATCAAGCCGAGAACACAATACCAAGTTTAAGATGTTCGTTTAGATAATGTTCAAGCATGAATCATTAGACAGGCAATATTTTTAAATTATCAGTGGCATTGCTAGTTTCTCAGCTTTAAGCATTATATACGGATTTGTTATTCTTCCTCCTCTCATACTTATCATGAGAAATGTGTTGATATCAAATTTAGAGACTGAAAGGGATTATCTTGGCAGTACAAGAACATCTCTTTGAGAAATAACTTTTCAGGGACTTCCTTAACGGTCCAGTGGTTAAAGAGTCTGCCGTGCACTGCAGGGGGCATGGGTTCAATCCCTGGTCAGGGAACTAAGATCCCCATGCCTCAGAGCAACTAAGCCTGTGCTGAGTAATCCCTGCGGAGTGCGCCACAACCAGGGAATCCAAGTGCCACAATGGAAGGTCCTGCATGCGGCAACTAAGACCCATAGCAACTAAAGCCAGAGCGCAGTTTGAATGTAAAGTCTCTGTAGGCAGAATATTGATTTTTTTTCTTTTAACTGTTACATTACTAATTTTCACACTAAGACACTAAGTAATTACTGGTTGAATGAATAAAAGCAGACTAAATCTGTGTTCATGCATAGATTTGGTTTCCTCTGTATGTGTGTGGGGGGGTGGGGGGGCCGCTGGGGTGGAAGGGTAGGGGAGTCTGATAGGCAGCAACAAACAGATAAGTATACATTAGGTTACATCACACTGCATAAAATAGGGCAAGGTAATGCCTGTAATGATTATGAAAGAGGGTGCATTTTAAAACAAGGTAATCAGGAAAGTATTTCAAATGGGATTCTACTTGAGCAAAGATCTGAAAGATCTCAGAAAATATACATCCATGGAGAAAAGGGGGTACAAATAAATGTTCTGTATGTTTGGTATTTTCGTAGAATCGACTGATGAATAAGGTCAGAGCAGTGTGAGCACAGGAGTGGGGAACAGAAATGAGGTGAGTCAAGTGAGTGTCAAGTTAGAGGTCAGGACCAGTCATACACAGCTCTGTGGCCCCTGGTTCAGTTGAGTTCAGTCGCTCAGTCATTCAGGTCTGACTCTTTGTGACCCCATGGGCTGCAGCACACCAGCCTTCCCTGTCCATCACGAACTCCCGGAGTTTACTCAAATTCATGTCCATTGAGTTGGTGATGCCATCCAACCATCTCATCCTCTGTTGTCCCCTTCTCCTCCTGCCTTCAATCTTTCCCAGCATCAGGGTCTTTTCAAATGAGTCAGCTCTTCGCATCAGGTGGCCAAAGTATTAGAGTTTAAGCTTCAGCATCAGTCCTTCCAATGAATATTCAGGGTTGATCTCATTTAGGACAGACTGATTGGATCTCCTTGCAGTCTAAGGGACTCTCAAGAGTCTTCTCCAATACCACAGTTCAAAGGCATCAATTCTTCGGCGCTCAGCTTTCTTCACCGTCCAACTCTCACATCCATACATGACTACTGGATAAACCATAGCCTTGACAAGACAGACCTTTGTTGGGAAAGTAATGTCTCTGCTTTTAAATATGCTGTCTGGGTTGGTCATAACTTTCCTTCCAAGGAGTGTCTTTTAATTTCCTGGTTGCAATCACCATCTGCAGTGATTTTGGAACCCAAAAAAATAAAGTCAGCCACAGTTTCCACTGTTTCCCCATCTATTTCCCATGAAGTGACAGGACCAGATGCCATGATCTTAGTTTTCTAAATGTTGAGTTTCAAGCCAATTTTTTCACTCTCCTCTCTCACTTTCATCAAGAGGCTCTTTAGTTCTTCACTTTCTGCCATAAGGGTGGTGTCATCTGCATATATGAAGTTATTGATATTTCTCCTAGCAATCTTGATTCCAGCTTGTGCTTCTTCCAGCCCAGCATTTCTCATGATGTGCTCTGCATACAAGTTAAATAAGCAGGGTGACAATATGTAGCCTTGGCTTTCCTTTCCCTATTTGGAACCAGTCTGTTGTTCCATGTCCAGTTCTAACTGTTGCTTCCTGACCTGCATACAGGTTTCTCAAGAGGTATGTGAGGTGGTCTGGTATTCCCATCTCTTTCAGAATTTTCCACAGTTTATTCTGATCCACACAGTCAAAGGCTTTGGCATAGTCAATAAAGAAGAAATAGATGTTTTTCTGGAATTCTCTTGCTTTCTCAATGATCCAACAGATGTTGGCAATTTGATCTCTGGTTCCTTTGCCTTTTCTAAAACCAGCTTGAACATCTGGAAGCTCATGGTTCACGTATTGCTGAAGCCTGGCTTGGAGAATTTTGAGCATTACTTTATTAGCGTGTGAGATGAGTGCAATTGTGCGGTAGTTTGAGCATTCTTTGGCATTGCCTTTCTTTGGGGTTCGAATGAAAACTGACCTTTTCCAGGCCTGTGGCCACTGCTGAATTTTCCAAATTTGCTGGCTTATTGAGTGCAGCACTTTCACAGCATCATCCTTTAGGATTTGAAATAGCTCAACTGGAAGTCCATCACCTCCTCTAGCTTTGTTTGTAGTGATGCTTCGTAAGTCCCACTTGACTTTGCATTCCAAGATGCCTGGCTCCAGGTTGCTGATCACACCATCGTGATTATCTGGGCCATGGGCATCGAAATTTAATCTGAGTGATATGAGAATACACAAGCAATTTGAACAAACTCATGATCTGATCTTTTTTATTTCTTCCAGTTTTGTAAGAAATAATTAACTTACATCACTTTTGCTTATTTCATTGTTAAATGTTTCTCCCCCATCAATTCAATCAAGAGTAAGTATTTTGATGAGAAAAAGACCTTTGTCATCTTTCTCACCCTTATACCTCCAGGGTTTATGGTAGGTGTTCAATGAATATACTATTTGTCCAGTATGCATGGGTGTGTGCTAAGTCACAGTCATGTCTGACTCTTTGTGGCCCCTATAACCTACCAAGCTCCTCTGTCCATGGGATTCTCCAGGCAAGAATCCTGGAGTAGATTGTCATTTCTTTTTCTGAGAATCTTTCTGATCCAAGACTCAAACTTGGGTCTCGTGCATTGCAAGCAGATTCTTTATCATCTGTGCCACCAGGGAAGCCCTTAAGGTATACAAAATAATGATTTGATTAACATTATCATGAAATGATTATCACAGTAAGTTTAGTGAACAAACATTATCTCATCTAGATACAAAATATAAAAATAGGAAAATAGTTGTTTCTCCTTGTGGTGAGAAATCAGTATTTACTCTAACAAGTTTCATATATAGCATACAGTAATGCTCACTATACTTATCATATTGCATGTTATATCCCTCGTACTTATTTATCTTATAACTGGAAGTTGTTTTAACTGGGTTCCTCTGGAGAGCAAAGGAAAAAAGCTGGAATACCAGTGAGGAGGCGATTACAACGGTCCAGACAAAAGACTGAAAGAGAGTAAGTGTTTCTACCTCCTGTCGTATTAACACGCCTCCCACTCAACCCATCTGCCACTCCAACCAAATTGATCCTTTTCATATGTAAATAAAACTGTTCATTCACTGCTCAAAATTCTTCAAATCTTTCTCATTTGTCTAAATAATAAATTTGAATCTCCTGTGATATGTAAAGCAACTCTTTCTCTACCAAGAGTATCTATGCATTTTCTTTGTGGTTTTTCCTGCTTCTATTTCACTGCTCAGTCCCCATACATGGTATACTCCAGTATATAAAATTTATTTTCAGCCCTCCAACCTATCATTAATTCCAGGGCCTCTGCTCTTTTTATATACTTAGAGATTTTAAAAAGCTTTCAGATGATAGTGCTGTATCGTGCATTTGTGCATGCATATATGCTCAGTCATGTCTGACCTTTTGTGACCCCTTGGTCTGTAGCCTGCCAGGAGTTTTCCAGGCAAGAATATTGAAGTAGATTGCCACTTCCTTCTCCAGGCGATCTTCCCTACTCAGGATTCAAACCCGCATCTCCTGCATTGGCAGGAGAATTCTTTATCACTGAGCCATCTGGAGGATGGATATAGTTGGGATATTATAGAGCTTTGAGAAATATTCTGGAAGGCAAAGTCAACAGGTTATGCTGATGAATTTGATACATAATCATAAAAAGGGATGTAAGGTCAGTTGTGGTCAGACCACAGAAACTTGAATGCCAGCAAAAGAGTTTTCAACATTTACAGTTTAGGAGAGAAGTTTAGGGAAAGATTTTTGAGGGACTTCAGTAAAAAAAAAAAAAAAACCTTCAAGTTTAAAAAAGTTCTATGCAGCAGTTTTGGAACTTTGTGGTTACCTCTACAAACCTAAAAGAGCTAAAAAGGATCCTATGGTAAGAACGTCTCCCTGAGTTTTTGAAAAACCCTAAATAAGGCAATGTGGCATAGTTGTAAAATACTGAGAAATGTGGCTGCAGGCCAAGGTAGTGTATAGTAATCAGAGATGCAGTGACTTATTTTGAGTAAAGGTGTCATACAGACTGCGATATACCAAGCCATAAGTCACAGATGGCAGATGACACTTCGAAGAACATACAAACATTAATACACTCACAGCTCTGGAAGAAAACATCATAGCAGGAAAAGCTCTGGGTGAAGGATAGAAAGTTTCATTGTAGTCCTAATTCCACTGTGACCCACTATAATGTTTAGATAAGGCATATGGTCTTTCAAATATGTAAATGTTTTATCAGTAGAATGGAGAAAATATCTTGTTATTGAGTCCAAGCTCATACTGCTTGCCACAAGGCAGGCCAATAAATTGAGAAACAAGTTGTGGAGGCAAGGAATAACAACTTTATTTGGAATGTCAGCAGATGAAAAAGATGGAAGACTAGTGTCCCAAAGAACCAACTTTCTCAGTGAGAGTTAAGATTTCTTTTATACCAAAAGGTGGGGGAGGGGAGGGAAGTCAAACATTTTCTGATTCAGGTCACCCTCCATTAATTTCTTCCTTCCTGCAGTCATTCACAGGTAAGCCTGGTCAGGATGTTTTCCTAAGAGCTAAACAAAGGTATTTCAGCCCAGAGATGGGCTATTATGTATAATTTAAGTTTATAGGCAACATCCCTTTAGTAATGAACCTGTAGTAGAATACAAAGTTCATTTCTTATTGCAAATCTCTTCTACCACTCAGAATCATATGGATTTGATGAAATAGTAAACAAGTCTTCCTTCCTCTTTCCTCATGTGATGGTTAATTTCCCATGCTAATTTGAGTGAGTCAGGGGTGCCCAGATTAAGCCCTGTTGCTGGCTGTGTCTATGAGGGTATTTCTAGATGAGATTAGCATCTGAATTAGTAGACTCATTAAAGAAGACTGTCCTGTCCAATGTGGGTGGGCATCAGCCAATCCACTGACTGAACAGAACAGAAGAAGGAAGAAATTGGAACTTGTCCTTTTACTTTTTCTTTCTTTCTTTCTTTTTTGTTACTGCCTCACTGACACAAACTGGGGCATTTCATGTTTCTTGCCCATGAAAAGTGACTAATCATTGGTTTGCCTGGTTCTCAGGCCTTTGAACATGGACCAAATTATACCACCAATTATTCTAGAGCAGATCATGGGAGATAGGGATAGATATAGGTATAGCTATAGATAACTTCACTATCCAGTTACTTAGGACTTAGGCATACTAGCAGTACTGACTACTTGTATTCAGAAGAACATAAACACCTGAGCCTTAATTTAATTTATATTCTTGGGTCAAGAAATTAACTGGGCCATGCCCCTCTATAGCTTTCATGACTGTTCCTAGAGCACGGACTATATGGAGACAAACAGGATACGCTCTTAAAACAATTGTCTCAGAGGATGGAGATAATATTAGCACTATTGGCTGGAAGAATATGATGGTTACAGTCAGTGGAAACAAGATGTAAGTGTTTGAATCGCTTTTATAAGCTATTTAAATTAAAAGGGGGAATGAATTTTATTCATTAATTTACTCACCTATTCTAAACATTCCATGCCCTTCATTACGTCTGTGCATATTTTTACTATTCCCCATGCTCTATCATTCTCTGCACAGAAAACTCCCCATCTCTACCCAAACTCTTATAAAAAGCCATTTGCCAGGAAAATGTAGCTGTATTCTGCTTCATACTGCCTCATCACCAATAGATACATTTTGCTCAAGCCCTCTTCAGTAAAGGGTGGTTCTGTAGCAGTAGAAGGAACTAAGCCTCAGCTCTAGCACCAAATTGTAATTCTTATCTTAGACATCTCTTTCCTCATGAGTCATGTCCAACTCTTTGCAACCCTGTGGACTGTATGTAGCCCACCAGGCTCCTCTGTCCATGGAATTCTCCATGCAAGAATACTGGAGTGGGTTGCCATTTCCTATTCCAGGGGATCTTCCCAATCCAGGGATCAAACCCACATCTCTTGTGTCTCCTGCCTTAGCAGGCAGATTCTCTACCACTGTGCCACCTAGGAAGCCCCATCTCTTTCCTACTTGCTGATGATCTTTAGGGTTCCTATACTGAAGAACTTTATCTCATCAGTGTTTTTATCTTCCTGGATTCTCAAGAAGAGTACAGTGTTAACCAAGTGTATTCATATCCTGACGGGAAATCACCTGAATATTCTTGCATATTTCATTTGTTTTCATCTAAAGCAAGGTTTCATAGAGTGTAGGTACTATGGAAACAGGTTTATATAAATCCTTCTATACGAAATGTGCTCTGCCAAAGCTCTCAATAGTTACAGAGTGAATTTCTTTAAACTGAAATCTCTTCAAATAATTGCACTGGAAACCTGTGAAGTCAAGCCATACTTTTTAAAAGTGCTTTTTCTGTATCACTCTAACCACCTACATACTGTGAGAAATGTTGCTTAAGAAGAGCTAGATTGGCACAATTTTCCTTGCTTCATCACACTTTATCTTAAATTATTAAGTTCACCACTGTTTGGGATATATGAGTCCAGGTAAGAATTTATATTTTTTAAAATGTTATGTTTTTATTTTGGTACAATCTAAAACATTAGGAAGCATTTTTGTCACCAGCACAAAGCAGGAGAAAACATTAGTGGTAAAGAATCTGCCTGCCAATGCAAGAGATGCAGGGGACTCAAATTCGATCCCTGGGTCAGGAAGATCCCCTGGAGAAGGCAATGGCAACCCACTCCAGTATTCTTGCCTAGAAAATCCCATGGATAGAGGAGCCTGGTGGGCTATAGCCCATGGGGTCACAAACAGTCAGATGTGACTGAGCACACACCCACCATATCTGGAATAAAGCATATCCATTTTTTTATTCAATAACAATTTTTACAAATATTTGATGGGCATGTTACCACATACCAGGCAAATTGTTAAGGAGTACAGTGGTGAACAAAAACTGTATGGCAACAACATATGTAATATATGTTAAAATAAGAATGCAATGAAATGCAAAAATCAGTATATTCTTTAAGAATTTAACCATTTGATTTCAGTTCATATTCTGTAAGTTTCTGCTGTAAGTAACATTCCTTGGTCTTAACGGCCTCCTCAAGAGTGACAATTAAATGAAATTAGCAAATAGCTTTTACTGATGGCAAAATATAACATGCTGAAATTTATTCCAGAATGAATCAAAATTATTAAATAATTAGAAAGATTTTGCTTTGCCAGGAGATTTTAAAAAAATGGAGATAATTAAAGCTACCACCTGGGCTAGAATCCTGAGACAGTTGACACAGTAGGCAAAATGCCCAAGAATTATATATGATGACAATCTGATTGATTGTTCTCAGTGGGAGAAGTTATTTGATATTACTGTATTTTCATCATTCCCAAGCCCATAAGAATATCTTTATATGAGAAAAAGAAGTTGTTCCTAAACCACTGTTCTGTTTCCAGAAGACACATTCCAAAGAATCCCCACTATCTTAGATGGCCATTAGCCAAGACATGTCTATCTTGGCCTGTCTTGGCATTTGTCTGTCTTGGCAAATGTCTGTCAACAGAAGAATGGATAAAGAAGTTATATATGTGTATATACATATACATACACAATAGAATACTACTTGGTCATAAATAATAACAAAATAACGCCATCTGAAGCAACATGGATACAACTAGAGATTATCATATTAAGTAAAATAAGTCAGAAAGGGAAAGACAAATATTGTATTATATTACTTATATGTGGAACCTAAAATATGGCACAAATGAACCTATCTATGAAACAGTGTGTGTGTGTGTGTGTGTGTGTGTGTGTGTGTGTGTGTGCTAAGTCACTTGAGTCATGTCCGACTCTGTGCGACCCTATGGACTGCAGCCTGCCAGGCTCCTCTGTCCATGGGATTCTCCAGGCAAAAATACTGGAGTGGGTTGCCATGCCCTCCTCCAGGGGATCTTCCCAACAACGGGATGGAACCCACATCTCTTACATCTACTTGCATTGGCAAGTGGGTTCTTTACCACTAATGGCACCTGGGAAGCCCGTGAAACAGAGACAGACCCACAAATATAGATAACAGGTTACCAAGGAGGGTGCTGGGGGTAGGAGTCTGGGGTTAGTAGATGCAAATTATTACCAATAGAATGGGTAAACAATAAGTTCCTACTGTATAACTCTGGCAACTACATCTGATATCTGGGATAAAGCCTAATGGAAAAGAATACAAGAAAGAAAATATATGTGTAAAACTGAGTCACTTTGCTGTACATCAGAAATTAACACAACTTTGTAAATCAACTATACTTCAATTTTAAAATAAATTTTTAAAAAATAAAACAAAAAGAAAAGGAAACATGTAAGCAGGAGAGGGAAAAAAAGAAATATTTCCTAAACCATTGTTCTGTTTCCAGGAGACAGCTTCCAGTGAATTCTCATGATCTCAGATGTAACTAATGATGAAATATAAATAAAACAAAATAATTAGAAAATAAAAAGTAGGAAATAGAACAACCTTTAGCCACCATATCCTAACTATGCTACCTGTTCATAGAGCAAAATCTCTCACCTGTAGAAGGACCATAGATTCTGCAGAGAGAGCTGCCTGATGGGGGAGGATCTGCTTGGATAATAGAGTTTTGTCAAAACAATCAAACCTTGAGTTCTTATACCAGAGCTTTCATGAGGATAGCAAATAGAAGCTGAACTTCAATTTCTGGGCAAGAAGAAAAGCAAGCATCTAATGTCTCTTTGGTGAAGCCATGAAAATACTCCACATGTAATCACATTAGGGGCAGTTGTCAAAAGAGTTAATAAATTGGTTAGCAAACATTCAAATATTTTGAGACTGAAAAGGTCAGCCAGTACTCTGTTTAATTTCTATGCAAGCATATTCAATAGAGTAACTGCCTGAGCTCTTTCTAGGATTCAAAACCACTCTTCAATGACCAATTCACATATAGTTTTTCCTATTTCTATCCTACTAGTTTATCCTACTATTTCTATCCTACGAGTTTTTCAGGAGGAAAATAACATTTTCTGAAATGAAGACAATATCAACACTTACTTCTGTCAATGTTTGCTCTTAGTCCACAGGAAATTAAACTGCCTTTAAACTTTGGTTGTGTTTATTTCCCACTATTGACATAACTTCCTACTGAAGGCCTGCAATTGTTTTTCACCATTACAAAATTAAGTTTTAGGATGTTTGTATCTCTTTCACAAAGTAAAAAGGATGATTTGTAAACTTTTTGATGATGGCCATTCCAACCAGTCTGAGGCAATACTTCATTGTAATTTTTTTTCCTCATTGTAATTTTGATCTGAATTTCTCTAATAATTAGCAAGGTTGAGCATTTTTTCATGTGTCTGTTGCCCAACTGTATGTCTTCTTTGGAGAAATATCTATTAAGTAGGTCTTTTACCCATTTTTTTAATTAGGGTTTTTTTTTTTTTTATATATTGAGCTATACAGGTTGTTTGTATATTTTGGAAATTAATCCCTTGTTGGTCACATCATTTGCAAATGTTTTATCCTATTCTGTAGGTTGTCTTTTCATTTTGTTTATGGTTTTCTTTGCTGTGCAAAAGCTTTAAAGTTTAATTAGGTCCCATTTGTTTAAATTCTGGAGAGTGTATGGAGAAAAGGGAACTCTTCTACAATGTTGGTGGGAATATATATTGGTACAGCCACTATGGAAAACTATGGAAGTTCCTTGATAAACTAAAAATAGAGCTACCATATGATCCAGCAATCCCACTTCTGGGCATATATCTGGAAAAGACAAAAACTATAACTCAAAAAAATATATGTACCCTGGTGTTCATAGCAGCACTATTTACAATAGACAAGACTTGAAAGCAACTTAAATGTTCATCAACAGTTGAATGAACAGATTCATCTGATATATATCATAACGAAGAAGCTATATATACAGATATGTGTGTGTGTGTGTGTGTGTATGTACACACACAATGGAATATTACTCAGTCATAAAAAAGATGAAACCGTGCCATTTCCAACTACATGGATGGATCTAGGAATTATCATACTAAATGAAGTAAGTCAGACAGAGAAAGACACATATGACATGATATCACTGACATGTGGAGTCTAAAAAAATGATACAAATGGAATTATTTACAAAACAGACTCACAGACAAAAAAACAAACTCATGGTCACCAAAAAGAGAAAGGAGGGGGATAGTATAAATTAGGAATTTAGGATTAACAGATACTCACTGCTATATGTAAAAGAAACTATACAGCACATGGAACTATATTCAATATCTTATAATAAACTATAACAGAAAAGAATCTGAAAATAATATACAGATGCATACATATACATATATACACATAAGAATGGGCTTCCCAGGTGACACTAGTGGTAAAAAAAAAAAAAAAAAAAACCACTTGCCAATACAGGAGACATAACATATGCTGGTTTGATCCCTGGGTCAGGAAGATCTGGAGGAGGACATGGCAACTCACTCCAGCATCCTTTCCTGGAGAATTTCACAGACAGAGGAGCCTGGCGGGCTACAGTACATGGGGTCGCAAAGAGTCGGACATGACTGAGTCGGACAAACTTTCACTCACTCACTCACTAACACTTCTGGTTGAATCAATACTCATATCAACATTATTGATTAAATAAGAATTGTTTATACTTGAGCCTAGTAATATACTGGAATTCCATTGCCTTTGTTTTTCATTCCTTTTTGTTTTGATTAGAGATAATGGCTATCTTTTCATTTCATTTAACATGTTTAATTCTTTCTAACACAGGAGTAAAATCCCTCTGAATACTATTCTTCACATCGGGTGGCCTAGCATTTTCATCACTTGTCTATGTATCTGTTTATTGTTTATTTATTTCTGCACCATTCCTCCTGGAACCCCATTCTGACTGCTCCTGTCTGGCCTGATTGCTCTACGACAGCTGCACACTTGTGATCCTGGAATTTCCCCCTCTGCCTCTTTTCTGGGTTTGTTGTTGTATGTGTGCGTACGTCTTTGTTTTAAAGATCCTATGACTTCCTTTGGTTTAATCCCTCATTTTGGCAATGCAAATACCAAAAATAAAAAATAAAAATTATTTCGCCCCAAAATAAAATTGTCCTGAGAATGAGTACCTGGGATGTTCATTTCTGGAAATACTATACACAATATATCCTAAAAATCTATCTAAAGACAACCTAGAAATATTGGACATATATCAAATAAATTTCATTTTAAATCCATAGCTGAGCTTACAATAAAATAAATTGAAATCAATCCCTAGAAACATTTTATTGAAACTGTAGAACAACAAGGAGAATGAGACCTTTAAAGCTGCCAGAAAGACAGACAGCAAATTACCACAAAAGAATACTGAAAATCGAACCAGAAGATCAGCAAGAAGCAATATTCATATACCTAATATTCTCAATATCTATAAAGACAAAATTGACTAGATTAATGTCCTAGTAGGAAATTAGAACATTACAATCTCATTATTTAATAGATAAATAAATCAATTAATAATTGTTCATTTGCATTACTATTTCTTGTTAGAACAGAATACATAATTAGGAATTGTAAAATAAAACATTTTTATAAGAAAAAACTATTATCAACAAGCGTTACATGTAGAACCATTGTCTTCTTATAGGTGTTTATGCCTATATATCACATGAGTGTTTCAGAATAATTCACTGAGATATTATACTGTGTTTTGCTTTGCAGTTGTGGAATAATTAGGAATAATAAGAGTCACTCTTCCTTTCTTCCTCTTCACATACACACAAGGACTAATAAGGTGCATAAACCTTCCCCTTTAGGCCAAACTTAGATTTAATTTTACAAATGGAACCAGAGTGTATTAAGCTCTGAGATGGTAGAGAGGGCCTGGGGATTGGACAGTAGGAAGGCTAGGTTGTCAGGAGTTGGTAGCCAGCTCCCAAGGCTGACAGAGGTGGGGAAGAGATGGTACATGCTTGTTTGTGTTTTTATGGAGTAGTTGTTAGGTGGCGGGGATCTATACCACCACAAGCCTCTGATAGGTTGGCGTATTGATTAGATTCACGGTGCCCAAGGACCATGGCCCAGGAACTACAAGAATGAGTCTCCTTGCCCCATTTGGCAAAGGGGAGGATGGATCATGGAAACCCCAGTAGCAAGGACAATAAACTGAAGACTTAAGTTCCCTCTCTTATTTTCTAAACACCACAGCACCTCACCCCGAATGTGCCTTCAGGGAGGTAAAAAGAGAAGGTGAGAGGTCCTCCGAAGCACAAATTAGTGAGAATTCAGAGTAAGATTAATTTGATTTTTGAAAGTGTTACCACATTGTTGTTCAGCAGAGAACTGAAGGGTACATGTCAGATTTAATACATACCATGAAAAGTTTTCCTGTAAAACATTTTACTTTCAATGTTCATATGTTTGACATTCTCCAGAGAACAACATTTGAGAACCCCTAGGTCTTATAAGAAGCCTTTGGAGTAACTGGGACTGATTCTATATTTTGCTGTCTACATTTTGCTGAATCTCTACTTTGTTATTTTATAAAATGATGGCAACAGTGTAGTCTTTTCATTAACAGAACATCAATAAACAACAACCATCATGATCCCCTCAGTATATGAGAAGGATTCCGAATTGGTAGAAGCTCAATAAATAATTAATGAGTGAGTCCTCTGCCCCTGTCATTCCTATTCCTCCTGTGATGAAACCGGGCCAACACAGATTTTACAGACAATGCTGAAGTCAGAATTAAATTCCGGATCTAACTCAAATGTCTTTTTCTTGGCACTGCACCACCTTGCTTCAAACTTTGGGCCATGACCCACTCGTGGGTCTCAAAGTCAATAAAACCTGTCAGAATTGGCATTCCTAGAAGGAAAGAAAAGAGAGAAAAGTGACAGAATAGAAGGGATAACACTGCCAGGACAGCATAGAGTAACATAGACTGGGAAACAAAATGAAGCAAGATAAGACAAATCAAAGAAAATCTAGTGTGTCTAACATATAAGGGGCTAAGCAGTGTTTTGTAAAAATTTTGCATATATTGGGTCAATAGGTAAAATGACTTTTTTCTTTTTTTGTGATGAGTCATTTTAGGCCATGACTCACAGCAAAAATAATAATTTTAAAAAAGGTCAGAAAGTCAATAAATTAGATTGTTTGTCTTCTTTAATTACTCTTTTACATTTGCTAGAAGAAAAAAAAAATACTTTTAACCGGGCTTTTCTAACTCTGCCCACTTTAATTTATCAAAAAAAATTTTTAACCATGCAATTTTCTACCTTTACAAAAAGTTAAGAAAATAATAGTAGAGATACCTATAGACTGTGTGCAAGCCAGCTAAGTCACTTCTGTCCTGTCTAACTCTTTTCCACCCCATGACTGCAGCTCACCAGGCTCCCGTGTCCATGGGATATTTTAGGCAAGAATACTGGAATGGGTTGCCATTTTCTTCTCCAGGGGATCTTCTCAACCCAAGGATCGAACCCATGTCTCTTGCGGCTCCTGCATTGCAGGCCGATTCTTTACCTGCTGAGCCATCAGAGGAGCCCGTTACCACATATTTATCCACACATACTTCATGTATGTATCATTTTATATATAGGAATCATGTGGTTACTTCTTTCCCAGACCAAGTTTTTTGAGAGGAATCCATTTACCCTATGAAAGACTGTTATGTTATTTTTTACAAGGAGTACTGAAATGAATATCTTTACACATACTCTACATGCACACATGCTGTGAGAATTCTTTACCTTAGATAAACAGAAACAAAATTGGTCTGCTTTACTTAGACTATGGGAACCTTCAGCTGGTTTGAAAAAGTTATTACCAATTTACCGTCTCATAAGATATAATAGATTTTGTGTGTGTCCACATCTTTGACAGCTTTGAAGTTATCAGACTTACAAATTTTTACCATATACTGGATAGTAAATCTTTTAATTTGAAATTTTCTCATCAGCGATGGTGAGCATCTTTCTATGCTCAAAAATGGTTTATTGACTGTTTGTATTTCATTCTTTGTGTATTACTTGCTGCCCTTGAGTTTTGGTAGGGAGGGATATTCTTTTTGCTATTGATTGGTAGAAATTTTTTTATATTGGATTACTAATTTTACCTATGGGGCTTCCCTGGTGGCTCAATGATAAAAGAATCTGCTTGCAAGGCAGAAGACCTGGGTTCGATTCCTGGGTTGGGAAGATTCCCTGGAGAAGGAAATGGCAACCCACTCCAGTATTCTTGCCTGGAGAATTCCATGGACGATGATGCTGGCAGGCTACAGCCCAAGGGTTTGCAAAGAATCGGACATAACTAAGCAGTTAACACACAATTTTACCCATTATCATTACATGCCTTTTCTTACATGTACATTACATGTACATTACATGCCTTTTCTTACATGTACATTACATGTACATTACACGCCTTTTCTTCACTCTGTGGCATTTCTTTAAACTTCATGATATGTTTCTTTTACCTAGCAGTTTATTATTGTTATTATTAGGTTAATATAATAAAAATTATAAATCTATCACGTTATAGATTAAATTATCCTTTATCCTTTCTTGGAAGTCATTTCTCATTCTAATAAAATATATTATATTCCAAAGTTGCATCATTTTGATTTCCCACCTCATTTTTACTGTATTTGAAATATATTTGTGTGTCTGGTATAACATGAAATTTTGGTTTAATTGTCTATTTGGATGGTCAATTGTCTCAGCATCATTTATGAACTGTCAATCTCTTCTGATATGATTTATGACAGTAATTTTTAATTCAGGTACCAAATATTTATATAAATTTTGGGTCTTCAAAAGTCTTCTTTATTTGCTCTGTTTTTCTATGCTTGTGTTGATAACAACTTGCTTTAATTATTTAGTTTTAATAGTTTAGAATCTGATGAGCCATATTTTTCCTCTCACTTAAGGATTTCTCATTTATTTTTAGGCCCTTACTCTGATATTTGAATGTTCAGATTTTCAGGTTTCATGAGAAACTTCTGTGAAATCTGAATTGAAACTGAAATGGATGTATAGATTAATCAGTGGATAATTGCCATGTTTACAATATTGAGAGCATCTTTCCAACAAGAAGGCCTAACTCTTCACTTTAGATCTTTGTCTTCCAGTTTTCATATTTTATTCGTTTTATTTCCCATAACTTTGCAGTTTTGTTGCTAATATAAATGTGTAGTTTATTATATAACATTTTATATACTTTGTAATTACAATTGCTTGTGCATAGAATTACAGGAGATTTTGTATATTGTTCTTACATTCTCTAAACTTACTGAATTATTTTATTAATTTGTCTACAAAATCTCACGAATTTCTGATGTTTATGGTTATATTGTTTGAAAATAATAACTTGTTTCTTATTTTAAATTTTACAACTCTGGTTTTCATATCTTTTGCTAATATGTTACCTAATTTGTCTACTACAGTTTGAATAGAGGCAATGATGGGGCATCTTCTCTTCTATTCCTGGTGTTAATAGTTTTTATCATGAATAAACACATTTTACAGTTTTTCCACACTTACAGAGATGATTCTATGATTTTTCTATTTTATTTAATGTGGTTAATTATATCAATGTATCCTCTAATATCACTTAATACCCTTATAACTAAAATATATCCTTTTGGATTTGGTTTGTTTTCTCTTACTGCATAACAAATTATCACAAACATATTGGCTTAAAACAATGCACATTTATTATCTCACAATTTCCATTTTCAAGAAACAGTTCAGATAAGGCTAACTGTACCCTCTTCTCAAGGTCTTCCCAGGTGGCTCAGTTGTAAAGAATCCACCTGCCAATGCCGTAGACACAGGGGATGTGGGTTGGGTCCCTGGGTTGGGACGATTCCCCTTAAGAAGGGAATGGCAACCCACTCCAGTATTCCTCCATGGAAAATCCCACTGACAGAGAAGCCTGGCAGTTACAGTCCATAGGGTTGCAAAGAGCCGTCATGAATGAGCACCTTGAACTCACACACACATATTTCTCAAGGTCTTACCTGGCAGAAATCAACATGTTATTTAGCATTACAGTCTCAGCCAAGGCTTGAGGTCCTCTGTCAAACTCACTGGTTGTTGGTAGAATTTATTTCCAGATGGTTATAGGATCAATGTTTCATTATTTTTTTTTTTTTCTCTCTCTCTCTTAGCTGGGACCACTTTTAGCTCTTTGAGACTTACCCCAAGATAGTAGGAGACTCTCTCCTGTAAGGGCTCACCTGATTATATTAGGCCCACCTGGAATGATTTGCCTTCCAATTAACTAAAATAAATTGATTAGGGCTGGAGAAGGGCATGGCAACCCACTCCAGTTTCTTGCCTGGAGAATCCCATGGACAGAAGAGCCTGGCAGGCTGCAATCCATAAGGTCACACAGAGTCCGACACAACTGAAGTGAATTATCATGCACGCAAATTAATTTGGGACTTCAATTACATCTGCAAAGTTCTGTTATCATAGCCATATGTTGTTACATAAGCATGACAGTGATATTCCATCATATACACAGAATCTACTCACATTCAAGGGGAGAAGTTGAACCAAGGTGAGAATCACGGGCGCCATCTTGAAATTTTGCTTACCAGTTTCTTAATCTAATTTAGGAATTTTCTTACTATGCTGTGAGATTGGATATCATTTTTTATTTTATACTAAATTTATTTTTTGAATTATAAACTCAATCATGATGTTGGAGAGTATTGACTCGATTTTGTCTCTGGATATAGAGTTTAGTGAATGCATTAATGTTTAACATTTTCAAAATACTATTTGAGCTGCAATTAACCACTCTCTGTTCTTCCCTTCATTGTTTCATCTTCTAGCTCTCTGTTTACCAGCTCCAAACTGATAGAAGTTATAGATACATTATTCCAAATCTCTCCATTTCGTCAGTCACTGATTCTCTCTGTCTCCAATAAGAGCACACAATACATGTGTAATGTAGTGTCAAGATCATGGGATCAGAACTTGGGAGGCCAGATTTTAGTTTCAAACCATTGGCCACCATGACATTGGTGTGTTAAGTCACTGTCTAATTCCAGTTGGAAGACAACAGCTAATGAACATTTTCATGTTTCTACCTGCTGCAGGCTTCCTGAGAAAAGCAGATTAGCAAACTTTGTTAAACAGTGATGGAATGACAAATATGCTTTAGAAGTTAGAAGGAGCATATTGCTCCAGAGAGAACTGGAGACTCATCATGCCCAGAGCCATTTGTTTACATGCCAAGATAGATGCCTTTCCCTCCCCCTCCTCAGAAATGATTTGTTTACATTCTCCAGTAAAGCCCTGTCTTTGCAGGGAAGGATTTACTAAAATGCCAGCCTTTGTGCATAAGTCCTGAGTCTTATAATTTTCAAGGTTCTTCTCACAGGATGCAATCCCAGTGTATGCAGAGATGAATGTTCAGTCCCTTCCCTGCGGAATATAGACATGAGGAACAGGGGTTGAGATATTCTGACTACTAAATGGATAAATGGTCTATTTTTTTATTCAGATACTGTATCTGCTGTCAGGATATGAATAAATATATAAAATTAAGAATTCTTAGACTCTTCTGAGAGTTATAGAGAAATTACAGTCCAGCTCTGCACACAGGGTTCTCCTGATGAAACAGATGAGATTATTGTTGCCAATATAAAAGGAGTTTCACAAAGCAAGACAAGATATACAACGCAAGGTGGAGAGGTACTGAATGTTTTTATGTGCCAAGAGGTTAGATGATATTTAAGATGGTCAATGTCAATTGCCTAAATATATTTATTTCCAACCTTTATTTGCTTCCAGAATAATGCTTATCCATTCAAATCATTGTATACCTGAAGGCATTATTTTTTGTAACAGAGTGAGATAGGAGTTTCCTCTGTTCAGTGTGTGTTCCTGTCATAAAGGATAAACCTAGACAGTAGGAGGGAAGAGGGGTAAGCCCCTGCAAACCTCAACCAAAAATACAAAACTAAAAAGAAGCTAAACTAAATGAAATTAAGGCCAAATTTGCCATTTACCCCAGAAGCCAAAGAAAGTGCTAGAAGAGAAGAGAGTGGGTAGAGAATGACTCATAGTTTGGATATTTCTTTCCAGGAACACTTCTCTACTTTCAACCCCTTACTCCCACAAATACCCCTAGGATTTTGGTGCTATTTTATTTATCTCTTCAATTTCCTATGTTCACCAATAGACTATTAAATTCATGAGAGTATGGTCTGTCCCTCCTAATCACTCAATACCTATCCTCATGACTGGCCCTTTATCACTATCTGTCCAGAAGTAAGATATTGCAGCTCTATTCACAACACTCAATATATGGAAACAAAATATGAAACAAGTGCCCATCAGTGGATGAATGGATAAAGAATATCTGGTACATATATCCAATGGAATATTATTTAGTAGTGGAAAAAGAAGAAAATCTTACCATTTGTGCCAACATAGATGGAATCAGAGAGCATTATGCTAAGTGAGCTGTCAGACAAATATTGTATGATATCACTTATATGTGGAACCTAAGATACTGAACTCATAAAAATAGAGTAGAATGGTGGTTACCAGGGACTGAGAGGTGTGGGGAATTGGGGTAATATTGTGTGAGGATGCAAACTTGCAACTAGTAGATAAATGCATTCTGGAGGTCTAATGCACAACACAGTGATTAGAGTCAAAAACTGTAGTATACATTTCAAAGTTGCTAAGAGAATAGATCTTAGTTGTTCTTACACCAAAGATAAATGATAATTATGTGACCTGATATCAGTATGGCTTCTTAGGTGGCACTAGTGGTAAAGAACCCACCTGCCAATGCAGGAGACACAAGATTGACCCCAGGTTCAATCCCTGGGTGAGGAAGAAGGGAATGGCTACCCACTCAAGAATTCTTACCTGGAGAATCCCATGGACAGAAGAGCTTGGCAGACTACAGTCCATAGGACCACAAAGAGTTGGACACGACTGAAGTGACTTAGCATGCATGCACACAAGGTGGTAATATCACAATATATAAATGTATCAAATCAATATTTTGTAAACCTTAAGCTTACACAATGTTCATATCAATTATAGCTCAACAAACATTAATTCATTCAATTTCTTTAAAAAGAAGGAAGACAATACAGAAGGAAAAGAGGTGAGGTGTGGAGAGAGAAAAAGGTAGGACAAAAGCATGTCCACTTTCAGTCACCAAACCAAGATGCTAGGGGAAAGGACAACCTTAAATATAGATATTGAAGTCTCTCACACATAAGATTTCTTGATTCTTTGAAAGAGAGCCTTCAAACATGTTGCTCCTCTTTTTTCCACCACTTGTTTTGCCTATGCATCTCCCTCTCCTGAGATCACCAATTACCAAAGTTCTGCCTATGTAACCCACTTATTAAACTCTGTTAGGGGTACACAATGCTTTTCTTCTTTTTCTACCCTTCCAACCAAACTGTGTCATCTTATGATGAGTAGAAATTTATCACTGTATTTCCCATGTTATCTTCAAAATCTTATTTAACAATGAAAATATGAAAAAAAAAAAGATGACTCATTTGCAGGTTTGAAGACATAGAAGGAAAAGAACTGATGATAAGTGTTCTGAAGTTTGAGCAATGTGGGAAACATTTTGAGTATTTTGGATTTCATTGTCCCAATCCACCACTGCTTAACTCCTAGAACTAAGGCCACTTTTTTTCTAATATCCTCTCTAATAGTTTCAGCTGAGCCAAGTCAAAAGTATAATTATTAGAGAAATTAGTTTAAACTTATCTTTTTCTGGTCTTTTCCTCTTCTGAACATCTTAGCCTAAAACTATAGCTTTGGTCTGACATAAAGCTTATTCTGTTACTCAAGTTATTGCACGGGATTGAGTTTTGTGGTTTGGTTTGCTAAACCTATGGTTGAAAGCTAAACATTTCTGGAAAAATGGATAAGAATATCTTATATTTATTGAACATAGCCAAGAAATTTATTTTTAATAACTGAACCACAGATTGGGTGCCATCTGTCAGCATATGGCATTGGCTTTTAAAGCAATGTTTACATCTGGGGGATATGATGCTTTCTTTGAGAGAACAAGAGGTACTATAGGACTAAACATGAAGAGAAGTGGTTTTAGATTCATGAATATTGTAAGTTTGCTAAGGATAGAATCAGCATGTTTATGTGCATACAGTTTTCATACATTTGGGTAGATAAAAAGAAAGAAAATCTGTCCATTGAAATTGTTATGGTAATAGACAATAATTGTAATTTTAAAACCATAGGGACTTTTTTCTCTCATGACAGGCAAAACTATTAGTAGGAAGCTATCAGATCACCAAGTTTGAATTTTTCAATGTATCCAATTTGACTGATAAACTTTTGAATAATAATACTAATACAGTGTTTTAATTTATAGAAATTCCAACTGTCAGTTTTATTTTATTCAAAGCATCTACAAAAATATAATGATTTCTCCTTAAGTTTCATTAACTTCAAAAATTTATCTGATATAGTTTTTCTCTGCTTTGCTATGCACTTGTTGTTGTTCATTGTTATTTCGTCACTCAGTTGTGTCCAACTCTTTTGCAATCCCATGGACTGTAGCTCACTGGACTCCTCATCCATGGGATTTTCCAGGCAAGAATACTGGAGTGGGTTGCCATTTCTTTCTCCAGGGGACCTTCTCTACCCAGTGATCAAACCATTTCTCTTGAATTGGCAGGCAGATTCTTTACCACTGAAACACTAGGGAAGTCTTTTACTAAGCATAAATATTCTTATTTTTTTAATCAACTGCATTTTGAAACATAAAAAGTAAAGTAAAGTAAAGTTGCTCAGTCGTGTCCGACTCTTTGCGACCCCGTGGACTGTAGCCTACCAGGCTCCTCCCTCCATGGGATTCTCCAGGCAAGAGTGCTGGAGTGGGTTGCCATTTCCTTCTCCAGGGGATCTTCCCAACTCAGGGATCAAACCGGGGTCTCCCACATTCCAGGCAGATGCTTTAACCTCTGAGCCACCACATAACTGGACATATTTTATTACTATAAAAGCACAATTTGTAAAGAAATTGTATTTTGCTTTTTTATATTTAACTCTCTGTTCATTAAAAATTTTAATAAATTCTGATTAATATTAACCTTTTTCTGTTGTTAGTTCAAAACTAGTTCAAAACATACTTTACTTTTCTTCCACCTAATATAACAGACTTGACATCTGTGATACGTATAAAATTATATAAATTGCAAAATTCCAGTGAATAGAGTCTCAACAAATATTCAACAGTAAAGATAATGATAATAATAATAACAATGACAGCTACTATCTTGGAATATTCTTTCTGTAACAGATTAGAAGATTTGCAACCATTCTTTTGAATCTTGATAATAACCCTTCCAAATTATAATTTTCCTTTAGTTACAATTGACAGAATAGGTTTAATGACATTAAAAAATAGATCTGAGATCATAGAAGCTATAATCAGCAATATCTTCTTAAAGACCCATATTCTTTCTGCTAAACAATCCTGCTTCCCTGACTGAGAAAATACTACTGGTAAGTAAACATAAGATATTGATTGATTGAAAAGGGTAAAAAACCAACTGTGCTAGTAATTATAATGCAAATTGAAATTATAATGAAGTACTAATTTCTGCTGGTCTAACTGATATTTTTAAAGTTTGATTATTGGTCTTGTCAAAAATTAGAGAAACAGTTACAACTACTTCAGGTCTCTTTATGCATGTATAATACATTTGGAAATATCAATCAAGATCTCCAAAATATTCTTAATTTTTGATCCTACTCCATCTACTGAAGTTTTTATTTTAATAAGGTAATTTAAAATATCAAGAAGTTAAATTGACGGAAGCTCTCTCTACTGCAGAATGCATCTAGGAAGACAGAGATGATAAGCTAAATCATCTTCAGTATGAAGATGCCTGGATCTTATTATATAATGCATGCTTAACCACTTCCTTGATATAAGGCATATTAAAAGATGATTGTATAAATATCACAACAGGCATGAGACATGATATTAAAGTCTTCTGAATCTGCCTGTGTTCTTTCTTAGAAACCTTGCTTACCTTCTGAAACTCAGTTTCACCACTTCTAACATGGAGACAGTGAAAGAAGCATTCTCATAGTGTTGATATGCATAAAAATGATTCAATATATTTAAGATATTTAGATAATAAATGATCAGTAAATGAAAATTATGTAGAATTGATTATAGAAAAGAATATAAAATGCAATTTTGCTATGATAAAAGACATTATAAGAATATGTCATGAGCAAGGAGGCAAAAAGAAAAATTTTGATTTGTTCAGTAATGATTTTGTGATGAATATCTACATATTTTCCTTAGATTTCACACAACATCTAGAATTGTGATTAGTTAGATTTGTTTTAATTTTAAAAATTCAGTTCCTAAATGACCACTCTGAAAAGAAATCATTTGGGAAGAGGATTGTGATGGTCCAAGAGAGAAAAATTGAAAAAAATATTAATTTTTTCAATACCTCACTTTTTATAGGACAAAATTTTCTTAGTGGAAAAATAAAATGAAACAAAAATGATCCTTTTGATTAATTCAGCATAGAACACTAGGTACCATACACTCAACTGTTTCTTCAAAACAAAAGCCAAATATAAATACCAATTACATTATACCATGATTTAAATCAAGAAAACTAACTTTATCTCAGAAAATATATATTAAAAGTTGTGTGAGGTATGGATGTGGGTGTGTGAGGGCACAAGCACTTCTATTATCAATAATTTGAGAATTCACTACATGGATATTGCCAGAGATTTGCAAAACAGCAATTAATGATTCTTCTTTACCGACAAATTCACTTACCCCACACCACAGAAAAATGGCAGGCACTTTTTAAATATCAAATTTCATTAAAACCTTTGAATAGTCTATAAATTCAGGGACACTAAATGCTCACTGTTCTGGGAATTGGCTTCATCAAAGTCATGTAAGGGCATTAGATAAAAATAGAGACCCTCAGCTCCTTTTGCCTTAGTCAGAGAATGTGTCCCAGGAATGTTTATTTCTAGCATAGATTCAAGGTGATTGTGATGTGTGGGGCATTTTTTGGCTGGGTCAATTTTCTGACTTTATAAGGTTATTTCTCTGTTTCCATTGGGGTTCTGATGAAAAAAAAAAAAAAAAAAAACCCAGAATCTATACTAACTAGTTTGAACAGAGATTAATTATTAAGTGTGGAATGACTTCCTCAGTTCCTGGGAAACAGAATCAAAAGATAGGAAGAATACATTTCAAAGTGACAACAAAACTAGAATAACATATAGAGGCATTTCTGCTTCTCTTAACATCATGAACGGAAAGCCTCTAAATCAGGATAGTCATGTGATGGCTTCTAGCTCTAGAATCAAACCGCCTCCACACTAAACCCACAAGCAAGATGGATGCCCAATGCCCACTTCTCTCTCCATTTCTCCTCAGTTCTGTATTTAAAACTTATGCCATTGTATTGGATGAGTGTATATAGAAAACTTGATGAAAGTGAATCTGAGGAAATTTTAGTTTTCTAGTCTCCTCAGTCCAAGAAGAAACACTAGCAGGAAGTTGGAAAAAAATAATGAAGTGGCCAAATTATTATAACTGCCAAAATCCCTAGATTCTCTGGTCAAATCCAAATTTAATTGGCTTTAAAAATATTCAAAAGATGATTAAATTTCATACCAGGAAGCTGTATCATTTTATCTCCCCCCCACCGATATCACTTTTCCCTTGAGAACTAATTTCTCTTCCCTCTAAGTCAGCTCATTTAATCTGAATCTTTCTATCAATATGTGTCACCTTCTACCGTGTTCCATGGATGTCAATTATTTTCCTTTCTGTTGCAGGAAAAAAAAATCAGTACATATTTACTGTATATTCCCTTAAATTTAGTGTAGTTCTTCACAAGAGAAGGTGCTTGCTGTCAAGAATTTCTTCAAAAATTCATGTAACTTTAGCACTCTCATTATTTATGGGGCTAAGATTTTGAATAAATAGATGAACAAATTTAAGTTTCATCCCTGTTTTCAATTGTTGTAAGGTATTACCATTATATTTTAATATATTTTTTGTTACACAGAATTCTATTTTAATATAATTTAGAAGTGTTCAGATTTGATATGACATTTATGTGTGTCAGTCCATTGTCAAACTTTACATAATGTTGTATGCAAAGCCCAGTAAGTCAATGTGTTGCTACTCTTCCCAAAATATGTGTTTCTTTGTTCCAAACCTAACCGGTCTTCACTTTCTTCACTTTCCCCTTGACTTATTCTGTGGACCACTATTATAACTATTGATTTGCAACCACCAGCTTTCTCCACTAATATCTACATTCTTAGTACTTGAAAAACACCTGGATAAATCCAACTTTGTACCCATTCTGTGCCTGTGTTTTCCTAGCTGAAAGTGCCTGGAATAAAATACACAACCATGCTATTGGATTTATGTATGAACCAACAGGACTCTGACAGACACCTAACAATACTGCTATTAATTTCTGGGGCAAGTTACTCCCCCATTGTCTCAGTTACCAATTTCATACCTTTTTCTCTTTCCTACAACCTCTAGCCTTTATTGCCCCATCCTCATTATCACTTAAAGTTTATGTTTCCTACATCAGTACAAATAGTAAAGCTTCCAGACTCCCAAGTACACATCCACCCCCTCCCATACATCTGTGCCCGTATTCCTGCTTTGTATTTTTTGCATATTATTACAGAGAAACTACCCATATTTTTATCTAATGCCAACTGCTTGGATCTATCCCATTGCCTGATTTCTTTTCAAGAGCAACATTCTATCAGTTATTCCCCTCTCTGTAATCACGAAACTTTCTTTTTTTACTGGATTACATCTATAAGCAGAAAGCACATTATTTTGACCATCTAATAAAAAGATTCTTCTCATGACACTTCTTTCTTCTCTAACTACCAAAAATATCTGCTCCTCTTTCCAAAAAACAAAACAAAATACTTGAAAATGTAGTCTATATACATTATCAGAATCCCTCTCACCCATTCCTCCCTTGCATGCATCTGTTCTCAGCCATGTCCAACTCTTTGCAACCCAATGGACTGGAGCCTGCCAAGCACTTCTGTCCATGGGATTCTCCAGGCAAGAATATTGGAGTATTAGAGCTAGCATTTCCTCCTCCAGGCCAATGGCTTCCTTAAATCCCTGCAAATGAGATTTTGTTTCCACAATTCTACGGAATCATTCATTTATTCATTGAGCATATCAGTCTATTATTTCTTCTTCATTACCATCCAATCCCATAACTTCATGGCTAATAGATGGAGGAAAAGTGGAAGCAGTAACAGATTTTCTTTTCCTGGTCTCCAAAATCACCACAGACAGTGACTGCAGCCACTAAATTAAAAGACACTTGCTCCTTGGAAGAAAAGCTATGACAAAACTAGACAGCATATTAAAAAGCAGAAGACATCACTTTGCTGATAAAAGTCTGTATAGTCAAAGTTATGGTTTTTCCAGTAGTCATGTATGAATATGAGAGTTAGACCATAAAGAAGACTGAGCACTAAAGAATTGATGTTTTCAAATTGTGGTGCTGGAGAAGACTCTTGAGATCCCCTTGGACAGCAAGAAGATTAAACTGGTCAATCCTAAATGAAACCAACCCAGAATATTCATTGGAAGGACTGATGCTGAAGCTGTAGCCACAATATTTGGCCACCTGATGCAAAGAGCCAACTCATTGGAAAAGACCCTGATAAAAAAAAAAAAGAAAGAAAGAAAAGACCCTGATGCTGGGATAGATTGAGGGCAGGAGGAGAAGGGAGTGACAGAAGATGAGATAGTTGGATGGCATCACCAACTCAATAGACATGAGTTTGAGCAAACCCCAGGAGACCCAGGAAGCCTGGCATGCTACAGTCCATGGGATTGCAAAGAGGCAGACAAAACTTAGCAACTGAATAATATACATCACTAAATCCAATGGTCAGTTCTCCATCCTTATATTACTGGATCTATCAGAAATATTTGGCCCATCGAAATAACTCTCACCCTCTGAATGATTTTTCATTATTTAGAATTTTAGATACCACATTCTCTTATTTCTCCTCTTGCCCTGTAAGCTAATGCTTTGTGATATCCCCTGTCAATTCATCCTCATCAATTTGCCATCTGACAGAGTTTCCGGGTCTCAGTTCTCAATCCTCTTCTCTTTCCCATCTATATTCACCAACTAAGGAGCCTTATTCAGTTCCCTGGTTTAACTAACATCTATACGCAGATGACACATCAGCTTTTCAGCTTTTAACTCTACCCAGTACTCTGGCTTGGAGTCTGGACTAATATATCCAACAACCCACTTTAAACCTCCAGTCGAACTGCTAGTTTTGCTTTTCATTTATTGTTTAGTTGCTAAGTCATGTCCAACTCTTTGCAACCCCATGGACTGTAGACCACCAGGCTTCTCTGTTGAATGGATTTTCCAGGAAAGAATACTGGAGTGGATTGCTGTTTCCTTCTCCAGGGGATCTTTCCAAGCCAACAATCCAACCCATATATCTTGCCTCTCCTTCATTGCAGGAGGATTCTTTACCATTGAGCCACCAGGGAAGCTTGTCAAAATCATCATTTCTAAAATGGGGTTCCTGATCTCCTCCCAAAAGACTTCCTTGCCTGCAATATTTATTGCTGATCTCAGTAAAAAGCAATCTCGTTTTTTTTCCAGTTGGTCAGGGAAAGAACCTTGGAGTCACCCATAACTCCTCTTTTTACTCACACAGCTCATATCTGTCAGCAAGTCCTTTTGAGCTCAGCTTTCAAAATATATCCCATATCAGGCCACTTCTCCACACCTCTACAGATAACACTCTAGACAAAGGTGTCATTTGTCAGGATGAGCTCTTGCCTGGATTATGTTAGTAGTCTCTAAATTGCTCTATCTACTCCTTTATCTATCCATAGTCTGTGATTTACAGAACTGCAAGAATTACTCTTTTTAATACCCAAATCAAAGCATTTCATTCCTTTCCCCCAAATCCTCCATTGGCTCCTACCTCACCAGGAGAAAAACCAACATCTTTATTTCAGCTTGTAAGACCCTACTTGTCTCCTTTTCCACCAAATCTATATCATCTCTTACCTCCTCTATTATTCTCTCTGCTCTAGGCTTGGAAGATTTCATTCTTTCTTCAAATCCAGCAAACATGCTTCTAGGTCATGATCTTGATCTTTTTTTCGTGTCTGGACTGCTCCTCTTCACTTAAACAGCTGCGTAAATGGATCCTCACTTCAGATCTCTTAATGAGAGTATCCATTCCTGGCTACTCTAGTAAACAGTAAATCCTCTGCCCAAGAGCCTGTCCTCTACCTCTCATTCAGCCGTATTTTTCTCTATAATAGTTATATCTATCTGGTATAGTATACATCTGCCTGTTCACTTATCACTGTCTTCCCCCACTCAAATATAAGATTCAAATGATCAGAAATTCTGTTTGGTCTCTTCTATCTCCCTAGTACCTACAATGTTGTTGTTTAGTCACTTAATCATGTCTGACTCTCTGTGACCCCATGAACTGTAGCCCACCAGGCTTCTCTGTCTGTGGGATTTCCCAGGCAAGAGTATTGGAGTAGGTTGCCATTTCCTTTTCCAGGGGATCTTCCTGACAAAGGGACTGAAGCCATACCTCTTATGTCTTCTGCATTGGCAGGCTGATTCTTTACCACTGAGTTACAGTTTTCATTTGGAATCAACACCTTCCATTTTCAGTCCTTGCAGGTTGAGTAAGCACCTGGGAAGTAAGTGGGTCAATTTATGATGCTGGCCATAGTGGTTCTGGAGAAGGAAATGGCAATCCACTCCAGTATTCTTGCCTGGAGAATCCCATGGACAGAGGAGCCTGGTGGGCTTCAGTTCATGGGATCGTAAGAGTCAGACAGGACTTAGCAACTAAACCACCAATCACAGTGGTTAACTTAGCTGCAGACATGTGACTGGAGATAATTCAATATGAATAGGAGGTTTGTGGTGGCTACTACAGAAGAGGGCCTTTCTCTTCCCCTGGACTTGGGAATGAGAGCAGGAAGACTTCAACTTCTGATGCCAGAGTCCACCTCCAGAAGCCTGAAAAAGAAGTTAGCATATGAACAAGAATGGAATAAAACCAAGGAATGGATATAAATTCACAGCTGATGACACTGTTTGAGCCTTGATTCCAACTGTGTTTTAAGACACCAAACTCTTCTTGGACTTTTAAGATATCAAACCACATAAATCCATTTTTAAACATAGCTCAGGGTTGTTTTTTTTAAATCACTTTCGATAAAAAACATTGCAGCAGATATATCCCAAATTAAATTAGGTAGTCTTTAAATGTGCTCCTGTGATAATGTGCAATTTCTGTTTTCACAGCATTTAAAAACTTAGATGTAGTTTCCTCTTTACTTGTCTTTTTTTCATGTAGAATATATAAATCTTAAAATAAAGCATTATACATCATTCATTAGTTATTTCCAGTGCCTGAACAAATATCTGGTTCACAGTAGTTTGTCAATAAAACCTTGATAATAAAATGTCAAAGCTATCTAGCTGCTCCTAGATGTACATATGAAAAAAATTTTAATTAGGTCCTTACAATGAATGTGTTTTTACAATAAATATTATGGGAAGTGGAAATGAATGTATTTGTATTCCTTTTCCCCTAGCCATACACATACCTCATTTCAGTTTCTTCCATGTACAGCTGGTATGGTAGACAAAGTAAGCTCCAAAGTCACGTGTGGAAATTTTGAACACCACTCTAACAGAAGACAACTATCAAGAGGACTATTTGCTTGTTTCTGAATTATTCACCATAAGAGGGATGTACACACACCAGACTGTGTTCAGAGGCAAACAATGAGTCTGGTACTCACTTGAATTATGTTATACCAGGTAATATGCATTCATGTGTTCATTAATGCAATAAATAGTTATCTAATGAGCTCTTGGGCTTCCCTTGTAGCTCAGTCAGTAAAGAATCTGCCTGCAGTGCAGGAGACCCGGATGTGATCCCTGGGTTGGGAAGATCCCCTGGAGAAGGAAATGCCAACCCATTCCAGTATTCTTGCCTGGAAAATCTCATGGACAGAGGAGCCTGGTGGGCTGCAGTCCATGGGGTCGCGGAGTCGGGCACAACTGAGCGACAAACACTTACTTACACTTAATGAGCTCTTTCTATGGAAAAATACTGTATGAGACTATAACTCAGTAAATAGTTATTTAATATGCTCTTTTTATGGAAAAAACTGTTATAGGCTGAACTGTATTCTCCCAAATTTTACATGTTATAAGCAAATGTATAAAAAAAAACCTGTACATGAAGAATATATTATTAAGCTGAATAAGCATGGACTTCACCCTTTGAAGCTTATCATCTAAGTATCAAGAAATATAAATACACAAATAATCATAAAATTATATAATTACAAGCTCAGAAAGTGCTAAGAGGGAAAAATCCAGGAAGCTATGATGATACATAGTAAGGGAATCTGGCCTGGCCTGGGAAATTAACACTGAGAAAGCTGTATTGTCACTGAGAATTTGTAAATGACTAGGAGCTAAGTAGATGAATTAGGTGTCAGGGGCCCTGAAAGATGAAGGAACAGCTTATGGAAGGACATTACTCCAGGATGCAGCCAGATTCACTGGAAAAATTAAATAAAGGCATATGTGGCTTTTGAGGTCTTCCCAGGTGGTGTTAGTGGTAAAGAACCCTCCTGCCAATGCAGGAGATGTAAGAGACACCACTTTATAAGAGACTTTCTTTAGTTTTCAGTTTATCTGCTAAAGTAACTGACATCTGTAGGATAAGGATGATCATAGCATTTGTGTTAACAAGAAAAAAACTAATAGAATATAAAACATACTTTTCTGCAATGCTATTAAAGAGTAGTTGATTCATAGTCCATAAATAATATCAAAGAAAGATGAAATATTCATAGATGGACCTTTGCAGATGCTTCAATGCCTAGAGATAAGTGTCAGATATGAGTGCAGATGTACAGAGGAGAGGCATACCTAGATGAAAAGATTTTACAAGGAAAAATCAGATGAATTTTAAATAACAGTATGGGTAGCAATATACAATGTTATCTGGAAAAGCCCCAAATGCAAGAATAAATATTTTATCTTAACAATCCTCTTCTCTAGAAATGCTGATACGGGAAGGGCAGAGAAAGTGTCAAAACTAGCAATGGATGGAAAACTGTTTGTATAATACCACTACACTCAGATTCTAGGACTTGCTGAAGTATAACACAAAATTAAACCAAATTCAACTAACCCAAATCACTCCCAGCTCAAATCCTGGAAAGATCAAAGGATAGCCTTCTGTGGCTACTGCTCTAAAATTTGGGAGTTAGACTAAATGGCAAATTACAGTCTCCATAATCCCATTTGAAACCAGTGGTGAATACATTCTAATGAAAATGTTTTGGGTGGTGGGAGATTTGTAGGTCAGTGAAAATATTCTGTTTGATACTGTCATGATGGATTCAAGTCATTATATGCTTTGTCCAGCACCACAGACTGTACAACACCAAGAACCCTAAGGTAAACTATGGATGTTAGATATGTAAAGTATGGCTTTGGGTGGCTTGGATATGTCAGTGTCATTTTATCAGTTGTAAGAAATATACCACTCTGCTGGGAGCTGTTAATCACAAACGAGTTTATGCATTGTGTGGAGGTAAGGGATATATGGAAAATCTCTGTACCTTCCTCTCAATTTTGCTGCGAACCTAAAATTGCTGTTAGAAATTTCTTTTTTTTAAAAGTTCAGTTCAAGTTGTGTTGGAATCAGAGAGCAGCCCCTCAACTTAGGTGTGCAGTGAGAGAAAGGAATTGTACACTTTGAAAGTTGGAGATAAAGATATAAAAATTTTAAACCCATTTTTCTTTTGGACATTCCACATGTCATGTTGTCATGTGAAAGATACGAAGAAGTAGGAAAATGTGACCCATTATCAAGAAGAAAATTAATCAACAGAAACAAAATCACAAATAGTTCAAATGACATCATTAGTCATCAAGAACTTTAAGATAAATATTATAAAACTGTTAAAACATGCATAGTATAGATGGAACAAATGGCTGAAGATATGAATGCTTCTAGGAGAACAGCAGATAACAGAGAATCAAACTGATATTTTTGTACTGAAAAGTATAGTATAAGAAGGCTTCCCTGGTGGCTTAGCGGTCAGGATTCTGCCTGCAATGCAGGAGACCCGGGCTCGATCCCTGGATCTGGAAGATCTCCTAGAGAAGAAAATGGCAACCCACTCCAGAATTCTTGCCTAGAGAACCCCATGCTCAGAAGAACATGGAGGGCTACAGTCCATGGGATCACAAAAGAGTCGGATATGACCTAGTGACTAAACAACAACAAAACAGAGTAAGAAACGAAAATTTATTAGAGTATTTTAACATCAAAGAAGAAAAGCAGAAGAAACCATTCGTGAACATAAAGATATGCCAATAGTAATTATCCAAACAAAAGTACACAAAGAATATAAGATTGGGAAAAAGGTGATCAACGAATCAGCATCCTATATATGGTATTTGAATCCTATATGAGAAGATATAAAGAAAGGAAGAAAAAATATTTAAAGAAACAATAGCAAAACACTTTTAAAGTTCAATTAAAAATCTTATCTTCAAGCCCAGGAACTAAAGAAGTTAAGACTTGTAATTCATGGATGACATGAAAGGGGATATAGAAAATGCAAAGAATTTTTTAAAAGATATTAGAACTTACAAATGCATTTATCAAGTTTGCAGTATACAATATAAAAATCAGTTGTTTTACATACTATCAACAGACAAATGAAAACTGAAATATAAAATACCATTTATAATAGCATCAAAAGTGTAATATGCTTTGCCAAAAAATTAATGAAAGGATACTAAAATCTCTACAATGGAAACTACAAAGCAGTGCTGAGATAAGCTTAAAGACACATAACTAAGTGAACAGATAACTGACTTCATAGTTTGGAAAACTTAATGTTGTTAACATGGAAATTTCCTGCAAATTGATCTATACATTTATGCATTTTCTATCAAGGTTTTCTGGTAGAAATTAATGAGACAGTTTTAACAATTACGTGGATGTGCAAAGAATTCAAAATAGCCAAAAACAACATGGAAAACAAAGAATATGGTCGAGAGACTTGTACTACTAGATTTCATGACTTAAAGTTGCATGAAATTTAGAAATGATGACATTGATGTAAAACTTAAAACTCATTAAAACAGTATGGTGTTGGACTTTCATATTCTGTAAAGATGGAATAACAGAAACCAGATTTACTACTGTACTGAAAACAAGTTAAAAATTAAGAGCAAATTATATGTAACATCACTTTTGTTTTATTATTATTTGGCTGTGCCCCCAGGGAACTCCTTACAACATCAGTTTTAAATGCATGGGACATTGCTTAGTGCCCATTGAGAGACAGTAAAAACTGAATTAAGCTTTACTAATGTCCCAGCTTACTACTCACCCAGGCTACAGCACGGTGAGGAGGAACCCAATGGAACCTGATATTCTCCCTGAGTTGAAGAAACAACTGGGAGACCAGGAAAGCCAACATAGCTAGTTTTCAGAACATTGTAAGGGGGAGAAAAATATTTGCACATGCAGAGGGTTCTATAAATCTGCAGCAAGTCATCCTTTAGTCCTTGGCTAATGATTACTAAATGCATATGAGGCCAGGAAAAGGAAAGCCCTAAGAATCAGAGGGAGTGATACCTGAAGTTCACCCAAGGCAGAGACTAGTTTCCTTCCCCACCAACAGTACTGGAAAACCTCGTAACTCACAGCATGAAGCACAGAACACAGAGAATAGTAGTGTGACCTCAGTAATGGACAAAATTAAACCTAGAATAAATGTTGCTCTTGTCCTGCAGAACAAAGCTTGAAAGCAAGACCGGACAGGATTGGATGACTTCCATGCAATTTAAATGCACCCCAGAAAAAATACATCCCAAGAATATTACAGCAATGCAAAATATCCAGCACCCAAAAATGTAAGCATCACAATATCTACCACATAATAAGATATTAAATAGATATACCAAGAAGGAAGAAAATACAACCCATGGCAATGAGAAAAATTAGTCACTCCAAACTGACCACCAGATGATATAAATGCTTGAATTGGTAAACAAGGACATTAAAGCTGTTATTATAACTATATTCTGTATATTCAGGAAACCAGAAGAAATTTGAAAATGTTAAGTGGAAAACTGAATGATCTAGAAATTAAAAGCTATGATGTTTAAGATTTTTAAGAAATACACTGGATGGGATTAATAGCAGATCAGATATTATAGAAGAAATGATGAGTGAATTTAAGGCCAATGACACAGAAACTATCCAAAATAAACTGCAGAAAAAAATAATATTTAAAAAAAGGAATAAAGTGTTAGTAATCTGTAGGATGATTTTAAGCAGCCTAGTATATGTATAATTAAAGTCTCTGAAGTGGAATAAAGAAGGAAGAGGCAAAAAGAAGTTCAAATTTTCTAAATTTAATGAAAAATGTAACCTTTTAGATCTATGAAGCCCAATGGAATCTGTGCATAATAAACATAAATTAAACTTCATCAAGTTACATCATAATTAAGTAATTAAGGAGCTTAGCAGTAGTGATTAAAAAAAAGAGCTTTAAACTCAGCCTGTGAAAAATGACACATTATTTAGGGAAGAACAAAGAAAGACAAGACTTCTCACTAGAAAAAAAAGTGCAAGCTGGATAATGAGAGAAACTTTTAAAATATTGAAAAAGAAATTCTTTAGCTTAACTATGCCTAGCAAAAATATCTCTCAGCAACAAATAAATAAACAATTCCTCAGGCATACAAAAGTAGAAAGAATTCATATCCAGTAGACTTGCATGATATGAAATGTGAAAGAAAGTCCTTCAGGCAGAAACAATGTATCAGATTGATATATAGATTTATCCAAAGGACCAGAGAGACTGAGAAATTGTATCTATGTGGTGTTATGTAAAAGAGATATTTTTAAATATGATCTAAAGAATGACTAAAGATGTTGAGCTGTTTACAGCAAAATGAATATCAGTGCATTGTAGGGTTTCTGCCACATGCAGAAGTAAAAATGATAATAACACAAAAGCCAGGAGAAGATAAGTTGATGACACTGGTAAAATATTCTTATGCTTTCTGTGAACTAATAAAATATCAATTGGAGGCAAGCTATAAATTACAATGAACTTTATGAGCTAAAAATGCATATCAAAAACCCTAGTACAAACATTAATGACACAAAAATGTACATGTAATAAAGCCAAAAATAAGATCAAATTGAATCATGCAAAACATGTTATGAATTCAAAAGAGAGAAAAAAAGTAGCAGAAAAATCAACTATGACAAAAAGGGAAACAAATGGAAAGATGAAAAAATTATACTCCAAAATACATTTAAGTGTAAATGGTTTGAACACTCAAATTGAAAGGCATAATATTTTAGAACAGGTATAAGAGCAAGATCCAATTATATACTATATATTATCTATTAAAAAAACCTACATTGAATATAAATGCTAATAGGTTAAGAGTAAAAGGATAGGACACCAAATTAGATAATTTGTACAAAATGTAAAATCCCTAGAAAACACAATAATAAAACTGACTCAAAAAGAAATCATCCTGAATAGGCCTTAGAGCAAGCATACAATTAGTAATTTCAAAGCCTTTAACAGAGTAAATCCCGACTCAGATAGCTTCACTGGTGAATTCTACAAAATATGTAAAGAGTAACACTTATCCATCACAAACTCATACCAAGAAATAAAAGAAAAGGGAATACTTTCCAATTTATTATATGCTGGCAGTATACTCTGATATCAAGACAATGACATCCTAAGAAAACTAGAAACAAATTCCCTTAAGAACACAGACATAAAATTCTCAAAAAATTCAAAAAATCAAATCTGGCAATACATAAAAAAAGAGTATTATAAAAGAGCAACTAGAATGGATCCCAGGAATGCAAAGTTGCAAAAACAAAAAAAGTCAAATTAATACACCTCATTCATGAAATAAGGAATAAAACCCATATAATCATCTCAATTAATGCAGAAAAAAGCTACTTGATAAGACTTCTTATGATAAAAATAATCAACAAACTAGTAATAAAAGGAAACTCTCTGACCTAAGGAAAAGATGAGGTACAAAATCCCACAGCTAACAGCATAATTAATGTGAAAAAACTGAATGCATTTTCCTTAAGATTAGAAGCAAGATAAAAAAGACAACTATTGCCACTCGATTCAACGCTATACTGGAAAGTCTAACCAAGGCAATTAAGCAAAATAAAAATTAAAGGCATCCATAATGGAAAGGAAGAGGTATAACTATCTCTACTTGCAGATGACAAGTACTTGTATATAAAAAACCTTAAGGTATCCACATGAAAGCTCTTTAACTTATATATGAACGCAGTCAGATTGCCTGGGCTTCCTTGGTGGCTCAGTGGTAAAGAACCCACCTGCCAATGCAGGAGATGTGAGTTCAATTCCTGGGGCATGAAGATCCCGTGGAAAAGGAAATGGCAACCCACTCCAGTATTCTTGCTTGGGAATGCCCATGGACAGAGGAGCCTGGCAGGCTATAGTCCATGGGGTAGCCAAAGAATCAGACAAGACTTAGCAATTAAAACAACAACAAAAGGTCAGATTACAGAAAACAAGATCAATTTAAAGATTAATTGTTTCTACTCATTAGCAATGAATAATGCAAAAATGAAATTAGGAAAACAATTTCATTTGCCGTAGAATCAATAATAAAATAATAGATTAAACAAAAATGCAAGACCTATTCCTCGAGAATTATAAACATTAAGATAGCAATACTCCCAAAACTGATCTACAGATTCAAAGCAATTCTTGTCAAAATCCCATCTGACTATTTTGCAGAAAATGACAAGCTAATCCTGAAATGTACATGGAAATTCTAGGGGCCCAGAATAGCCAAAACAATCTTGGAACAAAGTTGGAGGACTTATACTTTCAGATTTCAAATATTACTACAAGGCTACAGTAATCAATATATTATAGTACTAGAATAAATGTAAACTTTAGTTTACTTAGTTTACTTTACTTAGTAAACTTTAGTTTACTTTAGTACTAGAATAAAGGTAAACGTGTGCATGCCAAGTCACTTCAGTTGTGTCCATCTCTTTGCGACCCTATGGACTGTAGCCCTCAGGCTTCTCTGTCCGTGGGATTCTCCAGGCAAGAATACTGGCGTGGGTTGTCATGACCTCCTCTAGGGGATCTTCCCGATCTAAGGATCAAACCCACATCTCTTAGGGTTGGGAAGATCCCCTAGAGGAGGACATGGCAACCCACTCCAGTAATCTTGCCTGGAGAATCCCATGAACAGAAGGGCCTGTCAGGCTATGGTCCATAAAAAATTGAACATCAAAGAGTAAATATTGAGAGATTAGATTGTACCCATCCCTGAAAATTCAGGATAATTCCCCCTACCTCAAAGTCTATAATTTTAGTCACAACTATAAAGTTATTTTTGCCACATAATGTATTCACATAGCATTCACAGATTCTGGGATTAAAGCATAGGTATCTTTGTAGAGTCATTATTTTTCCTTCCACTCTTGGTTAAATTATTCTTTTAATATGATCTAATTTAAAGAAAAATTGTGCAACAAAAACTTATACGCAAATGTTCAAAGAGACATTATTCATACTAGATAAAAAGTAGAAATAATCCAAATGTCCACCAACTGCTAAATGAATAAAATGTGGTAAATCCATACAATGCAATGTTGTTAAGCAATAAGAAGGAGTGAAGTAGTGATGCATGCTAGGATGAATGCCGAAAACCTTATGCTATGTGAAAGAAGCTAGTCAGTCACAAAAGACCACGTGCAACATGATTCTATGCTATGAAATATTTAGCATAGGTAAATCTATAGAAAAAGAAAGTAAGATGTCCTGCCTAGTACTCTGGGATGGAGAACTGGGAAAAACCGGAGAGTGGCTGTGGCTGGCTTTAGTTTCTTTCCAGGATAATGGAAATATTCTAAATTAAGTGAACTTTTATCTCAACAAAGCTGTTTTGTCTCCATGACGACACTAAATTATTACATAGTATTCATGGTCAAGATAACAGGTCTCCCATAGGAGGAAAAGAGGGAGTGGCTAGAAGCAACACAGGGGAGCTGGTGTATTAAAAATGTCCTAATTCTTGGCCAAGTGATGTTTACATGAGTGTTCACTTTGTTATCATTTATTGAGCTTCACATTTAGGGTTTATACATTTCCTGGGTCTATGTTACACTTCAAAATAAAAAGTCTAAATTTTGTAATAGTGACAAATTTGTCTCTATCCATGACATAAAGAAGTAATGTTAGCCTGGAAATGTTTATACTGTAAAACTGTTCTAACAATGATAAAAAGAAGTAAAGAGATAACATGAAATATTTGAAAAGTTAAAAATCCAACAAGAATTGGACATGGATTGAAAAGGAAAAGAAAGCATGGTATTAAGAATTACTTTTCACTTTCTTGCTGTTAGACAGCTTTTCTTTTTGACAGCAAGCAGACTGGATTTAAGTGGGTGACAGTACATATGTGTTTCAATAGACTAGGTCTGAGATGCGTTACCACCCAATTGAAATGTCAAATAAAAGCTTTACATACATGTTGGAGCTAGAGGAGATATCCAATTTAAACATTCTGCTGAATTTTCCCATTTATGTTTCTAGACCTACCTTACCTTTTCCCCTGTCTTTCTATATGTGTTCATTTTTGCTGTGGTTGTTTTTTGTTTTTGTTTTATGTGATGCATCAACTATTAATACATCCCTCACCAGTTGGGCAGCAAATTACCTTGGCTGAGTTTGTCCAGTGGAAGATAACAACAGAAGATGGAAGGAAAGTACAGTTCACACCTAGGGATAGTAAAAGCTCCCAACCTCTGCTAGTTCCAGGGTGCTTTACCAACTCTTTTTTATTTTGGTTTCTCTTATTCCTATTTTGTACTTCTGTAAATAGCTTTTTATTAAATTCTCCTTAATCAGACCATTTGAATGTACCATCTGTTTCCTGTCAGGATCTTCAGTAATTCAGCAATTGGCACAAGAAGTGGCCCCAGGAAACACCCTTAAAATAGGTTCCTGGAATGGGTAGGTAGAATATTTGAGAATCTCACAGATAACTTCTTTGCTTCAGGAAATGGAACACTGATAATCTCTGGCGTGCTGTGACATTGTGATTAGCCGAATAATCACTGGTGGTGGCATAAGATGAAGTACAGATGCAATGAAGGCGTTGGGAGATCAAGTGTCTGTGGCACTTAGTCACTATGGCAACAGTGGTTATTACAAAGATTGTAGCAAGAGAAAGGGACCAAAAATAATGACGGTCTGCTTCAGGACATGAATGAAAAATCAGAAAGCTTCTATGGAAACCTAAAAGAATCTGTTATGTCCAGTAGCCAAAGGGAAGGTATGAATGAGAATCAAGCCCAAGGACTGAATGTAATTGTACAGTGGTTAAAGCCCACTAAATGAAAAATCCAGCCATATCTTATGCTAAGATAAGAGTACTCATGGAAAAAGAGTAAGACCCAAGGACCTTTGGGCAAATATAGGCAAAAGACAAGAATTTTGAATCTGCAAATTCTAGGTGTACTCAGCTGAGATTTGAAAGGTAATGACTTGGGGTTAAGTACCCACATCCAAAAGTCTTGCTACTTGAAGTTTGGGTTCAACATTGGCTTACAGTTAATGAGGAGGCAATAGTAGAAATTCTCTGACATAGGGCCTGATTTTAACATTCTGGGATATATCCTGGACATCAGGTTTTCTGAAACTCTCCAGGTAATTCTAATGTGCAACCTGAGTGGAAAATCACTGATGATGAAGAGAAAATCTGGGGTTTAGGGTTATGGGACTATTAGAGCAGATTTATTATGTGTAATCACCTCAACAACCCTCTGCCAAACACCCTGAAAGAGCCTGGAGGACACTCCGCTTACCAAAGCAATTCTGAAACTCTCTGTGTTTGCATGTGTTCTATGGGCCAAAGATGACTGATGGTAGAAGATGCTGCAATAGAAATGGCTCGATGTTACAGTAGAAAAATGGCCTGCCAGTGTAGTAGAGACCAGATCAAAGGGATTAACCATCAGAAACAAGGTGTTTAAAATCACATTAATAAGGCAAGTGTTGAGTTGATCATAGTGTTCTGACCTGCATTAATCTGTGTCAGTGGCTTTTTAACCACTGAGTCCCTCAGAATAAAATAAATGAGCAGACTAGTGAGGTATGGCTTAATATATAAAAACAGAAAATTTCTGGGTCTTGAAAATCTAATTTTCAAATCTTTCTAGGTGTTGGAAATCAAATTCATGTCATCATAATGGGAATTCATAGCCTCTTATCCAGTTCCAAGGTCTAAGTCAATACACATGCCTAAAGCACCTTTGTTGAAGTGAAAGTTGGTTCCCTTTGAGAAAGGATCAGCAACGTAGCCATTGAGGAATATCGTGTATTCCCCAAACCTTCTCTTCATGACTTCTAGCTGTTAACCAGGTTATGCAATGGTGAAAGGGAAACACTCAGAACTTCTGGGGGGAGGGATTATTAAGTAAAGGCTCTGAATTGCTATTAATCACTAGAAACTCTAAATGCATCCTGGTACCCTGAAAGTGAAAGTGAAACTGAAGTCGCTCAGTCGTGTCCGACTCTTTGCGACCCCACGGACTATAGCCTACACTGCTCCTCCTTCCGTGGGGTTTTCCAGGCAAGGGTACTGGCGTGGGTTGCCATTTCCTGGTACCCTACTGGCAGGCATTTATTGAGGTCAGATTACAGATGTAATCCTGACTTGACTCATCTCAGAGTGAGTCTAAGCAGACCACTGACCTATCCTAAGGGTTATTTGTGAGTTATTTACATTAGGATGAAGCAAGTGAAAGCTTCTAATTATTCACCTATTGCCAAGACAGCAAATCAAAAACAATGCTTCATCACTAGGGGTAATGCAGAACAGTATCACCATCATATACTAGAAAGATGTGTGTAGTAAGGGGTACAGGAATTCTTAATACATGCCCAGTTAAATCACATTTTTTGCTGATGGGAACCCAGTCTAGAAGATTGACTATGGATCATTACAATGAAAATCAGGCATTAATTCCTATAGCAGCTCTGTTTTCAGATATAACATCTTTACTGGAGAAAATCAAGGTGACCCCTGTCACTTGGATGGTTTAAAGTGTCAGTATCACCTACAAACTCATTAAATATGCACATTCTTGAATCCCATTCCCCATAGTCTAAGTCAGAAACTCTAGAAGTGGAGGCCCCAAATCTGTGTTTTATCAAGTCTTTAAGATGATTCTCTTGCGTTTTCCTGTTAAAGAAACACTGACTTAGATAATTTTTCCCCAATTCCTATCATAAAAAACACTCATAAGCAATTTGCCTTCACAAAGCAAGGATAGAAACTGATAGGCACTGTCTAGTCAAGTTTCATACTGCCTTTCATAATATAAACTTGGGAGAATTTAATCATTTTCTGTCCCCTAAAACTGATGACCTTATGTTAATTGGGTCTATAAGTAGGAAGTGGCATATACTAGATGCCTTAATAAGACATATGTATACCAAGGGTTGAAAGATAAACCTTGTAAAATCTCAAGAGCCTAAGTCTGTCATACTGATAGATCTATAAAGTTTTAATGGTCTGAGATAGGACAGGATATTTCTTCTAAAGTGAAATATAAACTACTGAAACATGTACCACCTACTTTTAATAGGCACAAAACTGGTTGAGCCTTTTAAAATTATGAAAGTAAAATATACTACATTTAGGTATGATCTGACTAATTCACTGGCTAATTCATGAGATGTCCTAAGACATTAGATTGGAGCCTGAATAAAATCAGTAGGTCTATGCTGCAGTGCAAACTGCCATGATTTGGGGTCCTATGCCGGCAAAGGACTGATGTTGAGGCTGAAGCTCCAATCCTTTGGCCACCTGATGCGAAGAACTGACTCATTGGAAAAGTCCCTGATGCTGGAAAAGATTGAAGGCGGGAGGAGAAAGGGACGACAGAGGATGAGATGTTTGGATGGCATCACCGACTCAATGGAGATGAGTTTGAGTAAACTCTGGGAGTTTGTGATGGACAGGGAGGCTGGCGTGCTGCAGTCCATGGGGTCACAAAGAATCAGGCACAACTGAGCGACTGAACTGAACTGAACTGACACCAGCAAAAGCAGTTGTTTGATACAAAGAAGTTACACAGAACTTCTGGAAAATTTCAAAAAAGGAAATGACTGTGCCCAATTCTCTAGTTTTGCTATACAACCATTTATACATTTCTGCCAAATATTCACATGTATTTGAACATCAATTTCACACTGGCAGTTGGGCTCTTTTTAATATTGAATATCCGATCACAGGTCTATGAGAACTAAACTTCTCATTATTAACTGATTGTTATCTCATTCAATTGAAATTAGATGTTAAAGATTAACAGGGACTAGATTTACCTTCACATCTAAAATCAGTGAAAAGCTAGCTGAAAACATACCATGCAACAGTTTTCAAAATATTGCCCATCAGCAATGAAAGGTGGTCATCCTTGAAAGAGGAGAAACAAATGGCAACAGAATTTCCCAGCTGCCCAGAGGTCCCCTTGACTTGGACAAGATAATAAATTTAAAGCTAACATACAAGTAATCAAATCAAATGTAAATGGTCTAAATATTCCAAATAAAAGAGAGATTGTCAGATTGTTTTTTAAAAAATTAAACCGCATGTTGCCTACAAGAAACATACTTTAACTATAAAGCGACAATGAGAATAAAGAAAAAATACATTAATAGATATGCTACTTAACAACTTTTTAAAGGTGGTTTGGCTACATTTATATTAAATATAGTAAATTCAAAACAAAGAATATAGCCAAGGATAAAGGGAGCATTTCATCTAACAAAGAAGTTAATTCATCCATAGAACATGTAATAGCTCCACTAATTATAACAGCTTTTTAGTACAACTTCCAGGGGAAACAGATAAATCCACACTAAGAGTTGGATTTTAGCTCTTGTTAAAATGAATACTTCTCCAATAACAGATAGAATGAATAGACAGGAAAACAGTAAAAATATAGAAGGCTGAATAACATTATAACCAATTTTATTTACCTGACATTTATAGCTCTCTCAATCTAATGATAATAGAATAAACATTGTATTAAAGTACACAGAAAAGAGTTACCAAGAAAGTCCATAATTTAGACCACAAAATAAAAAAGATTCAAAATTGATAAAATTAAAATGTTTCTAAACAAATTATGGTTTCTGTCCACAGTGGAACTAGGTTTGTAATAAAAACACAAAGGTATCTGAAAACTAAATTTTGAAGCCAAAATATGCATTCCTAAATAACTCTGGGGTCAAGGACTTATTAAAAGGAAACACTGGAAGCTCAGCTCGGCACTCTGTCACAACCTAGAGGAGTGGGGTGGGAGGGACTCTCAAGAGGTAGAGGATGTACATATGCTGGCTCAGCTGGTAAAGAACCCACCTGCAATGCAGGAGACCCCAGTTCGATTCCTGGGCTGGGAAGTTCCCCTGGAGAAGGAATAGGCTACCCACTCCAGTATTCTTGAGCTTTCCTGGTGACTGAGATGGTAAGGTACTCACCCGCCATGAGGGAGACATGGGGTTCAATCCTTGGCTTGGAAAGATCCCCTGGAGAAGGGCATGGCAACAGACTCCAGTATTCTTTTTTTTTTTTTTTCAGACTCTAGTATTCTTGCCTGAAGAAACCCCACAGACAGAGCAGCCTGGGGAATGCAGTCCCTGGGGTCACAGAGAATCAGACACGACTGAGCGGCTAGGCACAGCACCGCACACACGGCTGATTTGTGTTGTTGTGTGGCAGAAACCAACAGAACACTGTGAAACAATTATTTTCCAATTTAAAATTTCAGTGTATATATTTATTGAAATAAGTAAAAATAAAAATCCAACGTATAAAAATTTGTGGGACATAACCAAAGTTGTGCTTATAAATTTACAGCACTAAAGTCCTATATTCAAAAAGTAAAAAATATATAATCAATGAATCCATATTTTACTTGAATAAAAAAAGGAAGAGCAAATGAAACCCAAAGTAAATATAAAGAATTACTATCATAGTGAAAAGCAATAAAAGAGAACATTATACAGAAAATCTGTAAAACCATCCAAAGATGCATCTTTGAAAAATTCAATAAAATTGATAAATCTCTAGCCAGACTGATCTGAAGCAAAAGGAAGTATTCACTGTGAGGTCAGAAATTAGATGTGAAGTCACATCTTCATTGTGAAGATGTCCTGTTCCATAGATATTTTTATTCACTCTTCAGTTATTACCACATTTTCCAAAGGCCAAGTACACTGGCTATGATAACAATACAATATAGGAGCATGTGTACAGGTCTATTTGCTCAGCCAAAAGATGAATCCAGTTCTGAATCCTTATATGACACCATCCTCAGGGGACCAGATAGCCATCTGGTAGGTAAAGCAGGGACTTTTCCCAATAGGACTTAATACATTCTCCGGATATGTGTTTACCATCCATATACACTTCTACCAGCACCAGAACTGTGGACTTAAATAATGCTGCATCAATTGTCAGGCATTTCACACATTTCTCTAACCAAGTAAGATGTTTAACAACAAAACTCATAGAATTCATTGATTTTGCAAAATCACCCACCTTTCAAAAGCAGTTGGCTTGAAAGAGCTACAAAAGTCTTGACCATGGGGACAGTCTAGAGGACAGAGGTCTAAACTCATGGTCCGAAAGGGCTACAAAATCAAGTAAGGCAGTCTATAGAAGTTATAATTCCAGGTCAAAGAGGAATGCAGAGACTAACAGAGAAGGGAGATCTGGTGAGCGCATGGTTGGAATTGGAGAATAGGGTGCGGAGAGCAAAAGCAAACATAAAAATCAGCACAATGAGAAATTATTTTCCACTGAGTTTTGTTAATGGGAAAAATTGAAAACAAAAGACTAATTGGAAGGACATTAAGAAAATTAACATTTTCCAAAAAGAGCTTCTAGTCAAAAATCATAGTAAAAACAAGAACATAAAAAGTGTTCTTAGATTCAACACATTTCTAACAGTTCCAAGAAGCTGGATTGAATAGTATATCTTTGATTCTTACTTCCTTTTGATCCTGTAGTACATGTTCTCTTCTAAGGTTCAGAATAACCAATACTACTACGGATTCCCTTGCATCTCTGCAATGATGTCTTTGAAAAAGGTAATTGCTATAAATAGTCTTATTGCTGCTAAAAATTATAATATGAATTTTTTATGTAAAAGCAATAAATCAACCCAAACAGCTGCCTCACTATTATTCATCATAACAAACTTATGATGTAGCCAGCTGGAAAAAAAATGCAATTTTCCTAAAGTGCCTCTTTGAATTATTCAAAGTTTCTGTTGCAGCTAATTAATTTAATGCACATTACCATAATGAATAAATGAAAATAAACAACATTCTGAGCAAAAATAGAAATACAGATTCTAGTAGTGTTCTGTTTTCTTTGATATTATGCTTTATATATCTGCCCCCCAAAACTAGGAATTAATATAGTAAGTGATAGTCTTTTAAGGAGTTTTATATGTGCAGTCATATATATAATGATCTGATATGTACTCCATTTAATACTCTAGTTGAATAAATTTGTAGGTTGTTTAAGAATTGAGAGCTTGTCAATAACAAAAGTTGAAATAAGAAGTGGGTCTGCATTTAATACACCATCATTGCAAATGCTTCTTTATTTCACTCAGTTTTTGCTTGCAAGAGGGAGCTTACTTACTCTACTAGGCTATTTACATCTCCTCTATCTTACATAAGATCTCTTCCTGGTAAAATTGTTAACAACAGAAATTATGTAGCATGATAAAGAAAACCATGTCAGAATAAGAGACAAATGTATTCCTAAAATCACATCCACTAGATTGCTAAAGTGCTATTCCTCAGGCTAGACCCACATGCCCCTTCCTTGAGACTTCTTTCTTCATTTAAGGCAACATTCAATTCAAATCCATCTGATTTTGTGAAAGCAGAGACACCGAAGACAGAATTCTAATTCCATATCTGTCATTAATATATTAAATGGCCTTGGGCAATCTCTCAATCAACTTCATCTCCTTCATCTAAAATATGATGCTCTCAATTCAGTGGTAACTTACTTCACAATCTTGTTCAAAGGAATAACCAGCAATATCTGAAAACATTAAGTGCTGGATACATATTTAATAATGAGATGGAACATCTATGACATTAAAGGATCTGATGCAAAAAAAAAAAAAAAAAAGAAAGCAAAAGAAATCATGTACTAGGAAACCGAATCAAAAAAAGTATAATTTTTTTCCTTAAGCCAGTTAGAAATATTGCAGTAGGGTAAAAAACAATTTTTCCTGGTACTGTCTTTAGTCCATTCAGGCTACTATATCAACAATAAATAAACAAACCCACCAAAAACATAGACCAGGTTGTTTAAATAACAAATATTTATTTCTCATAGTTCTGGAGGCTATAAGTCCAAATACAGGACACCAGCAGATTTGATGTCCAGTGAGAGCCTACTTCCTAATTCATAGAAAACCATCTTCTCACTGGGTCTTCATATGCTCTAAGGGGAACAAGAGACCAGAGTCTCTCTTAGAATGGCAGTAATCCTAGTCATCTGATCTCCAGCTGCATGACCTAATCACCTTCCAGAGCCCCACATCAAATATTATCAAATAGGGGATTAGACTCTAAGGTTTGAATTTGGGGGAGAAATAAGCATTCTGTCCATAGCAAATATTTTGTATTTTGTATCTGTTGCAAAAACAAATCTACTAAGCCAGATTTACACTAGTATTTGTCGGGATGATGAACTCTATGCTCCAACAAGACTTATATTGAGGCAGAAATTTTACTAGTATTGTGAAAAATAGAATATTTGCTTGTTCTACTTCAAATTAACATGTTGTAGACCAACAAAACATTCTTTGTTGACCCAAGATAAAATCACATGAGGTGGGCAAGGCTATTTTACAGACCCTCTTGTTACCTCTTCTACATGGGGAGAGGAGAAGAGCAAATAAACTACAAATGAATTCTACTGTGCTAAGGGATGACAGTAACAGCATCCACTTTCTAAATTAAAAATACCCTGGAAAATCAATAATAAAAAAATAGTTCTTTGTAAACATCAATAAAATTGATAATCCTCTAGGCAAATTATATAAGAAAACAAAAAGAGGCTATCAATTTTTAATATCAGAAATGATGAGGACATCATTACATATCCTGTGGACATTACTAGGCTTCCCCGGCGGCTCAGCATAAAGAATCCACCTGCAGTCCAGGAGATGCAGGAGTCATGGGTTCAATCCCTGCGTCAAAAAGATCCCCTGGAGGAGGACATGGCAGGACATTTCCACTCCAGTATTCTTGCCTGGAAAATCCCATGGGTAGATGAGCTTTGTATACTACAGTCCATAGGATCACAAAGAGTTGGACATGACAAGCGACTGAACACAGCACAGCAGACAACATGTGAGTCTAATTAAGTACTTGAAAACAAGTTAATATGTAAACCATCACGTGCACAAGTGAAAAAAGAAAAATCACATGGAAATAATTAATAGAACAGAAAAAATGTTTGACAAAATCCAACACTGATTTACAATAAGAGTCTCTTAAGTTCAGCTCAGTTCAGTCGCTCAGTTGTGTCTGACTCTTTGTGACCCCGTGGACTGCAGCATGCCAGCCCTCCTTGTCCATCACAAACACCCAGAGTTTACTCAAACTCATATCCATTGAGTAGGTGATGCCATCCAAACATCTCATCCTCTGTCCTCCCCTTCTCATCCTCTGTCCTCCCCTTCTCCTCCTGCCTTCAATCTTTCCCAGCATCAGGGTCTTTCCAAATGAGTCAGCTCCTCACATCAGGTGGCCAAAGTATTGGAGTTTCAGCTTCGACATCAGTCCTTCCAATGAACACCCAGGACTGATTTCTTTTAATTGGACTGGTTGGATCTCCTTGGAGTCGAAGGGACTCTCAAGAGTCTTCTCCAACACCACAGTTTAAAAGCATCAACTCTTCAGTGCTCAGCTTTCTTTACAGTCCAACTCTCACATCCATACATGACTACTGGAAAAACCAAAGCCTTGAATAGATGGACTGTTGTTGGCAAAATAATGTCTCTGCTTTTTAACATGTGGTCTAGGTTGATGATAACTTTCCTTCCAAGGAGTAAGCGTCTTTTTATTTCACGGCTGCAATCACCATCTGCACTGATTTTGGAACCCAAAAAAATAAAGTCAGCCACTGTTTCCATTGTTTCCCCATCTATTTGCCATAAAGTGATGGGACCAGATGCCATGATCTTAGTTTTCTGAATGTTGAGCTTTAAGCCAACTTTTTCACTCTCCTCTTTCACTTTCATCAAGAGGCTTTTCAGTTCTTCTTCACTTTCTGCCATAAAGGTGGTGTCATCTGCATATCTGAGGTTATTGATATTTTTCCTGGCAAACTTGATTTCAGCTTGTGTTTCTTCCAGCCCAGCATTTCTCATGATGTACTCTGCACGTAAGTTAAATAAGTAGGGTGACAATATACAGCCTTGACGTACTCCTTTCCCTATTTGGAACCAGTCTGTTCCATGTCCAGTTCTAACTGTTGCTTTCTGACCTGCATACAGATTTCTCAAGAGGCAGGTCAGGTGGTCTGGTATTCCCATCTCTTTCAGAATTTTTCAGAGTTTCTTGTGATCCACACAGTCAAGTGCTTTGGCATAGTCAATAAAGCAGAAGTAGATGTTTTTCTGGAACTCTCTTGCTTTTTTGATGATCCAGTGGATGGTGGCAATTTGATCTCTGGTTCCTCTGTCTTTTCTAAAACCAGCTTGAACATCTGAAAGTTCATGGTTCACATATTTCTGAAGGCTGGCTTGGAGAATTTGGGGCATTACTTTGCTAGTGTGTGAGTGCAATTGTGGGGCAGTTTGAACATTCTTTGGCATTGTCTTTCTTTGGGATTGGAATGAAAACTGGCCTTTTCCAGTCCTGTGGCCACTGCTGAGTTTTCCTAATTTGCTGGTATGTTGAATGCAGCACTTTCATGGCATCATCCTTTAGGATTTGAAATAGTTCGACTGGAATTCCATCACCTCCACTAGCTTTGTTCTTAGTGATGCTTCCTAAGGCCCACTTGACTTCACTTTTCAGGATGTCTGGCTCTAGGTGAGTGACCACACCATCATGATTATCTGGGTTGTGAAAATCTTTTTTGAACAGTTCTTCTGTGTATTCTTGCCACCTCTTCTTAATATCTTCTGCTTCTGTTAGATCCCTGCAATTTCTGTCCTTTACTGAGCCTATCTTTGCATGAAATGTTCCCTTGGTATCTCTAATTTTCTTGAAGAAATCTGTAGTCTTTTCCATTCTATTGTTTTCCTCTATTTCTTTGCACTGATCACTGAGGAAGGCTTTATCTCTCCTTGCTATTCTTTCGAACTCTGCATTCAAATGGGTATATCTTTCCTTTTCTCCTTTGCTTTTGGCTTTTCTTCTATTCACCGCTATTTTTAAGGCCTCTTCAGACAACCATTTTGCTTTTTTGCATTTCTTTTTCTTGGGGATGCCAGGAAAGAGGATGCTCCCTGTCTCCTGTACAATGTTATGAACCTCCATCCATAGTTCTTCAGGAATTTTATCAGATCTAGTCCCTTAAATCTATTTCTCACTTCCACTGTATAATCATAAGGAATTTGATCTAGGTTGTACCTGAATGGTCTAGTGGTTTTCCCTACTTTTTTCAATTTAAGTCTGAATTTGGCAATAAGGAGTTCATGATCTGAGCCACAGTCAGCTCCCGCTCTCGTTTTTGCTGACTGTATAGAGCTTCTCCATTTTTGACTGCGAAGAATATAATCAATCTGATTTTGGTGTTGACCATCTGGTGATGTCCACGTGTAGAGTCTTCTCTTGTGTTGTTGGAAGAGGGTGTTTGCTATGACCAGTGCGTTCTCTTGGCAGAAGTCTATTAGCCTTTGCCCTGCTTCATTCTGTACTCCAAGGCCAAACCGCCTGCTACTCCAGGAGTTTCTTGACTTCCTACTTTTGCATTCTAGTCCCCTATAATGAAAAGTGCATCTTTTTTGGGTGTTAATTCTAGAAGGTCTTATAGGTCTTCAGAGAACTATTCAACTTCAGCTTCTTCAGCATTACTGGTCAGGGCATAGACTTAGATTACTGTGATATTGAATGATTTGCCTTGGAAATGAACAGAGATCATTCTGTCGTTTTTGAGACTGCATCCAGGTACTTCATTTCAGACTCTTTTGTTGACTATAATGGCTACTCCACTTCTTCTAAGGGAGTCTTGCCCAAAGTAGTAGATATAATGGTCATCTGAGTAAATTCACCCATTCCAGTCCATTTTAGTTCGCTGATTCCTAGAATGTTGATGTTCACTCTTGCCATCCCTTGTTTGATCACTTCCAATTTGCCTTGATTCATGAACCTAACATTCCAGGTTCCCATGCAATATTACTCTTTACAGCATCGGACCTTGCTTCTATCACCAGTCACATCCACAGCTGGGTGTTGTTTTTGCTTTGGCTCTGTCTCTTCATTCTTTTTGGAGTTACTTTTCCACTGATCTCCAGTAGCATATCGGGCACCTACCAACCTGTGGGGTTCATCTTTCAGTGTCCTGTCTTTTTGCCTTTTCATACTGTTCATGGGGGTCTGAAGTGGTTTTCCATTCCCTTCTCCAGTGGACCACATTGTGTCAGAACTCTCCACCATGACCCGTCTGTCTTGGGTGACCCTACAGGGCATGGTTTGTAGTTTCACTGAGTTAGACAAGGCTGTCGTCCATGTGATTAGATTGGTTAGTTTTCTGTGATTGTGGTTTTCAGTCTGTCTGCCCTCTGATGGAGAAGGATAAGAGGTTTATGAAAGCTTACTGCTGGGAGAGACTAACTGAGGGGGATACTGGGTCTTGTTCTGATGGGCGGGGCCATGCTCAGTAAATCTTTAATCCCATTTTCCGTTGATGGGTGGAGCTGTGTCCCCTCCCTGCTGTTTACCTGGGGTCAAACTATGGTGGAGGGAATGAAGAGAATGGTGACCTCCCCTAGGAGATCCCAGGCGTGTACTGCTACAGTCTGTGCCCCCAGCCCTGCAGAGGCCACCACAGACCCACGCCTTCGCCGGAGACTCCTGACACCCGCAGGCAAGTCTCCTGTGGGCTCACTGTTCCTTTCTCCTGGATTCTGGTGCACAAGGTTCTGCTGTGCCCTCCAAGCGTCTATTTCCCAGTCCTGTGTAAGTTCTGGCAGCTCTATGCTGGGGTGAATGGCGACCCCCTCCAGGAGGACTTATGCCACACCCACACCCAGAGCCCCTGTCCCTGCGGCAGACCGCTGCCGGCCCGGCCCTCCACAGGAGACGCTCAGACACAGTTCTGTCTCGGTCTCTGTGGGGTCCCTGGGCCCTGGTGCACACGAGGTTTGTTTGAGCCCTCTGAGCGTCTCTGATGGGAATGGGGTTTGATTCTAAACGCAAATTAGCCCCTCCTACCATCTTCCTGGGCTTCCTGGTGGCTCAGATGGTAAAGCATCTGTCTGCAATGCTTGAGGCCCGGGTTAGATCCCTGGGTTGGGAAGATCCCCTGGAGAAGGAATTGGCAACCCATTCCAATACTCTTGCCTGGAAAATCCCATGGACAGAGGAGCCTGGTAGGCTACAGTCCATGGGGTCACAAAGAGTCGGACACGACTGGGCAACTTTACTTACTTACCATCTTGCTGGGGCTTCTCCTTTGCCCTTGGACGTGGGCTATCTCCTCACAGCCGCTCCAGTGCCTACCATCTTACTGGGGTTTTTCTGACCTTGGACGTGGGGTATCCACATGGCCGGTCCACTGAAGCACAACCACCGCTCCTGACCTTGGACGTGGGGTTCAGGAAAATGCAAATTAGAAGTGCAATGGCCTGTCACTGCACACCTATTGTAGTAACCACAGTAGCAACAGGAGCACTCATACATTCCTGATGCGAATGCAAAATGGTTCAGCTCCTTTGGAGGACCATTTGGCAATTTCTTAGAAAACTTAACACACTTATGCTATTGTTATCATTACCACACTACAGCAAGAATTCTTAAATGTTATTATTTATTCATCTCTAAGACTATACTTTAGGGCAGTTTAAGATTAGTATAGCCTCCCCCATTATCAACATTCCCTACCAGAGTGCTCCATTTGTTACAATTTATGAACCTACATAAACACATCATAATTACCTAAAGTCCATACTTTCCGCTAGGGTGTATTCTCGATGATGTACAGTTTATGGATTTGGACAAATTAATTTTAACATATATCCATCACTATAGTTGCATACAGAGTATTTTGGTTATCTTAAAAATTCTTTGTGAATTATGTCCCTTTAAATATATTGTAACAAATAAAAAATTAAAACTGCTTCTCCTTTGACTGAATATTTTCCTGGCTGTTGACCTTTCTCTTTTTACAGGACATTGCCTACTAAATCTGCCCACCTAGTTATCATATCAGGATTAGAGCAATAATTTCCTTCCTCCAGCCTCAGTCAGCAACTATCTATGAGAATTAAGTAATAAAAACAAAATGTAAGCAAAAATAAGCTACTAATGATTATTTCAAAATCTGAATATTCTCTAATTGAAATCTTTGCTCCAAAAACATTTTTCTCTCTGGACCATCATGAAACAAGGCTAGCTGCCACTATCACTTCTATGTGATCCAGAGCTATAAAATATAAATGAGAAGAAAGGGATTTCCAAAGTAAAGGCAATGAAATGGGGCAGAAATTTTCTAGTTTGGACAGCTCAACTTGATTTAAGATTTAAGTGATAAATATAAAGTTGGGCATTTGGCAAGCAAGCAAAGGGGCACAGAGTAAAACAATGCTTTTAATAAGCAGATGTGCAATGTCAAAGTAGAGATTAGGTCACCATATCAGATTCCATTGTTGCAGTGGTCATATGTTTATTATAACAAGCTATCATCAAAGTTTTCACCAGAACCAACTGATTTTTTCTTTTTTTTTGGCAGCTTCTTCCAAGTTGTCAACTATTAAATGTGACTGTTAATTTATTTGGCCAGAAAGAGAAGTTCAGAAGGCAAACTGGAAGTTAAAAGTGATTTATTTTAAGAATAACTCATACTTATTCTATAAATAATCCATCAATTAACCATATCAACACAATTAATATAATCTGTTTTCTTATTAAAATATATATTTTGTTTTTATTCACATGAATAGAAAAATCCAAATTCAAAAAAACTTCAGGTTATACTGTTTTTTAAAGTAAATTCGAAAATATCTAAAAGACTTTAGGAACTACATAAAGGCCAGTGTAACTTACTAAAGAACACTTCTGTCTGACATAATTTCATCTAATTATGTTGAAGATTGATAAGCATGGAAGATTTAGAAAAAGAAAAAAATATTTGTTACTTATACTTTAATAAGATTTTGTCAGGCAACACTGTATGTCGTAAAATTCAAATTAATTAAAGAGAAATATCTTATTTGGGTATTACATACTCATTAGGCTGATACATAATTGGTTGACAAGTGATGTTAACAAAACTTTTCTCAACAGCTTGGAGATAAGAAATATAACTAAGTTTCACAGTGGCTAATGTTGAAATCTCGATTACATTTATGTATTTTATCCATAATCTAAGGCATATCTTCAAACAATTCTAGAATGCTCTATAACTGAACAAATTAGACTTAATGATGAAAATAATAAGATTTAATAGAAAGAAATTCAGAAAAAAAAGAAAGCTACCTAACATGAGAAAACCACAGAGACACAATATAGAAAATAAATGGTAATACATCTAAATTAATTCAAAGGTCATCTTTTCTTTGAATTTTTATTATACTCACTGTGTGAAAGACATATTCCATTTCTTTATTATAGGTTATGTTGTATTAATCAAAAAATTTTTATACTTGTTGAAGTCTTCGAGAATATTTCAACTCTAGAAATTATGTGTTAGAAATTATTTTTTATTATTAGCTTATATTTGATATGTTATTAATTTCATGGAAATGCACAATGTTCTAATGATTATGCTCAATAGGAGATTGTTAGAAAAAAGGTGGACTTAGGTGCTGATAAGAAAATATAAAATAAATAGCTGACATTATAGAAATAAAAGAGCTTGGCCAACACAATGTGATTTGCAAAAAAAAAAGAGAGAGAGGGTCAGAGACAGAATCAAAGATAAAAGTTCTAGTGAAAACTACAGTAAGGGGATACACAGAGAAACTGTAGCTAACGAAATGGCTGAAAACTAATAGTGAAGGAGGTAAAAAGAGAATAAAAGTCAAGTGTTTTATGAGTAAAATGTAAAGAAAGTTCCACAAAATGAGGCATCAACATTCCACCAGAGCATAAGTGAAAAATGGATAATCACTTATGAAGGTCCTGAAGCAAGATTGAACCGTGGATAGACCAAATTCAGGGCAAATCGCAGAAAAGTACCTGAAACTGGTTTTGAACTCAACCTCATATTCTTTAGGAAGGAGAAAGTAGGGATTAATTAAATGTCTTTAATATTTAAAATATAAGATACTTAATATAAACTCAAAACTAAAATTTCAAAGAATCTCTTTGTAGACCACAACTCAGTTAAACTAAGGGAAAATGTGCTTGTACATGTATATATAAAACAAAAACAGGAAATAATGGTGAGTTTTAAATACTCTATTTAAAAACATACAAAAAAATAAACCTTTTGGTCAATGAGAATGAAACAGCTATTATAAGATTACAAGACAATTAGAGTGATAACCAGCCACATTTCATCTCAGATATGACCATTCTTGCCATCTGAGGCCTACGCACAACACTGAGTGCATTTCTTATTAAACAAGGTTGCTGGGTATAAATAAACATTTGAAATAAGAAAAATTAAATTAGAGTGAATAAAAAAACCCAAGAGCTGAATCTTTGAAAAGCAATAGCAAAATACACAATCCTGAGTAGTCTGATAAAGTAAATAGTCAAATAACATTATGCAGAAATAAGACAAAACTATGATCCCAGAAACAAGTAAGATTTTGAAAATTACAATACTATGCATAATTCTCTGATATATATGATAATCCCTAATGAAATAAATAATAATTCTAGAAAAACTGTGGTTACCAAAGTTATTTTAAGAAAATCTGAATACACCAATAACTGTGTAATAAACTGAAACACTTTAAAAGAAATGTTCTCTGAAAAGGCATGAAGCTCAGGTGCTTTTAGTAAGAAGTTCTTTCAAATTCTGAGAAGAAATGATATTTTTATCCTATTTAAATTGGTACAAAGCATGGAAGAAATGCAAAATGTCATTATTCATGTTATCAAATTATGTTGCTCTTCTCTGTAACTATTCTTGCCCCCACTCAGCCCCATGCTGTTATGATCTGTGATTTGCGGCCTCAAGGATTTTTAAACAATTTTCTCTCCTCTTCTGCAAAAACTCCACTGAAGAGACCAGTTTAAGTATTTTCATGGTGGAGATCAGTTTTTCTTTACAGGAAAGCAAAAAAGAAATCCTCTCAAACTGCTGAGAAAGAAAGATTTATAATTCCCTAAAAACGTCAGGGGCCTGAACTCTGCGCTCTGGCATCTTCTAGAAGGCAGTAAAACCTCTGAGGAAAACGGCAGCATAGGGATCAAGGACTGAATAATAGATGGCTTGGGAGTAACTGAGGAGCAGAGAAGACTGAAGACGAAGGGGTACCTCCAATGCCTAGTACTTTGTAAGACCCCAGAAACTTTATACTACCTTCGTAATAGGACAAAGACTCGAGAATAACTGACACAGAATTCCCTGCCAACATTGGGGCATATGCACTTGTAGTTGGAATTAAATTGATTTAAAAGTAATAAAAACCGTGATATTTCTTTCACAATAGAGTTTATGCATTAAGATCATACCCACTACATACAGATTAAAATTTTTTATTTAATATATTGTTGGTTAATTAAATCTGGAAGAATAATAAAAAGTCAAGCTGGATTAATTCTGCAAATATAAGGATGGTAAAATATTGAACAATCCATTGCATAATTGATTGAATTAATGACCAAACTTAAAAATTATGATTATACATCTAGTTGCTGAAAAGAATTTGAAGACATTCAACATTCTTGATTTTTAAAAGTTCAATTAAATAAAAAATGAAAGGTCACTTGCTGCTGTTTTACTATGCTCTTTCACATATTTTTCTTTTTTTAATTCTTAAAATCTTATCTTTCTTTTTTAGACATAAATTTTTACCCTGAAAAGATTAAATAACAGGCCCAAGATCATTCAGATTATTAAGTGAGCAACTTAGAATGCAGATGTCTATTTCTGTACAAAGCTACTGTGCCATAAAGTTACCTGGTCTAAAACATAGCAAATTATTGGGCAAAGAATAAATAGAATATATTTGACTCTAAACCCAGTGCTTGCTATACTCCAAGTTGGAAGTGTTTGTCTCTCCTGACACTTCTTAGACCACAATCTTGACTCATTCATCTTTGTTTCCCCTCATATCAGTATTGTGCTAACAACCTATTATGAACTCTACAAATGTTTAACAAGAATGAACATTTTGAGCTAAATCGGTGGGCAGGGGTGATGTTGGAAATGTTTGACAACCTACATGGTAGAGACACCAGCTAATCAGAATTGGCACCAGCCAGAAACAACCGTCACAGCGATAATGAAATCAGTATGTCCCGATAGCTGTCAGGCCTATCCAAGAGTGCTCGGCTCAATCCCTAATTTCTCCTGTCTACAGGAAAGTACCATTGAAGTCCCAGCAGTCATTCTGTTTAGCCTGCCCCTGCTGCATTTGACAAAGTTGTTTGAATGATGGAACAATGGTTGACACCAGACATACCCCATTTCCTTCCTTTTCAACCTAACTCCCTAGATACTACAGATCATTCCAAGCCAGACTATGTGATTCAAATGGGTTCAACAGAGTCTGTTTCCTGAGGTCTTAGAATTTGTCACATTGTAAGGCAGACACTCAATAAAAGAATTAGCATCTCATCAGGTGGCTGGACATTTGAAAGATTCTGCCTACTCTCAGGGAGATATTTTCCACCATAGATGCACAAGGATGCTATACAAAGAAAAGAAATGCTTGAAGTGAGGCTGAGGAAAGGCAGAAATGAGGGACATTCTTGATTTTTAATCTCAGTTCTTGATCCCTAGTTTTTTTTCCCTATCATGTAACAGACAAGGTCCAACCAAAGAAGAACAATTAGGATATAGAGATACATATTAAGAAATGTATTACAGGGAATTTGCTTGCCCAACTGTGGGTGTAGGCTAAGAAGTCTCCACAAGGCTGACTTCACATCTAATGTCAGAGCCCAAAGTTACTAAGGCAAACCATCTGGAAAAGAAGGTCATCAGTCCACTGCAACTCCATGAGAACCATCTGGAACTCCACAACAGTTGGCTGAAGTTTGCGTGCATTTTCATAGCCACTGACCTTCAAATAGGTATCTTGCAGAAGACACGGCCCTTGCCCAAGTTGCTGAACACACACACACAGACACATACCTGGCCAAGAACTAAGACAACTGGAAGAAGATCAAGGAGGAAGTAGGGCAGTTGCACGTCAATTTGCTGCTTCACACCAGGGAGGGAAGTCAGCTGATCAGCAACAATATATGTGTACTATAAGTTGGCTGCTGCTCACCTTCCTCTCTCCTGCTCTGGATAGAATCTTCTCTGTATCCCCTGCTTCCAGTGAAATATACCTAAAAAGGGCATTCTGGGAAAGGCAGTTCAGCCTAGACATATTGACGTTACAGAGCCGTTGAATTGTGACGCTAACTCAGGTACATCTTTGCTACTCTTAACAGAAGCAATAAATAACTATTCCTAACTTACGCAAAAGAGGATGGAAGCTGTGGGAAATGATCGATAGAAGAGTAGACGATATATGGAGGCCCCAGAATCAGATTCCAAATGATAATGCAAAATAATAATAATAAAATGACATTCTCATGGTGTTTTATAATTGGAAACAAAAGATATTCAAATAACTTCACAATCATAAGAACTACTAGAAGGCAGAATTCCCCATATGGGCTTATATTGCATTTCCTAAATTGCTCTGAAACTAGTACAGATACCCTTGTGTGTGTGTGTGTATGTGTGTGTGTATGTGTGTGTTGGAGGTGGAGGAGACTTGGTAGTATCCTCTAGCCTAAATAGAAGAGCTGAAGTAGACTTCTCAAAATTCTTTCCAACTACATGATTGTATTATAAACCAAAATTTCTTTAATTGCACTTATTCCCATGATTCAATTAGCTTACTCATTTTAAGAATCTTTTCTGTCTTAAGAAACATATCCATAACTTGTTGGCGGGAACAAATGTTTTCCATGAAATGCCACAGGAAAAAAAAAATAACTTTCAAAAAGAATAAGTGCTTCCAAAATCTGACTTGGAACAGATATGCAGTACCTCTGCTGCTTATGAAAAGCATGCATGATCAGACCATAAAAATAGCTTCTTGGTTTAGGTAAAATGAATCAGGGTTAAACTCTGAAAATGAATAAAAGCTGAGACTATCAAACTTCTCCCACTTGCCCTAGACAATTCCTGTGCTGGGTCAGATTTGAATGAGGAAGGATGTCTTTATTTGATACATTGAAATACCTCCATTTTCTGAGATATCTTGCCACCAGCTCTAAGCTCATAATCAATGTCAGATCACATTAAGGGCCACTGATTATATTAAAAGAGATGCCATCTTGATAAACACATTCATACAACCTTGCTCTGGCCTTAATTTGGTCTTCTCAGGAGAATGAGTGTTAAAAAAAAAAGCAAGAAAGCAAAAATAATACAAAGAAACTAATTTTATTTGTGGACTTATTGTCATCATTACAATTATATACATCCACTGGAAGAATATAGATGTTTGCACAAGGAAATGAAATAATTAAAAGCACCAAAAATTGAACAATCACATTTCTATATTTATCCATATATTTTCAATGTATATAGATATATAGATACACAAGATATATATGTGTATATTTGCATTTACATATATATGTATATATGTGTGTTTTATGTTTAAAACATATACATATATGTATATACATACACACACATATACAATTTAATGAATCATATCAGTCAAGCCACTATTTGAAGTATGGAGCATACATGTTAACCTTTTTAGTGCCATTTTTTTGCTTTTGGAAAAGGAAATCAAAGACTTCTTCCTCCTTTCTGCCAACCCAGATTCAAGAAGACAGCATAGATTGGTTCAATTTCATAATCTCTCATGGGGCCTAAGTTCCAGAGGCTCAGGAATTTACTAGGCATGTTGTGAGGATCAGTAGGACCTACTAGTTTCTTAGAGCTAAAGAAAGAAAATCTTTCCCTGGCTCCCACTTTTCTATTCTAAGAATTCTCCGCTTTCCAAATATATTACACAGACTAGCATATGAGCTGCACTTGTGCCTGGCCGAAGATGACCTGAGATGGGTGGCTGGGACCATCTTTGCCTGTACGTTGGCACAAGCCTTGTGTTCTTTCTGAAAAAGAAGAGGCTATATCTGTAGTTGATGTAAAATCTGACACTCAGGCATATATCAGAGTAAATAGAAGGCAAATGGTGTATTTTGGTTCCAGACCGTTTGAGCCTGATAGTAGCAACTCTATGCAGTGCTCTTATTCCATGCCAGTAATTGTCCTGAGTGTTCACATGGATCTGGAGAAGGAAATGGCAGCCCACTCCAGTGTTCTTGCCTGGAGAATCCCAGGGACGGGGGAGCCTGGTGGGCTGCCGTCTATGGGGTCACACAGAGTCAGACACGACTGAAGCGACTTAGCAGCAGGTCACATGGATCACTTCGTTATCTGTCATATCAACCAGACAATGTTGCATCATAACTTGAATAAGACAATTTGGTTATTTGCTGCTACTGCTAAGTCACTAAGTCGGAGAAGGCAATGGCACCCCACTCCAGTACTCTTGCCTGGAAAATCCCATGGATGGAGGAGCCTGGTAGGCTGCAGTCCATGGGGTCGCTAAGAGTTGGACACGACTGAGTGACTTCACTTTCATTTTTCACTTTCATGCATTGGAGAAGAAAATGGCAACCCACTCCAGTATTCTTGCCTGGAGAATCCCAGGAACAGGGGAGCCTGGTGGGCTGCTGTCTGTGTGGTCGCACAGAGTTTGGTTATTTAGAGTTTGGTTATTTAGACAATTTGGTTATTAGAGTTAGCAAAGCTAACTCTCTTATTCTTGGTGGTAGATGTTGTCCACATTAGCAATGTGAGATGTATGAGTTTGCAACTTGGTCAAAATCTCTCTACAAGGAGGCTGTAAAGAAAGTAAACCACAAATCAAAATCTGCCACATATTAAAATAATTAATTAAAGAATTATTTATTATTGAGCAGGAACAGAACAGTTTATGCAACTTGTTCTACAGGTTTAATCAATCTTGTTTGTCCTTTTATGTGCTCCAAGCTCCAACATGAAGGAATAGATTATTTAAGACAGATGACCACATATTTAAAAGGCAGAGGTCCATTAACAACAAAGTCAGCATCAGTTAAAAAAAATCCCCAAACCAATGGACTATATGGACACTAGCCCCAAGGATAAAAGCTACTGGTCTCCCTAGATGTTTCTGCCTTGTTCTGAAAAGACGGAGCATGAATGGTAATATTTTTAAAATATTTAAGTCAATCCACACATCTTTAAAAACTTCAAGTTTACAGGGACATATGTATACCTATGTCTGAGTCATGTTGATGTATGGCAGAAACCAACACAATATTGTAAAGCAATTATCCTTCCATCTAAAATAAATAAATTTTTAAAAAGAACTTCAGTTAACTAAAGTCTATTTCTAACATTCATTACTCTAACTTTCAAATAACAACTTACTTCTGACATTCACCATTAACAAACTAAAATTACAAAATATATTATGTTGACTATGCTATCAGCAACAGAAGAATTTGCGTACATTTCAATATGTTTTTCAAGTGTTCATCTTTTTTAATATACTGCACCTATATTAGAATATTTGAAGATAGGGAATTCCCTGGTGGTCGAGTGGCTGTGCTGTGATTAGTCTTTCAGTAATGTCCAACTCTTTGCAACCCCATGGACTGTAGGCCTTCAGGCTCCCCTGTCCATGTGGATTCTCTAGGCAAGAATACCTGAGTGGGGTGCCATGCCCTCCTCCAGGGGTCCAGTGGCTAGGACTATGCCTTCCCAAGGCAGATGGCCCAGGGTTCAATCCCTGATCACCGCTACTAAAACCCAGTGCATCCAAATAAATAAATAACATTTGAAGATAAATTGTTGTTGTTGTTGTTCAGTCACTAAATATGTCACATCACTCTTTATGACCCTGTAAACTGAAGCACACCAGGCTTTCCTGAACTTTGTTATCTCCAAGAGTTTGCTCAAACTCATGTCCAATGAGTCAGTGATGCCATCCAACCATATCATCCTCTGTCGCCCCCTTCTTCTCTTGCCCTCAATCTTTCCCAGCACTTTTTCCAATAAGTCAAATCTTCGTATTAAGTGGCCAAAGTATTGGAACTTTAGCTTCAGCATCAGTCTTTCCAATGAATATACAGGGTTGATTTCCTGTAGGATTAACTGGTTTGATCTCCTTGTTGTCCAAGGGACTCTTGAGTCTTCCCCATCACCACAGTTCAAAAGAAGCACTTCTTTGGTGCTCAGCCTTCTTTATGGTCCAACTCTCACATCCATATATGACTACTGGAAAAACCATAACTTTGACTATATGGACCTTTGTAAGCAAAGTGACGTCTCTGCTTTTTCATATGCTGTCTACATTTGTCACAGTTTTTCTTTCAAGGAGCAAGAGTCTTTTAATTTCATGGCCATAGATATCATAACAAGCAAGAACTGTGATCACCTCTATGTTACAGCTTAAGAATTTGAGGTCATCAAGACATCACATAAGTATAAGATCACATTTAGTCAAACTTCAAACCTAACAAGCTTGTCCCAGGACCCATGCATTATTTACAAGTTTCAACTTAGGTCATTGGGTTTTATGTTAGATTTGGGAAGAAAGTGTAACACTCAAACAGACTGCTGCTTTGCTAACTACAGTTCTCCTACATATGTTTTCCCTAGCCACCCTTCAGGAAGTAGTTATTGATTAAAGAAAAGATCAGATGATCTTGGATGCCAGAATAAATATGTTTGCTTACCATATTCAGTTCATACCATGTAAGTTTCAATTTGGTGTTTGTTCAAATGGTTATTAATCTTAATTTCTGTTGCTTTCTCAAAAAGAAAAATACATTTAAAAAAAAAAGCAAAGTGATCTAAGATCGCTTTGGTATATTCACATTTTGACCATAGTAAAACTTCAAGTGTTAAATATACATTGATAACGTTTATCAGTCTTTATATATTTTCAAAATAATTTAAGGCTTCTGAATTTTATTTCTGTTTGATCCTGATAAAATACTGCTTGTCTCTGAAAAAATAATCTTAAACATGCTTGAAACAAAGAGTCTCTAAGACCCTTTAGACATCAAATGGTTCTTGTGAAACACTTGGATGGGCCAAATACAGAAGACTCAGAAACATAAGGATTAAATTTCCCTTGACATCCACTTAAGTTATAAAATTAAGAAACTGTGATTGGTGAAACAGTTTTGGAAATTTTGTAACATTTGTAAAGGCATTCAAGATGTTTTTCAGAACTTAAAACAGGCTGGTTCTTTTATTCCCAATAAAAATAGATATAATAAATTTACACACATAGGGAATGAAAATGTATATGTATATATATGGGCATGTGTACCATTTGTGCCTAGTCACTCAGTCATATATGACTCTTTGATACCAGATGGACTATGCAGCATGTCAATCCCTCTGTCTTTGGGACTCTCCAGGCAAGAATACTGGAGTGGGTAGCCATTCCCTTCTCAGGGTATCCTCCTGACCCAGGGACCGAACCCACATCTCTTATGTCTCCTGGATTGTCAAGCACATTCTTTAACCTGAGACATCAGGGAAGCCCTGTTCATGTGCATACATATATAAAAAATCATTTATTTTTTTAATTTTACAATTTCAAGTGGAAAGTTTGCACCTCAATTTTGTAACCTCTGGTGAGACCTTATTATACATTACTGAATCCCATTACTTTAAACCCAGAGATCAATTTTTTGCTAGAATTTTTTAAATATGGAAAAAATTTTAATTATTCACCCAACTTCTACTCTATTCTAGCAGCTGGAGGCTCATCTTCAGTGACTTGCTACTTTAGGAAGTGAAGCTTTTGTGTCATAAATATTATCTGCATGGTGGAATTCCTCCAGGTTACTTTCCATGACCTAGGATACAGATTATGACCATGGCTTTTCAGATTCCCCTAATTTTATGGATAGTACTAATCTATCATTTTTTATTTTCCAACTTTACTGAAATATAATTGACGTATAACTTTGTGTAAGTTTAAGGTGTACAATGTGATGACTTGAAATATATATACATGTAGTGAAAAGTGAAAGTGAAATCGCTCAGTCATGTCCGACTCTTTGTGACCCTATGGACTGTAGCCTACCAGGCTTCTCTTTCCATGGGATTTTCCAGGCAAGAGTACTGGAGTGGGTTGCCATTTCCTTTTCCAGGGGATCTTCCCGACCCAGGGATCAAACCCAGGTCTCCCACGTTGTGGGCAGACACTTTACCCTCTGAGCCACAAGGGAAGCCCTAAGTGAAAGTCACTCAGGTGTGTCCAAATTCTCTAAGCCAGAATACTGGAGTGGGTAGCCTTTCCCTCCTCCAGAGATATAGTGAAAAGTTCATCGCAAAAAGATTATTTAATATGCAACTTGTTATTATTGATGATGAAAATGTTGAAACTCTATTCTCATAGCAACTTTCACATATATAATACAATATTGATGACTATAATCACCATACTGTACATTAGATTCCCAGAACTTATTCATCTTGTAACTGGAAGTTTGTACCCTTTAACTAAAATGTCCCCCTACAGCCCACCCTTAAATCCTGGCAGTTATCATTCTATTCTCTGTTTCCATGAATTTAGTGTTTTTGTTGTTCTTCATTTGCTCAGCCGTGTGTGTCTCTTTGCGACCCCATGGACTGTGACACACCAGGCTTTCCTATCCTTCACCAACTCCTGGAGCTTGCTCATACTCATGTCCATTGAGTCAGTAATGCCATCCAACCATCTCATCCTCTGTTGTCCCCTTCTCCTCCCGCCCTCAATCTTTCCCAGCATCAGGGTCTTTTCTAATGATTCAGTTCTTTGCATCAGGTGGCCAAAGTATTGGAACTACAGTTTCAGCATCAGTTATTCCAATGAATATTCAGGATTGATTTCCTTTAAGATTACCTGGTTTGATCTCCTTGCAGTCCAAGGGACTCTCAAGAGTCTTCTCAAGCACTACAGTTCAAAAGCATCAATTCTTCAGAGTTCAGCTTTCTTTATGGTCCAACTCTCACCTCCATGCATGACTACTGGAAAAACCATAGCTTTGACTGTACAGATGTTTTTGTTTTTAGGTTCTACATATAAGTGAGTTCACACCGTCTCTTTTTGTCTGACTTATTCCGCTTATCATAATGCCTTCAAGTTTTATCCACATTGTTGCAAATGGTTAGACTTCCTTCTTTTCTATAGCTAAATGATATTCTTACTTTACATATATATTCATATATAAATTTTCTTAATAAGGAAAAGTATTTCTTTGTGTTTTACACAATTTTCAAAAGCAATTATTACTATTCATTATTCCATTTCCCTGGTAGCTCAGCTGGTAAAGAATCCACTTGCAATACCAGAGACCTGGGTTTGATCCCTGGGTTGGGAATATCCCTGGAGAAGGGAAAGGCTACCCACTCCAGTATTCTGGCCTGGAGAATTTCATGGACTGTATAGTCCATGGGGTCACAAACAGTCAGACACTACTGAGTGACTTTCATATTGCTATTCAATTTCAGTATTTACTACAGTGTTGGACTCAAAGTTAACAAAAGAAAAGCTTATTGAATAAATGAATTACAGGGTGATTGAAATGATATATACAGTAAGTTCTTGAGAACTCAAATTTTATTCTAGTGACCCTTCTAGATAGCCCCCATATGGGTTCAGGCTACAGAAGAGTTCAGCACATGCCGAAAGTGTGCTTGATCGGCACAGAAAAATGCACCCCACTCTAGTAATATTCAAATTGAATGTGGAGCCATAAGTTTTTTCCAGAAATTAAACCTGTATAATTGAACATTTGCTGAGCTATCCCCACTTCCTATCTCCAATTAAACATGTCCCAAAATGAACACATCATTTTCTTCTCTTGCTTTGTCTTAAATCTGTTAAAATCACTTCAGCATTGTCAGTATGATGTGCGTATGTTAGTTTCCAGTCACGTCCTAGGGACAGTCAATTGTCCTAATATAGAAAACATTTCGAGAGTGGGTCTTGGCATTTAATTTAGAGAAAGAGGTACTTGAAGTAATTTAGCTATCTTTTTTTTTTTTAAACAAGATCACAGGTTTTGCAAATTAGCATAACGGACATTAAGGAGGAGGTTCTATTTATGAAATCAGTGGTATTCACAACCTGCAACTAGATGGCTAGCTAAATCCTGCTACTAAAATACTAACACATTTGCCTCCAGTGAATATTTGCCACTAGCACATCTGCCTGCAGCCGCTGTCTTTTTAGGAATCCCTAAACTAAAAGAACAAAGATCCTTTCCTTTCCATGTCTCCTATTTCTTGTTTGTACACAATAGGTTTCCTTCAGCCTCCGTGAACTTCCCTGAGTCGCAAAGAACAGACTCAAAATGTAGGGAAGTGAGAAAATGCAGAAACAAAGGAAAAGCAGTCAAGAAATTATAGTACAGTGATGGAGCAATGTCCTGGTTCCTCAAGAAGGAAATACATTACAATATCTTTGAGTTCTTCAGGGGGAACTAAGGCCCCCATCCAGAGGAGGATGGTAACCTCAGACTGAGCACAAAATTCCTGGAGCACCGCCCTGTTACCTCACCAGCAACCAATCAGAAGAAAGTCACTCACCCCAAATTTTGTCTATAAACACTTCTCCCCAATAACCACCTAGGAGCTCAGGGGTTTTGATCATGAGTCACCTCTTCTCCTTGCTTGGTCCTTCAGTAAACCTTTTTCTCCTCCAAAATGATGTTGCAGTTTGTTTGGCCTCTCTGGGGACACGAACTTCGGTTTGGTAACATTAATACCCTGATGGAGTAATGAAGTTCTCAAAACAGACACTTACAACTTGCCATTGTGTTCCCTTGAGCAAAGGCACAGAAGTACAGAATAGCAAAGCATTTCTGCAGAACTTCCAGCTCTTCTGTAGTGACTGAGGGTGAAGTGAGGATGGTAGGGTGATGCAAGATTAGGGGAGGCTGGTGGTGGCCACAACATGACAAGCCTTGTGTTCATCAGTGGATGCTTGGACTGTATTGCATTTAGGTTTTCTTTTTTCAATTGATTTTTTTAATTAAGAGTTTTCAACAACTAGCCCATGAAGACAGACAGTTATAAAATTAAACAAAAATGTTATAGGTTTCCAAAAAGCATTGCAATTTTCGTTAATCATTGCAATCCTTAATGTGAAGACAAACTGTTAATAATGAATTGGTAGTTAGTGTCAAATCAATGATTTCCGCTTATTAAATGATTTGCTTTTTACTATGAATTCTTTTGTTGCCCTCAAAACAATAGTCTGAATTGAAGAATGATCTTAAAACTTTTCTTAGGACCATAAATGAGAAGTTTTGTTTCTCATTTTTCTCTGCTTGCTGTTAATAGTAACTTTAGCTGAAACCTGAGAGAAAATCCTGTGATTTTTTTTACCATATGATTTTCTCTGACATACCAAATCCAACAGAACCAAACTTTGAGAACTGTCCCCGGTTCATCATAAAAAAGGAAAAAGGAGGAAGAGCAGGTAGAAGAGGAGGAAGGGGAGTGAAGAGAAGAGGAAGCTGGGGAGGAAAATAGGTCCATTAGTATTTAAAATTGCTCCACTTACTTGGTTTTTAGGCTAATTTGTGATTTCCCTGTGAAATCTTCATTTAGCAATCCCAAGACCTATCCAGCATGGTCAGTGCACTCAAACAGAGAAATGCTTGGTGGTGTCAATTCTAATCCCCTGTGGGTGATGACATCCCTGAGTGCTGTTGAACTATACTTGCAAGTGAAAGTCTGTAGTTTGGGTCATGTGGAAGCAAATAAACAATACAGAACCAGGATGGACAATGCAGAATCATGGTGATGTCTCTTTATAAAACATATGTTACAGGTCCATAATGGAGAAGACAATGACACCCGACTCCAGTACTCTTGCCTGGAAAATCCCATGGATGGAGGAGCCTGGTAGGCTGCAGTCCATGGGGTCTCTAAATGTCGGACACGACTGAGCGACTCCACCTTTCACTTTTCACTTTCACACATTGGAGAAGGAAATGGCAACCCACTCCAGTGTTCTTGCCTGGAGAATCCCAGGGACAGGGGAGCCTGGTGGGCTGCCGTCTATGGGGTCGCTAAGACTGAAGTGACTTAGCAGCAGCAGCAGCACAGGTCAATAAGTGCAAAAGCAACTGCAAGACAATTGTAAACCTTATCTCTTGGAAATATACCAGAGCAAGTGCTTTTGCATTTAGGCAATTAGAGATAATGTCTTATGGTAAAAGAATATATAAGAGAATTTGGTCAAAGTGTGTGTTAGCCACTTGGTCATGTCCAACTCTTTGCAACCCCATGGACTGTAGCCTGCCAGGCTCGGCTCCTCTGTTCATGGAATTCTCCAGGCAAGAATACTGGAGTGGGTTGCTATTTCCTTCTCCAGGGGATCTTCCTGACCCAGGGATTGAACCTGGTTCTCCTGCATTGCAGGCAGATTCTTTTACCCCTGAGCCACCAGGGAAGCTCCTTGGTCAAAGCAAACATACAATAAAGTAGGGTTTCTCTTATGTAGTTTTTGAGAATGGGCAATCATCATGTAACAATCTCTGTCTTCATGGAACTTACATTATAATAGAAACAGACAGTAAACAAAATATATATACATATACATATTACATTATGTTAGACAATACATATAGTATGTTATAAGTTGATTTTGCTATGAAGAAAAGTGAAATAGGAAATAGACAATTAGAAGCATGGTAATAGTGGTGGACCTTTTCCATTAAAAGATGGTATCCCATTCATATTGATGTATCCCAGAAACCAACACAATATTGTAAAGCAATTATACTTCAATTAAAAACAAATAAGTTAAAAATAAAAACTAAAAAATGGTATCTCACACATCTTTAGCTACTTTCCTTTCCTTGTTTCTTACATCCATGTTTATTGCACCTTTCTTCTTCTGTGAATTATCTTTTTACAGCCACACACCTCTTTTTTCTATTTGGATTTTTCTTTTACTGAGTTATAAGATGTCTTCACAAGTTAAATATAATATATACTATATTGATATGTTGCATATTAATTATATAATTAATCAATAGTTAACATGATACTGATAATATATTATACTAATAATATTAAATATTAGTATTATGATAATATTAGTATAATATACTGATTAATTATACTAATAATAATTATAATTAATTATACTAAGAATATATTACTTATATATACTACACATAAAGTACACACAGTATAACATATATTTCTCAGAAATATAGAATACCTAATTCATCATTGGTCCTTTAACTTTACAGTATAATCTGTGTACATGTATCATTGCTCTTTTGAAGGAGAATGTACATCATTAAAATATTGAGTTCATTACAGTGACAAATGTATTCATGCATTTATGTACACTTGTCTTTTCTCGCTTTATGTAGGATTCTAGGACTTTTTGTTTGTACTGAAACACATCCTGAAAACAAGCATTTTTAAATATCTGTTGTTACATTCCTCCCTATTTTTATCTCCTGCTGATTGATATCGTTGTGTCTTTAATTGTTGCAGTTTGTAGATTCCTTGAAGAACTGATGAAATCTCTGGAAATATGTCTGAATAAAATGCCCACAAATAATTTTGCACATAATTTCAGAGACTTAGAGATCTCCTGAGATCAGAGATAGACTTTTTAAAGCTAGTGGATGTGATGGAATTCCAGTTGAGCTATTTCAAATCCTAAAAGATGATGCTGTGAAAGTGCTGCACTCAGTATGCCAGCAAATTGGGAAAACTCAGCAGTGGCCACAGGACTGGAAAAGGCCAGTTTTCATTCCAATCCCTAAGAAAGGCAATGCCAAAGATGCTCAAACTACCGCACAATTGCACTCATTTCACATGCTAGTAAGGTAATGCTCAAAATTCTCCAAGCCAAGCTTCAGCAATATGTGAACCAAGAACTTCCAGATGTTCAAGCTGGTTTTAGAAAAGGCAGAGGAACCAGAGATCAAATTGCCAACATCTGCTGGATCATCGAAAAAGCAAGAGAGTCCCAGAAAAACATCTATTTCTGCTTTATTGACTATGCCGAAGACTTCGACTGTGTGGATCAGAATAAACTGTGGAAAATTCTGAAAGAGATGGGAATACCAGACCACCTGACCTGCCTCTTGAGAAACCTGTATGCAGGTCAGGAAGCAACAGTTAGAACTGGACATGGAACAACAGACTGGTTCCAAATAGGGAAAGGAGTACATCAAGGCTGTATATTGTCATTCTGCTTATTTAACTTATATGCAGAGTACATCATGAGAAACGCTGAGCTGGAAGAAGCACAAGTTGGAATCAAGATTACCGGGAGAAATATCAATAACCTCAGATATACAGATGACACCACCCTTACAGCAGAAAGTGAAGATGAACTACAAAGCCTCTTGATGAAAGTGAAAGAGGAGAGTGAAAAAGTTGGCTTAAAGCTGAACATTCAGAAAACTAAGATCATGGCATCTGGTCCCATTACCTCATGGGAAATAGATTGGGAGACAGTGGAAACAGTGTCAGACTTTATTTTTTTGGGCTCCAAAATCACTGCAAATGGTGACTGCAGCCAAGAAATTAAAAGACGCTTACTCCTTGGAAGGAAAGTTATGGCCAACCTAGATAGCATATTAAAAAGCAGAGACATTACTTTGCCAACAAAGGTCCATCTGATCAATGCTATGGTTTTTCCAGTGGTCATGTATGGATGTGAGAGTTGGACTGTGAAGAAAGCTGAGCGCCAAAAAATTGATGGTTTTGAACTGTGGTGTTGGAGAAGACTCTGGAGAGTCCCTTGGACTGCAAGGAGATCCAACCAGTCCATCCTAAAGGAGATCAGTCCTGGGTGTTCATTGGAAGGACTGATGCTGAAGCTGAAACTCCAATATTTGGCCACCTCATGCGAAGAGTTAACTCGTTGGAAAAGACTCTGATGCTGGGAGGGATTGGGGGCAGGAGAAGAAGGGGACGACAGAGGATGAGATGGCTGGATGGCATCACCGACTCAATGGGCATGAGTTTGAGTAAACTCCGGGAGTTGGTGATGGACAGGGAGGCCTGGCGTGCTGCGATTCATGGGGTTGCAAAGAGTCGGACATGACTGAGTGACTGAACTGAACTGAACCGAACCCTAAATTTAGATATTCTATAATATGCAAAACTATTAAAGTTTGCAGTTTTAAAAATTCAGTCATCGTTCTGAATTATCATATATGTACCCTTTTAAATGAATTTTCAAGTATTTTCAAAGTAGTCAATAGGTCACATATAAAAACAATATCTTCACTTTACAAATTACTTCTCATCTATTCTGACCACTCTAACAAGCACTTTACGAAAAATATGAAATATTATTGGAGAAAACCCTAGTTATCAAATATTTTACCTCGTGTGCTATTAGCTCTAGTGAGTTTCTTTATCATAATACAGAAGTATCCTTCTATTTATGTTTTACCGTAAGGTCTTATCAGGTATCGGTGTTGAATTTTTCTGATACTTTCATCAGTATTTTTTAAATCATCATATAATTTTTATTTGTTCAGGCAAAATGTAAATAGTACAAGCCAGAGAAGTCTAGACTCTTATATTTTCAGTAAGAGACAATCCCAAATCCTATTAGATTAGAACAAGAAAACCTTTTTAGCTCATATGAGAGGCTTTGTTTGAGGTGCCAAGGGGACACCATGTAATAACTTAGGAATTCAGGTTGACAGAGACTTCCCCCTTAACGGCTGCCACAATTACGGAGCATCAGGAAGGGAACCTGGAAAATCATATTGGTTTTACAGTTTCTACCTCTAAATAACACGCCAAATTCCACTCACATTTCATTGGATCACTGGTTCACACTCAGGTTTAAGAGAAGCAGAGAAGGTCAATCATAAGTGTCAGAGGAGGGACTACAGAAGGAATTTATTGTCCCAACATTTTTGCAATCATGAAATAAACATTATTTTATGTTTTAGTCAGGATTTCTTTAGAGAAGCAGAACCTATGTGTATTATATTTGACTTCTGGAATGGAATAGGCTCTGATGATTATGGAGGCTGAGAAGTCTACATCCAGGAGAGTGATGGTAACACTTGTGTGCTCGCTCAGTCAAGTCCAATTCTTTGTGACCCCATGGAGTGTAGCCCACCAGGCTCCCCTGTTCATGGAGTTCTCCAGGCAAGAATACTGGAGTGGGTTTCCATTTCCTACTCCAGGGATCTTCCTAACCCAGGGATCAAACCCATGTCTCCTGCAAAGGGAGACAGATTCTTTACCACTGCACCACCTGGGAAAACCTAGAAGGCCAATGAAGACCAGTGACTCAGCTCAAAAACCCTCAGGCAAAGAGAAAGAATTATTTCTTATTCAGCCTTTTATTCTATTCAGTGCTTCTTTGGCTGATTGGATGAGGTCCACCCACACTGGAGAGGGCAAATTTCTCTGCTTAACTTTCCAATTTAAATTTTAATCTCTTCCAGAAACATCCTCACAGGCACACCTAGAAATAATGCTGTTTAATCAAATATCTGGATACCCTATCCTCCATCAAGTTGTTGTTCAGTCACTAAGTTGTGTCTAACTTTGCAACACCATGGACTGCAGCACACCAGGCTTCCCCGTCCTTTACTCTCTACCAGAGTTTGCTCAGACTCATATCCACTGAGTCAGTGTTGCCATCCAACCATCTTATCCTCTGTCATCCCTTCTCCTCCTGCCTTCAGTCTTTACCAACATCAGGGTCCTTTCTAATGAGCTGGTTCTTCGTATCGGGTGGTCAAAGTATGGGAGCTTCAGCTTCAGCATCAGTCCTTCCAAAAATTATTCAGGGTTGATTTCCTTTATTATTATTAATAATAATATTTATTATTTCCTTTGTTGTTATTATCCAAAAATTATTCAGGATTGACTGATTTGATCTTACTCAAGTTAATATATAAAATTAACCACACTATATCCAGTGTATTATTATAGTAACATAGTTCTATCATTTTATCATTATTTATTTTTTACATATTATCTCTTTTTCTTTTTATCTTAATTTACCCAACATAGACTTGCCCAATCCTTTTAAAATATTGAGTTTTACTGTTTTAGTGCATTTGTTATATAGACAATAAAGATTTGAATGTTATTTTTTGACCTAGTCTATGTCTTTAGGATTTCTTAGGGAAGTTTATAAATTCCAGAGTGGACAGAAAGAATGAAGGATCAGAGATTCCTCCTTTGAAAATGAGCACCAGGGATTCTCTGAGTCCTGGGCTTTTCAGAAGAATGAAGCAACAGATTCTACACTTTTGCTCAAATAACTCGTAATGTGTTTCTGAACTTGAAGTCAAATTAGTCTCATTTGCATTTCAGATAATTCTAATTAATGAACTCTATCCTTATACTTCTATTTATACTGCTTGACTATTTTCTTTTCTTATCTTATCCTTTACTATACCTCCACTGTTATTATTGCTTTATCTTGTCTCCAAAGATACAAAACTGAGAGAGTCAGTTCCTAGGCAGGTCGATAGGAAGTCCAGGGTCCCCAAGGACGAGAGGGGAGTCTGAGGCTCTCAAAGAAGAGATAGGGGTCTGAAATTCCCAAGGAGGAGGAAAGGACAAATGCCTTTTGTTTCTCTATGTTCCTTAGTCACCTGAAACGTTTTTTTTTTCTTTAAGCCTGGAACTGATCATTACACAACAAACAACTCATTCCAAACTCTGTAGTAAGGATTACATAACAACGTGTCCTGCTGGAGGACAGTTTCTCCTTCCTGAAAACCTTATGGCTAATCCTGTTAAAATGCAAATTATGGGAGTGGGTCTAGTAAGATATTTAAAACTTTGAGGCTGTCTTTTGATTTATTGTAATAACTGATTAGAAAAGAATATAACTCCCTTGCTTAGACTAGAGAGGGGGGCACTCCCCATCCTCTTTCTGATGTCTATGTCAGGTTTCTCTGTCCCTTTTTCACTTTAATAAAACTCTACTACACAAAAGTTCTTAAGTGATCAAGGTTGGTCCCTGGTCCTGAAGCTAAATCTTCTACTTTGGAGATCATGAATCCAACATTGTTCACTGCAAGCTCTCAAAACTTTGCTTATTTTCATTCTAGTAGTGGATGCCTCTAGAATCACATTTTAAAATATGAACCTCTATTTTTCTTCCAATGCAATGATTCATTTTAGAATAAATCATTTACCCTTTTTCTTTGGATGAGGGGCTTGTGTTCTGTGTTTCCTCTCCTCCACAACTGACACTTTATGGAGAAAAATCTAGATTTTTACAACCAGATTATTAGTATTAACTTAATATGTTAATACATTTTAAACAGCTGTATTATATCCTTTTTAACAATTATTTGACAATCAGTAATAACAGTAATCAAGTTTCACTCTGCCTATGGTCACTTCTTTTACAACCAGTTTGCCCATATTCCAGATCATTAGTTTTATTCATTTATCAGATGAACAGGGTAATTTTATAAATATACTTTTTTAAGACAGATATTTAGATTTTTTATTTATGAATATTTACAAGTGTATGATTTTTTTCTTTCTATATGTCATATTGTTTCGGATCAAGTTTAGCTACATCTAAGAGAAAATTCTAAATGAAAATTGCTTAAAATACATTAACACTTATTTCTCTCTAACTTAAAAGAAGCCTGGTTATAAGAAGTCCAGACCTGATCTGGTAACTCCATGAATTTTGTTGGTTATCCAGGCTGTATATTTTGCCATCCATGGAGTGCACAGCATTTTCATGATCCAAGATGGTTGCTCAAGTGCCAGTTATCACATGTACTTTCCAAACAGAAGAATGTAGGTAGAGAGAGTAGTGAAAATAAAGTTACTACTTCCTTTTAAGGAGAATTCTTGGAAGTTTAAACACTTCCAGTTATTTGAACTAATAGGAAGAAAATTGTCACATCAACACACATAATTGCAAGGAAAATTAAGAAATATGCCTGGCAAAAACTGAAGAACTGAATGGAAATTTGAAAATACATATAAGTTATGGCCACATAACTCAGCATTGCTATTTATGAATAAGTAAAATTTTGGGGTCACTGTCTTTCTTTCTAAAATCTCTATCAATATTGCTTAATTATAACTGTCTTAAAGAAAAGCAATTATCCAGATTTTTCTCTTTTGTAGGTAATATCTTTTTTCTTGTCTCAACATGCATACTTTTTGAACTTGATATGCGTCTCTGAAATTATGAAGAAAAACTCAAACATATGTGTACCTGTATACTTTTTCTTCATTACTTTATTTTAAATTCAATAATCCCTTTTAATCCTAAAATTATATAGTCTATCTTCTACTCAGAAAGTTTCTTTTTCTTACTTTGATTTTTGTTTCTCTTCCATTTATTTTGCTTTTACTCCCTGGCATTTGTATTATAAATATATTGGTTTCTTAAAGCTCTATCCTCAGTAACTTATCTTTCTTACTTTATATTTTTATTTACTTCTGGAGAATTTCTTTACCTTATTTTCTAAGTCACTAATTGATTCATTAATCACATTATACTTCCTCATTTGAATGAGGCTTGCTTTTAAAAATTTAGTAGTAATAATTTTCCTTAGGAGCAGTTTCCTTGTTCCTTAACTTTGTTGTAATAAAAGATGGACAGACTTTGAGTTTCTCTTCCTTCTTTCATGAAGTAATTCCATTTCACAGGAACACATCTGGACTGATTGTTCAGTGCTATTTTCTTTTGGACTACTGAGTCTTTTCACATACCTGGTAATTTTTCTCTGTCTGCATATTCTTAAACAAGAGGTCTATGTTTGCCTAGTACTGTGATTTGTGGTTTATTTTTCAGAGATTGTGTTTAAGCTTTCATCCGCTATGAAAGAGGAAGAGAATGTTTATGTTTTCTGTGGTTTGATTCTGCTGGCCTGGGTATCCAGATGGCCACAGGCACAGGGATGGATATGTTTCATCTTTTCTAGCAGGTCCTCTAAAGCAGGTGACTGATTTCTGACCCATTCTAGCCTGTAAGGTGGCCAAGAATTAATTCTGAATTACGTCTTCAAATGGAAAGGTAAAAATTATTATAAAGCTAAGCCTTAAGCAAAATCCCTTACTATGCCAACTGTTGTGTGTTGTTTCTCCATGTTTGTTGTGTATCAAGAAAGGTTTGAGGAAGTCTGCTGTAGCTGGTCACGAGTACAAAGAACTTTAATAAATAGAACTCACTCCAGATTATCTAGCTAGCTAATTCCCACCTCTAGTTCTTATTATTCCAAGCCTAGGTGTTTATTTTCCCAGGCTTCAGGGAGAGAAGCTCCCCACCTACCTAACAGGCAGGACGGCTCCTTTGCCTCCAGCTGCTTGACACTGTCCAAAAATTTATCAAAGATTCTCGGTCTTTGATGGAAATTCTGTTTCCAATGCCACATAGACATATTTTTATCTTTAGACTTCTTGTATAATTTCAATGATATTGGGGGAAGGAGAAGTTGAATTCATGAGCAAAGATATCTATTTTGAAACTGAAATCTGCAAATCTGTGTTTTGAGCCAAACCACTGTGTAAAGGCCAATTTTCCAAACTATAAATATGGTTTAAAATGTTTCCACTGCTTACAGTATGTGATGTGTGGTATAAAATATTTTAATTATTTTGAGAGCAATTGTTTCATTTTTTAATATTGGTAAACCTATACATACAGGAATATTATAAAGCTGAAAATATGCTAACTTTATCTAGAGGCCAGGCCTAGCACAACTCAAAAAAAACCAAATTGATAAACAGGGCACATGTATAATATGTCAGGTTTTACATAACAGAATTGTGTGGTTGATATTTTTCCCATGTGTATGTGAATAGTTAACTAAATTGGGCACTAAAAATATCAATGGTCTGCCAAATTTTAAGCCCTATGAGACAAATTTTTACCTTTAATTAAATGTTGGTGACACATGTACACCCATGGCTGATTCAGGTCAATGTATGGCAAAATTTTTTTTTAATGAAAAAAAAAATGTTGGTGATACCTACTTGACAGAATGAAACTAATTTTTATCAATTTAACTTTATTAACTATATCATAATATGCCTTTTCCTTTTTTCAATAAAAAATGTATTAACCCCATGCTCATATCGTCTATCAGTGCTCAGTCATTCAGTATGTCTGACTCTTTACAACCCCATGAACTGTAGTGCACCAGATTCCTCTCTTCATGGAATTTTCCAAACAAGCATGCTGGAGCAGGTTGCCATTTCCTACTCTAGGGGATCCTCAAAACCCAGGAATCAAACCTGCATCTCTTGCGTCGCCTGCATTTTCAGATGCACTGCATCACCTGGGAATCACAGTCTACTTTATTAAGTTACCTGCACTTACAGAGGTAAGGTCAAGCTGGCTGTCCCTTCTGTAGTCAGTAAGAGCTGCTGAAATCTGCTAAATTTGCCCACCAGAATGCTATCTGTACCCATTGGGTGGATCCATCTGGTTCTAGTTAGCAATAAAGGACAGGATTCTTGAATTAGGAAGTTTAAAAAGATTAAAAATTATTTTTCTAAAAGAAGTCTGCCACACTGACAAACATAAGCTCATATTTTAAAAAGAAATACATAAAGTGTATTAAATTGATAAGCTGAAGTAAAAATAAACACAAAACGATGTGCTATACGATCTTAATCGCAATGCCTTTCTCCCATTATTGATAATATTCATGAGGATGGTGACGATGATGATAGAAGTTATTATGGTTCCTCCTGTGTAGTAGATTTTTTTTTTTTTTTTTTTTTTTTGCTGAGCCAATATTTGTTCACTTTATTTCATTAGCAGCTCTATATTTCTTTTTTCTTTCTCTTTTTTTTTTTCTTTCTTTCTTTCTTTTTTTTTTTTTAGCATCATTGCCCTAATCTTCTTGAGCACTCCTGCCCTTTACTTAGTTCACTCTTTAGTCCCTGATGGAACAAGTTGCACGGCCAAAGTCCAGGTCCCAGAGCCAACTGCTGGTCCTGTGACTTCTGTAGGGATTACTGTGGCTATGTGTGATTACAGAAAATCTAAGGGTTTTTCAGGAGCTACCAGGAAGAGGGTGACTCTCCTTTTGGTGAATCCAGGATGCCTGGAGCTGTGGAAGTACCTAGACACCATGAAGAGGAAGCTTGTATGAGATCTGAACCAGAAAAGAGGAAATAGAGCCAAAAGATAGAGGAAGAGAAAACAAATTCAAACAACACCAAATTGAACTTAAACCCTGAACCAAGCCCTTCCTGAAGCTATCGCTATTCTTGGCCTCTCAGTTCTTTAACCCTTGCTAATGCCTTTTGCATCTCCTGATTTGCTTTAAAGAAGCCAAAAGAATTGTCATTCAGCCCATTTCATTTGCTTTTACTTCTACCTAGAATGACTCCCACCCTCACATCCCAGCTATTCTCATTACTCCTTCCTTTCCTTTTGTTAGGTCTCTTCTCAAATATCTCCTCAGGGAAACTCCATCTGACACTCTTCCAAAGAAGTGCTTTCTGCCACCTCCATACCCCCATCCCACTTTCATCTTCCTAACTTTTCTCATATCTGCTATTACCTTCTGCCTCTTCCACGGTGTTATGAATTGCCATTGGCCATAGGTGTGTCTGCTTTCTCCCTGCCACATCCAACACCAAGAACCATGCCTATCACACAGCAAAGCCAGCAGCTATTTGCTGAATAAAGGAATCAATCAATGAATCAAATAAATGAATCTCTAAACCCCTCTGCTCCTGGCTTAATCCAGGAATAGTCTATCACAACCCAAAGTTTGCAAATGTTAGAATATCATTGTGCTAATTTTCATGAGACAAATTAAGGCTTAGATGATTAAGGAAAAAGCTGGTCAGAGTGGCCATCATCAAAAAATCTACAAACAATCAATGCTGGAGTGGGTGTGGAAAAAAGGGAGCTCTCCTACACTGTTGGTGGGAATGTAAATGGGTGCAGCCACTATGGAGATGTAGTTTCCTTAAAAAACTAAAAGTAAAAATACCATATGAGCCAGCAATCACACTACTGGGTAATATCCTGAGAAAACAATGATTCAAAAGGACACATGTACCCCAATGTTCATTGTAGCACTATTTACAACAGCCAAGGCATGGGAACAACCGACATGGCCATCAACAGCTGAATGGATAAAGAAGTGATACATATATATACAATGTAATACCACTCAGCCATAAAAAGAAATGAAATTAAGTCATTTGTGTATATATACACACATATTTGTATGGTTTTCAAAATTTCTGGATTTGTCATTCTGCCAAATTCATACAACAGAAAGATACTACATTTTTTAAACAAGCTAACAATTCCTATAGACAGACCATTCACAGTTGAATAAGCAACTGTGTAAAGAAAGAAACAATAACAGTGCCCATGAGAAGGACTAGGAAGGAAGAGTAAGCTAGCTTTCAAACTTTTTCACCTATTTTCAGTTCCCCAGCTGTCATCCTTTCCCAAGTCACAGTCATCTTTCATTAAGACCACTGCCATAAATCCCTAAATACGTTCTCCTTCTTTTCTCCCTCTTCTATCTGTTAACACACTGCAGCCAAGATGAACATTTAAGACACAAACTGGTTCTTATCCTCCTACTGTGAGTATTAAAGGAAAGTTTAAGCCCAGGTGTTTCAGAAAGCAGAGCCTAAGGCAAAAGATTATATGTCAAGACTACATGTACACACTGCTATATGTAAAATGGATAACCAACGAGGACCTACTATATAGCACATGGAACTCTGCTCAATGTTACGCGATAGCCAGGATGGGAGGGGAGTTAGAGGGAGAATGGTAGATGCATATGTATGGCTGCATGCCTTCATTGTTCACCTGAAACCATCACAATATCGCTTGTTAATCAGTTATACTCCAAAACAAAATTAAAAGTTTTTAAGATAAAGACAGTGTTGAGGAGTTCAACGCCACAAAAGCCAGAACGAGGGAAAAGGGGAGTGAAGCAGGAAAGGAGAAAGGGAAAATGGGACGGTATGCAACTGACCCTTGCCCAGTCCCAGGTGACATGTCAACTCAATACCACGTGACCATCCCCCAGTAGGCCTTGTGAGCTGTGATGTCTCAGGACAGTCTGTGAAAGGTAGGGGTGATTGGAGAAGTGAAGAGACTTTTTCTTCTGTCTCCCCTATCGGTCAAAGATTTGTTCCTCAGTGCTTTATCTCCCCCGTATTTCCAGTTTGGGCAAATATGGAACCCTGAAATGATTATATCTCAGCAGCCACAGAAAGAAAAACCCTGGTGCTGGAAAGGGAGATGTAACAGGGGTGCCTAAGATGCAGTGAACTCAGGGTGTTCCAGAAAACTTGATTTTGCAGTTACCAGGAATGGAGCAGAAGTTGTGGCCAAGAGCTTTGGACACAATGAGGCTGAAAGGATCTGAGATGGTACTAAAGAGCTGCCTGATAGAATGAGTTAATATAGAGTGCCTTCTTGTCTTATTGAAAGCATCCAGCAAATGTTATTGGTCTATTACTTATAATTAGTACAGATGAAACATTTGAAACAGGGGCATGATAGTTATAAATATGTTATAAATTGCACTCAGTAGACACATGGAGAGTTCATGTATTCATTAATTATGCTTTCTTTAATTCTAATTAAGAGTGTTCATTGATTCATTGGTTTTGATTGACCTTGTACAAGACAGTGCCTGGGACCAGTGATCACAGTAGTGAACGTTTAAATATGTCTTCTGTCCTCATGAGAAGAAACAGCCAAACACATGATTCTGAATTAAATCACAGCTTTGATGGAGAAATACAGGGCTCTCTGGGAGCATGTAAAGGAGGGATATGACCTAGTCTTGGAAGGAGATAATCCAAAAGAACCCACTTGCCAATGCAGGTAACACAAGAGATGCAGATTCAACCCTAGGTCGGGAAGATCCACTAAAGGAGGAAATGGCCACAAAGAATCAGACATGACTGAGCAAATGAACACACACAGAGAAGTGACACTTTAGTTGAGAGGAAGAGAGAGAAAGAGCTTGGTGGACAGAGGTGGCGGCGTAGGTATGGTGGTTAATTAAATGCGTTAACTTGGCTAGGTCGTAATATCTGATTTGGGGGTCAAATATCAGCCTAGATGTTGCTATAAATGTGTTTGTTAGAAGACACTAACATTTCAGCTAGTATACTTTGAGTAAAAAGGATTATCTTTCCTAATGTGACTAGACCTCATTTAATAATTTGAAGGCTTGAGAGAAAATTGTTGTTTAGTTGCTAAGTTGTGACTGACTCTTTTGCGACCCCACGGACTGTAGCCCACCAGGCTCCTCTGTCCATGGGATTTCCCAGGCAAGAACACTGGAGTGGGTTGCCTTTTCCTTCTCCAGAGGATCTTCCCAGCCCAGGGATCTAACCCAGGTCTCTTGTGTTGGCAGGCAGAATCTTTAGTACTGAGCCACCTGGGAAGCCCCTTGAGAAAAAATGTTTTTTTCTTTTTTTTTTAATGAAAATAAATAAACACTCCTAATTTATCCACCCCCTTTTCTCTTTGGGAAAAGAAATGGGAATACCAGACCACCTTACCTGTCTCCTGAGAAACCTGTATGCAGGTCAAGAAGCAACAGTTAGAACTGGACATGGAACAACAGATTGGTTCAAAATTGGAAAAGGAGTACATCAAGGCTGTATATTGTCACCCTGCTTATTTAACTTATATGCAGATACATCAAGTGAAACGCTGGGCTGGTTGAAGCACAAGCTGGAATCAAGACTTCCAGGAGAAATATCAATAACCTCAGATATGCAGATGACACCACCCTTATGGCAGAAAGTGAAGAAGAACTAAAGAGACTCTTGATGACAGTGAAAGAGGAAAGTTTAAAAAACTGGCTTAAAGCTCAACATTCAAAAAACTAAGATCATGGAATCTGCTCCCATCACTTCATGGTAAGTAGATGGGGGAAAAAAGGGGGAAACAGTGACAGACCTTATTTTCTTGGGCTCCAAAATCACTGCAGATGATGACTAAAGCCATGAAATTAAAAGATGCTTGCTCCTTGGAAGAAAAGCTATGACAAATCTAGACAGCATACTAAAAAGCAGAGACATTACTTTGCCGACAAAGTTCTATATAGTCAAAGCTGTGATTTTTCCAGTAGTCATGTATGGATGTGAGAGTTGGACCATAAAGAAAGCTAAGTGACAAAAAATTAATGCTTTTGATCTGTAATGTTGGAGAAGACCCTGAAGAGTCCCTTGAACCACAAGGAGATCAAACCAGCCAATCATAACAGGAATCAAACCTGAATATTCATTGGAAGGACTGATACTGAAGCTCCCATACTTTGGCCACCTGATGTGAAGGGCTGACTCATTGGAAAAGACCCTGATGCTGGGAAAGATTGAAGGCAGGAGGAGAAGGGGACGACAGAGGATGAGATGGTTGGATGGCATCACTGACTTGATGGACACGAGTTTGAGCAGTCTCCAGGGGGTTGGTGATGGACAGGGAAGCCTGGCGTGGTGCAGACCATGGGATCGCAGAGAGTTGGACACGACTGAGCAACTGAACTGAATGGCCCCTTTGGTAACCATAAATTTGTTTCTCTGTCAGTCTGTTTCTGCTTTGTATACAGACTCATTTGTATTCTTTTTTAAATTCCACATACAGTAACTAACACAGTATTACACTATTGTAAGCCATTATACTTCAGTATTTTAAAGTAATTATAATTTTTTTAAAGAGAAAGAGAGAACGGGCTGAATCTGGCAGTCAGATCCCTGAGCAAGTAGTGCCTTGAGGGGCTGGGGAAATGCTACAAACACAAGGGTTTACCTTCCCAGAACACACCCCAAGATGATGTGGCTTTGGAGGAGTCTGACAGCCAAGAAGGGCAGGCTTAGCCAGCATTCCTGATAACTATGGGATTAGGGTGCCTGCCAACTTTCCATCAGCTTCTGTCTCCAGATAAAGACCAAAGCTGTTTCACCGTATATAAGAAAAAAGTCCACAAGAGGAACTCTTATAATGTTTTTGGTTTTCAACAAAATTTGCCCAAGTGATGTTTCTGCTGTTTTTCACGTTAAAATCCAATTCTCATAATTGAAACTTTTGCTTAGAGCTATAAAATACATTTGGAAAACAATGTTAACATAATATTAATATGGAGGAAAATTGCTATTTATAGGGTTAAAGAAACTTTGTGTGGATCATTTTATTGCCTTGTTAGGAAAAACCTTAAAACTTTGACAATATGTTTACTTCAACACATATATATTTTCATTGTTGATGATTCTATAAACTGAATATGAAAGTTTCTGATTTATAGATTGATTAATTTGGTATAGGTTGAAGAAACAGATTTTTAAAAATGAACATCACCCTGCATATTCACTGAATTCTTAAGTTCTTACTTAAAATGATTTAAGCAATTTATTTATTTATTTTTACTTTTCAATGATAGTTTAATGCTAATTTTTGTGATCTTCTCAAATGCAGTTTGGAAATCCCCTTGATCACAGCTATGACTAATTTATTTTTAATTGCATACTGACATTGCTTAACTTCCTCTAAATTTTGGCAGTTTTATCCATTCAATGCAGCAATCTTTTCATGACAAAAAAAATATTTACTCCAAAGTGAAAACAGGTTTCTCCGTGGGTGTTTTAATATATTTGTCACTTTCCAGTTCTAGAACATTTTGGCCTTGAAAGTGTCTATTTGACCTTTATAGAAGTTTCTGAGAGCTATTGTGTTTTAATATTATTTCTAAGATCTTCAAGTTAAATTTATTTAAAATACTGATTCCTGCAAATACTAATATAAGGAGACAGCATGAAGTTTAACTGGAAATACATGTCTAGATTGAGAATGTATTTATGCAGGTTGGTGAAGCTAGGATGCAAAGGGACAAAGGAGACTGTGAATGAATATGTAGGTTAGATATTAAGATTTCCATTTTGAAAATGAGGAGATTCAGGCTCAGAGAGGTTAAGCGACATGTCCAAGGTGAGAGATCAATAAAACCTAATGTCTGTGTCCAACACTCATGCTTGTTCTACTCTTCCATATTGACTTGTTACTTTTTGCCATTTCTGAATGAATTCCATCCACTGAGATGGGTACAAGGGGAAAAAATTCAAAATGGAATAGTGATGAAAAAATTTCTGTGGCTTTGAGACAATGAACAAACCAGGATTAGTCAGTCATTTTTTCCTACCTCCTCCCACCCATCTTGGAAAATTTGGTCAGAGACCAAATTTATTTTTTGTTTGTTCCAGTAATCTTGCAGATTGTTCTAGGGGGAAAAAGGACAAGTGGAAAATAAATAGAACATTTGATTCCTGATCTGAGGCAATATACAGTATAGAGAAAGAGGAAAACTACACACATAAAATAAGGAAAATGATTTTTTAAAGCCATGTATTAGTAAGTGCAAATTAACATGCAAATAAGCACTATAGTGCTGGGCATACAGATGGAAATGGAAGCAGATTTTTATCATCATCAGATGGACTACTTATGAAAGTTTACTTGAAGGAGGTTTTTAAAAATTTCAAAAAGAAAGAAAATAAGAATATGTGGGGAGAAACAGAGAGGGAGTAGGTTAAATGTTCAAAGACAGTGATGCGCTTAGGTTGAACAGGACACCTTAGAGACGGGAAGAGTAGAAACACTTGGAATTGGTAAAAATCATTGAATGCTAGACTTCAAAGAGTACATTTGACTGTAAAGTTGTCAAAAATAGTTAATGATGAATGAAAAGAGTCCTTCAGATTTTGTCCTTTGGGGTGCCTAAAATGCAAAATGTCCCAAATCAAACATTTGACCTATCTTTTGAGTCACAAGTTTCACAATCCTGGGACTTGAATCATCCATAACACCCTCCTTTTCCTCATCCTCCCTCTCCCAGTACAATTCACTCCACATTCTGGCCATTTTACTTCCTAGACGTCTCTTAAATCCAACCATTTCTCTCCATCTCTTTTACCACCATCCTAATGCAGTCTCCCATCATCTTTCTCTTGAATTCTTTTCTTAAAATAGCCTAATGTGTCTATGGGTTTCCCTGGTGGCTCAGTCAAGTAAAGAATCCACCTGCAACGCAGGAGACACAGGTTCAATCCTGGGTCAGGAAGATCCCCTGAAGAAGAAAACGGAAACCCACTTCAGTATTTTCGTCTGGGAAATCCCATGGACAGAGGAGCCTGGTGGGCTACAAACCATGGGGTCTCAAGAGTTGGACACAACTTAGTGACTAGCCTTCCCTCCCTATTTGTACTCATCCTGATTCCTCTCAAACACATTACCTGTGTTTTTCACATTCTCGCCTTTTTGACCAAGTTCATGTGAACTCATTCTTTGGCTTTGTTCTTAAGCAGAACATCCCATGGTTTCTGCCTCTGACTTACCTGACTAGGTCAAATTCCTGTTTTAAGCTCTCGTGGCACCATTTACCTCTACTTTGAAGCACTTAACAACGTTGTTATCAATCAGCCCCTTTAATTATCGAAACAACTCCACAAAGGTGGTTTATTTATTTTATGCTCTATTGATAAGAGCACTGAAGAAAGAGGTTAAATAAATTCTTCAAGTTTATATGAATAAAAGGGCTTCCCAAGAGGTGCTAGTGGTAAAGAATCCATCTGCCAACACAGGAGACATAAGAGACGCAGGTTCGATTCTTGGATTGGAAAGATCCCCCGGAGAGGACACGGCAACCCGTTCCAGTGTTCTTGCCTGGAGAATCCCATGGACAGAGGAGCCTGGCAGGCTACAGCCCATAGGGTAGCAAAGAGTTGGATACAACTGAAGCAACTTAGCATGCCTAGGAAAAAAATTGATAGAACTAGGAGACAGACTTAAGCAATCTGACTTCCAAGTCTGTATTCCGGATGCTATAGCTGCCTCTATATACTTGTCAACCGGGTGGATGGAGAGATACCTGAATTAAGCAAATGAGTTAATGTCAGAAGTTATTTTTTTGGGTACTCAGAAGAAGAAAGAGGAGGAAAAATGGCTATCCATAGAATCACAATGGCAATCATGTGTTTTGATCACGGTGAGTTTGCTAATGAAAAAAGATCAGTAGAGTACATGTTCAAAGCAATGAGAAAGCGAGACAGGTAGTGACTGACGTGTCAAGGTCAAAACTGAAAGAGAAGTTGACAGCAATTCTAAGAGCATCACCTATGGAATTGGGAGAGTAATGCTGGAAGTGTTTTGTAAATGCTGTGGGATCGCCCTATATAAAAGATTTTGTCCATTATATTCTCCAGATGAGTTTTACAAAGTTTTCTCACATCGTCCTCTTCCCTGAATAGAAATACCTCTTCAAATTTGTAAATCCCTCTGAAATATACCATTTTTATACCTGATCATTGGGCTAATGCATAGTACAATATGACTCTCTGGAGTAGACCTCATTTGTGATATTATATGACAGCTAGGTTTTATTGATCATTGAAATTTCAGCAATTCCTTTTTACTACTAATTTCTATTTGAAACAAAACTTGGGACACCAATTATGCAGAATATGGGTTTAGAAGTCAATTGCTGTAAGATTAAACTTGCCCGCCCCCACTCCCCCCACCACCATTAGTAGCAGTTTTATGATGTTTTTGACAGTAACATTTTTTTTTCCTGGAAATTTCTTTTAGTCAACACATTTTCAAAGTATTATTTGTCTTTTGAGAGATTTCACTAAGACAAACTGTCAGCATGGTGAAGTAGTAATAATAATATAAAGTACACAGAATATTAAAAATAGAGCCTTTCTAAGAAACAGTCTTGCCAAAGCTAAGCTTTTCAGCACCACTTTAAAAGATTCTATGAAGTACATTCTTAGATTTTTATTTATAAATACACACTAATTTTCTAAGAAACAAGAATAACCACTTGGAGACACATGAAGTGATTTTACTTGAGCACTGGGTAGAGTTTCAGAAATCCCTATCTTTGCATCATGCATAATCAGAAAATAAAGTTTGGTTTTGTTTTTTTTGTTGGTTTTCCTTTAACCATAGCTATGACTTTGATGATTTCTCAAATGAACTTGGGCTCTAGTCTACGGAAATTCTTAGAGGGGAAAATTACCTTGAAAAAAAATCTTGGAAAAAATCTTCTTGTAGCAGATTTGTTTGTTTGATTTTTGTTGTTCTTGTTTGGTGTTGCTGGGGAGTGATGGAAAAGAAGGGAAAAGGTCTGTACCACTGCAGGTATAAATGAATGTGAACTCTGAAGCCATATTGCCATGTTTCATCTGTGCAACCTTGGAAAAGGTACTTGATCCCACTGTGTCACCATTTCGCTAGAGGTAGAGTTGGGTGAGAGTAATACCAAGTGCTTGGAGTTTCTCATGAATTATAAAGTAGTTGGAAGAATTCCTAGCATATAACAATGACATAATCAGTGCTAGTTCTTCTTGTTATTAAATGTTAATTTCAACAAATCAGTCACTTGTTCAAAGTCTTTCACAATTTCCCATAATCTTCAAATCACACTAAACTTCCTTTCTTTCTGTCTTTCAAAGAAATCCATAATCAGTTCCTACCCCCTCCCCCAGTTTAATCCCTTATCCTCTAGGAACATAAGTTACCTGCCCAAATAACATTGTCTCTTTGCTGACTTATAAATACCTTATACTCATTACTTGTACTGAGACTCCTTTAAAAATTCCTTTATGAATTAATTGATATTCCCCTTTCAATCAATTAATTAGTTTCTTTATTAATGGACACAAGCATTGTGCCCATTCCTTTGTTATTTTATAAATGATAGGGTGCACATTCTTATAGATATATTAGCATTTAAATCCCAAATTAGTTGTTTTATAATTTGAAAAAAAAAATAATAATGTGAAGCTTACCTCGAAGTTTAAACTGTGAAGAATTATTGTGAATAATTTGATGATGAAGATGAGTAGCAATTTATATCCTAGATATTAAAATGCCTCCTAAAGTTATAATGACCCAAAAAGTATAGTTGCTCACAAGAACTGAATCTGGATCAATGAAACAAAACAGATATAGAGATTCTAATCAGAATGCACAACAAAGGCAAATTGCATAACAGGAAAGACATTGGATACAAGAATGATATACAAAAGGTAAATATTCTTAATGTATAAAAAGCCCTAAAATGACAATAAGAAAAACTAACCACTGACTAGAAATTCTAACACATAACATTTGAATATATCAATTTGACATATTTTTCCTAGAAAAACTGTTTGTGTATATTAATAGTAGAAATAAATTTAAATTGACAAAAAGAGCAAACAAATCATGAAAAGAAATTTAGCACTATCAAGGAGGTCAAAGGATTTGTAACTTTTGATACAGTATCCTATTTCTAAGATCCTAACCTAATTAAAAATTAAGAAGATGCCAACTAAATATATCTAAGTATGTATGAGGTATCATTAGTAAAACAGTACAAAAAAAAAAAGGTCACAGCCCTTGGTCCATCAATGTTGTTGTTTACTCACTAAGTGATATCTGACCTTTTGAGACCTCATGGACTGTAGCATGCCAGGTTCCTCTGTCTATGAGATTTTCCAGGTAAGAATACAGGAGTGGGTTGCCATTTCCTTCTCTAAGGGGTCATCCTGACCCAGGGATTGAACTCCCATCTCCTGTATCGGCAGGCTGATTCTTTACAACTGAGCCACCAGGGAAGCCCCTGGTCCATCAATAGAGGGAGATTAATTAGTTAGTACAGTGATTTGATTTTTAAATAGTAGCTATTAACAGGAAAAAAATGCTTGCAAAGTATCATTACACAACAAAACCCAGGTAACTTAATGAAAGCTCAAAAACCAGCTTCAAACCCTGTGTTGCTCTCTCAAGAAACCTAGCAAAAGGACCAAAGATTGTAAAGGTGTAGGACATTTTAATCAGCAGTGAAATGAAGGAACAGCATCAGATACAAATGTCAAGGAATTTTGACTAGTATATTACAGATAGAGACATTGAAAGACAGACTCATACTATTCTGTCCAAGAAAATGATGCAGAATGGCAGGAAGAGTTTAACAAATCTGGCATAACATCACAGCCATCCTTATTTCAGAGACAAGGTTACAGTCAAGAGTTTCCTGCATGAGTAATAAGGACCTCTATTTGGAGTTCTTTTATTTGACTGAAACATAATCAGATGCAGCATCTTCTGGCCTTTTTGAGATATTTGAGGAAAATGCCTCGGGGCTGTACTTCCTGTCTCTTAACTCATCTCTCAATAGAAGACTAGCCTGGATATGTAGTGTGTGGAAATAGACCTGCCATTCTATAAATCTCCCATTTACTCAGCTGTAAAATGGGAAGAATAATAGTGCCTACCACCAAACACATGAGTTGTGGAAAAAAATTAGGTAATGTAAAGTAAACTCAAATACAGGAATATCTTACTAGGTCTTTAAGATTATTATTATACATTGTATACAATTGTACGATATATTATCATAATACAACCACAACTAAAAACCCGAAAGGGCGAATTTTGAAGGTGTGGTGGTCCAGTAGAGAGATGATGTCTTAGGGTACTCCAGGAAATAGATTCTGACATAGAAATTTGCCTGTATTAGAGAGTATCTTGCATAGAAATGACACCAGTAGGACTCAGTAGAAGAAGCAGAAGCACTTGGAACTCAACGCATCTGCAACAAAGATGCCTATACCATGAGAAGCTTGTATACCAGGATGAACCTTCAGAAATCACAGATAAGACGTTGGTTTGTGGCTGTCACTGGAGAGGAGCCTACCTATGGGAGAAATAGCTAGTTCGGGGCAGGGCAATTCCCAGGGAGGCCTCTGCAGTGAGCCAGCAACACACAACACGTTCACCAGCTGGGACCCGAGTACCTTCAGTCCTAACAGGATTCCTGGTGGGGCCCCAAAGCACCATTACAGAAGAAGCTTGCAATCTTTAGCCACTACAGACCAAGAGTCCCAAGAGAATCCTCATGACCATACCAAAAAGGAGATGTACAGACTGGAAAGATTCTTTTTTGAGCCTGATTTTTCATCACCAACACAAGATAGACTTTTTTTTTCCCACATGTGGGGCATGGAGACCCTAGTTCCCAGACCAGGGGTTGAACCCACGCCCCCTACAGTGGAAGCATGGAGGTTTAATCACTGGACCACCAGGGAATTTCCCACAAGATAGTTTTTCTTTTTTTGGTTGCCCTCCATGGCATGTGAGACCTTAGTTCCCCAACCAGGGAGCGAACCCGTACATTGGAAGGTGGAATCTTAACTTTTAGACTGCCAAGGAAGCCCCCTGATAGTCTTAAATATATTATAGACCGTTTCAAAGAGGCTTACTCAAATTTCAAAGGCAAAAACTACAGAAAGGAGTACAGACTTAATCGCATACTTTCCTCTAACAGAAACACAGAAAACTCAAAATCAGATGCCCAGAGTTAGATCCCAGTACAAAAATGATAACAACTTTATAGAAAGAACAGGAACATATCTACATGACCTACACACATACAAACACACCAGAGGCAAGTCCCCACTTTGAAACTGGTTTCTGACCTCTGGACTCTGTACAGATGCATCGTGACAACAGCTGGGTAAAAAGAACAATGGCATGTAACAGGTTAAGATACAGAGAGAAGAGGGCTTTCTCTTTACTTGTTGTCCAAAACCTGACATCTTTAGAAAACCAGAGAGGACCCTCAGAAGAGCGATGTCTCCTTTTTCTTTAAAATAGGGAAGATTCCTTTGGGCTGGGCAGGGGAGAGGTAATGTAATGGCCACAGCAAGATGAGAATTCTGCCACTGGTGGGTTCTGAGAGGAGGAGGTCCCCCACCCTGCAGTCAGAGAATAACCACACATGGGGCTGTGAATTTAGAGAAAGGGAGACCTTGCTGGTCTCGCTGGCAAGAGCCTGGAGAGGCTAAAGGCCTCCAGAGCTGGGTTGATGTCCACACAGCTTGGTTATAAATCCTCTCACTAATGAGTCCCCTGGTACAAAGCAGTGAGAAAAAAAACAAGTAAATGAGTGAATGAGTGATAGTCGCTCAGTTGTGTCCAACTCTTTGCAATCCCATGGACTGTAGCCTGGCAGGCTTCTCTGTCCACAGGTTTCTCCAGACAAGAATGCTGGAGTGGGTTGCCATTTCCTTCTCCAATAATCCTACTTCCAAATACGACCAAAAGAAACTTGTAAATCATAAAGTCAACCACTCCAATAGGAAAACAAAGGCAAAAAGTATTTTTTATTACTGCTTTATTTGCTCAAAATAATGAGAGTCATTCATATTGATGTTATAATTTATCCATTTCTTGCTGATGGACACCTGGGTTGTATCCAGCGTTCTTGGTATTACAAACAACATAATTGAGGGTCTTCTTGTGTGTGCCCTTGGTGAATATGTGCAAGAAATTCTGAAGGGTTTATATTTAGTTCAATCACAGGATTGGAAAGTTTGCACATCCTCAATTTTATAATGCCAGTTTCTTTCCAAAGTACTTATTGTTATTGTTTAGTCATCAAGTCATGTTCAACTCTTTGCGACCCCATGGACTGTGGCCCACCAAGCTCTTCTATCCATGGTATTTCCCAGGCAAGATTACTGGAGTGGGTTTCCATTTCCTTTGCCAGGGAATCTTCCCGACCCACACCTCCTACACTGGCAGGAGGATATTTTTTACCACTGAGACACCAGAGAAGCTTGTACCAAAGTATATTCCCACTTATATGATTTGTGGAAAGGTTTACTTCCCCCTGAACACTCAAGATTGTCAGGCTCTTTAAAATATGCCAATCTGTTGGGACTAAAAAGGCATCTCATTGGAGATTTCATTTGCATTTCATAATTTTAATGATGCTGAGTCTTTCCTGTTGCTAGGCTATGCTCAGTCGTGTCCAACTCTTTGCTGTCCCATGAGCTGTAGCCAGCCAGGCTCCACTGTCCATGGGATTTTCTGGTTGAGAATACTGGAGTGAGTTGCCATTTCCTCCTCCAGGGGGTCTTCCCGACCCAGCGATCAAACCTCCATCTCCTGTGTTGCACTGCATACCACTGACTCATGAGTCTTTTTTATGTTTATTGACAATTCTTTTCTGTGAAAAGTCTGTTTGCACCTTTGTTTCAGGAGTGAGTTTTTAACTTCCAAATGTATGGGAAATTTATGCTTCTTTTAGTTTGTATATATCTATGAAGTTTATATATATGTAAACTAAATATACAAACTAAAACAAATATATATATTTTATGAACAGAGTATGTGATCTAAATGAAACCAGTTCCCTGAAATTTGTTAAGACTTACTCTGTGGCCTATAGCTTTTTGACATTGATTAAATTTATAAATGTTCATGTGAGCTTGAAAAGAATAAATATTTTCCAGTTCTGTATTGGATCAAACTTATTTATATATCCCCTCTACATCTATGAGATCAAGCTTATCTATTGCTTGTTTTATCTACTTGATCTATCCAATGCTAACAAGAGTATATTAAAATAGCCAATTTTGTTGATACATCATTTGTTTCTTTTTGTAATTGTGGAAACTTTTGCTTTAATAAATTTTGAACCTATGTTGCTCAATGTATATAAGTTTAGAATTGTATTTTTCTGGTGAGGTGATCTGATCCTTTAGTCATTACTTAGTCACACAAGCTTTATCTGATTATTATTTGTCTATTATATTATTTTATACTCTTTCTCTTACATCTATTCTTACAGTTAAAGATCCACACATTGTAAACAACATTTTGCTGCATGAGAAATGTTGAAGAAGGTCAATAAAGCTAAATGGTAATTCTGTGGGATGTTGGAAAAAAATTTTCCACCTTTGGCAAGAGTGGTAACTGTCTGTTACGTTTTTTGTTTTTCCTGATAAAAATGGATTTACTTTTATCATCTTAGTTTCTGTTTTGTTCCTTCTTTGCTGTGCTGCTTTTTGTCCTTCTCCTTCCTTTACTTCTCTTGCATTTATTAATTTTTTTCTTTCTTTGTCTTTTCTATGTTTCAAATGCTCTTTTTAATAGTTCTTCTTTTTGCCTTGCTGTTCTTCTCTGAGTAATTTTTAACATTTGTCTTAATTCCATCTCTGTCAGATTTTTTAACCCATTCAATGAATGTATTGTATAATAATTCTAACAGCGTGGGTTTTCCTGAATCTGACTGTGTCTTTTATTGTTTCTATTGACTCTCATTCATGGAGCCTCTTTCCTTATGTGTGTATGTGTTTTGTGTTTTTGTATGTATATGTATATGTAAACAATTAGAAATGCATTCCCCCATGGATTAAACTCAAAATTCTTTATATTCAGTTCTCATCTTGGGTAGTGAAGATATATGACTCTTAACTTAACTAGTAGCTCAGTTGGTAAAGAATCTGCCTGCAATGCAGGAGATCCCTGTTGGATTCCTGGTTCGGGAAGGTCCCCTGAAAAAGGGAAAGGCTGCCCACTTCTGTATTCTGGCCTGGAGAATTTCATGGACTGTATAGTCCATGGGGTTGTAAAGAGCCAGACACGACTGACCAACTTTCACTTTCACTTTCAACTTAACCAGAGAGCTGTCTTGAGTGAGAGTCTCAAGGGAAACTCTTACCACCTACGAAGCCATAGACACTTCAGCTGTCAATTTTTCATCTTGAAGAATGCCTTCCCACCAAATCTAGCCAAATAGCTCTTTTACTGTGGTTTTAGGATACTTGCCTGTTTGAACACTCAAATACTCACTGATCTGGAATAATGGACCAATTCTGGGGTTATTTATGTTTCTTATGTTATATTCTTCACTCCTTACTAGATTTTCCATTACTTTCTTAATAGATTATCCTTGCATCTTTAACTCTTTTTCCTTGGAATAATGTATTGTTAAGTGTTTTTTATTTTAAGGAGATTTCAAATATTTCATTTGTTATATTGTTAGGATGAGAATTTGATGCTTAATCTAAGAAATTAATTTAAATTCCAGGAGAATTTAACCCAATGAATATGTACAGTAGTGTGACAGTAGATTTTTAACTAGCCAGTTAATAAATAAAAATATTTAAAAGTAGATTGTTTCGTTCTCTATTTGATACTACTATTGCATACATCTGCAAAAAGGCTAGTTGAATTTTCATCCAGTTTATTGAAATAGGTTGTGCAGATTAAAAGTAGGGCCAGGTAGATACAAAAAGCAGCGGTTTCCAGGGAACTTTAAAAAGTAACAAGACCCCAGTTGAAAAGGTGATAGCAAATGAACTATGTCTCCTAACTGAATGGTCAGCAGTGACAGAGATTTATTTGTTTAATGATAGGTAGAATAGTTATTTGTTAAATTTTTTCATAATCAAGATAAGGAAATCTTAACAAAACAGCTAAATCTATTTCATGGATGTTATGTAAGTTTTCCCTAAGCTAAAATTAAGTATAATTTACCTAAGCCATTTTGGCTTAGTAAACATAATTTGAAGCAAGTATTATTTATATCTCACTTTATTTTATAATGTTATTTCCATAAAGAATCTGTGAAGAATAAAACTGTAGATTTTCCATGTTAGATCCTCAGAATATCTACCTTTAAATAGAGATGAGAACATACTTTGCAAGAGTAAATTTTCAGCAAGAAAACTTCTAGACATTATACAACAATGTTTTCAATGATTTTTTGGTACTGCAAAAAATCATTCCTCCTAATTTGTAAGAGTGACTTGGTCCATAAATGGATTACTTCATCTGTCTGCACAGAATCTGAAATTCTGACCTTACACAAAAATTAGGAAATTCTGTTTCCTGAAAATGTTAATAAATAAATTTCTAGCTTTCATATTTATATAAAGTGAGCAAATGTGTTTTGAGGACCCATTGCATGCACTTTGATAATCAGTTTTAAGGAAGTGAATCTACTTATTCACCTTTGAGACAGGTAAGAGCATGAAGAATATGCTACAGATTACCTGCATGGTTAACAGCCTGGAGCACTTCCAGAATTCAGATAGACAGTACCAGACGGCCTGGGGAAGGGGTGCCAATTTTATAGCAACTGGATATATACACAATAAAGCATGAGTGATTTTCTAGGAAAATCTTTGTAAGATTATGAAATCTTGCCCCACTAATGAGAGTGAGTCACCATTTACACATTGATTTTATGACTACATCCTGATGGGAGGAAAACTCAGCCTTTATTAAGTCCAAGCCCTGTAATGCACCACTGAAACTAGAAAAAAGAAGGTTGTCACAATGATCCAAACACACACAAAGAAAAATTCCAGTGCTTCAAATTCTGCACCAAGAAACTACACAAGGAGAAAAAAAAAAAAAAAAACCTGCTTGATTCCAAAATATACCAAGCTCTCTTAACTGATCAAATATTCAAATGCCAACTTAGTTGACATGAGGAATGAAACAAAAGTTTGCAATGCAATAAGGTAATTTCTCTGAAAGTTCTCATACTCTAAAAGTTCAGACAGTCTAATTTCCACTTTCAGAATAAATTTAGGATGCCAGTTCTGTTTCAAGTGGAAGGACTGATATTTCATCCCTGGTGCTCTGTTCTTTCCTAAAATGCTTTGCATTGTTAATCATATTCAGTAAACCAGAATTGATCATGAAATTTGAAAAAAAATGTAGAAAGTGACATTTATTTTTTTAACTTTGATACTAGTGAATGTTTTCTAATTTGATTGCTCAAATATGAGATGTTATTAAGAATAAAGAGAGTTTTAAAAATCAATGTTTAAGAAATTACACCTTTAGTGTGCTTACACTATCACTGTGGCTCCCTTGGAAGTAGTCAGCTATTCAAATCCTGCTGCCACAGTTCCATGAATATTTATATTTTCTCATTCAGTAGTGACTCAAATGGGTTTGATATCCAGTTCTTTGTATGTTGCTATAAATCAGCCTTTTTTTTTTAACAGGTATTCTTGTAATATAAGTTCACTTTCTGTTTCACTACCTATATTCTTTTCATCATCATCATGCTTGACTTGACCTTCAAATCATCCCATAAGCTTGTTTCAGAGAGCTTGAGTAATTTTGTTGACTTCTACCCCATGACTGGGCTTTCCTGATGGTTCAGCAGGTAAAGAATCCCTGGAATGCAGGAGACACAGGAGATGCAGGTTCGATCCCTGGGTCGGGAAGATCCCCTGGAGAAGGGCATGGCAACCCACTCCTGCATTCTTGCCTGGAGAATCCCATGAACTGAGGACCCTGGTGGGCTCCAGTCCAAAGAGTTGTAAAGAGTTGGACATGACAGAGCAACTATGCCTGCACTCACCCCATGATTAATGCATTCATTCTTCAATTCAATAAATACTTATTGAGTGGCCACCATATCCAAGGCACTTCTACATGCTAGGAATGTCAAATAACATTTTAAAAGACACAGAAGTTCAGCATTCATGAAGCTTACAGTCTAGTGAGAAGAGATATATAACAAACAATTAAGTAAACTTTATGGGATGTCAGATGATAAGCACTCTAAAGAAAAATAAAGCCTAGAAAAAAGGGCTTTATCTTACCTCCTTTTCAGGAGGTAGTGAGAGGATACTTGCAGTATTTAAAATGATTAGAGAAAGCATCAAATATATTTGAGCAAATGTTGGAAAGAAGTGAAGAAACAGGGCACAAAGTTCTCTAGGGGAAGAAGGTTCTATACACATGAAGCAAATACAAAGAATCAGAATCAGGAATGTGCATGGTGTGTTCAAGGAGCAGCAAGAAATATTTAACCTCAGTAACTTGAATGATGAATTTTCTAATGTACTAAGAGAGGCAGGACTAAAGGATGATAAATAAGGTCTCAGGTGGGGAAGGGCCTCAGAATTTCATGTTTGCAAGTACCCTTTTGAGATGTGTACTAGACATCCAAATGGGGATATCAAATATCAAGTTGTTTATATCCTTGTGGAATTATGGAAGATATCTTGGCTCTAGATATAGGTTTGGGAGATGGTGTGTGTGTGTGTGTGTGTGTGTGTGTGTTTGTGTGTGTAATATTTAAAGTCATGCCATGAGATTGGATAAGTCAATATATAAGAAGGAAAAATGGTCCAAGGAAAAAATCCTGAAAATTCTAATGTGTAACCTGAGGATATCTAACTGGATTATGTGTATCCTGGGAATACACATAAGATTTTCAAAGGATGGAGAAGGAAATGGCAACCCACTCCAGTATTCTTGTCTGAGAAATCCCATTGAGAGAGTAGCCTGGCGGGCCTACAGTCCATGGGGTTGCAAGAGTCAGTCACCACTTGGCAACTAAACCACCAACCACCACTGCCCAGACTCTTTCTTTTTGCCCCTCTCTTCCTCTGAAGTGTCTTCTTACTGACTTCTCTGGGTTTTTATCTTCCTTTTTGCATTTTTCCATTCTTTTGTCTTTCTGGATTACATTTTTCTTTCTGAAAGAAGTTGTGGATAATTTTTCCTGATCTGACAAGTCACAGTTACTCTCTCTTGCCATCTGTAATTTGCTAATAAATCTTACCTATTTAGTTAAAAAAAAAAAAAGATTTTCAAAGGAATATTCAGACTGGGATACTTTTGAGGAAGTCACTTTCCTTGTCCTCAACATCGGTATAAGTAATCATGACTAGAATTAACTGACCTGATATTCTTCAGTTGAGCAACTTGGGTGTTTTTATTTCCAACTTCTCCTTTCAAAATATTTCACCTTAGGAGTTCCTTGGTGATCCAGTAGTAAGGACTCTTGGACTCAGCGTTTTCACTGCTTTGGCCCAGGTTCAATCCCTGGTTGGGGAACTAAGATCCCATAAGCCAGGCAACACAGCCAAAAAAATATGTACTTTACCTTTATGCACTTTGCATATGATATACTTTTCACACATTATGAATCTTCCTATGCTGCATTGCCTCAGGTGTTAACACCTTGGGATTCAAAACAAGGGAAAATTTGAAAGTATTAGTGTCTAATTAGACTTTAATGGCTGACAACAAATTGTTATACATGTCAGGTGGTTTCCGGTTTTTTTATTGCCATCAAATTAGAGGGGTTCAATACAGTTATTACCAAAAATATTAAAAGTAATTTGTGATGGTGGATCATTTAATTAGGGAGTGTAGAGTCTTGAAATGTAGTTGAAGAACTAAGTGACATTTTTATAAGGAAACTGCTCCTATCACCATCGCTGTGAATAGTGTTCCTTAGAGAGCGCACACAGAAACAATGAAAAAGAGAAAGAGATGTGGAGCGCAGTAATAATATGTAATATCCACTGACAGAAACATGAACTAGTGAGAAAAGAAAGATCCATACGAAGCATTAAGAAACATACGTGATTCTATAGGAAAGGGAAGAAAAGATCTTGATCGGGAAGGGTGGGGGAGCTTCTAGGCTGTGTAAATGCTCTACTTGGTCTCTGGAATGTTGGTTACATGAGTCTGCATTGTGACAAATTCTTGAGCTGTACATCTTTGTCGTGAATCTTTCTAAAGGTGTAATTCACAATAAATGGCTTAAAATTATACTAGGGCAAAATTCTGTGTTGGGACCGCAATGGAAATAATAGTCTGAAGGGAAAAGAGAAGGGTTTATCATTTCCTACTGCAAAGAAAGCCATGTTCATGTACTTTAAAACAGATAAATGTGTGTATCAAATAGCTATAATGTTATTATTTCCCTGGATATATTTGTCAGTGTGATGTCATGGTTCTATGCAAAATGGCCCTATTTAAAATATGTTAGCACATCACTTTTGCAACTATGTAAACTTAAGATGAAAATCTTTAGATGTCAACTAAAATTAGGAATGGGCAAGGAGAGGCACCAATGAAAGGCTTGCAGACCTCTGGTTTAGAGGCCAAGAGTATGAGGAAGTGTAGCGAAGCATTCTGAGGTTGAGCTGCCGAGAGAACAAAAGGAAAACTAGGAGACACTGTTCTCTGGGAGCAATGTTTCTACCAGGAAAGGTTGATCAGCTCCAACCAACACAGCACTGTTGAAAGTTTATTTAAAATGAGGACTGAGAATTCACCACTGGATTTAGTAATGAGTGGTCATAGGTGACCTTGATTGAGCTCTTTTGGGAGAGTTGTGGGCAAAAAGCCTAACTGAAGTGTGTTCACTTTCACTTTTCACTTTCACGAATTGGAGAAGGAAATGGCAACCCACTCCAGTGTTCTTGCCTGGAGAATCCCAGGGACGGGGGAGCCTGGTGGGCTGCCGTCTATGGGGTCACATGACTAAAACGACTTAGTAGTGGCAGCAGCAGCAAGAGAAAATAGGATGAGAGGAGTTTAGGACAGCAAGCATGGACTAACCTTTCAAGGATTTTTGGTTTAAAGGGGCATAGTTGGAAGGCAGTGTGAAGTCACATCGGTTTTTAAGTTCATTTTTGTTTGTTTAGATGAGAGACATGACCACATGTTTGTAAGCTAGTGGCAAAAATCCAGGTAAAAAAATTGACAATGCTAGGCCGAAAGAGGGGTTAGTGGAGCTTTATTCTTGAGCAGGTGAGAAGCGATGGTATCGGGAGTATAAGTGGAGGGCTCAGCCTTACCTGCAAGTAGTTTTTTGTAGTAAAAACAAGGAAGACACATATGGATAGAACTGGAAGTTGGGTGGATGTGTTTTAAGGGTTATGTGGCATTTCTCTTTGAGTGTTATCGTTTCATTGTGATTGGAATAAGATCGTCATCTTAGAGTGAGAAATTAGAGGAACTTTGGGGGATTGAAGAAAGAATAGAAACTGTGAAAGAGCCGTTTGGAAGGTGAGAGACTAAATAGGGGAAGGGCACGGTCACTGGAGGTTAGTGATAGTGAACCCAAAAGTGATGCCCCAGTAAGCATAGTTTTGGTTCTTTTGTTTTCTTCTTAGCCCTCTTTAGCCATGTTCACTTTTCCCCTCCAGCTACAGATACAGATGTGGAATAAGCAAACCACTGGATTTGATCAGTGTTGGACCTTGCTTAGTATTTAGTCTTAAGCCAGTTCTTTCACTCTCCTCCTTCACCCTCATCAAGAGGCTCCTTAGTTCCTCTTAGTTTTCTGCCCCAAGGCTGACATCATCTGCATGTCTGAGGTTGTTGATGTTTCTCCCATCTATCTTGATTCCAGCTTGTAATTCATCGAGCCCTGCATTTCTCATGATGTGTTCAGTGTATAGATTAAACAAGCTGGTGACAGCAGACAAGCCTGTCATACTCTTTTTTTGCACTTGCTTAGCAAGTAGGACACAATCAGAAAATTGTGAGTGATGAAAATGATGGTCTTGAACTTAGCATAGGTAATGAGGAAGATGGTGGCATGAGGAAGGTGAAAAATAATGAAAAACAATGAAAAACAAGCTCATAGAACCAATGGATAATGCATCGCAGGTTCCAGTGGAATCAACACGTTGCTGAAATCTCCCTTTTCCTTCCTTTTTTCTCGCCTCCTATTTACTGATTTTCTTATATATTTTTTGCCTTCTTTTTTATTTCAATTCTAAATGACCTTAAACAAATTACTTAATTTCTCTATGCCTCGGTTTTCTCATCTTTTAAATAGAACCCACCTCATTATATTGTAAAGATAAACTTTTAATTTTTGATTTGTAAGATACATGTTAAGTATGCCTGAAAGAGTGCTTGGCATCCAGTATTAATACAAATTCTACAAACATTGGCTATTTATGCTATTATAATCATTTCTAAATATCTCTTTTTCTTTAAATGTTAATACACTTTGACAATGTTCCAGTGTATTATGAGAGATGCTGGGTTACAAAGATGGATAGCACAGGTTCCACACTTACAATGAACTCCCGATGTTACCAGTAGTAAGAGAAGTAACTGAATAGGGTGCTCTGAGATCATGTGGAAATACACATCTAGGAACCTAACAATGGCTGAGGCTGATTTCTTATGGATGAGAAGGAATTAACCAAAAGGGAAATGTTTGATGGGAATAGGAAGGCAATTCCAGAGAGGAGGGAGATATCTAAAGAAAGTATTTTTTAAAGCAATGACATTGGAAGGCACAAGAATCCTCACAATGGACAGAGCCTGATTCAAAAAAGTTAAAAAAAAAATCTGGAATTTCAGTGTTTGAATGAAATATATTTCAGAACTGTCTTGATTTACATACAACTAAGTGCTACTTACTAGTAACCTGCTGAGTGAGTTATTAAATATCAATGTATTTTGGAATTTTATATTAGAATTAGCTCTTTTCAAAAAGTTTTCTGAAATGCTCTATTTTAGTATTTTACTAAGAAATCTGAATTTCAGGAAATGCTTAGCAAACTACCTGAATTGCTATTGCATGTTCACAGAGATAGAATATTTCTAAAAAATTCAAAAAAGGTGATTTGCTATCAGTGCATCACAGTGTTACAGGATTTGGTGGTGGTTTTCCTCTGCTGTTCTTGCAAAAAATGTATGTTAATTTATTTTTATCAGTATCAGTTTTGTTGCAAATGTTCAACCAATTTGAAATGAAGCGACTTATATATTGCCACCCATATTTATGTTTGGGGATTATATTTTTCCAATAACTAAACCTTCAGAATTGTATGCACTGAAATTTAAATATAAATCATTCAATTTTTTTTTAACTAATATAGGTATACAGTTAACTTCCCACAAATTTCTTGTAACTGGCTTTTCCTTGGTGACATGCTACCTCACACTGAATACTACTCAAAAAATCTCGCAACATATTATCAAGATAAGTTGTAATTAAACCAGTGGGTAATTTTTAAATTTAGAGCATATTTTTAATAATGTAAGAATGATGTATACAATCTGAATTATTTTTTATAAAGTAAATAGCAAGCTGTTTACATGTGTTGTTAGCAGCAAGGTTTCTGCAAAGAATTATTTCCTCTCCAATTTTTTTTTCTCATAAAGTGGGGTTTTATGATCCTCAGAGTTTCTGTCATTATGGTAGAGAGAATAATGTTCTGCCTGAGGCTTCCCTGGTGGCTCAGATGGTAAAGAATCTGCTTGCAATGCAGGAGACCAGGGTTTGATCCCTGGGTTTGGTAAGATCGCCTGGAGAAGGAAATGGCAACTCACTCCAGTATTCTTGTCTGGAAAATTCTATGGACAGAGGAACCTGGTCGGCTACAGTCCACAGGGTCACAAATTGTTGAACATGACCGAGCAAGTATCACTTCACCTTTTTCAAAGATGTCCACTTCCTAACTGGGTCCATTCCTAATGTGTGACCATGTCATCTTACACATTAAAGAGGACTTTGCAAATGTGATTAAGTTAAGGGTCTTGCTATGGAGCTATTATCTTGGGTTATCTGGATGTTCTCAGTGTAGCCACAAAAGCCTTTTGGGTGGAGGGATGAAGGAGAATTAGAGTTACAGTAGGACATGTGACAATGGGAAAGGAAATCAGAGAGAGGGATTTGAAGTTGCTACACCCCTTGCTTGGAAGACAGGAGAAGAAATCACAAGCCAAGGAATGCAAGTGGCCTCAAGAAACCAGAAAAATCAAGGAAATATTCTTCCAGAGCCTTCAGAAAGGATGCAGCCCTAGGTACAGTTTGATTTTAGGGTTTCTGAACTTAAGAACTGTAAGATAATCAATTGTTGTTTTGGTGATTTATTACAGCAGCAACAGAAAAGTAATACAGTCCAACTGAATGTACTGCAACCATTTAAAAATTGAGAACAGTCATGACAAGCATATCTGAACATAGCCCAGACTTGAGCTTCCCAGGTGGCGATAGTGGTAAAGAACCTGTCTATCAAAGCAGGAGACATAAGAGACATGGTTTGATCCCTGGGTGGGGAAGATCCCCTGGAGGAGGAAATGGCAGCCCACTCCAGTATTCCTGCCTGGAGAATCCCATGGACAGAGGAGCCTGGTGGGCTACAGTCCATAGAGGTACAAAGAGTCAGACACAACTGAAGTGACTTATCACTGAGAATCTCTTTGGACCTACTAGACACAAAAAACCACTTTAGGGCTACTCTGAATCCACCTCTGAGTTCAGAAATGATCTGCTTTGCATGGGAAGCTCTGGGAGAGAATATCAGATCTAATTTTACGCTTTGACTCTTCAAAGCTTATAAACACATAAGTAGAGAAATTTGGCATTGTGTGTTAATCAACATTTATTGAATCATCCCTGTTTACTCAGAACCACATCCGCCCTCACTGAGCTGCCTTCGAGATCTACATGAACTGAAACAGCAGAGTTAGAGAGCCCATGTTCAAATCCATTCCCAAACATGTTTGTCTAACCACATGAACTCTAAAGCCAAACACAGAAAATTATTAATTGTACTATTCATCCCTTTTAGTCTCTCCTTAAATGGAATAATAGAGAGCTTTTACATTTCCCACAGAGTTAAAAAGCAAGAAGTACAAGTGCAAGTACAAGCAAAATATTCCAGTAGAAGTTCATACAATGCTATACTCTGTCTAAAGTTATACGACATACCCTTGGTAACAGTGATGGAGTAAATATCAGGTGTAGGAATGAATTTCCTTTAGAGCAGCCCTAGAAATGTGCTAATCTATGCAAATCTATAGATATCATTAACAAATTGCCAAACTTCATGCCTTAAATAAGGACTATTGCTTTGGTTTGAAATTTTAATAGTTAAGAGGTTGAGAAATATCTAAACATTGCAAATCGCTTAACCATCAGTCCACTAAGCAGGTAGTAATAAACACAATGTCTGATTACCTGATTCAAATGCTTCCATAAACAAGTTTTTAAAACATTTTTGAAGTTTTTTTCTAGTTGCTTTTCCTAAGTTGAATATTTTAAAGATAGACTAGACTAACATGTTCTACTTAAAGAGATGGGTCCAAATGTGCTTTTAGTGAAGAACTAAGAGTGGCATCACTCTAACATTCCTGTTACTTTTTTCATTTTATAGTAACACCACTTCTTGAGAGACAGCTATTGAATGAAGCTATTGAATGATGTGCTATTGATGAAGCTATTGCTCAAAAAGAAGTACTGGATAACTGATTCACTGAGTTTTGGCTAGTGTCATGGTCACACAGAAAGTATGATTTGGATATAGGCCCGTCTCACAGCAGAGCTGGAGCTGAATCTGTCGGTGAGACTTCTAGCTTTATTCTTTCCTTCATCCCTCTGCAACGTTGGTTTTGCAGAGAACGTGATATCAGATATTTGCAAGTAATAACAGTCATATATTACTGTAGTAATAAATTTTATCAAATCATCCCCACACTGGCGGATCAGAACAATTATTCATCCATGCTCACACATCTATAGATCAACTGAGGATGGATTGACCTATACTGGCCTTGACTGGACTTAGTTTCATTGGCCAAAGCAAACCACACAACCAAGTTCAATATCAATGAAAGGAGGAAATGGCCAAATAGGAGGAAAAAGAAAGAGAATATTTGCTAAATAATAATCTAAATTGTTACAGACTCTAACTTAAGCCAAAAATCAATGTATTGCAAAGATACAGCATAGCTCAAAGGAGCAAAGGAAGAACTGAAGAATCAGGTTAGGCTTCTAAAGGAAAGAGAATGGATCCAGTCATCTATGTAGCAGGAACAAAAAGATATTCTCTGTAGGCACTGTTCCCTGATGAATGAGCACCACAATTTTTATCCCTTTGTGTTACTCCAATCAAGTTTGAAATTCCAAGGAGAGCACATCTGTTGGCCCTTGATTGGTTCATGTACCTGTTCCTTGGGTTGGCTATCAGGTAGTGGTGATACAAAAACCAACTCATTTTTTTTTTTTTCCAACTCATTTTTATTTTCTTTCCCATCTGCCATCCAAGATGAAGTGTCAGCTTCATTTTAAGGAGGGTGCCCTTGCAGTTGGTAGGACTGACAGCCAACTTTGTTAGGAGTTACATAGATAATTAGATCTTGGCCGCTTTTACCTAGTAGGAGAGAGGAAACTTCTGTCCTACTGTTCTAAGCATGAGACTGGAATTAACTGTGAATGGTTATGAGACCATGGAATTAGAAGATGATGATTTGTATGACTGTGCTTATTGCTGGAGATAATGGTCATCTTTTCTCTACCTGTACAATGCGTAGGGGAAGAAAATACCCAAATGATTATCTGAGTACCTTTAACAAGGGTACAAGGAAGAATAGATGCAAGGAGGCAATAAACTAATGTCACTATACATAGCAAACACCACCATAAATTTGAAATTTACTGAAATCTTCCCTGTCATTCAGAGATTTATGCAACACATACTGTGAAAAATATTACAAAAAATACAAGAACATATAATTCTAGATATTTACAGAGGGAATAAAGGGTAACACCAAATAAACCATGAATAAGTATACATGGGTGCTGAGTTCCTCATAGTGTAACAACATTTTCTGATATTAAAAAAAAACTCTTATTAATTTAAAAATATAGATTGCGTATATATAGACAGAGATGTATTATGTGTGTAGATTTGGGTACCATATACACAAGCATACATACCTAACATGTAAAACATGATGTGGATATTTTTATTCTGGTCACTAGATGGGCACTGATACTAGAATTACATTTAATTTTGTTTTAAATTTTTATTTTAAAGTATATCATATTTGTAGCAAAATACCATATCTTTCTTTTTAATTTAACATATACTTTTGAATGTTTTAGAAAAGCAACTTCCTGAAAATACAATAGGAATTATCAATGTTTTTCATTTTCTTTTAGTTATACTTGTGGATGAACTGTAACATTTTGTGCATTTTGAATAATAAATGATTTTTTTATTTGTCCTTTAAAATGTACAAATTGAGATTGTGATAGGAATAGATAACACAAAAGTGCAGATCAGGGAATAAAAGAAATGGAAAATCTTCAAAGGAACTGTCTGCTTAAAATTTTAAAAATCTAGAAGCAATGGAAGTAAGCAAAAGTGCATAAAATTTACAAATAAGGCCTTATATTTTCTTTCTTCAATGATGATTTACCAATTGTAATAATAAAAATGAACAAGAGGTCAGACGAAATCCCAACAACCTCATTTTCTTAATAACTGAATATGTAAAAATCAGCTCAAAACAATAAGAATGAAAAGAGAATTATCCACAATGAATTCACAACTCAGAAAAAACAAATACACCCTTTAATGATCTCTGGATTAAAGGATGATGAAAAGCACATTTATAAAATAGGCAAGTTGAAAGAAAACCTCAAAAATTACTGTGTGGTTCAGATTATGATCTTGGAAAATGGCTGTCACTTCCTTCTGACAGCATGAGAGTGTTTCTGTAAAATACAATCTGACTCAAGTTAATGATTATAATGTTTTATTGGATATACATGACAGAAAGTTTAGTATTAAATTTTACATTGAAATTGTTTAAAAGGAGGAAAAATTGTGCACATTTGGTATTTTTATTCTAAGTTGATGGCAAAGAATTGCTACTACATTTATTTATATGTTTCCCAATTAATCTTGACTTGACTAATGAAGGTATCCATAACTGGATACACAAGTTTGTGATTGAAGAAACACTTTGCAACAGAAAAAAATTAAAATAATTCAAAAATGCAGTTACTAGTACTCTAAAGTCTGAGTAAATATCAATAAATAACATTCAACAAAGAAAAGTAAATGCCAACATATCACTGCCAAAATAGAAAATATCACACACTTAATGCTAACTGTGCTTAACAATGCTTTGTATGACACAACAAAATCAATATTTATAGAAAGGAAAGTAAAAAGTTCAGTTTACTAGACTTCATTTCCAAATTTGTTGGAAAAAAAACTGATCATGTAAAATAGAGTTAAAATAAAAAATAATGAGTTTTACTATTTGGGATGGAAAAATAATATTAGATTACTAGTCTGATGAGTAATAAAATAAGAAATTATAAATAAATAAAAAGTAAATACTATTCAATATGATTATGGCAAGGATAAAAGTTATGTTGAACAGCTAGTATTCACTATAATTATTGTTGAATTCCCAAAGGCAAATAATAGAACTGAATTCATTGGTTTTACACCTAATGGATCAAGTATACATTTTGACTTAAGTACTAAAAAACAGTTTTCAATCTTTGCTACTGCTACTGTTAAGTCACTTCAGTTGTATCCGACTCTGTGCAACCCCAAAGACCGCAGCCCACCAGGCTCCCCCGTCCCCGGGATTCTCCAGGCAAGAACACTGGAGTGGGTTGCCATTTCCTTCTCCAATGCGTGAAAGTGAAAAGTGACAGTGAAGTCGCTCAGTCTGTCCGACTCTCAGCGACCCCATGGACCGCAGCCTACCAGGCTCCTCCGTCCATGGGATTTTCCAGGCAAGAGTACTGGAGTGGGTTGCCATTTCCTTCTCCAATGCATGAAAGTGAAAAGTCTATGGGGTCACACAGAGTTGGACACGTCTGACGTGACTTAGCAGCAGCAGCAGCAGAATAGTGGAATGGGTGAATTTAACTCAGATGACCATTATATCACTACTGTGGCCAGGAATCCCTTAGAAGAAATGGAGTAGTCATCATGGTCAAAAAGAGTCTGAAATGCAGTACTTGGATGCAATCTCAAAAATGACAGAATGATCTCTGTTTCTTTCCAAGGCAAACCATTCAATATCACCATAATCCAAGCCTATGCCCCAACCAGTAACGCTGAAGAAGCTGAAGTTGAACAGTTCTATGAAGACGCGCAAGACGTTTTTGAACTAACACCCAAAAAAAGATGTCCTTTTCATTATAGTGGACTGGAATGCCAAAGTAGGAAGTCAGGAAACACCTGGAGTAACAGGCAAATTTGGCCCTGGAGTACAGAATGAAGCAGGGCGAAGTCTAATAGAGTTTTGTGAAGAGAACGCAATGGTCATAGCAAACACCCTCTTCCAACAACACAAGAGAAGACTCTACACATGGACATCACCAGATGGTCAACACCAAAATCAGATTGATTATATTCTTTGCAGCCAAAGATGGAGAAGCTCTATACAGTCAGCAAAAACAAGACCAGGAGCTGACTGTGGCTCAGATCATGAACTCCTTATTGCCAAATTCAGACTTAAATTGAAGAAAGTGGGGAAAGCCACTAGACCATTCAGGTATGACCTAAATCAAATCCCTCATGATTATATAGTGGAAGTGAGAAATAGATTTAAGGGACTAGATCTGATAGACAGAGTGCCTGATGAACTATGGATGGAGGTTTGTGACATTGTACAGGAGACAGGGATTAAGACCATCCCCATGGAAAAGAAATGCAAAGAAGCAAAATGGCTGTCTGAGGAGGCCTTACTAATAGCTGTGAATAGAAGAGAAGCAAAAAGCAAAGGAGAAAAGGAAAGATATTCCCATCTGAATGCAGAGTTCCAAAGAATAGCAAGGAGAGATAAGAAAGCCTTCCTCAGTGATCAATGCAAAGAAATAGAGGAAAACAAGAGAATGGGAAAGACTAGAGGTCTCTTCAAGAAAATAAGAGATACCAAGGGAACATTTCATGCAAAGATGGGCTCAATAAAGGACAGAAATGGTAGGGACCTAACAGAAGCAGAAGATATTAAGAAGAGGTGGCAAGAATACACAGAAGAACTGTACAAAAAAGATCTTCACAACCCAGATAATCATGATGGTGTGATCACTCACGTAGAGCCAGACATCCTGAAAAGTGAAGTCAAGAGGGCCTTAGAAAGCATCACAACAAACAAAGCTAGTGGAGGTGATGAAATTCTAGTTGAGCTATTTCAAATCCTGAAAGATGATGCTGTGAAAGTGCTGCACTCAATGTGCCAGTAAATTAGGGAAACTCAGCAGTGGCCGCAGGACTGGAAAAGGTCAGTTTTCATTCCAATCCCAAAGGCAATGCCAAAGAATGCTCAAGTGAGTGAGTGAGTGAGTGAAGTCACTCAGTCATGTCCGACTCTTTGCGATCCCATGGACTGTACCCTACCAGGCTCCTCGTCCATGGAATTTTCCAGGCAAGAGTACTGGAGTGGTTTGCCATTTCCTCCTCCAGGGGATCTTCCCGACCCAGAGATCCTACCGCACAATTGCACTCATCTCACACGCTTGTAAAGTAATGCTCAAAATTCTCCAAGCCAGGATTCAGCAATACATGAACTGTGTACTTCCAGATGTTTTCAAGCTGGTTTTAGAAAAGGCAGAGGAACCAGAGATCAAATTGCCAACATCTGCTAGATCATCGAAAAAGCAAGAGAGTTCCAGAAAAACATCTATTTCTGCTTTATTGACTACTCCAAAGTCTTTGACAGTGTGGATCACAATAAACTCTGGAGAATTCTTAGAATTCTTAGAGATGGGAATATGAGACCACCCAACCTGTCTCTTGAGAAAGCTGTATGCAGGTCAGGAAGCAACAATTAGAACTGGACAATGAACAACAGACTGGTTCCAAATAGGAAAAGGAGTACGTCAAGGCTGTATATTGTCACCCTGCTTATTTAACTTATATGCAGGGTACATCATGAGAAACCCTGGGCTGGAAGAAGCACAAGCTGGAATCAAGATTGCCAGGAGAAATATCAATAACCTCGGATATGCAGACGACACCACCCTTATGGAAGACGTGAAGAGGAACTAAAAACCCTCTTGATGAAAGTGAAAGAGGAGAGTGCAAAAGTTGGCTTGAAGCTCAACATTCAGAAAACTAAGATCATGGCATCTGGTCCCATCACTTCATGGGAAATAGATGGAGAAACAATGGAAACAGTGTCAGACTTTATTTTTTTGGGCTCCAAAATCACTGCAGATGGTGATTGCAGCCATGAAATTAAAAGACGCTTACTCCTTGGAAGGAAAGTTATGACTAACCCAGACAGCATATTTAAAAGCAGAGACATTACTTTCCCAACAAAGGTTCGTCTAGTCAAGGCTATGGTTTATCTAGTAGTCATGTATGGATATGAGAGTTGTACGGTGAAGAAAGCTGAGCGCTGAAGAATTGATGCTTTTGAACTGTGGTGTCAAAGATACTTGAGAGTCCCTTGGACTGCAAGGAAATCCAACCAGTCCATCCTAAAGGAGATCAGTCCTGGGTGTTCATTGGAAGGACTGATGCTGAAGCTGAAACTCTAATACTTTGGCCACCTGATACGAAGAGCTGACTCATTGGAAAAGACCCTGATGCTGGGAGGGATTGGGGGCAGGAGGAGAAAGGGATGACAGAGGATGAGATGGCTGGATGGCATCACCGACTTGATGGATATGGGTTTGGGTAAACTCCAGGAGTTGGTGATGGACAGGGAGGCCTGGTGTGCTGCGGTTCATGAGGTTGCCAAGAGTCAGACACGACTGAGCGACTGAACTGAACAGAAGACCCACAAAGAGTGAAACTTGATCTTGGATGAAGATTTAAATTAATAATGAATCAGAACTATTACGTTATTTATCATGAGGGATTGCATGTTAGCAAAAAGGTTAACAGAAACTTAGCAAAAAAAAAATCTAAATTTAGCTGTTACATTTTTTAAAATTCAAAAAATACAGATTAAAAGCTATCTATAAAGAAGAAACAAAACTATGTGTGTTTTTAAGTCAATAGAAACAATACATGAAATATGTAGCAAAAATTGCATTGCAAAAAAATATAGGACTTCAGAATAAAGAAATAAAAATGTTTTCAGGCCTATAAAGTAGAAAGAATAATACAAATAATCACCAATTTCTAAAGAAAGTGTTTCCTGGTCTTTTTTTTTTCTTTCACACAGTTATTGAGATAATTTCACATGCCATAAAATCCACCCATTTAAAGTGGTCAGTTCAATGATTTTTAGTATATTCACAGAGTTGTGCAAGCATCACCATAATCTAATTTTGTCATATTTTTAAATAATAGCTTTATTAAGATATAATTCACATATCATAAAATTCACCTTTTAAAGGCATGCAATTCAGTAGCTTTTTGTATATTCAGTGTTGTGCAACCATGACCACTATCTGAATCCAGAACATTTCCTCATTCTGAACAGTAGCCCCTTACCAATCCAATCACTAGTCTCCAGTCACTCCCCTGTCCAACAACAACCTTTCTCCATACCTGAAAAGCACTAACATACTTTCTGCCTCTGTATTTATCTTTTCTGGACATCCATATACCTTTTACGGGCTTCCCAGGTGGCACTAATGGTAAAGAATCCGCCTCCCAATGCAGGAGATGTAAGAGACATGGGTTCGATCCCTGGGTCGGGAAAATTCCCTGGAAGAGGAAATGGCACCATCTTCCAGTATTCTTGTCTGGAAAATTCCACAGTCAGAGGAGCCTGCCAGGCTATAGTCCATGGGGGTCAAATAGAGTTGGACACTACTGAACACACACACATCGCCTTTTATGTCTGTCTTCTTTCACTAAACATAATGCTTTCAAGTTACATCCACATTGTAGCATATATCAGAACTTCACTCTTTTTACAGTCCAATAATATTCACTTGTATGGATGTATCACACTGTATTTATCCATTGATCAGTTGATTGACATTTGGGTTGTTTCCACTTTTTGACTATTATAAATAATGCTATCATGAACATGTGTGTACACGCTTTTGTGTGGACATTTGTTTTCAGTTGCTTGTATATATACCTAGGAGCTGATCAGTGGATCACTGATCCATATGATAACTGCATTTTAACCTTCTGGGGAACTGCCAAACTAGTTTTTAAACCAGTGACACCATTTTACATCCCTACAAGCAATGTATGAGGATTCTAATTTCTCCATATCCTTGCTAACACTTGCTATTTTCTGCCTCTTTTATCATAGCCACCTTCCTGTGGGCCAGCAGTATGGCATTGTGGTTTGGATTTGCATTTCCCTAATGACTAGTAATGTTGAGTATCTTTTCATGTGCTTATTGGCAATGAGTAGAGCTTCTTAGTTTATTTATTCAAATCCCATGTCCCTTCATAATTAGACTTTTAAAAATCTTTGTATTGTTAACTTGTATTTCTTGTCATTTTAAGATTAAAATATAGTCATAGTTTTATTGAATAAATTTGAGATATAAGCTGTGTTAATTTAAGGTGTATAATGTGTTACCTTGAAATGTTTACATATTGTAATATGATTGCAGTTGTAGCCATACTTATCTCACTATATAATTACAGTATTATTATCTATATTCATTATACTGTGCATTAGATCTTTGTGATGTATCTACTACTCACTGAAAGTTTGTATCTTTAAATAACCAATTAAATTATACTCCTGATAGAATAGAAATTTGACAAAATTGAAAAATTACTGCTCTTTTTGGTTTGCCTTATAACATGCAACTTTTAAAAATTTGAAAGGACAAAATACGTAACACAGATGGATCTAAATATCAATTTTAAAAGATGATGGAATGATAATAGATATAACAACAGTTCAATACATAAAATCCAATAAATATTTGATTTTATGTATTGAACTGTTAAGAAAAATATTTTTCTATGATTTGATACTTATACACCCCTGAATATTGTTTGAACATAATATGCTAAAAATTAATAGCTTGTTTCTGAATTTAAATATTTCTTGACAAAATTTGTTGGCAATTTCAGTTACTACTGCCTCAGCAGAGCAAAATTGTTTCAAAAAATTACCTCCAATCTAAAAAGTCTATTTGGAAAAGAAATGTGGGCGCCTATCACCATGTATTGCCAACTAAACCAAACAGATTAAAAATATAAACCCAAATTATAAATGCCTGAGACTGTAAGAAACTTAAAATGATCCTTGATTCCATTCCTTTGGTGGTTATGAGGCAGAGGGGGAAAGCCACTCAGCATATAAGGAAAACATACTCCTAACTAACGCCCACTGCAGATGGGGCAAACGGGATAGAGTCAAAGATCAGGGAGAAAAGCAGTGAACTTGAGTCTTCTCTGGCAGGAAGCAAAACCGGAGTCTAATCTGGGAACATTTCTATCCCATTCTCACTTTCTAAAGCAGAAGATCCTCACCACTTCTGCCCGGTAGGATTTCAGAATTGTTGTGGATCAGGTTACTCCCTGCCATGAAATCTTCTGTTCTTCCTCTTTCCAAATGGAAGTGATTAATGCAGTTACTCCATCCCTGTTCTACTATTGTATGTTTGGAGAGCATGGAAAATAAATTATGTTTTTATTCAAGAGCGTCCTGAGCAAGAGAAATCATACGCAGATTTGATATGGAGTCTACTGCATCATTCCCAAACAGCCTAAGCTTTGAACTTGGTATCATGGCAAAACGGAACTTTTGGGTTGACTTTTTGGGGGAATGTTCGAGCATATTTTGCATGTGAGAAGTTGACTGAGTTGAATACCTGGTGACCTGAAGGGCAGAAAGCGATGGTCTGTAATGCTCTTCACCAAATATGTCCAGCTTTCAGTCTCCTGAGCATGCAGAAGATCACACATTCTGTTCCATTTGTTGCTGAGTGGATCATGCCCTCAAATCAGGCCAGTGGGTTACCCTGTGAGAAGCAGAGTGAGTTGAATACCATACAGAGATGGGAGGTTTTATTACATTATAATGTGATTTCCCAATGGCTATAGTGACACTAACCACATGGGCTTCTAAATAAAAATAAGCATTCTCCAAATTAAATAAACATTTAATTGTAAAACTGGTGGGAAAACATGATGAATTGTGAATATTATCTCAGACCCAGAAAGGTATGCTACCTTTCCCTGTGAAAAGCAGGCAAAGTTCTGAACCTGTGGTCTTTCTTTCCACTTACAGGATTTATAGTTACCGCTGGTAACGCAATGACTTTAGAATAACAGAAGCTAATGTGGCTCTTCATTCCTAGTTTCTCTCCAGGATACTTGGCAGTTTCTCTCAATCTTCTGGTTGCTTTTTCAAAACAGCTGGAACTTAATTCTGAAAATGCAGAGAGACAACATTGTCCTACAGCTTTTAATTGCCAATTAAGCAGGTTTCAATTTATGAATCCATCTTGTATGTGATTAAAGTGGAGGGGTTCTTTTTTAAGGTTTTTAAATGCTGTGAGTATTTTTTTTCACATTCCTTACCTGAATAGGGAGGGTTAATAAGTTTTAACTAATAACCACAAATAAAAATATATGTCCTTTATATAAGAATTGAAGGAAAATAAAATATCTATACTGGCATATTATGTATCTGTGTAAAATTTAATATTAGATTATGATATGACAAATTATCATTGTAAATTAATAAAAAGATATGAGGTAAAATGCACAAATATAATAATATATGCATATATCAAAAATATGTCTATGTAAGAAGTATATATATGTTTATGTATCAGATAGATCTATCAAGTAGATCTCTGAAATCCTCAAGTGGAAATTTTCTTAAAGTAAAAGACACCATATATATGTTGGAAAACAAAATAATATTATAAGAATTTGTCTAAATAACCCTAGACTCCTATTATGATTTCGCTGCCAATCTTAAGTAAATTAAATTATTTCACTGTCTATTTTTCTATGATGTTTTCAAACTGTTGTGCTGAAAAAGTCTCTTGAGAGTTCCTTGGTCTGCAAGGAGACCCAACCACTCAATCCTAAAGGAAATCAACCCTGAATATTCACTAGAAAGACTGATGCTAAAGTTGAAGCCCCAGTAATTTGGCCACCTGATGCAAAGAGCTGACTCATTGGAAAAGCCCCTGATGCTGGGAAAGATTGAAGGCAAAAGGAGAAGAGAGTGGCAGAGGATGAGACGGTTGGAAAGCATCATCATCAGTGGACATGAACTTCAGCAAACTCCAGGACAGGGAAGGACTGGGAAGCCTCATGTGCTGCAGTCCTTGGTGCCACAAAGAGTTGGACATAACTGAGCAAGTGAACAACAACAAATTTTTCTGTAGAGGTTGGGGTTGGTAGTAGTGTTTACTCATTTAATTGGCTCTGGAATAAAGATTTCTCATTTGGTTCTTGCTGTACTTACAAAGTTAAATCATGTAGTATACTAAAAGAAGACAATGTCTGAGTACAATACTACTGAAGATGGCTCTCTTTGTCATTAAAGGCATGTCAGTTTGTAGGTTTCCCTCACCCCCACGACCAGTTTCTTTATCTCTCCATGAACTCAAAATTGGAGAAAGAAATATAACTTTTTCTCCCTATGTTTAATATTAAAACTAGCAAATACTCATAGTAAAATGGTCAGGAATTTGGGCAACGAAAATGATAGTTTACTTAAAGCAGAAAATCCTAGTATCAGTCCCACCCTCCCCCAGTCTCAGATAAGGGACATCACCCTCTTGTATAGTGGTTCTTAATCCTGGCTGGCTGCACATGAGACGATGTGGGAGCTTTAAAGAATTCTGATGCCCAAGTACAACCTGAGTTCATCAAGTGCAAGCACTTCGGAAACTGTGATAATTAATTTTATGTGTCAACTTAACTGGGAGAGGAGGTGCCCAGGTATCTGATCAAATATTATTCTGGGTATTTCTGTGAGGGTGTTTTTGAGTGAGTTTAGCACTTAAACTGATCCTCTGAGTAAAACAGACTGTCCTCCCAGGTGTGAACAGGCTTCATCCAATCAGCTGAATAGAATAAAAAAGACTTACCCTCCCCTGAACAAGTGGAATTCCTCCTGCCTGACTGCTTAGAGCTGGAACGTTGTTTGTTTGTTTTATCCTGCCTTCAGACTTGAACTGAAACATTTGCTCATCCTGGATCTTGAATCTTCTAGCCTTCAGATTGGAATTTATACCATCAGCTCTCCTGTGTATTCAGCCTGCTGACTGCAGATCTTGGGATGTGCCAGCTTCCATAACTGTATAAGCCAATTCCTTACAGTAAATTTTTAAAAGCCAATTTTACTTGTGTATATAAAAAGATTCTTCAAAATGTCTGTATTTTGGGTCAGCCAAAAAGTTCATTCAGACCTTTTTCATAAGCTGTTCCGAACAAACTTTTTGGCCAACCTAATATATACATATGTACATTATATGTACATTTATTATGTGGGTTTTATGTACATATACATATATAAAGATAGTTAAGTGACTACGTGGCTAACAAAATGTGAGAAGTCATGAGTATCACATGTAAGTCATATTCAAGAGTCAAAAGATGAATCTTCTCCTTCTCTTTCCTCCTTGAATGTTTTAAGAATAGTATTCTCAGTGAGTCTGGTTTTTGAAATGGAGATGATGTGGAAAAACAGTGAAGATGACATGAAGCACAACAGACCCAGGTATGGACATGAAGCATGAGTGAGGAATAAACACTATTATGATGGCTTTTCTATGAGTTTTTCAGGCTTGTGTTAACACACATACACTGCCTAATCTATCAACTCTGGGGCAATTCTGACTCTGGGTTTATTGTAGTGTAAGATAGTATATTTCCTTATGGACTAAAGCATTGGATCATGGCTTTATATTGTTCAGATCTCTAATCATTCAAATCGTGCACCAAGAAAACTCCTTTCAGTCTTTCAAACCCTAGATATTATTTTGTCTTCCTTGGGTCTTTCCCGGTATCACAGAACAGCATCAACCTTCTAGTTTTTGTCACACTACTATATACATATATATATATTTCTCATCATATGCATCAGAGCAGTTGCTAAGCCTATTTTTACATCGTCTACCCAGTAACCAAAAAGTTCTTCAACAGAAAGATTTATGTCTTTTCTATCTCTATTTCTCCGGCATCTCAAACAGTATCAAGCAGTTAATAGGGCCCAATATACATTTTTTTCTAAGCTAAATCAAATAATCCTTTGATGTGAAAATGATAATCAACTCATTTATTGATATAATTATCTTCAATGTTTACATGCCTTGAGAATCACATAACAGTGTTGTGCTTTTGGTTCTACTATCAAACAGGATTTAGAAAGCAGAAGAGAAGGAAATTGCATTGTCTTTACTCATATTTTTACTACCCCCTCCCCTTTTTTTCCCTTTCTGATGTCTCTAGTTCCCTTCCTCCGTCATTTCCTTTTGTCTTAGAGAACTTCCTTTAGCTATTCTGTTAGGGTAGACTGGCTGTCAAGACAAATTCTCTTAGTATTGTTTCATCTGAAATGTCTTGATGTCCCCCCCTCCCCCCACCATCTAATTGGTGTCAGTCGATTGCCTTTTCTCCTTCAAATTGTGGTTTTCTTGGGTTTGAGTGTGATGGGTGATTTTCTTATTGTATTCTGGACATTATGTATGTTGTGTTAGGAAACTCTTGATGCTGTTTAAATCTCTTTTAGCGCGTAGTCAGCCTGTTTAGATTTAGCATATAGTTTCTGGCCTCCTTCTATGAGTTTTAGTTCTAATGGCACTTTACTTTTTCATAGGCTCTGCAATGTGGTTCTGGCCTGTTTTGCTATCCTGATGCTGCTGGGTCTCCTGTTCAATTCCTACTACTGAAGTAATATCTTGGATCATCTTCTGCCATGGTGTGGAGGAGAGGCAGAAAATGTCAGGCCTGAGTCTCCTACGCTGCAGAATGGAAGACAGGAATAGCTGGGCTCCAAGGATGCTGCCCCGACACTGGGTCAGCTTACCTGCTAGTGTGCCTTTGATAGTAGAGCAGGGGTAGGCTGGCCTTTGGGGTCTCTGAAGCTGCTGCTTCAAGTCGATTTCAGCCAGCTGGTGCCCTAGGTATGGAGCAGGGCTTCCCATTAAGTCTTTCTTGGATTTGTCCTTTCTTGGCACTATGTGAGATAAAAGGAAACAGGAACCTCACAGTGTTGTCATTCCTCAGGTCCTGACCCCCCTTGTCAGTCCACATTTGTTTTTTTCTAGTTCTCTAATCCTTTTATCATTGTCTGTTGAATCCTTTCCAAGGCATTAGTTGTACTTAGAGTAAAGATGGGGGATACATGAGCCTATAGCACCTTGTTCCAGAACAGGAAGTCTCCAAGTGCTTTTATGGATTAATTTATTTAATTCTCATAACTTCTTTGAAATAGGGTAATGTATAATCTCTTATTTTCCACATATGATAGGTTAAGGAAGAAAAATGAAATTGAATAAGATCCTGGCAAAGACACCAAAGAAGAATATATGCATGGAAAACATACACACACAGAGTGTTGACTGAGATCTCAAATAGATCCACAGCTATAGTGCCTACTTTAATCACAAAATAAAGCACTTTGGAATGCATGAACAAGCTTTTAGAAGTTACTTTATTTTTATATACTTTTTCAAACAGTGTTATAATAATTCACATTTTATTTTTCATAATATTTTCATTAAACTGCTTAGGAAACCGGATATGGTTATATTTTTCTGTTGTGTTATCTCATAATCACAATGAACAGTACGTAATTTTATGAATTGATATTTCTTACACAACAAGCAAAGACTAGTAAGAAAGATCGAAAGTAATATTTCTGGATTTTCAGATGTGACATTTTATTTATTGAACAGCTAAACTTCTTTGTTTATACTTAGAGATTCTTCCTTATATAATGGTTTTTCCTAAGTTTATAGAGACTTGTTTATCATCCTTGCCTCATCTGTTGTAGAATTTCCATGTTGTTTCAGCGGGGAAAATGTTCCTTTTGTCTTATGCAATTAAGGGGAGTGTATCCCAAGGAAAGAAAGAGAAATGAAATAATTCTGTTAATACGAAACAGAGATAAAAAGAGAATTGGTTCATCAAATTATATTCACTCTACTGATTCTCTGCTAAATATTTGTATGTTGCTTTTGCATTCACCATCTTCAATTAAAAGTAATAATCATAATGTAAATAATAATACATTATTTTACAATGCATACAGTTCTTTCAGATACATAGTTTGCATTTCATTATCATGAATTTCCTATGATTCATAAATTAGTGAGATGCCTAATGCTTTGGACCCTGGCTGCTGAGGTTAAAATTCTAGCTCCACTCTTTTCTGGCTGAGTGACCTTGGGCAGGTTATTTAACCTTTCTTAGCTTCATTTTCCTCATCCTTAAAGTAATATGAGCAAGTTACTCAACCTTCTTTTCCCTTAACTATGTCTCTATAAGATTAAATATAGTTTTCCAGGAGGAGTAAATGAGGAAATAAAGTAAAACAGTTGGAATAATGCCTGCACCCTGTAAATACTTAATAAATGTTACTTATTGTTATCTCCATTTTCTACATGAAGACCATCTGGTTCAACAGATAAGCACATGCAAGAAATGGATATGCAGCATATCTTGTACTAATTTATTTTATACTAAAATGAAATGAATTTAAATTTTCTTTAAATGCTTTTGCAGAATTGCATTTCAGAGTTCAAGAAATAGAGCAGTAGATAATACTGAAAAAGGCATTTATTGCTTGTCAAAACGCAGCCACTTTGGAGCTCAGAGCTCTTATCTTTACCACATCCCTTCAAATTCTAACATAACCCTTTAGGAAACTATGACCTCAACCACTGAACAGCCACCTCTTTGGACTAAGGTCAAAGTGTATTTGCCACCCCTTGTGATATCTGTGTGTGCTCAGTCACTCAGACACGTCTAACTCTCTGCGACCGCGTGGACTGCAGCCTGCCAGACTCTTCTACCCACGGGATTTTCCAGGCAAGAATTCTGGAATGGGGTGCTATTTCCTACTGCAGGGGATCTTTCTGACCCAAGGATTGAACCTGTGTCTCTTGTGTTTCCTGCACTGCCAGGTGGATTCTTTATCACTAGCACCACCTCTTTTGATATCACCAGTGAGCCAGAAATGATTTTTATCTATTAAATCTAGTAATTGATTTGATGATAGGAAACACCTACTTTGGACCCCAATTAAAACAATATCATCCCCTAGCAAAGAATTCTATAATTCTCATGAGTAGATCTATATTACAAAAAATTAGAATCAATAGCTCTATCTTTAATTACATCGGCAAAATCGTATAAATTTGTTTTCTTTATTATACTGTGTCTTCATAACATCCCTGATTTTGCCTTTTGGTCTACAAAGCCTAAAATACTATCGGATTCTTAACAGAAAAAACTTTGCTAACTCTTGCTCTAAGACATTATTGTGACTCTTTATTTTGTGCGAGAAAGTGGCTTTTTGACCATCAAGAAGGTATACACTTTGAACTATATTTTTTTAATAGTGGTTATGAATTGCTTCTGTTAATGAGATTTGATTTTTATCTAAAATATTTACTATTTAGCCTTGGGAGTTTATGTTAAGCCAGTCACCCTGGTGGCTCAGATGGTAAAGAATCTGCCTGCAATGCAGAAGAACTGAGTTCGATCCCTGGGTCGGGAAGATCCCCTGGAGAAGGGTATGGCAACCCACTCTAGTATCCTTGCCTGGAGAATTCCACGGATAGAGGAACCTGGCAGGCTACAGTCCAAGGGATCACAAAGAGTCAGGCACAACTGAGCAACTATCACCACCACAGCAAATATCTTTGTAATATTAGCCTGATACGGTGACCTTGTCAACCTTTCTGAAATTAGTAGAAGGAGCCTGCAGAAGTTGTAAGGGGTTCCTGCCCCCTCTTTCCCAAATAACACAGAAATATGTTTTTCTTCTGTAAAAATCCAGGAGGCATTTTTAGATTTAGTAAGTCAAAAGATTAGGCAATTTAAAACTATTTTTGCAACTGAATTTCCTTTTTCTCAATGGTTAATTTCCTGTAAATTTATTTTAACCCTGTAAAACTATTAAAATTTTTGTTGTTTATTTTCCCTCCGGTTTTTAAATGTTAATGTGTTTTTTTAACCTGCCTCATTGAGTATTAACTATTTCTTTAACCTTGTATTTTGTGGTTGTTCTTGCCCAAATATCTTACACATTTAATGTTCAAATGTTTCCTTACTCCATCTTTGCATTCCCAAATACACTTTTGTCTTAATTGCATACAGAAAGAAACTTTGCACAAAGTATTCAAATCACAGAATTTGAGAAGCAGTTTATTTGATGTTTATAAAATGGAATTTGGTGTCAGACTGGAATACTGATTGCTACTTTGCCAGTTACCAGCTGTATGAACAAGACCAACTGAATGAATATCTGTGACCCCCAGTTTTTGTAATTATTGATGAGAGAGAAAAATAGCTTCTAACTCAGAAGACTGTCCTGAGAAGTAAAGGAACTGACACATACAAGGTGATAAGCCCAGTGTTTAGAACCAGATATTAGTTAATAATACTTTTCCCTGATAGCTCAGTCGGTAAAGAATCTGCCTGCAATGCAGGAGAACCAGATACGATTCCTGGGGTCATGAAGATCCCCTGGAGAAGGAAATGGCAACCCACTCCAGTATCCTTGCCTGCCATATCTCATGGACAGAGGAGCCTGGCAGGCTACAGTCCATGGGTCACAAGAGTCGGACATGACCTAGTGACTAAACCACCATTACTTAATGAATATAGCTACATTACTACTGAGAACTGGGAAGGATTTGTTGTTCAACCTGTCTAATCTCAACCTTTCATAATTGAGAAAAACTAAGGCCAGAAAATCTCAGTGACATATCCAAATTACAACATTATTTGTAACATAAATTATTATGGTGGAAAACCAGCTTCCCCTCTTCAAAAAAAGGATTATGGGACATAATTATCATGGAACTAACGGTACCATCTTCTCTCTTTTGTCCTCGATCTTTTCTCTACTCTTAAAATACACCTTTCCCAGGGTTTCCCAGGGCTCAGTACGAGGAGCTATTTGATAATTATAATAGTTAATAGAAATATCAAAGCTATTCTCAGAATACAAAATATTTTAGAAATGTTCACTGCTGAGCAGTGGTAGTAATGATGAAAATCATTATACTGCCCTTTATTTAATAAACACCTAGCTCAATGCTGGGTATTATGCTGTTAGTTTGACTGATACCATCTTATCTTCATGGTAATCATGAAAAGTAGGCATTCTTATTCCCATACATATATGCAATGTTAAACTGGAAAAAAAAAAAAAACAAACTTATGTAATGAATTTTGTACCTGGCTGAGACATAACAATTAGAGCAGCCTGCTGAGATGCAAGCTCTTTCAATTTCTCGAGGCCATTTCTTTGGAAAATGAGCCTAAATTCTTGTTACCTCTGTGGGGCTGTCCAAGAAAACATTTTGGTGCCCCCTAGAGGTGATCAGGAATGTACACTTGTCAAATGCCAGGGAATGAGACACTGAGGCCAATTCAGCAGGTGCTATCTATCATTCATTGCTGCCTGCTTTTCCAAACTTAGGTGGCTCAGATGCAACCATGGAGAAGCTCTGGAGACTGGTGATTCTCCAGCTTCAGTGAGTATCAAAACCACTTGAAGCCTTGTTAGAATTCAGGTTTGTGGTATCTACCCCCAGTTTCTGACTCTACCCTGAGGTGGGGCCTAAAACTGTGTATTTCTAACTGTTAGTGTAACCCTTGGTGTTACTGATGCTGTTGGTCCAGAGACCACACTCTGAAAACCACTGCCCTAGATAATCATCTCAGAGCTTAAACTAGCTCCAAAAACTGGTCCAGTTTTAGTAACTGGGCACTGGTAACTATGGATCCTAGTTCTCCCCTGCTCTAAACAGATGATGCAAACAGATTTAGCAGAGAGATGTGAACCTCTCCTGGATGAGGGTGATAGCTTCTGATGAACTACAGATTCCTTGATCCCTGGAAGTTCTAGAACTCTTTAGGTTGGGTATAGGAGAACCAGGTATGAGTTCAGGGAACTCAGTTCTTGTTTCATCTGAGCCAGGTAATCAGACCTGGCTGAAGACCAACGTCCTGAACACAAATAAAATAGCAACCATCTAGAATTATACTGTGGCTTTAACTCTATCAAATAGCTTGGAACATAGGAGGCATGAAAGAAATTTTAATTCTTAATTTCCATGCTATTAAATTTCAATATTTACATTTCTAATACAAAAATATTATCAAAAAATATGTAATTTACCTGAACACAATATGCAAAAATGGAAAATAGTACCATTAAAGTAGTTAAATCCACAGAATTATTTTGTGCCATGAATTCAATCAATGATATTGCTGTTATCTAACTCTGTTTTTACTCATATTTACCTATTTTGCATCACTTCTGCTTTCTTATTCTTTTTCCCCATATATCCCAATTTCACAAAACTTTTCTCCATAGAAAATGTAAATTGAGAGAATGTTTTCTTATTTTTGTTTTTGTTTCTTTTTTGTCTTTTTTTTTTTTTTACTGTATGAGTGTTTAAGTGTATAAATTGTTTTCTAAATCATGCTAGCAATTGGATTTTTTTCAAGGTAATAGGGGGCTTGAATGTCGACTTTAGTGGATTTTGTTGTAGTTCAGTCACTAAGCCACGTCTGACTCTTTGCGATCCCATTGACTGAAGCATGCCAGGCTTCTCTGTCCTTCACTATCTCCTGAAGTTTGCTTAAGCTCACGTCCACTGAGTCAGTAATGCTATCTAACCATCTCATCCTCTGCCACCCTGTCTCCTTTTGCCTTCAATCTTTCCAATGAGTTGTCTTGTGTCAGGTGGCCAAAGTATTGGAACTTCAGCTTCAGCATCAGTCCTTCCAATGAATATTCATGGTTGATTTCCTTTAGGATTGACTGATCTGATCTCCTTGCAGTCCAATGGACTCTCAAGAGTCTTCTCCAGCACCACAATTTGAAAGCATCAGTTCTTCAGCACTCAGCCTTCTTTATGGTCCAACTCTCATATCTGTACATGACTACTGGAAAAACCACAGCTTTGACTATATGCACTTTTGTTGGCAAAATGGTCTTTGCTTTTTAATATGCTGCCTAAGTTTGTCATAACTTTCCTTCCAAGGAGCCAGTGTCTTTTAATTTCATGGCTGCAGTCACTAACTTCAGTGATTTCGGAGCCCAAGAAAAGAAAATCTGTCACTGCTTCTGTTTAAACAACGTCAGGCTTTATGGCGACCTCATATGATAGCAAGAGGCAACACAGAAGGCTTTCTTCAGGATAGGTGTAACAGAGTCAAAGAGAAGTTCAAAATTCAGTTGGAAGCAATGTAGTCTAGAAAGAATGAAGACCTAGAGTTAATGATACTAAAGCAAATGAGGCCTCCAAAAATGTCCTGCAATAATACTAATATTTTTTGAATGATAAATCTGATATAAATCATGTATAAATTGCCATTTTTCCCTGAAAAAGTTGATGACACAAAGAAATTAATGTGCCATGTCTCTCAGGAATTCATTGTAGTCTTCCTTTCTTTCCTTGATGAAATCCACTGTATGTATCTTTTTATTCAAATTTGCATCAAATTAAAACATATATTTCTGTAGGCATGTTGCTGTAAGTGGTATTTTTGGCTCTTTTCTTGGTTTTACACAGAACGGAAAGTGAGCCAGGGAAAGAATCAAACTTGAACTCATATCTATGACTTGCATTGTTCAATGATATAAATAACATTACTTGTGAATATTTGGAATGCAAGATACATTTTTGCAATTAAAATATAGAGCCATGATTCTGTGTGGTGGATGAAAGTGAACATAAATACTCATATCTTGTTGCTGACAGGGTATCAAAGTTGTGGAATTAAGTTAACTAGTGTGGGAGTAAACATACTTCAACCATATAATTTACTAGTACAGACTAAAAAAAATTCCCTGGGGGTCAGGTGGGGGGAGGGACAGAAGAGTCCTTCATCAATGATACACACTTATTCTTTATCTCATTTTCCTTGCAGAAAAAATGTGACTATGGTGTCTACTTTTTCCTTCTTAAGGAAGTTACAGTAACAGACCTTTATGCTAAAATCTAGAAGGACAAATGAGTTAATGAATGTTAAATGCTTTCAAAGTATTTAAATGAACAGATGAATATAAAATTGTGGCATTAAAATGAGCAATCCAGGGTTACAATTCAGTTATCTAATGGGGACCCTGTCTTTGGACATGCCCTCAAAATGGCTTTAAGTTTTTCAGGGCAGGCAAAATGACATAAGTAGGGGTAGCTATTTTGCAAAGATATTTTGGAAAACCTAAGTAGGAGAAAAGCTACTGGGTATACTGGAGAAATTTCAAGTTGAGGATATTCTTGTGTTAAAGAAATTGATGAATTTTCAGGGGACCTCCTGTGTGTCGGGTATACTGTTAGATGAACGGAATAGAAAAATGAATTGGATGGGTCCTCTCACATTCAAAGGGGTGACGGCTAACCACACAAATAATTATCACGCTGTGAGATTGGCATTAGGCTGGGGGCTTGCACAAATTCCTGTGTAAGCGGTGTAAGGTGGACTGGGACCAGGAAGAAGGAGGTGAGGTGTTTTAAATTCAAGCGAAATTGTAGACTCATTTAGATGTCATTTCAAACCAATGGTGACAGTTTTTGCTTAGGGCGGCGGAGGGGCGGAGTGGGAAGCGGGAGAGTGCTAGCTGTTGCCAGACACACATCACACTAAAAAGACAAGACGAAACAAGGAAATTCTCTTCCAAAACAGTCGGGAAAAAATATCCAGAACTCCCTGAAATAAAGGAAACCTTCTGGTTACAACGTGCGTTGCTAGGGATTTATTTTTTCCCCTTCTTTTCTAAGAGAGTAAAATCGCACAGATATATTGAAGCCCTTGGAGTTTTGTGAACAAAGTGTGTACTCAAGACGTCAACTGAGCACGGTGTTAAGTGCCCGACTACAAAGGGTTAAACGGAAGGGGGTGGATCGGAGATGGGGAAGGCTGGCGAAAAGGTTCACAAGCACCATTTTCCAACTTGCAAAAACTCTGAACTTTTAAGCACCCAAAAATACACATGTGTGTGTCTGTGAGCTCAGGCAGATTTATCTCGGTAATTTTTTTTTTTTTTTTAATCATAATGTCTCTGTTTCTCTCCCAGTGCTTTAAACACTTAGCAGTCCCCCTTAGGATCGCGTGGCAAAAGCTGCAGCAAGGCATCGGCTGCGCTATTTACGAGCAGCGTTCAAAGCAGCCCTCTTGTCCTCCACCCACTGCAAACGACCATCTTCAGCCTGGGTTACCTCTGGGGCCCTAGAGCTCGCAGCTGGGGAAACCTCCTTCCACCGCCAAACTTTGCCGCGGCGTGAGAGCGAGGGCGCGAGCCGGAGTGCGCGGGAACGCGCCGCCCGCCGCCGCCTCCGCCCGGCGCTGGCAGCCCTGGCCTCACCTCCGCCGGGCGAGGTGCAGGCTCCCCGCGCTCAGCCAGTGGGCGGCGCCGGACCGCGCGGGGCGGGGCCGGGGGGGGGTGGGGGCTCCGCCGGGTATATAAAGCCGGCGCCGGCTTAACTTCTGACTTGGGGTTATTTATTTGGGGAGTACGCGGACGGCGGAGGCTGGTGGTGGTGGCGGCGGCGGCTGCTGCCGCAGACGGTGGTTAAAAAAAGGCGGCAGGGAGCGGCGGCGAGTGATGGGAGCTCCGTGGCTCCCGGGCGCTGGCGGGATCTGCCGAGCTTTCCGGGCAAGGCGGGAGCGCTGAGGAGAAAGGGAAGCGTCCGGGGGCCCGCGGCCAGCTCCAGAAGCGCGGGCCGGGTTTTTGTTCGGCTGCGCTGAGCGCCAGGCAGCCCGAGCCAACAACTCCAGTTACAACAACAACCCACCTTCCCGCAGCCGAGCTAGACTAGGGCTGCTGCGTCCGTCCTATTGTTTAGACACTTGCCAGGAGCTCGGGAGTCAACAGAGCCACCGAGTCCCCGCTCCCTACCGCCGCCTTCCCTCTTCCCCACTTCCCTCCCCCCAGAAAGAGGCGCGGAAAGCCACCTGGAGTGGGGAAGGTGCTGGAAGGAGACGGGCTGCTCCGGACTGCGGCCGCCGAGTCAGGTGCAGCGCCCGGATTCGAGCGGCGTCGCGACGTCGGCGGGAGGACTCCCACCGTAGCTGTGGGGACTGGATTCAAAGCCTGGGAAAAGTTCCTGCACTTTGAGAAGAAGGGCCCGCTTGGGGGCGGCTGTCGGGGGGAGGCCGAGGGGCTGCGCCCCGCCCCCCCTCCCGGAGGCTGCTCTTGTTTCTTCCACCTCTGCCATCAGGTGTCTGCTGCGGAGCCGCGGCGTATCCGGGAGACGCGAGGGGCTGACACACGCACGCACACAGGACTGCAGTTAGCTGCCTCCTGGGGTCTCCTTGGATTAGCAGATCCCACCGACCCAACTGCCATCTCTCCGCCCTCCGGAACACCCCGGGAGGACCTGGGAGGCGGACACCTCCAGCTTGGCCTTTCCACACTCTTTCTGGCCGGCCTGCCAGCCATTCCCTACTCAGTCTTAGCAGGAGCTCTCATCCTCAACTTGGCCTCTTGGATTTCCTCTGCCGTGGTCGTGACTAGTGGATGTTCCTGCCTGCTGTGGCGGCGGTTCGATTGCCCTTTTGTCTTTTCTGCTTGACCTCGGGGAAGGCCCTCGTGCGGAGCGTCTCCAAGGACGCCGGGCGGGAGGCGGAATTGCCCATACATCCTTTAGCGAAGCGCATGTGACGGGGACCGGCTGGGGCTGCGGAGGAGCTGCAGGCCAGGGGGGAGGCCGCGTGAGTGAGTCACGCCAGGAGCCCCGCAGCGCGGTTCCGCGCCCCTCAGGCTGCGCGCCAGCCCCGTGCGCCCCCGCGCGCCATGTCCACTCGTCCAGTGTGCTTCGCTCCCGGCCCGCGGGGCTCCTGCGCCTTTTAGTTTCGGAGAGCCCACTTTGATCGAGGCCACCATTCCTACTGAGCCTCCTCCTTCTGTCTTCTACAGTCTTCACTGGAATTGGATTTGCAGAGGGGGTCGGTGGAATCGGATCACCTCAGTTCCACGCACAACTGGCCCCTGCATCTTCACGATCTTCATCAGCCGTTGCAAGCTTCAGGTCTCTTACCGCCAAGTTGATATTTGCCAGACAGACGACGCGCGATCCGCTCCCCGCTGCTCTGGGGTCTCCCTGTAGCCTTGGCCAGGCCAATTGATCTTCTGGACCTAAAGTTGCCCAAGGAGCGCCTGCCCTGCAGGAGGAGAAGGGCGAGGGGAGCTGAGAGGCGTGTACCTGTGTCAGCCCTACTGCCTTGAATATTACTGTTACTTCTGTATCATTTCGTGCACGTTATCTGGACACTGGTGGCTGGGCTCGAGGCACTGGGCCTCAGGCACCGCGCGGTTGGAGCAGAGGAACGAGCTAAAGAGAAACCCCCGGGGCCGGCGAGCTAGGAGGCGGCGGGGAAAGATGCACGGCGTCGGCTGGCAGACGCTGTCCCTGTCTCTGGGGTTAGTGCTGGCGATCCTGAACGAGGTGGCGCCGCAAGCGTGTCCGGCGCAGTGCTCCTGCTCCGGGAGCACAGTGGACTGTCACGGGCTGGCGTTGCGCAGTGTGCCCAGGAATATCCCCCGCAACACCGAGAGACTGTGAGTATGGGCGCGTTCTCCACCTTGGCCCTCCCTCCCATCGGGGTCGCGCAGCCCCTGTATCTAGACTGGAGGGACCCCGAGTCACAGGGACTTGTGCCCGGGGCAGCCCCCGCTAGCTTTCCTCAACGCGCATCCTAGGCTTGAACTCTCTGGGAGGGCGCTGCCCAAGGAGGGGCCACTGCCCAAGGAGGGGCGGGCCCGCTGACTACTGCGCTAGGTCCCTTCCTCCGGCTCTCGTCCCGCCACTCGCAGCCCTTTGCGGGCTGGTTCTCTGAGGCTGGGGAGGCGGGGAGATGAGGAAAGAGGAGTCGAGTATGCCCGGGGCAAGGGAGACGCGACTTTGTTCCTTGGACTCCGTAAACTGAGTCACCTTGCGGTTAGAAACTCTCGCGGGTCGGTTCAGGGCTCCGTTCCGGCTCTTGTCACCGCGGGGTGGCGCGAGGAGGGGGGTGGAGGGGAAGGGGTACTCAAACGAGAGAAACCTCTGCTCCCGGGCTTTATGTCGCCCTCCTGGGGACGGAGGGAGAGGAGATGGGGTGTGGGGAGGCTGACCCCGCCCGGGGGCGCTTCCACAGGCCCACGGAAGGAAGGATGCCCCAGGATAGCGGCCGCGCGCAGCCTCCAGCTACTCTTCCCCCGCCTGCCACTTCCCGGGGGAGGAGGCGGCGGCGGAGAGCCCCCCGGGTCGTGTCGGAGCCGGGGGACTCCAGAGGCAGACCGCGCGTCCCATCGACTAAGCGAAGTTAGGGCTGGCTGTCCAAACCAGGACCGGTGAAGGCGGGTCTGACCGCTTTGGTAACCCCGCGGCCCTCGGCTGCCCCCTCCGGCCCTTCCTGCTGAGCCCCAGTGCCCCCTTTCCACCTTTCTGGCAGTTTCTGCGTCTCTGCGCGTGTCAGCAGCTCCCTTTCCTTCCTCTCCTTTCTTCGCGCTCTGCTGCCCGCAGACATCCCCGCCTCCCTGTCTCTGCGAGTCCCTAATGAAGAAGTAATAGCCGAGCGGGTGATGACGGCCCACGCGCTGCTTGTGGGGCGCTTTCCGAGTTCAGGGAAGTGAAGCGTGGAGGCCGTTCTCTTTGTGAACGTCGAGGCCGCTGCCCCGGCGTCCGGGGCGCGCTTCCCTCACTGTTGCGCGTGGGCCGGGCGGGGCAGGGAGGACCTGGGAGGCGCTGCCGGGCTGCGCTCCCCGGGCCTCTGCGCCCGGGGCTGTGAGGGTGGAGGGCCGCGGAGGGGACCGGCTTGGCCTCGCACGCCTCCACCCGCGCGGCTCTCAGCGCTGCGAGTCGATCGTATCCAACCCATTTCCCTCTCTCTCAGTTTAAAGTCGAGCCACTTCTTTCCCTTGCAAATGGCTCCCCCATCCCGAGCCTCACTGAGCTGACCCCTACTCGGTTTCTGCCTTCCTTCCCAGGCCCGCAGCGCTGGGCACGTTGCGGCCCTACCGAAGGGGTCTTGTCAAAAATGTGGTCTACCAAGTTTGTGTGAGATAGGGGCTTGAGGACTCACGTCAGGTCAGCTAGTTCGAAAAGGGAACAAACAATTCGATGGTGCTTTGCTCAGCAAGGAAAATGGTTTGGGAAGGCAATGCAAAACTCAGCCTTAGCGCTTGTCATTTCATGCTATTCAGAAAGGTTTAAAGTTTAAGCACTAACACGTCTTATTCAACAAAAGGGGAATGCATTTGGGGAAAAAAATAAATATAGCAACTGAGTTTTAGGTACTTGAAAAAAATGTACCCCTAAGAGGGATTTATAAAGAATTTTCCGAAAATAGTTTACTCAGTGGCGGCTTATAAAATTATATTATTGACAACATAAGCACATTAAATATAGACCCCAAACATGCCGTCTTAAAGTCAAGGTAAGGTTTACTTCCCTGAAGGGGAGAACATTCAAACCGCAGCAAAGCCTGGTTTTACTTGAAATGATTGAAACCAGGGCAAGTTTAGATCTTGACCTAAGATGCCAGAAAAGGGGGTTGTGACTCAAGGAAACTGTGGTGCTGAAATCTGGACCAAAATGTCAGGGTCTGAATACTATTTCCATTATTGCCCTTGCTGGTAGTTTTCACTTTACAGTTCGCAGCGGGGGTTCCTGAGCTGCAAATAAAGAGTTTAGTTTTCATACAAACATAGAATTGTTGGAAGGTAAATGCCTATAAATGCCAGTCTTTGAAGTGCAGTTCTTTTGATGACATTTCAACTTTATTCTTTGCCTTAGGAAGTTTAGCCACGGTGCCACCTAAGGATAGGGGTCTGAATTTTTAAAATTTCTCCCTGAATAATATTAGAAAATTGTTCGTTTAACTTCCTGAAGGAAACTTTTTGGGAGTGTTCATAACAATTATAGTAAACAGCAGAGTATCTGTGAAATTAATATACACCTTCTTATAAAAACAAAAATGAAAAGCACTCCCATACACACACAAAAGAGAACTCTTGATAACAGAATCCCTTCATTTTCTTGTCATATGCTGGTAAGCATAGACTGTAAACTTGCTAAGAATCATTTTAAAAATTTTCTTTCACAGATGACTTCCTTCTCTTTTCCTCTCTTTTACTTTGCAAACTAATAATTGAAACTGATCTTTTATCTCCCAGTTCTTATTTAGTGTATATTTTTCTTTAACTAGATAATGATAGAAATTAAATGGAAGTTTCATTTTCTTACTTGTTTTCTCTTAGGGATTTGAATGGAAATAACATCACAAGGATTACCAAAACAGATTTTGCTGGTCTTCGACACCTAAGAGTTCTGTAAGTATGTTCTTCTGTGTTTTGGAGAATTACCATGTTTTTTAAGGTTGTGGATTTTGAATCATTACTGATCTCAGGTTTAAAAACTGTCTCAATGACAGAAACATAAAATTTTACCAGGCCTTGGTTTCCTTTCTGTTTATCAGTGTACTACAATTTTTAATAAAAATGTAGGCTTTTAAGTTTAGGTGCAGGCCATAAAATAGTGTTATGGAAATGACCTCAAATATTTGCTGTAACAACCCTAAGTGCTTATGCATATAAAAATGTAACATAATTGCTTTCACAATATGCGTAATGTGAGACATTTGATATACTTTTAGGATTTGAGATTAACTAGAAAGAATTTAAGTGGGTCTGCATTTTATTATTGCTAATATAAAAATGTTCAGACTTTTCTAGCAATCAACACATACAAATATTTTCTAACATTAAAATAAAACAATCCAGGTTTTTGCCAAGTTTTTAGCGGGAAATGTTTCCCACTAAAATATTTTGAATTGGTAATATTTTGAATTATCGCTTGTATCTATTAACTTTGCAGCTTTTATAAAATTGTTGCAATGTGATTACTTCTTTGGGTGTTAAGTTGTGAGTGAACCATCATTTGAGATTCAGTGTAATGTAAAACTTTTTTCTTACAAATTTTTAATTAAGTTTAAATTTAATATTTATATTGCGGTGAACATATACTTTTGATCATTGTGTGTTCACCGTTTATTTTTAAAAAACACATTTTGCCCTTGATGAATTCTTCCCATTGCTGACATTTATCTATCAGTGAATTGAAGTCTATATGTGATGAATTATTGTATGTTGATTCTTTCGGTTAAGAACTCACTTGAAAACCAGCCATCAAAATTGTAGTATCATGGGTTACACCTCAAGATATACTATAGTTTAAGGTTCAGGATTCTGACTAAATTTTGTGAGAAACTGAATTAGTATTTTTTATGAAAGTTTTGTGATGAGGATACTATTTTCCCTCCCTGACATTTTTCATATAAATCATTGTTAGATTTTGTATTGAATCTGAAACCAGAGCAGTATTTAACTTTGTAAATGGACAAGTTTTAAGTTGCTGAATTGAAACTTTTTCAGATAATGAGTGCTAACATTAAGACCCCTGTTATACTTTGCATTTCAGTCAGCTTATGGAGAATAAGATTACCACCATTGAAAGAGGAGCATTCCAGGATCTTAAAGAACTGGAGAGACTGTGAGTATTTTCAATTCCAAACTTATGACGACATAACTATATTTTTAATAATACTTGCATTTTGAGGACCATGTCTTTAATTTCATGTCTTAGTCTTTGTAAATTTACAAAAACAAGAGGTTGAATTAGTGATTTTTAGACTAATTTACAATTAGAAATTATAGAAGTTTTGCCTAAATAGTACTAATTTGTGATAAAGTTCAAAAACATACTTACTTTCCTGACACTTTTACTTCCTTGATAACCATTGCTTTGGTACTTAAGAGATGCACGTTTTTTCTTATTGTTCATATAGTTTGTTTTATTTGCTTATGGGAGGAAAGGTGGTATTTTTATTTGTATTTATGGGGCATTATAAAACAAAATTTTGCTGATAATTATTTTAGTTCCCATGATGTTACTATGTGTGTCATTAATGGCATTGGAAGAAATATTTAAAGTTCTTAATGTTATAAAGATTTGCCTTCTGATATTTAACACTTATGGTGAATATTTATTTCATTATTTTACAGTAGCTTTCTAAATATTCTTTTTGCTGGGAAAACCATTTAAGGATAAATGGAAGTAAGAATTACTTTATCAAAGCATGTCATTTAACATTAATTGTTTTTTTCCCAAGAAGATCAAATGTGGACTTCAGAATTTAAAATGCATTTTTTAAATTTCAGACACAAAATCTTATGGATTGATATATATTACTTGAGAACCATTATTATTTTAGGCCTACGTGTATATGTACAAAAGACAGAAGCCTCTGTCTGAATTAAGATAAATACACAATTTGTAACTTGAAATATGAATTATATATCTCCATATGTCTTGATAATTCAAGTTTAGTAGCTTTGCATTTCTAAGGCCAAATAGTGGCTCTATTGAAAGTAGCGACAATTATTTTAATAAGTTTCCTTGTCTGTTTTAAGAGGCACTTTAGGTAAAAGTAAAAATTTTACTTAAAATAGTGAGATATGAAGTTCATTTTGGGTATAGCACATACTCAGATTCATTGGGCCCTATTACAAAAGTTAATTCAGTATAATTGTAAATAAAAAAATGACTTGTCAACTTCTAAGTTATTTGTAAATAGAAGCTACACTTATAACTTAAAGTTAAATACAGATATACCTAATTTATTTATAAAAAATTTTTCCATGAACAGTATTACAATAAAGGGATATATTTGTGGGATTCAAAATAAATGTAAAGCCACTACTTCAAGCTAGTTTTGGGAAGGAAATAAAGATAAGGAAAACATTTGGTTACGTTTATAACAAAGTTCATAAGTTCATAATCTATCTCAATATATAAAAATATTCTGAAACTATTTATTCTTTGATCTCTTTTGTGACTAGCTAGTGAGTACTTGACAAATTTATTTTTAATTCATCCATTGAAACTAAGCATTAATATAATTTAAATGATAAGATGAAGAGATAATTTAAAATGATCATTTAAATGTTAATAGTTTTTTATCAATAACTTATATTTAGTCATGTATGTGTGTGTGTGTTTAGGATTTATATATACATGTGAGATATATATGTATGTATATTTATATTTTTTTTCCTTGAACAACTTTGACCTTGAAAGATTCTCAGTGGCTTTTCATGAAGTCTCTATTTGGTTTCTTTTGTAGTTTTAAGTATTTTCAGACACTGAAACAAAACAAACCTTTTCATTATTTTTCAAGCCACTTTGGAGTATCGTTTGAACTTTCATTTTGAATAAATTAACTTTTCCTAAAATTTATTAACCAGATACACTATGATCTGAAATTCGGTTAAAGTTGTAAGTAGGTGCTATTTTTTGACTTTAACTTCCCCTGGGAGTGTCACTTCATCTCAGAACAATTTTCTGTTCCATGAAGATGCAGTAAGATGTTTCAGAGTGGGAGGAGGGTTTGTAATTTTGAATGAAAACTAATATATATGCAGGACTTCTTTAAATCACCCCAGCTGTTGGCAGAGAGCAAATATTTCATATTTGTGAGGAAAAGCTGAGAAAATTCCTTTTGTTTACAACTGCCAAGTCCATCTGATGGAAACACATTGTTATCTGACAGCCAATTCATCTCCTTGGGACTCTGGAATTCAAAACCATTTCTTAGGAACACTTTTCAAATATTTAGTTTTTTTTTAAATACATTAAATGGCAAACAGTTTTGCTAAAGAATGCATTCAGGTTATTGTGAAATAAACTGTTTTATATTTTGTTCAGTATATTAATTAAAAAATAGAAATTTATAAAGCTACCCAGAGAGTTCTATAATCAAATTACTATGGCATTATAATGATATAATTATGGCATACATTCTTATTGTAGTAGGTGATGTCATTAACATCGCATAGATTGCTTCCCCTCCCAATAGTTGCAAGAGACAACGTAATAAATTGGAAGTAACCAGTGAATTAACTTTTAAATAATATATCTCATGTGAACTTATGTTTTTGGCACCTTGAATCTGAAGTTTAAATTCAAACTCCAAATTATGAAAAGGTCTACAAATGCAGATTTATGTTGTAAATGCCATTTATACTACATATATATATATATAGGGCAACTTAACTTTCATTCTTTGTGTAAAGAATAAAAATAAAAATATTAACTTTATTTGTGTGCAATACATGGTTTTAAATTTGTTTTTCCATTTTAAAATGATAAAATCAAAACAATTCCAAATGATATCTTGTGAATATTTCAAAATTATAAGTTTTTTCTTTTTATTTTTTGTTGATAGAGTTTTAACTTGATCTAGAGAAAGAAGACTCTGAGAACAGAAGATAAGAGCTGTTCCTTTTAGAAATCCGACTTTTAATCTCTAAGAAACAGGATCATTTTATCAGATTGAGTTTAATTTTAGTATAGGATAAAAAAATCATTATTGTTAAAACAATATAGGTACAAAAGAAGCACATTTTTTTTTTCCACTTCAAAGAATTGATGGAACTCAAGGTTATCAGTCAAAACACCAAGAACTAGATTGGGAATTAAAATCGTCTCTCTCCCTCTTTCCTTTCCTTCTTTCCTTTCCTCTCTCACTGCCTCACTGCCTCTCACTTCTTTGTATTGTATAGAAAACATCAGATGATATGATCAGACTGTGGTTATGAGTCATCATAAAAGGAATAAGTTTTAATCACACCTACACACTCTGAGCACACAGCACATCCACTTTTGACAGTTTCCCACTGTGCACCTTGACCTAACATGTGCCCTGGCAGATTCCCGTGGGTGTTCTGCGTTGCCAGTTGTACTTGTTTATCTGGGATGAGAATGAAGCCTTGAGAATGTGCCTGATGTAGATTGCATTAACAGGTCTTATACTGCATTACAGGTCTCATATTGTTTGATCAAACGTTCAAATGAAAGCTGATACAGTTAAGTGACTAGATATTCAATGGAAGCTAAGTAAGGGAAAACAAATAAGCTATAGTGAAGAACTGGAGCATTTAAGAATTATACTTCATTATACTTCATAGACGATACCTGTGTATATCTGCAATAAAGTCTCCATACAAAATTATTAATTCAAAGTATTTCTTGACTAGTGGGTAATGTGTTAGAAGGCTGAAAAAAAATCACACTGGGACCCATGACTTTTCTCTGCAGGTGTAAAGTTCCATTATTCACTTATGTCTTACGGGATTATGCTGAAGTAATTAAAGTTCTATTTTATGGCATTTTAGAGAGACCCAGGCCACTTCGGGGCTTCCCAAGTGGCACTAGTGGTAAAGAATCCATCTGTCAGTGCAGGAGACATGAGAGATTCAGTTTTGATCCCTAAGTCGGAAGGATACCTGAAGGAGGACGTGGGCAAACCATTCCAATATTCTTGCCTGGAGAAGCCTATGGACGGAGGAGCTTGGCAGACTGTAGTCCATAGTGTTGCAAAGAGCCGGACATGACTGAAACGACTTAGCAGGTGTGCATGCAGGCCATTTCAGTATTGCACTACTGTAAAACATCTGCTTTTATACATTCCTTGACAACACAAGTACAAGAGTATGAGAAAGTTTTTGAAATTTTTTAAGTTTGTTCAAAAAAATGGTAGGGCATTTTGTACTAAATGCAATGAAACACTCATAATGCAAAATAAAATTCATATATGCCTACATTACATTAATGAAAACCAGTAGCATACCATTGAAAACCTTGGATATTAGGTATTTCATTAACTTCATAGTATCTTACACGCTTACAATAATGAAATTGCACAAGTGATAAAGCCAAAGGCTTGGGTTGTACTTTTGTTCCTATCAGTAAAGTGTAATGGCGCTCTTAAGACAATATTTCTTTAAACATTCCAAGTTTTTGTATCTTTGGATTTCAGATTACTTTTTTTTTAACTATGTCATTTGATACTCATTTTTGCTGGAATAAAAGAGTCCTAAAAGTATTATTATAATGAAGCCATTGCAAAACATGTTCACTTGTCTATTTTAGTTTCTACCAAGTAGATACAAAGAAAATAACTCAGTTTAGAAATGTCTTTACAATAGAGCCTAAGTTTGACTACACACTTTACTCTCCCTAAAGGATATCTCAATGGCACATGTATTTTTTGAAGGTGGTACTAAGTTATTTCTCCCTGGGTGTGCACACCATTTATAGGCATGTGACAGCTAGTGTGAAACTAAGGAACTCCAACACTCTAGAATTTTGGTTGTAGGTCGCTACACATTAGTTCAAGCAGAGAATGTGTTGTGGAACAGATCTGAGGGAAGTCTTCCCCAATCCCTTGCTCATTAGGGATGTGGAGAATCCCTCTTCTGACTCATCCTGCAAGTTTATAAGCAACACATAACACATTCTTTTTCTTGAAGTAATGACATACTAACAGTGCTAATCTACTTGGAAAAGAATGCAAGCTCATCATACTTTCTGGCACCTTCATACTCAAGTTTAAAGTCACTGCAGTTGTTCTTGGGAAAGTCTCTATAAAGAACATCTCAAACTCGGTAAAGAAGCTCGATATGTACATTGTAAGAGATAAATCATGCACCTCGATGCTCAAGTGTGAATCGCTTTATCTGTGATAACCATTAAATGTCCAATTATTCTTGCCTGTTTATAAGTGATAGTGAACTATTTTAAATTGCATTTACTGACTGTAATCTTAGAAGGCTTTAATGCAAGTGCACTGTTGAAGTTTAGCAGAACACTGAATCTATCTGAGAGGGTTTCTCATACAACGTTTTTTAATGGGCCTTGAAGTTGAACGGTGGTGAGAAGTTCTGTTTGCTCTTTGTGGAACGTTTTATAAATTCTGCAGCGGCAATGCTGTTTATTTTTCCCACATCTGTTTTGGGCTCATCCTTTGTAACAGTGTTTGCTGGATGCTGTGGCCTTTATGTCTCCCCTGAAATGAGTAGTTTAGTTTGCACTGTTCCAATGTATTTGTGGAAGCAACCAATGTCAAATATTTTACATTGAACTCCTGTCTTTCATTCCTATTGGATACCCTTCTGCTTGAATTATGCCTTCTAAACTGAATTTTACAACTTAACATGGGATGAGAGACTTTTCTGCGTGAACTTTACATATACTGCTCTTACCTGTTTCAGAGCAATTTATATCTGCTGGACTGGAAGGAGTGTTGGTGAAAACATTTTCAGAATTAGATTTTGGATTTGGATTTGGTTTTAATGCAGTTGGAATTTTTGCTTTAAGATAACATCGATGGAAAATTACTTGTTCTCTTGGCAGTGTCCATCCGCCCTGAATGCAGGTGGGCCTCCTATCTCTCAGCTGCCATTCTCCTCACTGTAGATAACCTAGCCTCCCCTCGGTTGAAAATACCTTGTAATTTTATATGCTATTGCCTGGTATCCTGTAGAACGTTGGCAAATATTCACTGGTTTTACTGTTGATTGTGCTTTTTAAACAGATACAATCTCTCTTCCTTACCTTTAAAACATTACATGAGAGTAAATACTTGATTTCAGTTCCATTGTGAGATCTTGATCAAATTGTCTTATCTTTGAAAACTGTGTGTTTGGTCATCATTAAAGGAGACAGTTATTATATCTCGTAGTAATGGTATGTGGTTTCAGTAAGATAATGCACGTATTTTTCGCAAAATGCTTGATGCAGAGTTGGAACTTTTTATTATTACAAATTTCAACATCTCCTTTCCTGTTTTTCAGAAGCTGAGTTTTGGAAATACTTTATCTTTTTGAGCTAATAAAATGTGTCTATAATAAATCTGACTTTTAAATATCCATATTTACTATCATTTTCCTTCTGATTTTCTTCTTATAGCATATAGTCAATAGAAGAGATGTGAAGAAAGTGCAAAGCCTTCTCCAAATTTTTTTCAGAGTATTTATCATAATCGCTCTGAACGTTATAGAGACTATCAAGAAGTAAGGGGAGTGAAGAGGAAGCAACTTTTTATTAATAAATTTTGATCTCTTACCATGGAGCATAAAGGGTGAAAATACTGATACTGCCGAAAATATAAAATTTATCTAATACTAGCTAAATGTTAAAAATCTTTGCTTAAAAAATGTTAGCATAAAAGACAAATGGAAATTTACCTGAGAAGAAGACATTTATGTATGAGAAACAGGAGATTGTAAACGATAGACTTTAAAAGGCAGTGTTCATCAAATACTTGTTTCGAATCAGGTGCGTTGTAAATATATTACATTTACAGTGATAGGTAAATATGAGACTTTCTTACTAGCTTTGGTAAAATCATTTTCATTTTACATTTTGGATTGGGATGAAGGTCGCAAATGTTAACTGGATTGAGGAGGAAATTGAAAGGAGACCTCCAACGTTTAACAATGGATAAGTAACAGGAGTGGGTGGCAGATAATAATTAGAAACAAAGCTTGTCAATAATGCCCTTCAAGTTGAGTTTTAAGAGTCTGCATTTTAGAGGCCTGTGGTTTTTAGTGTGGTACAGAAAGATCATCTCACTGAAGGCCACCCAGAGGAAATAGTTACTGGGATCTCTCTCATCTTTTCTCTAAAAGAATGTGTCTCAGAGACTCATTACACACCTTTCTGAAACCATGACTTTCTATCCAGAGAATTTTTAGTCCTGAGATCCTGTGGGCAGATTCCATCTAGTTAGTGATGACCTAGGAGCTGAATATCACTGAATCTGTTATGTGTCCTTGGACACAATTGAGTATCCTTGCTGGAACAGTTAGTAATTGACCCACCTGATCTGCTTAATACTGCTAATTTTTGTTGGTTCCATAAATCCTCCTCTGAGATTACTTTGATTCACTACATGCTGTTTATCTGTTCTTGGACTATCAGATTTTAACTTCTTTAACACATATGCATTAGAGTTATTATGATGCTCTTCAAGCTACTAAGAAGTATTTTGTAGTATTGGAAGAAGCCAGGCAACTTTTTCTCCAGCTCTGTTTAGAAATTATTATGCACCTTAATAGTGTTTAACATAATTTTGGATTTTAAAAAATACTCTTTAGTTTAAAGATCTAATTCCTGGTCATTGTACAGAGGAACTCTGCCTTAATTTTTTTTCCTTTATTGAGTATTTTGGAAGAGTTTCACTTTTTATTGTAATGTTTGTGTTTCCATTTATTCTTGGTACTGATGGAAGAGGAACTAGAAGAATAAGAACCAAAAATGTATTGGTATTCTTTTTAAAAAAGTGCAGTCATACTGTTTTTCTATGCATGTTATCACTTCATCTGTTATCTGCCCTTTTTTATATGACATTACTTTGCTTGATACACATGGTTGGTTTAGACACATTAAGATCATTTATAATAATTTTCATAATATAGTGATAAATTACTTGAATTTTAAGAAAAATATTTTATACATATTTTCATTTTTATTTCAACTTTAGGTATTTTAAATAGATCTTTAAAATAGTGCACTGACTAGAAAGCTAGTTTCTTTTTAAATAAAGCTTGATGTTTTATTTCCAGGTGACTCATTCATAGATTTTTAAGAAGTGGGCTATGTAAAACTACGTTTTGCCCCAACCTCCCCTCCCCACTCCCCCCAAAAAAGAAAGATTGCTGAAAGAGAAAGTTGAGGATTACATTATTTTGAATTATTGTTTAGGAATGTTTAGACTGTGTCTCTTTGAAAGGAGTGATTCAGGGGGTGTGTTCTGGAGTCAGGCCACCTGAATTTAGGTTCTAGCTCTACTTTCTATGAGCTCTGTGTCTCCCTCCAAAATACCAGGGACAATGGCACCTACTTATGGGGTAGAATGAATGTGATAGTTCATGTGAACTTCTCAGAACACTGACTGTCACCTGGTAAGTTAACTGTTATTTGGAGAATGAATTAAGAATCTCTTAAGAATAAGAAAAAAAGTGAGAAAAGACACTGCTTGCACTCTCTCTGAATTGCCTTCTTTCTTACAATATCTGAAATTGTGTGGACCCATTAACACATAATCTAGTGGCAGCTCTCAGTCACTTGGATATCTGAATTTGTTTCAACATATTGAATTCCTTCCAGCTTCTGATTATGTTGAGAAAGGCATGACAGGGGGAAGTTAAAGGAAAGGAGGCAGTTGCTCTATGGGGCTCATGAAAGCAGGTTTGGTGGTGGGACTTTGAGTATCTGGAGAGGGGCATAAAACCTAAGGCAGGTAGAAATGCCTGTTAGAAATGCCATGTTAGAAAACATGTCTGGAGAAAGCTGGCTGAACATAAAATGCACATGCTGGGGTTTTGCCAAACTATATCAAAATGCAAAGTGCAGTTTGTTTTTATTCAGCATTTCCTAAGAACCTAGTAAGTGCCAAGGAAGAGGGAAGGAAATATGAATACATAGATATGGTCTTTCCAGGGTTTCCCCATTGGGTGGCTCAGTGGTAAAGAACCACCTGCAATGCAGGGGCTGCAGGTTTGATCCCTGGGTCCAGTGTTCTTGCCTGGAGAATCCCATGGACAGAGGAGCCTGGCAGGCTACAGTCCATGGGGTCACCAAGAGACAGACGCGGCTGAAGCGACTCAGCACCCAGCACGTAGTCTTTACGCTTGAAGAGCTTACAGTGTAGTGGGACTCAGACATTTATGTGAGTAAATGTTTTGAGTAACACAGTGTGAGGCACTTTTGCTTATCAAATACTAGAGGCATATGCAGACACAGACAAGGGAGGAACCGCCTTTATGCAGGAGAACCAGGGGAATTACACAGAGGATGTTAGAAAGGACCCTTTGGAGAAAAGGGAAAACTCCATACAGAGAGTTCCCTCTGTGAGGACTGGGGACCTGAAGAAACGTCCTTCTTTTGGTTGGAGAATCACGGACGATGTTTGTTCTCCAGTGGTTTGGATCAGATTATGAAAGCACATCTCTGTCATTTTAAAAATTGGGATTGCCTCTCTGGAAAATGGGGAGTCTTTCCTAGAAAAATTCTCATTACCACTGTTGTGAATATTTGTAATTATTTTTTCAGACATAAATATAACAAGATCATGATTAAATTATAGTTTATTGAAAGTGTATGATAGTAGACTCTGGCAGTACTCGTACCTTAGAATTATGCCTGGCAAAGAAAAAAATAAAAGCTTTTGATTTCACTTTACATTAATCTTGTTGTGTGCTTTATTCATCAAAAAACAAAACAAAACAAAATTAGTTTAAGTGAAAAGTCTACACTTTCACTACTAGTTTTATGATTTTACCTCTGATTGTCTCTACATACATTTTTGTGAGCTATATACATTTTATTAAGTTCTGAGCATCTATCTATAGATGACTAACCTCTTAATAATATGAGTTATATAACAAAAGATGGTAAGCATAATCATCATTGCCTCATGGCATTTTAGACTTGGAAGAAGTTCTGAGGTTCACTTGGTCCAACTTTTAACCTAATGCAGAATTTTTATTACATTGTTGCAGGGAAAAAATACATAGCCTCTGCTTGAATAATGTGGATAATAATAATAATAAAATGAGTTGAAAGCTTCCTAAGGCTATTCATTTCTTAACATCTTTTATACTTACAATGATCTTCGTTATAATCATCTATCAATACTTTCTTAAAAGTTAAAATTACTAGCACCATTTCTACTCTCTGGAGGCTAAATGAGTGTAATTCCACTCCCATCTGATGACCGTTTAAATACATTATCATTTAAAAGGGGGTAAGATTAATATGCCCTCTTTTCCTGTCCCCTTAACATAAATTTCTTTAAGACAAGAAACACCTCAAGTATCTTCAGTGTGACATTACTCTCTGGACGTCTTTACTCTCCTCTAGAGGTATTGTGTTGGTCACTCAGTTTTGTCCGACTCTTTGAGACTCCGTTGACTGTAGCCTGTCGGCTCCTCTGTCCAAGGGATTCTCCAGGTGAGAATACAGAGTGGGTTGCCATTCCCTTCTCCAGGGAATCTTCCAGACCCAGGAATTGAACCTGGGTCTTCTTCATTGCAGTCAGATTCTTTACTGGCGGAATCACCAGGGAAGTCCAACAACTTATAAGTCACTTAAGGGTGCATTTTACATCATCTTGTCATCATTTTATTTGAATTTGGAAAAAGAAAGGCTAGACATTTATTTTTACTGAAATGTTAAGTTGTACACTTAAAATGAATGGGATTGGGAAATTCGTACATTGGGGCTAGAATTTGCCACTCTTTTTAAGTGTTCATAGTCCGAAAGAACTTGGTTATATAGTGCGTGTATGCCGAGTTGCTTCAGTCATGTTTGACTCTGTGCAACCCCATGGACTATAGCTCGCCAGGCTCCTGGGCTTAAATTGATTTAGGGTTGCAATCAAATTCTCTTCTAAAATATTTAAAATATCCCAATATCAGTTAAACATTTTTAGGAAAAACATTACTTCAACATTTTTGCCCTCACTGTTAATTATAACTCAGCCATATTCAGTTGAGAGTAAAGAACTGTGGATTGAAGTTTTCTTCTGATTTTGCCTAGAGGGACAAATCATGCTGACACTTTCTCATACATTTTTGTGAATCTAAATGGAAAGGTTAAAAAAAAATTGAAATTTCTGTCTCCCTTCAGTGACTTGGCTGAAGATTTAGGTCATTTAGGACAGAATATGAATTATTTTAGGGCACCATTTAATACGGTATTTCTGCTGTATGTTGAACTCGCTAAACATACATACTCGCTAAACAAGTCCAGAAAGCCTTTTTCATTGCGTCTGTGCTGGTTGACTGATGTTGCAAGGGTTGTGGATATAGAGTTTAGGCCCCAGTAACCATCATCTGAGTAAGCACAATGGAAAATTTGCTTTAAAGAATCTTGTAACAAAAGGTGTAACCAACTTTTGATTTGTAATGCTTGAATTCTCTTGAATGTTATTTCATTCTTTCTGAAATACAGGATGAGGCATGACACTACTCAGTCACAGTCTCATTGTTGGGTACTTTCTATGTAACATATGCTTTGTTTTTGTTTTTCTCAAAAGGCGTTTAAACAGAAATCACCTTCAGCTGTTTCCTGAGTTGCTGTTTCTTGGGACTTCAAAGCTATACAGGCTGTAAGTAGACAGAAATAGTTATTGTTGCTCTGTGTAGTACCTTGCGTTTTATTAAATGTATTTTGGATCTGTTTCCTTGTGCTTTCCTGGAATCTATTCACCAGTAGATTAATGGATTAAAAGTTTGCCTTTCTTTTCTTCTTTTTTTGAAACTTATGATTGGTTTTCCAGTGGTTCCAGTTCTTGTAGTTGGTTAGCATTTATTGGTTCATGTATGTGTTATTGCAGTTGTATTATTCTTTTTTGGTCTTGAGGAGGAGATTTACGTAACTTCTTTATGGAAACTTTTGATTAAGTTCTGAAGGGAAAGATTGCCACTGTGCTTCCTTTCCAGAGGAAGTTGGCAGTGTATTCTTGTAAAGTTGGGATTCTTAATGTCTGCCTTTTTTATATCATTTCTATACTCAAGTAGTCTTTATTAGTCTGGAAATACTATTATAAGGTATTTATAGAGGACTGTAAATTTCCTCTTAAATATTCCTTTTAAAGCCAGAATTCCAAACTCCATGATATGAATGACTGTAGAGGGTTTCATATCAAATACGTCATCGACTGTTAATGGAAGTATTTCTTTGAAAGGAGTGTAATGTGGGTTTTAGGCAGAATCAGTTTTTTCCTCCCTGGAATGCTTGTTCAGTGACCGAATGTGCAATGGTGAAAACACACTTTTGACAGCTCTTACAAGTAGGTTTTTAGCCATATGAATGATTTTGTGCGGATGGGAGATAAACTGCAAAGTGTTGGGGAAATTAATACAATGGTTATCAATGTTTGTGGATGTTGTGAAAAATCACTGGGATATACAGAATAAATTGCTCAGCTTGACTTCCACCTGTATGGTTGCAAAGTCCCACGTGTGGAGCTTGTGGGGAAAGTGAGGACCTTGACTTTGTAGCCAAGGCTTCATAACCTACTCGACCAGTATTGTTATCAATTCCAGAAGTAGGAAGGATCTCTTCCCACAGCCCTCCCCCACATTGTATCTCTGTTAGGATCTCTGTTAGGGCCTCCTGACACCTTGGCTCACTGTGGAGAGAATTTTCCCAGCAGGCCAAGGTAGAGCCAGTTACACACCAGGTCTTGTCTCTAGAGTCTGACTTTCCGATTCTATTCCTCTAAGGATAGCCAAAGTCGCCTAGCAGTATTTCTCTTCTGCTTTGTGTTCCCTGCTGATTAATTGGCTCAATTTAGGTAAATTTAAAAGAATCAAATAAAGAAACCTTGAGACTGCCTTTTTAACAAGAATTCTCTAAAGACTATTTTTACCAAAGACACTGGATGTAGGCTGTTATGAAGATTATGTGGATGAATATAAATTAATATTTAAGTATTTGTGCTTCGTTTCCAAGAATGGATACAGAAGTGGTTTTAATAGTATTCTACTTTCTTCCTTAACTTTTTTTTTTGATTGTGGGGATGTTGAAGAATTGATTTCAAAGCTAGTATACAATGAGTGTTATTTAATTAATTTGCTACTTTGCTAACAATGTGCATCTAAAACAATCCACATTGTCTAGAAAATTGTCTGTTTTCTATGTGGCTGTGAAGATACAATTTAAATGGAATGATTGGTACAGCTAGAATTAAAATTGTTAAGCTGAAGAGGGGAAAATGTAGGAAATAACTTTAACACTGTCCCTGAGAAACTAGAATGTTTGATTTTTAGTTGGAAAGTATTTGGATTAATTTTCTTTGGGTGGTATAATCTAGTGCAGAATCCCCTATCAGCAGATCATGTTCTGTTTAGCATTTGCCTCCTTTGACAATACCATGTAGTGGGCCAAAGGTTTTTCACTTATGTTATATTATGATTTTATAACCTTATGAAGTTACTTTTTGGAAGAGACAACTTTATATCCTTAAGTGAATGAAAGAAACAGAACCCATGAAACTCTAAGGCAACATCTTCTAGTGAGTTAAAAGCATGTTAAAAAATGGGGAAAACGGGCAGCTAGAAAATGAGTTATAATGTGCCTGTTTGGCTCAAAGGATTTCCCCTGGGAAGTAATGGAAGATAAAATTTTGTTTCTGATGTGGGTCTATAAGGACTCAAATGCTTTGATTTTCCTTAAGTTAGAGCTTGATGGCTTTGTGTTCAATATTGACTGGGATTTGACACCTGACATAGACACTGGATACCCATGAAAACTTAAGAGGTGTACATTTTTTCTGCCTCAGAAAACAGGAATCTATCTTCTTTTGAGTTGAGGCACTGTTGTCTCACCCGAATTAGATGTAGTGGATGGTTAACAATGATCTTTTTCTTGAGAGGAAAGTTATCAGCTACATGTGACCAATTTTTTATGATGATGATCACTAAATGAATTAAACCACCACCAGTAAGAGTATGTAATAAATAAAGGAACAAAAGCTTGTGAAGTTAACTCCCTGGCTAGTGTAATTTCCAAGAAGATGGGTTCAAGTTCAAGTATTCTTCATATGATACAGGTGCCTAGTAGCTAACCCGAAACAAATGTTCTAACAGATGGAAAAATCTGCACAGATCTACATGCAAAAATTGTCCTTTAAAATCTTCTTTTAAAAATGAACTTTTATTTCACAAGAAGGATAAGTGACAGGACAAAGGATACAGGATTTTGGACAAGCAGTATGTTGGGAGAGGGAAAATTTGACTGGTGGCTAATTTGCATATTAAGTGAGCTACTGTTGCCCACCATATAATGGCAACCCACTCCAGTATTCTTGCCTGGAAAATTCTGTGAACAGAGGAGCCTGGTGGGTTACAGTCTATGGCATCACAAAGAGGCAGACACGACTGAGTGACTGAGTACACACACACACACAATTGCCCTACTCTATAATTTAGTAGAGCCATATTCATCTAGAATTCCTGAAAGAAACAAATTTAGAATTTATTATCTCTAGTTCTTTTCCTAACTTATTTTATATTTTACCGTTACTTAATACTGTTGTTTCTGGATACGTAATCGATGAAAAACTTACTTATTTTCATAGTTCACACAATGGTTTTTATCATTGTTTGCTTAGATTAAATCTAGTCTGTTCCACTGGACATTATACAGATTTTCTTTGTGCTTCTGTAAGGAATAATCACCATTTGACTCTTGGCTGAAAATGAGATGCCAGGTGAAGAAGCACACATGTGTTTTTTTAAAACTCTAAATGCAATATAAAAGAAAAGGAGGGTACACTGTATATGAATTATGATTCGACACGGTTAGTTGCTGCTAGCGGCCAAATATGCTTTTCCTTTGCTGTCTGCTCCAATTTCTCTTTGGACGGGTTGAGAGAGCACTCCGTGTTCAGGTCAAGATGTTTGCTCAGAAATAGTAGTACAGTTGCAGCTGTGTGTGCTGGAGCAGGAGACTAGTTTAAATAGCATTACCATTTATCCAGTCCATTAACAGAACTCTGTAAAATAATACCAACTCTGCATAAACTACAGGACAGTGTAATAAAATTACAAGCACTTGTTGACAGATGGGAAGTGTAAGTAAAGAAGAAAGAAAAGTGAAGGGCCATAGGTTGGAGGTTAAAAGAGACAGTACATAGTTTTCTTACTTATGGCGATTCTCCATCCTCTCACTTGGCTCCTCCTCGAAAACCAGGATTGCTTTTTGTTATCAGTTTATTAAGAGTGGAGAACATGATTTTCAGAGCAATTCAGAGTGGGTTAACTGACAGAAGTACAGTGACGTTTGAAATGGTTGCTTATGATGGAAATTTATGAGTAGCATATACAAATCTTCCTGAAAAGTATAACCTTTATGGTGACTTGCCAGTGAGTGATTCACACTTTTCGGCCTGAGTTTGCAGCTCCTCATCTGGGCTCATTAGAGAGGCATTTCATTGGTAGTTCTGTGGTTAAGCATTTGGTTATAAATATTTGTTTTGTGGTTTTCAGTTTATTTCTTTGAGTATTATTATATTTACCCAGACTTCTAACATAAGCTTAAGTAGCCAAACCACGTTGCAGAAACTCATTTTTCACTTGTATCTCTTGAGACAAAACAAAGCTAACAAATGAAAATAAATACATAGGTTCCAGTGATTCATTTTTTCTGCTCCTTTAAATGAAAACTCTTTATTTCTAGTTAACAAGTGGTGTTTCCCTTGTGAGCTTTGGAGCCACTAAATTATCTAGCATTATAAGTAGTAGTATTAAAGCCAAGGACTCTTTTTATGGCCTAGTGACTCCTTACCTGAGATAAACAGATTTTGAGCAATAAATTCAATTGGTCAGGTCACAATTCATTTGCTGTCAGATAGGATCTCAGATTCTCCAAATTGTTTTTCTGATGATAATTATTACAGTTCTTTAAGAGAAAAAATTTCTATTAAATTAAAAATTAATTTGGGAAAGATAACGAATATATGATGAAGCTGCCCTTCCTTTCCTTTCCTTTCTTATAGAAGGAGCCTTGGCTTTTGATTTTGGTTTTGAGGAGTTACAAGAGTAAGTATGCTTAATGTTATAAAGATCTAGATAATTCAGAAAACTAGAAAAGTGGGAGTATAAATTATTCATGATCTCCCCGCTCAGATATAACCACTAGTATACTTGTCTATTGTTAGTAGATTAGTTTTCTTTTTCTGTAATTATGCATATAAATACTGCTGTACATGCAGTACAAATATATTTTTTTAAATATCCTCAGGGTTTAGTATAAAGCTTGACCTTTAGAAAGCTCTCAGTAAGTGTTTGATGTATTAAATTAAATCTCCGTTGGGTTCAGGGTTTGTAACTTGAATGAGCAAACAGTAGCACTGGGAAGGCATTATGAATAATGGGGAACCAAATTAAATTTAAAGGATACCTTGGTTCATTAATGTTTGTCCCCTTAGGTTTTCTAAACATTGAAGTGTCTATTGGTATGCACTGACAAATCAAAATGATGTTTTCCACCTAAGCAAAAATATCCTAATTTACTATAATACTATACTTGTATAGAACTACCACTGCACCCCTCCCCCCCGCCCCTGTTCTCTGATGCCAATTAAGTCTCAGGATTCTTGGATTCCAAGATAAAAGCAGAAGACAGCCCTGCTGCCTGTGTCAGAATTCCTCCTGAGTTAATTTCTGCCAGCTCTGATTAAAGTGCGGGTTCCTGGAGGTGTCAGGTGTGTAGTTTCTTGCTTCATTTTACTCTTGGCCTGTTTGGCCCCTGCCGCAGTAAATCCAGCGGTGGTAATGCAGGAATTGCAGGTTACAGTTGCCACGGTTACCACTGTCCCGCCAGATCGACATCATTACTCATCTAGGGAGCTGTCATCATAGCTGCCTCCCATCTCTGGTGCCGAGACTGCCAGAAAGCTTAAGATGCAGAGAATGAAACTTCTTCAAGATGGTGTGTCTGTGTCATCATTTGATGCAAGGATACACTGTTTGTATCGTTAACACTGACACCTATCTAAGGGGAACAGATTGATTCTTTATCTTTGAAAACAAAGAACCTGTATGAGAGATAACATTTAGGAAAGTGTTAACTGTCAGTGATTAAAAACCCCAAGTCCCTTATTATTTATTAAGTAGTGTATTAATTATTATTGGGCCCAAGGGACTCTCTTCTTGCTACTTAAAAAGCAGAGATATATAAGTAGTATTTAAAAATATTACTGTTATATGACAAAAGGTTTGTTTTTAAGAGGTAGACCAAACTCTTCATAGGCTGTTACCTGGACACACTTCAGAGTAGCCCCTCTCTCTTGCCATGAAAAAAAAAGCAAGCCATTGAACAGGGCTTACTTGTGTTTTTGTTTTTAAGTCAACGTGCCATAGTATGATTTAGAAGTTATAAAAACAATGAAGATTAAGATTTTTTGGATATTTTTGCCAGGCCTCCCATGGGAAGTTTTTACTTTAAAGGGATCTAATAGAAGACTTTTGCTGGAGAACGTCAGAAATTGGCAGGCTTCTGCTGTTGCCAGAGTAGATTTTTTGGGTGTGAAATCCGCAGCATAGTTCCTGGCGTAGGAACGTCAAGTGCAGGAAGGTCTTTCCCACTCAAGTGCACTTGTTTAAATAGTTGCTTCCCCAAATGTAAATGTTTCTGTTTCCACCAGCAAATACTCATGGTTTGCCAGTGAGTGTAAATACTGTGAATACTGTGATCCATGCCGAGGAGAAAACTGCCATGGTGTGTGGCCCACATAATATGTGGCATTTGTGGACCTCAGCCATTACTAACTTCTGACCTGTAATATGTAGATTAAAGCCTTCGGAGTTCATGGAGACTGAGTGTGTTTTTCTGAAAGATGAATTTAAGTATATGGTTTTCATGTCAAAAAGATTTTGAACACATATCAGGAGGGAATATTTTAAAATTTGATTGTAAATCATAAAATTGCCGCTGCAATCTCAAGATTATAATTTAGTGACTGAAGTTTATGTAAGTATTAATTCTCGAGTAAGTGACCATAAGGTATTCGTTCTGTTGAGCTAATTTTATTGTATGTACATTACATTTTGAGATACTGAAATCTATTTTGCGAGAAATATATTTTACTAATATTGTAAAATACTAGTGTTTAAATGCCTACTCAGATGTTAGTGCTTTGCTATCTTTGTAAATCAATGGACACTTCTGGAGCAAAGGTTTCTTTTCTATAAAATAGGGATGACATTTATCTCCTGGGAATATATCAAGTCACAATATAGATTCTATATTCAAAAGAACATTGTCAACTTTCTGGTCTGATAGAATTGCTTGTGGAGTTCTCGTCCTCTCAGTGTAAAATGGGACGAAGTAATAGTCACACAGATGTCCTTGCAAGTTGCCCACAGTCAGAACTTTCATGTTTCTTCTTGCATTTATTCTTAGTGTAATAACACAGGCATAAGCATAACCACGTTAACTTTTTAAGCAGATTAGCATAAAATGTGCATTTGCACCATTCCATTTCTCCTTACTTGGCAACACAAGGTATATTAAGGCCAGAATGTTCTTAATGAGATCTCTTACCTGCTTCCAGTTGATGATTCATATAACTTAAAAATTCTTATATAAAATGAATCAAGGATAGAAAAAGAGGCTGTGACTCAGGAACTATTTATGTTAGTTCACATAGTAAATTGTTATTTTGATGATGTGTTGTCCTGAATAACAAAATGAAGGAAAAATACAATCCAGTTGGAAAATGCTGAGTAAACTCCTTAAGGCATAGATAAACTCTTTCGGAAGTTATTCAGAAGATTTATTGCATTGCTAAAGTACATTTTTATCACTAACTAAAATTTCAGTTTAAAAACAATATAAGAGAAGCGTTCCATTGAGCTTATTCAAAGTATGATTTGACCTGTGAAACATCCTGCCACCTTTACATAAGCTGCATTGTGATATTCAATGGATTTTTAGACTAAGCATTTTGTCAAAATGCAGTTCAAATTGCAAGCTGTTTAGCACTTTGCATTTAAACGATGATTGATAGTGAAATAGGTTTGAGCCAGAAGTTATTTTTGTTTTGTTTTTATTGTAACTCCAATTCTTTTTATATGTACATAAGCTTTGCCCTCAGATGAAAGTGGTATATGTCCTCTTCATTACCCACAACCAAGTTAATTGCTATCAAGAAGTTGTTTAAAGAGAATTATCCTTAAAACACTTGATAAATTGTGATATGAGAAACTTGGGGCAACAGTTTAAGCTTAAACTCTAGAGAGGGAAGAAATGAAGAGTAAAAAGTCCAGTCTTTGGTGGGACCTGTGGTCTAGGGAATAGCATAGTGGAGTGAAATGTTATTAAGAGAACATCTGTGCCTCTTGAAATGTCCCCAAATGAATGTGAACAGCTAAGTATGGCAACTTGATTTAAGTGTTAAAAAAAAAAACAACTTAAAGAAAAGAGAAATAAATAAGTCTGGAAACAGAATGGGAAGATAGCTTTGCCCCGTCATGATAGGTTTCTTCTACTAGTGAAAGATTAAAGCTTGAAGTATGTGAATAGCTGAGAACAGCACAGAGGAAGGTTGATTGCTTCCCCTCCAACAGTTCCAATTGATTGAAAAAAGCCTAATTTAAAGTTCTGTTTGTTCTATGTCTTAAACCATCAGAATTCTCTTTTAGGACCAGAGGAATGCTCTGGAGGAAAAGAATCCAAGGATAAAAAGTCATTGCAAGCCAACAATTGTTCCTAATCCTCACAAAATGCTGGAGAAATTAAATTTATTCTTTATTGCTCCAAGTGTTACCTAGGTCACTGGGCGATGGGAAAATTGCGCTGCAAGTGGAGTAGGAGCAAGCTTTGTTTTGTGTCGAGATGCTTAACCTTAGACACGACAAGGCATCTTAGAATGTGGTGGGAACTTGGTTCAGAGCATTAACACCGAGACTTTTATTACCCCGGATTTATAATAGGCTGTGCTGTCAGGAGATGAAAATGTTGTGTTTACATTGCAGTGTTAAATGATCATTTAATTAACACCTAAGGAAAAAAAGTTGTGAAATTCTTAGCAGCTTTTATTGTTGGTTTCCTGGGAGGTTTTAATATCCGAGTTTCATTGAGATTTCTTTTTTGTTAGTAGAGACACAAAAGACATTATACACTTTTTAAGGAAGACAAACAGTTTAACCTTGACCCTTTCTCCCCTAAAATATTAATTTAAATTACATTTTAAATCTGGTGTGCTTATTTAAAAAGTTTCTAGATTCAGATCTTAAAAATATGTCTTAAACACTTTATTTCTGCGTAAACATCTGTCGTTTAAATATTAGTTAATTTACATTCTAAACTTTCTGCTGTAGAACATTGGAAACTGCCTATTAGTTTATGTGAAGTGTAATACATTTATAATACTAACTATATATGCATTATACATCTTTCAAGCTACACTGTAGTTACATTGTTTTTTTTTAAGAATCAGTGTCAAAATAGGTAATCATTTTCAAGCAAATTTTATGACAAAAAAGGTACACTGTTATTATATTAGCATCGTTATTTAGTTAGAGATCATTACTATCATATGATGCAAAAGGTTTATATATAAACAGTAGAAAGAATGAGAGTGTTAGTATGAAAATTCAAATTAACTTCATTAATTGCTAAAAGATTGATATTATCAAATGCCTTCATTTATCCTTGATCTTTTATAAATACAATTACCTAAAAAAGAGTGGTCTTCAGACAAATTGATAACACTTGGAAAATATAGGGCAGTTGTCAAGGGCAGCTGAATACTCAGTAACACTTTTTTTCTAAAACTATTATTAAAATTTATATCTGTTACTCCTCTCATTTTATCTAGATATGCAACTTCGTATTCGGACTTGTGAAGTACTTTAAAATATTTACTAAGTTACTTGCTATTAAAGTGAAATCTTTCTTAACTTTTCCATAAATGATTATACCATAATAGTGTAGTTTTTTTAAGTACACTGCTTTTATTCATACTGAAACTAATAATGTTTATTCCCATTTTTTAAAGTTTAAATTCAAGTGCCTCAGGATAAAACCTGCTTTCTGTATTATTCATGGTAAAAGAGTGCAAGGAGTATTGAATGTTATTGAAATCTCTTAATAGAAAGCCCTGCTTTGAACTGAGAATTATATTCTCATTCACAAAATACTACCGAGCATTACGTAGGCACTTTGTACAGTGTTATGTTCTTTCTCTACTTCTATCAAGTTTCAGCATTTCTCTAAAACTTTTTTTTTTAACTCACACTGAGTTGTTTTTTTTTTTTCCTTCCCAAAGCTGTTTCTCCATCCAGAGTCTAGTAACAAAACCCCTTAAGTAGGAATACTACTTTAAATGTTATCTCCTTTATATATACCCACCTTTTGACTTGAGGTAGTTAAAAACACAAAGTGCTCAGAAGTTAAAAAGTATGAAAGAGAAAGAGAAGAGTGACAGTATCTGGTTACTTAACATACTAGATGATTATTATATTCTGTATGATATAGTTCATTCTACCAGTTGAAATTCCAAGCCAGATAGGTGTTGTGTGCAGATGTGTGTGTGTGTGTATGTGTGTGTGCATGTGGTTGGAAATGGGGATACTGAGAACTAGGGAAACAGCTATTTTGTGAATGCTCAAAAATGTTTGAAGAGTAAATATGTAGAGAAATCATGGGAAATTTCATTTAACAGATAAATATGTTGTTTTTACATTAAAAAAGCAATGATATGCTCTTATATTGAAAACAAGTCAGTGTTAAAATTTTATGCATTAGTTATTTAGAATCTCTAACTTGAAACCAATAAAAAAGATTTCAGGATTTATTTTAGATAAAGTTTCAAAGTTTGCTTCTTAAAAAACAGGAGTAACTTATCTAAATGCAAACAATTAACTGTATGTAACAAATATGTTTTGTAGTCATTCCATTGAAACCATTGCATGCAAGAGATTGGAAGATATAATATCTAGAAGTACTCTAGTCCACTCTGTAGGGATTAGGGAGTTAAAATTTTAACTTCCCTTTTGCATGAAACTCTCTTGCCGGACTTTCAGTACCCAGGACAATCCAGTTCTGCATTATCACTTTAGCTTTCCCATGCCTGTCACAACGTATATGCTGTGTCCCAGGCAAGCAGATTTTCCTGTTAATGATTGGACATTCCCAGCACATTTTTGGATTCCTTCCTTGCTTCCAGTTTAGAGTAGCAAGATTACCATCCTCATGTAAGCCTCACCTCCTCTATCAAACCTTTCTCAACTGCTTTAGTTACCTCTATGATCATTAATTATATTGTAGTGGTTCTGAGTACAGACTGTTGACTCAGACTGCCAGAGTTTGAATCATTTAATGGGTAAACTTGGGAATGTCACTCAATTTCCTGCCCTGTGCCCTGGTTCTCCTTGTAAAATGAGGATGATGGTTAGAACTTACTACATGGGAATGTTGTATAGAATAAGTTACTCACTACATGAACAAAGCTTAATATGATGTATGACAATAGTTAAGTGCTCAGTATTGTTTTTATTTTTTGATGTTTATTATTTAAGCCGCCATGTTTATTACCCGCCTCACATAATGTGGTCTTGGGTATTATATTCTATTAATAATGTGTGTGAGCTTTGCCAAGACTCCTGTCTTATATTTGTCTTTGTTTTATATATAGCATTTAGCCTAGTGCAGTTTGACTAAGAAACACTTTCCAAGTGAATCCTTGATGGAACTTAGCCTGAAAAAGACACTAACAGTAGTTTGAATTTGGAATGAAATATAAAATATGTGAATCATAAGTCCAAAAACATACTAGTTATATTCCTGAATCTGCTATTCACTAGCTGCAGATGCTAAGCAAAGGTACTTGATTTGAGGACCAGTTTTTTGGGATTCCCCGGTGGCCCAGATGGTAGAGTCCTCCTGCCATGCAGAGCACCTGGGTTTGACCCCTGGATGGGCAGATCCCCTGGAAAGGGGAATGGCTACCCACTCCAGTATTCGTGCCTGGAAAATTCCATGGACAGAGGAGCCTGGTGGGCTACAAATCCATGGGCACACAAAGAGTTGGACACGACTCAGTGACTAACACTTTTTTCCTTGGCTTGTAAAAGTATTTGGTAGTTCAGGTAAAAGAGGGACAAGAATTTAGCATAAGGCCTCCTGGTGGCTAAGCTGGTAACGGATCCACCTACAGTGCTGGAGACCTGGGTTCTGTCCTTGGGTTGGGAAGATCCCCTGGAGAAGGAAACGGCTACCTGCTTCAGTATTCTGGCCTGGAGAATTCCATGGACTATACAGTCCATGGGGTTGCAAAGAGTTGGACACGACTGAGCGAGTTTCACATTCACATTCTCCTGGTCTCTAGGAAATGCACAGACATAACTGAAGGAAGAAGAGGAAATAAAAATATATAAAAATGTGTGGAGAACTCCTCAGACTACTTGTAAGAATTGTAATGGTAGAATTATTCATGTAATAAACCAGGAATTAGATGAGGAAATTGTGGATGAATGATTTTGAGATTGTTCTCTTTCCTATTAGCAATTAAAAAAAAATAAAAGCAGTTTCTGTGTTAAACAAATATAACCTGCTTACATTTTGCATGACTTTGCTATTAAATGTAAATTGTTTGAAGACTTAGGTTAAAAAAAACAGAAAACAATTGGAGGAAATTTGATGGTTATGCAGTATTAAGTGACTATCCTGATACATGCTGCTGCTGCTGCTAAGTCGCTTCAGTCGTGTCCAACTCTGTGCGACCCCATAGGCGGCAGCCCACCAGGCTCCCCCGTCCCTGGGATTCTCCAGGCAAGAACACTGGAGTGGGTTGCCATTTCCTTCTCCAATCCTGATACATGATAATCCCTCAATAGGAGGTAAGTGGTATATAACTGAAGTAATTTCAATATTCTTCTGTCCCTCAAACATCACAACTGACAGCATGAGGAAATGAATTAAAAATAAACAAGGCAAATCAAGGAAGAATAATGGTGGACATAGGTTTTTATGTTCATATTTGTGTTATAATCTTTTAATTTTAGCAGGTTTGTGAGCTGGTATCTTCATTTTCTGTAATTCGCCCTACTAAATGCATTGTGCACCCTGGACAATTAATTTTCCTTATATTTTGAGAAGATTAGAATGTATAGCGCCTGAATATCCTGAAGGCGACTGAAATCTGGAGTCTGTTTCTGAAAGACAGATTCCCTCTCAGGGTTGGTGTGGTTTTTCTTTCCTTCTCTTTAAAGGAGAATGAATTCCGCACCTAATGAATAGTTTCAAGAAAAGTTGTTAATCAGGTACTCCAAGTGACCACCCTGGATTCTTCTTTTATTACAGAGAGGAACGTGATGGAATGAGAAAGCAACATAGTTATATTTGATAAAAGGAAATACCTTTTTTCCTTTCCCCACCCACCATGTAATCCTCTAGAATTTAGTTGACACTGGAAGTTACTGCAGCAAATAGTGTGTTTGAAAAAAACCAAGTTGGAGGAACAAGACTAATACTTGTAACTACAATAATTACATTAAAAATCACAAAGTGTATCACTCAGCTTATTTCAGGGCAAGGTTTTCACATGAAAGGGTCTTGGGAGAATTTTTCTTTTATTCCGGTCAATTTAACAATGAAGTATTGCACAGTGGGCAGTGCCATTGTTATCAACATTATTTTTTGTTCTTTTCTGGGTTGTTGGATATCACTCTGTTGCCTGAGATGGGATACTAGATCAAAATCAGATGAAGGACTTAAGTTAAATATGACAGAGGGGCAAAAGAGGAACTATACATATAATGGAATGTTATTAAAATGGACAGATGTTATTTTTCAACTCTTTCCCGTTCAAAAACCATACATTAAAGAGAGAATAATGATATAAATCAATAATAATACAGTCCAGATATTGCTTTATTTTCTAAATTAAATGATCAAGTTGAATAACTGTAAGTAAACATGTTTTGCTAGAGGTTTAGTTATTTCTAAATAAATGCTATATCCCTATCATCAGTGTGATATCTGTTGCAAGGTACTTGCTGTCATTGTATTTTTATAAGATAATTCAGATTTAGATCTTTTCTAACTAGAGCTCTTCTCCCCGGTTCTCAAGCGTATATTATGTTAGTGCCTTGTATTTATGGCTCTGCTGATTATTTTGTACGTATTGTATTTCAAAGCAGTGATTCATAAAGTGTGCTCTGCAGTGATGGGAGAGCAAAGTTTTGTAATCAAATGTGTCAGGAAATAATGAAAGACATCCCCTGCAGTGACTGCAGTGGACGTTTGTGTGTTAATCTCCAAGGCGTCTTGTGATGAAGAAATTCACTTAACTTAAAAAATTTGTTTCTCGGTGTTATGTGGTTATACGATCCTCCTTTTTCTCAGCTTCCAAAAGATAGCTGCTTTTTGTTAATTCTGTTTGAGATTTCTTTAAAAAAATAAAAACTATTTTAGTTATGGGTGGCTGAAATTTAATATTATTTTTCTGGTGCCAACACAGTGATCTAAACAACTTTTTTTTTTTTTTTAATGCATTGGCCTGACAAATCTGTTCTTTTCAGTTCACCTTTGAAAGTAAACATGACATTCTTTTCTTAACTCTAGGGATAGAGAAACTTAGATCTTTGCATAAGAATTTTGATATCTTAAGGCTGATATTTGCTTACATGTATGTGTGTTGTATATAAAATCATTTGCTATATGTGCACATACATACACACACAGACAGATACCAGTGCTAAGGTATCAAAATCCTTACAAAGGGATCTGACTTTCTCTGTTCCACACGTGCTGTGCTGTGCTGAGTCTCAGTCGTGTCTGACTCTTTGTGACCCCATGGACTGTAGACCTCCAGGCTCCTCTGTCTGTGTGATTTCCCAGGCAAGAATACTGGAGTTGTCTGCCATTTCCTTCTCCAGGGGGGATCTTTGCAACCCAGGAATCAAACCTGGGTCTCCTGCATTGCAGGCAGATTCTTTGCCAACTGAGCTACAAGGGAATCCCATCACACACAGAGTGTGACTCAACTCTATTTTAATGACTGAAAACATTTTCATCACCTGACTCTTTCTCCCTTCCCTGATTCTGTCAGTGTAACATCTGAAGCCTGCTGTGCATAGCATTCTTCAGCAACACAGGGAAGTTTGCATCCTCTCAGCTGGGCGTGAACTTGCAGGAGTCTTTCTCACTCCACAGAGATTGTTGAAGCTGAAAGTGTTTTATATACGGTTTGTATTTGGTTAACGGACTTTGAAATCAACGTAGAGTTTCATATGTTCAGTATTTTTGACCAAAACCCATGTCTCTAAGGACTAAAGGACAAAACAGATTAGGTTTGAAAAAAATTTAATAGTATTGGAAGCTTCTAAGACAGTTTTTACATATACCACATTGGTGCTTCTCAACAGGATACTTATACTGATCATTACTGAAATTGTGGTGCTTTCCCTTTCTGTTAGTTCCCCTGGCATGTTGCTTTGACTGCCAATCCTTGTTTATATTAAATATCGAGGGAAAAGATATCAAAGAAAACACCACGTTATAGCTAAAACAAACCTACTTCAAAGCTTGATGAAATGGGCTTAATAGAAATAATCACTGCAAATTATCCAATATTTACAAACACATTCTCAATGTTATGTGGCTTTAGATTTAATAAAAGCATAAAAAGAATCCATTGTGTTGTAGTTGGGTTTCCCTTTGTGTAAAGAAACTGAGTATCCCAGTCCTCTCTCCCCATGTCCCTGTTTTTCTCCATCACCATCTTTCGTACTGTGTATTTTAATTATTTGGTTGTCTTTCCCTATCAATTAAAATGCAAGTTTCATGAAGGCAGAGCATAGTGGTAGGTGTGCAAGAAATATTGGTTGAATGAATGAATATAAGTTTTGCAACAGATTATCAGGGTTTGAAACCTGGCTTCCACTTGAAACACTTCTTAACTGTGTGACTTGGAGCACGTTACTTAACCTCTCCACCTCAATATCTTTTTCCTTAAGGTGGAGATAATTAGAGCATCAGTGTCACTGAGAGGATTAAATGAGGATGTAACGCATCTGCCACAGAGTTCAATTGATGGTAAATATTTTTCATAACAACAGCTCCTGAATAGGTTGAGGAAAAATAAACAGACATTAACCATCATCTATTAAAATGATTTGTTATTGCTTTTTGGCTGAGTCTGCGTTCCCCCGCCCCCTACCGGGAAACCTAACTGTTCAGTGACGCATCACATGCTGCTTGTTCTTTGCTTCTCTTTTCCTACTTATTTCATGAGTTCTCCATTTGCATGGCAGTCTCTGTCTTCACATGCCTGCTTCTGGAATGTTGAAATCCCACCAGGCTTTGCTACTAACCAGGCAGTGCTTTCCTTCCTGTCTACGGAGATCGCTGCCATTCAGGGGGTGCCACCACCCAAGGGGGTAGAGGGGTCCCTCCTCTGGCTGTGCGATACCAGACGGTGAGACCTGCCAACACGCAGGTGTTTTCACTTAACTTTTTAACGTGATTAATCCATGTGCCTGTAGCCAAGGGAGTTCAAGAAATTGGACTGTCTAGTATACTGTAGAAATATCAATAGTTTATATATTATGTTTATTAGTTTTTTTTTTTAACAAAATCCACTCCCTGGGTTGTATCCCCCTCTAGAGCTTAGGCACTTTCATCTCTATTCACCATAGAGCAGTTTTCACATATAGTGGGCATGCAAATATTTGTAAGCTGAAATAAAAGTGCAGACAGTACAAAGGATGATCCATAGTCATCTTTCATACCACATGAGCTACAGAAAGCATTTGAAGCTTTAACTTCTTATTATTTTTGCATTTGTTCTCCCTTGATAGTGTTTAAGTTTAAAGAGAAGAGCAATTAGTAAACTTGTTCAATCAGCATGTCATATGTCAATGTAAGATACACACTTACACCTAGTTGGCTTTTTGTACCAGTTTCCTCACTGTGAATATTGAGAATCTAGAAAAGTCTATTCTACAATATCTTTGATAGTATTTATAAATTCTTTATGAATATTTTACACATTTGTGTGTGTGCTTTTATTTAATTTGCAAATAAGGCAATAGTGCTACAGAATTACTACAAAATTGAAATTGCTAAAATAATAGGAAGCATTTGAGGCAGCAAATTTCATCTCATCATTTTGTATCCTTATTTGGGTTGCCAAGGCACAGCTTACACACTTAGTATGCTTCTACAATTCTTTGCCATTCTAGAGCATGTACTTCTGACATTTTTATTAGGCTTTTGTGTTTGGTCACTGTATTAAATCCAGCAATTTATTCCTTTCCACTTAAATTGTCTTCCCTGTACAAGGGGTGGAGAGGAATTCACAGCGCCTGCACATAAAAGGCCATTATCTTATCTTAGCAAATCCGGCTCTACAGAGACAGTGAATCACGACAGCTCAGCTGGGAAGCTGGGGAGGGAAGTGTATCAAGGAGGGAGAGCTAGTGAGTTGAGTCAGTGATGCAGCCTGTGCCTGGGCTGGTACTGAGTCCATCAACAGCAGCAAAGGTTAACATTCCTCTGCAGATCCTGGCCTGATAGACCATTTAGCAGACAGACTGAAGTTTGCACCCAGGGAGTGTCTTCTGCCTCTAAACTTGATTTAGTTGTAGCTTGTACAAACAACTCAGGAGACCCTATTACCCTGTTATTTTCTTGATCCAAATTAAAGCACCTTTTTTTCCTTTTTTTTTTTTTTTTCATGGGATAAACATGCTGACATTTTGTGTGTATAGCTGGACATAGGCTGAACAACTCTGTAGAAGCTTTGGAGCTTTACTTTAACATAGCCTTCATTCCACAAAGAGAAATATTTCCTGATTGGAGGAAGTGGTGGTGATGAGGGTGGAAAGGTTGAGGTCAGCCCTGTCACACTCATGAATTCAGTGCCTGATCCAGGAGCTCTTCTAAGCGGTTCATTTGTATCAGTAGTTATTTATTGGATCCTCAGCAATATGTTGTTGTTGTTCAGTTGCTCGTTTGTGTCTGACTCCTTACAACCCCATGGACTGCAGCACGCCAGGCTTCCCTGTCCTTCACTATCTCCTGGAGTTTGCTCAAACTCATGTCCATTGAGTCGATGATGCCATCCAACCATCTCATCCTCTGTTGCCCACTTCTCCTCTTATCCTCAATCTTTCCCAGCATCAGGGCCTTTTCCAATGGTGGTCAGAGTATTGGAACTTCAGCTTCACCATCAGTCCATCCAATGAATATTCAGGGTTGATTTTCATTAATACAAAAGGGAACCAAATTACAGATGGGAAAACTGAGACCCAAAGAGATGAAGTAATTTGCCCCAGTGGCAGGCTGGCATTTGACTACAGTGTAAAGCTTATTACCATGTGTTTTAACTGGACTAAAGTTAAGAGTTTCTTTTCGGTAAAAATGTCATAGAAGGCATGATCCATATAATCTATTTAAATCCTTACCATGTTTGATGCATTGTTGACAGTGCACAGGTGCTTAGAGCGCTTGTCCCCCTCTGTCTTCCATTTGTCCATCACTTCTTAAGACCTGGAGCTTAGCGTCATCTTGACTCATTTCCTCATCCTTTATCCCCACTCTCAAGTTCTGTTGATTCTACCTTCTGATAGCTGCACCCATCAATCCTTTCCTTTTCCCTGTCTTTAGTTTAATTTGTAGCTAGGGTCCTCTGCTCCAAAATTTCTTCATCCAGAGTTGTCTTCTTGAAGCACAGCTTGGATTAGGTTCTTCCCCCAGTCAATACTCATTTGGTCTATGAGCATGGCAGTTTAGATTTAGCAAAACCTTTCCCTATTACTCTCAAAGGAACTCTTATAAATACATATCACTGCCTCAATTGGATAAATGAAATAACTAGCCTACAGTGGTTAGCTGAATTACTAGACCAATGTAGTTAGACTGATAAATAGTAAAACTATTACTTTTCTCTAAACTTTTACAGTCACCAGGGTCTGTAGTCTAAACTCCAACTTGGCCTTTAAGTTTCCTCAGTGGTCTCAATTTATCATTCTTATTCCCTGATCTTATACTTGAAGAGTTACACACCTGAAGTCAGCTACTCTTGAGCCTGTGGAGTTCTGCTTCTGCTATTTCTCCTGTCCTTTTCATCAGGCAGACTTCTCTTCACTCTTCACAAGCCCGATCATGCCGCTTCCACCTTGAAATCCTCCTCGATTTCACCTAGGAAAAATGTGACCTCATTAATTCAGTGCCTCAGGCAAACAGTGCTCTCCATTTAAAGGTCACAGAAGCCTCACACAGATTATCCCTCTTCCTTCTCCTTTACTGCCTTACAGAATATTTCTCATCCCCCTTTTTGGTGATAGTATGCCTTATGTCTCAAGAGGTTGTCATAGCAGAGGTCATATTTTATTTATCTTACTATCACCTTAGGTCCTGGCCCAAAGTTGGGACTGCTTTGTTGACTAAATGAGCTTACATGAAGATTTTATAATGAATTCAAATGAATTCTTCTCTGAGGCTTTTTTGGGAGAATTTAATCTGAGCCTGCTCCCTTTTTGCAGCCCTACCACATAGTTTTTCTTAGGCCTCTGTTAGTTTTATGTAACAGTTGCCTTTTAGCATAGTGATTTTGTTCTCTCTCTCCTAAAATCCAAGCTTCTGGTGGCAGGTTCTAAGTCTTTTTCATTTATATGCCTCCCAAGGTACATGCTGTATTACTGAGCATGTAATAGGAGCTTGATAAATGTTTATTAGATACATTTAATAAGGATTTTACATTCTTTTCCTCCAAGTCACATTTCTATCATCACAACAGAAAACTTGTGTCTTAAAAAATATTTTAAAAAAATCAGTAATAGTGTCTCCAATTTTTAAACAGTTAATATTTGACAGAACTAGAGCATGTTTATACAGATTGTTAAACCAATGTCCAGACAAACAGCCTAGCAGTTGTTTTCTATCATATTTATTATGGGAATGTTATTATGTTAATTTATTTTAGAATTTAAATAAATGGCACGTGAATCAGCATGCTGTGGTGGAGAGAGCCAGGATTTTGTGGGATAGGATTCAAACTCTAGTTTCAGCAATGTGCTGGGTGGGAAACACTCTCCTCTAACCTGGTTTCCTTGCCTGTTAGGGGAAGATAATACACTACGTATGTTACTGGGTTGCTGTGAAGATTGAGTTTGTGGTATCAGCAAAGTCCTTACACTTAGTAAATTCTCAATAAATATTGCTGGTTATTAGAAACACTGACACTTTCCTGAATTCATGTGCTGTACACATGTGCTTGGGAATTAGAATATTTCACTTTATTTCTGAAATGCTCTGTATCCAGGATAACATTTCATGTCAGCCAGCTTATTGTGGATGCTTTTGGAAGAACTCTTCAATGTTAAATACATTCAATGTTGGATGTCTCAAGATGAGGTAAACTGTTTAAATGCAGAAAATAAGTGCTTGTGGTTTGTGGATTAGTTATATGGTTTCGGTTGCAAGTAACTGACACCTGTCTGAATCTGGTTTTAATAATAAGCAAAATTATGAACTCACAGAGCAAGTTCAGAGATAGCTTTTCATTTTTTTCTCTCCACTTTTCCATCCTCAAGGGCAGATTATATTAAGGTTTTGCTCCTATTCTCAAAATGGCCGTCATTTAGGGCTTCATGTTGAAATTCTTCTGGTTCATATGCAGTAGAAACAAGAGGAAAAAAGAAAGGAGAGAGAAAAAGAAGAAAATAAAGAACAGAGAGAAGGGAGGCGATATTTCCCCCCTGCCCCGTAGATTCTGTATCCCTTATCTCAGTTCATTGACGCAACTTAGGTAAAGTTAGGTCTAAAGTCTACAACTATAGACCAAGAGTTGCCAAAGAAATGGCATATGGTGATTGATTTAAACTACTTAAAATACTGCTCTGGTCTTTCAGATGGATAGGTAAGTGAATCAGATTAGGATTCTATCAGGATTGAGGAAGAGGCACCGACTGATGTGAGGAAATAACCAACAGTGTCTGGTACAGTTAGGAACTTAAATTTTAATTGTTCATTTGATTTTACTATAGAAATTTAGAAAAATTGCTGATATAGCAACTTATAGTTTAGGTCCATAAAACTGGAACATCTTAGGTTTGCTGATTACTTTGTGCTCCATCTTCACATGTAGGGATAATAAAACCTACCTTTCAGGTTTTTGAGGTAATTAAAAATAAAATCTATGTAAGGCTTGCTTTGAGTAGTTATATTTTCTTGGTCAGAATTTCTGTATTTCATCTTTGACTCTTTTATATTACTGTTTTCCACTTATAAATACTTAACATTATGAATCTGCTTAGGTGCCTGATTTTCACATTTAAGTTTGTACACCCAAGAAAAGATTCAAAAGTCTTTTTATAAACAAGAGTCTACATTTTATAAACTCTATGTTCATGCAATTTTCTCTGTTCCTCACAGGAGTCCTGTGAGATAGATATCATTTATGACATTTTACAGATCTCATTACCTGCCTCCTCCTCGAAAATGTGACTTTCATGAGAACAGAGAGTCAGTCTGTTTTCTTCACTGTTGTACCTTCAGCATCCAAAATAGTACATCATGGAGGCAGACTGGTGAATGCTCAGTCAGTGTTTGTTGAAGGAAAGGAGAAGGGGAGGGAGGAGTTTGCCTACAGAGGGGAAAGGGCTCTTTTAGTTCATGACTTAACAGTGAAGATATGAAGCCTCTTTTTTCATGGGCCTGAGACCCGTTTACCCACCTCGGACTCTTTAGCTGTGTTAGGTCAGTTTTCTCTCCCCCGGTCCTTAAATAGCTGCAGCAGAGAGTTGAAGCAATAGGCCAGGACAGCTCAAGCAGGCAGGGTTTATTGAGCAAGCAGCACGTAGTGCAGTCTTGAGACATGACAGTGGACCAACCTCTGCAGGGGTCTTCCTAGCCGGTTTTGATTTCCTTTTTTACATCCCTTGTTTCCTCTGCTGGGCAGTCCCTGAGGCCTGATTGGTTACACCTATGCAAATGAGGCGTAAACTCGAAACCAATCAGGAAACGGGGTGTGTTGGGCATGGTCTCCCTCCGGATGTGTGGTTCTCCTTTCCCGCCATCCTGTGGCCTCCTAACTGCCACTTCCATCGGACCACCATTTTGGACCCCGTTCTCCTGACTCTTAACAGCCTAATGGCTTCATTCCACTTTCTTCACCCTCGTTTTCTCTGTCTGCACTCAGCTGCATGAGCACACGCAGTTCCCAAGATAATCCTTGCTTTTCACGTCCGCAGGGCCTTTATATATACACATGCCCAAGCCAGTGGTTCCACCTGCTCAGCCCTCTCTGCCTTCTCATACGCTATGGTTGTCTCAGGGCATCCCTGCTTTACTCCGTCGTTGTGGTTCAGTCGCTAAGTCAAGTCCGACTCTGTGACCCCGTGGACTGCAGCACGTGTTCTCTGCCCTCCACTATCCCCCAAAATTTGCTCAGATTCATGTCTGTTGAATTGATGAGGCTATCTAACCATCTCTGTATATAGAGCCTTTATATTCCAGTTCAAAGATGACTTCCTCTGGTAAACCTTTCATGATCCTCCAGGTTAAATCACCTTCTCTTTACACATACACCTACTACAAGGATATAGTTTTTAAATGCATGTGTGTTTGTATGATTATTTTATGGCTGCTCTTTCTTCACAATAGATCTTAAAAACAGAATATGGGTCTTGACTTATTATTGGTTCCCTAAAACCTGAGCAGTATCTGGCATATTCTAGGTGCTCAATGAATATAATATGTTGACTGAATGTCACCATTGTCTTGTCAGTCTATTTTCATGTGTTTTTCATCAGTTATACTTACAGTTTGCAGAAGAAAGTTTAGTGTTTTGTATAAGTCCCTCACTTTCCCCCATATATCTTTTCTCACAATAACTTATGTGCTGGAAAACTGTGAGGTCTTTAGGACCAGCCACTGCTTACCTGCTTCAAGTCTGTATCCTCATTTCCTTCTCTTACTTTAGTCTCCGCTTTAAATTTACCTTCACTGCACTTCACTCCATTCAAGGATAGATGATGGTTCCCTTATCTGAGTGACCTCCACACTGCTCGCCCACCATTAATGTCGTTATCATATCTGTTCTTCTCATTTGTCTGTCTGTTAAGCTGAGAAGTAGACTGAATCTAGTCTAAGATATTTGCCCCGAGCTTAGCGTGGTGCCTGACATGGTACACACCAAAGACATTTCCCAGAAATGCACCTCTTGTGTGACATTCCCCAGATACTGAAATCATTCTTGGAAAATGCGTTCAGTAAGCAGTTGTCATTTAATTCAGTATCTTCGCTGCAGCATATGCATCCTTCAAGGATTGCTTAACATAATCTACTTTTTAGTGATCTTAAAAACCGAAGAGCCTGTTGGATGCTGCATACAAGTACCCGGCTGGGGAGGAGAATGGGAGATGAAATCCAGCATGTCTTTTGCTCATTAGGCTGTTTCTACCCCTGAGGGGCTATCTTTAAAAATGTTTCACAGAGATGCTGTGTGTGATCATATGACCCTACATAGAGGAAGAAAATGTTAGAAATTTCTATTTAAATTTTTCTCTCAACTTTGTTTCTCTGAATTTTAAAATACTCATAGTATAGTGGTACTATAATGGTAAATTTATATAAATGCATGAATAAATTATAAATGGTGGGGATGCTTGCTAACTGTACTGATAATGATATGTGATGAAAGCAGTTATGGAGAACTGTGATTGAACTTACGAGTCCAATGTCAGTGTAGTTTCCACGTTGACTTATGGCTTCTTCTTGACGCAATTTTCAGCTGCCTTAAGAAACGCATGCTCAGAGTAATGACATCTTGGACATCCTATGCACTGTGGCACTTGTGCATGTGTGAATTGTGTGTCTGTCCCTTGTTCCTGTGCTTGTGATGAAGAAGAAAATGGTTGGACTGTGCCTATTGTCTGCAGGCTTTGTTCAGATTCATCCAAATGCCTCCCTTTTTGGCAAAGCGTCTACCTTAATTTCCAAAATTCTCAAGTCAGTTCTCCTTGCAAATGAGTTTATGAGGAGTCTTCTTTTCCCCATTATTGGCATACTCTCAGTCTTTAGATAAAAAAGTAAGTGTTTCATTTCTCCACTGCCTTTGGGATATGATACTAATGAATGAATAGTTGGTTTCTGATCACAAAATAGACAAACATGCTTGGAGCTGGAATCATGGCTCAGCCACTTTGCAAATGTGTGATTTGAACAAAATAATTAACCACTCTGAGCTTGTTTCTTTTTCTATAAGATGAAAATAATAATTAATTCACAGAATTGTTAAAAGAAATAAGCCTATGTGAAGTGGTTGGCATAGTATGAAGTAGACATTTTATAGAATTTTGACTTTTGAGCATGCTAACTGCAGAATACTTTTTCATATTTATTAGGAATACTAAAATCACAGCTGCTTGTTTGTGAGGTCTGATGTGATGGTTGCTTTAACATAAAAGTTTGTTCCTTTCCTGTATTAAACTAGTTAAAATGTAACTGCATGCATGCTAAGTCACTTGAGGCGTGTCCAGCTGAGTGACTCAATGGACTGCCAGACTCTTCCGTCCATAGGATTCTTCAGGCAAGAATGCTGGAGCGGTTTCCAGGCCCTCTTTCAGAGGATCTTCCAGACCCAGGGATTGAACCTGTGTTTCTTAAATCTACCTGCATTGGCAGGTGGGTTCTTTACCACCAGCACCACCTGGGAAGCTCACATTTATTTGGTTAGATGATTGGCTAATGGATTAGTCATTTTCTGAGGAAAAAAAAAAAAAAAACCTTTTTTCTTTTTCATCTTAAGCCGTCATACAAGAGTTGAGTAATGATACAGTGATGCAGTGTCCATCAGTGTCCTGAATATTGTTGAGTCATGTGGTGCTACAGGGCTTTGGAGGAGTAAAACCACTTCTGACTGCAGTATCTAGGAGGGCAACACAGAGATTCTATTTTAAGTGGCTTTCTGTAGTTTCCAAAAGCATAAGATGAAAAAAAAAATCCATACAGAGAGAATAACATTATTTAAAATGGTTAAAAGGTATGTTTTTTGACTAGGAAAAATTTCATATGCTTGTGGTATTGGATTAAGGAGAAAAATAGTCAAGAAATGTAAATTGAGACCATTTTTAAAGGCTCTGAAATGCTTGGCTAGGGACTTTAGATTTTATTTGGAAGGCAAGGGTCATCTGATCAAGATAATTCTCTGGAAAGATTTTGACTGTACATTGAAGTACAGAAAGACTTAAAGCCTAGAGATAGTCATAGAAATAATACTGCAGTCCAGAGTTCTAAATTCAGGGTGATACTATTAGGAGAAGAGTAGGATATATAAAGAGATATTTGCAATTAAATTGCAATGAGTATGGTGTATCATGATGGTTTTATGCAGAGAACAGGATTTTAAAATTTTAAGCAAAGCCTATGTAAACAACAAAGCTGATTTCCAGGGCACTTTAATTATGGTACTGCTAATAACAAATGAAGTTCTAAAAGTATACTAGTGTGACATAGAGTCTTTCATGGAAGAGCACTACTTTTGTTTCAGGGTTTGGAGTCACTTCTTACCTTTTTCCCTGACATATATGCTCTGGTTCCTTTATTCTGTTGCTTGGAGTAGTAGAGGCATAGATCTATTAATGTAACCTTCAGTTTTTGTATTAGAATAAAAGAATGTATAGTCTCATGCTAGAAAGGACCTTAGAAACTTAGGTGACGAAACAAGTGCCAGAGATGTTATGTAGCCTGCCCAAGGTTGCCCAGCCTGCGGAGGAGCCTTCACTATGGCTCATAGGTCCAGGCTCCCGTGTACAGGTCCTCCTAAGACTTTTTGCTGCCTGGTCTACACCTGCCCCAGGAACCCAGATCCTTTTTCCTTCTTTTTCTTACCATTTCACACTGTTTGCATTTGTTGTTATATTTTGGGGATTCCCTGGTGGCTCAGACAGTAAAGTGTCTGCCCGTAATGTGGGAGACCTGGGTTCGATACCCGGGTCGGGAAGATCCCCTGGAGAAGGAAATGGCAATCCACTCCAGTACTCTTGCCTAGAAAATTCCATGGATGGAGGAGCCTCGTGGGCTACAGTCCATGGGGTCACAAAGAATTGGACACGACTGAGTGACTTCACTTTCACCCTTAAATTCACAGAATGTACGTGATGCTCATTATTATTATTACTGTCTTTAGAAAGTAAACATGTATTAAGGGTGCTGTGCCAGCCTCTGCATAAAGCCAGATAAATATCCAAAGGCCTTAGCCCCCACTGTGTCTCATATTTCATAAACTGGGGTTTATATCCTCAGGCCACTGGATTAAACATTTATATATTAGTTTTCTCCCTCATTCTACATTCTTGCTTAGATGGTTTTTTTGCCTTATTTTTTATTTAATTCTGGCTAATACTTTTGGTTCTAAGGAAGAGGAAAGGGAAATTCACATGTTGTTTTTCTTTTCCAAGAAGCTATAGGTGTATTTTTAATATATTCTTTCTAGAAGGGCTATTAGTTTTTATACCTTACCTTAGTTTACAGATGAAAAAGCTGAAAATTGACTAGCCTCGCTGATGAAAGGTAAAGGCATGAATGAAACTCAAATTTTCTTGGATCCATGAAATAGAACATGTATTGAGAAGTGACATCCTAATATTGACATTGGCAAACGGAGAAACACTCAGAGAAAAACACTGAGGATGTAAAAAGTCCTGAATGGAATATCATATGAGAATCAGTTGAAAAAACTTGAAAGGTCTAGAAGAGTTTATCTAGGAGCTACTTAATCAGACTTTCTAAAACATCTGAGGTATTATCCTCTCAATGAAGTTTTTAAATGCTAGCTAACTCAGAAGGTCCAGGTAATTTGGTGATGGAACTGTTTGCCTCAAAGTCTTTGCAGAATGCTTGGTGCCAGGTACCCAGTACTAGGCCACTGTTGAAAGATTGCACAAGAATGTGTCTTAAGTGTTTCTAATTTTTATGCCATTGAATTGCATTTAAAAGTGAATCTGATACTAAATGACATTATATAACAGAGATTAACCATAATTTGTCTGAATCAAGGATGATAAGGCGTTCCCTACTCTGGTAGGCTCCCTGAGGGCATTCTCTGAAACACTTTATATGCAAAAATCTTAATTTGAAAATCCCTGGGGTAAATAATTTCCAATTTTCATTTCAATGGAAAGATATTAATTTAACTTCAATTTAGAGCAAGATCCATTTGTGTGCCTGGTTCCTGATGTGTTCATGAGTTTTGAGGGAAATTCTCACACTGGTTTGTACTGGAGCAGAAGACATACCATTATCTTATTAGCCAGTTAATGCAACTCTTTATTTATTTCCAATTAAATCCAGTCCTCACCACACTCCTCTTGAAAGGTATTTGAGCTGCCTGATAAGCTATTTAACCCAATATAATGAAATAGAACAAAACAAAATCTTATATTATTTTCAGGACTCTAAGGAGGTACCTTCAAACTTTTTTTTCCTGCACAGTGATCTTTTTTCTTCTAAAAGTCTTAGATCTATGCTCAGTTTAGAAAACATAATTGTAAGTAAATCTACTTGAATTTATAGGCTTGATTTTTCTTAACACCACTTTTGAAAAGAAAGGGTGGAGAATAAAGGACAGATATTATTAAATAAAGTGTTAGCATAGTTACATACTCAAATTATCAGGTTCTTTGATACAGAATGCTGTAGCATAAAGTACATTTTCACTTTATTTATATGAGGGTCTTTGTCATACTTGAAGTCTCTTCCACCCAAGAAAATGTCTAGGAAATAGTAGCATATTCAAACAAGTTTTCTACTGATTGTTGTCCACTGACTTTTAACATACTGTAGACATTCTAGAAATACTAGCAAACCAAACGACTGTCCATTAATTACCTCTTATTATGGGGCTTCCCTGGTAGGTCAGACGGTAAAGCGTCTGCCTACAATGTGGGAGACCCGAGTTCGATCCCTGGGTCGGAAAGATCCCCTGGAGAAGGAAATGGCAACCTACTCCAGTATTCTTGCCTGGAAAATACCATGGACTGAGGATCCTGGTAGGCTATAGTCCATGGGGTCGCAAAGAGTCCGACGCCACTGAGCGACTTCACTCACTCACTCATGTTTATGAGAGCAGGGTGGTAAAATAGTTCATATTCTCTCACTTTGAACACAGAGATATTAGTTAACTTTTTGCCTATTTTATTACTCCCCTTACTCATATTAATGTCAAATGTTAAAAAAAGATATGGAGAGTGGAATTTTGCATTAAATCAAGAGAATAAAACGAAAAGTGAAAAAGTGACCCGAGCTAGAAACAAGTTAAAAATGCAATTTTTCAGCTTCACAAAAGTTACCATGGCATTACCTTTCCTTTTGTGCTGGTGATTTAATTTAGTAGTTTAAGAAAAAAAAGTGTCTATTGCTGTGTTTAAAAATTCTAATTACAGGGATTGATAAAGAAATTTCCAAGTACAAGGGGTATTTGTAGAGAACTGGTGAAACTGACAAGTGATTGACATGTAAACAACCCCACTGTGCCCTTATATTCCATTCTGTGATGCTGGACCACAGATGCTAAGTAAGCCTCAGGAAGTTACCCCCATCTAGTTTGTATTAAATGCTTGGCTTCCTTGATGTAAACAATATTGTGTATTAGCTGCCTAAATAAACTGCTTTCTTTGGTGCCGCTCTGCTCTCCTTCCTCGGTGTGGTGGGATAGCTGTGAAATGAATGAATGGGAACTTTCCTTTAGTATGTTTAACTGAATTTAAACTCTGAAAAGGAAAGCGAAGTGCAGATTTCATCAAATAGATTGAAGCTGTCTAAACGTGAATGAAAGGAGTAGCATTTCCAACTTGCAGTTTTCTGTTTATGACTTACCGGAGTCTGAGTGAAATTGCCCTCTCTTCTCTGCTAATGTTAAGGTGACAGCTCAGTGTGTACCCGCAGTGTTATGTTATGTGCAGTCAGAAGCTCTTGTAATTGTCCTTGAAAGCAGTTTACTGTTAATATATCTTGATTTTCAGAGTGTCATTGTTTTTCTCTCTTGGATCAAATTTTGGTTTTCCTGCTTCTTTACAAGTAGTTTTCTTAATTCATATGCATTTTTTACTGTACTTTTTGGTTCTCATTTCATTCTAAAACATCTTTACTACAGCGTGCCTTGATAAACTATTTTGAAACAGGAGAAATAGATGCATGCTATTTTAAGTTAAGATTCTTTTAAGATGGTTTCCATTTTTTTGTAATGCATTCAAAAGCAGAGGATTGATCTGAAGTAAGACTTTATGTTTTCCTGATTTTTAAAGTTTGAAAGAAGTTCTTCTGTTTCTTACCACTTTATATTTCTAAAATGTTCAAATGATTGCCTCAGAGTTTGGAGACAAAATATTCTTAATTTTTCTCCTTTTAAACTTGAATGCTAAGAACTTGGATGTTTTAAATGAGCTATTTGCCAGCAGATGACAATTCATTCCAGATTAAAGAGTAACCAAGTACAGTAAGATCTGTGTTTGCTAACCAGCAAAATCTGGAAAATTGCATTTTTGACATTCCCTAGGCAAAATTGTCAATCTAATAAATGTCAACAAGACTAACTGAAATAGGGTAGAGTGAAATATGTTGGAATTAGATTAAGGTTGCTAGAGATTTAATGTGTATTCTTGTTGTTAATTTTAAAAATCTCATAGGATTTTCACAAACGAAAATTATATACCTGTGTAAATCGTGACATTTCATTCCTTTGCCAGCCTATGAAGGAAAAGTGGGAGGTTAAAAAAAGGGAGGTCAATATGAATTGACTCCAAGTCAACTGTAATCTATATCCTGTCTTCCTAATAGATCTCATAACTAAAGCTTGTTGTATCAGTATATTCCAAACGTTTGTAAGTTATTTAGAACTTGGAACATGTTTTCCCATAGAAACAACGTTGTAAATATTGGTTCCGTTCCCAGGCCAGTGCATACAGCCTATTTAATCCATATGTATCTAAGATACAGTACCAATGTTTGCTTGAGTCCTGGGTCCTGAAGGCATATGTGTAGCAAAGTGTGCAGTGATGGGTATTTTCTCTCAATTTTCTGAAAAGAAAATAGTCCCTTAGGAATTTTCCGAAGAAACTATTTTTGATATTTGTCCCTTTCTCTCTGCATTTTCAGTGTCCCAGAGCCCTCCTGTGAACTTACAGTCAAGGCAGGGACAACAAGTTATCTCATCTGACCTTGGAAAGGAGAGCAGTGCACTTTATTTAACAGATTCACTGTGGGGAATGGCATTTTGACTCTTTTATTATTATCGACTTTTTGATAAGGTTCGTTAACCTCAACTTTCTAAATGACTAAGTTTTAAGAAAGATAAGACATAAAGTTAAACTATGAATATGATAAGAGACAATTAGGGTTTGACAGAAGCATCTTGATATGTTGCGGATATGTAAGGTCTTAGAGCTTAGAGGTGATTTTTAATAGATTTCCATTTTGTCACCCTTCATATGCTTCATTTCTATTAAAACTTGGGTTTTTTTACAGTAACTATCAGAGCCTTTGTTGAGGTGAGGCAGTGTCATGGGGAAGTTGATAATAAATTCTTAGTGTGCAGATAGAGGACTACAGTTTACTGCATTGTTTTGCAATTATGTAAAATTGCTCTTATTCATAGTTGTAATTTTACACTTATTTTAGTGGCTGTCTAGACTGTATTTTCCCCCACTATCCTAATTTCATAAGTGAGTAGGAATTTTATTATTTTTTTGTTTTCTTTGCTCTGTACTCAGACCAGCTGGGAAGCAGGTTAAAGACAACCCACCCAACATCTGAATCATAACAGCCATTTTCAAAAGATGTAGGTTTCTTAAGAGATGTAAAACCTCTGTTTTGCCCTGAGAAATAAGAACATGCACACTTTTTTAAAATGTCCTTGCTAATGTATATATATCAAGAAGGGTAAAAACAAATTTTATTATCAGAATGTTATTTCAAATAATATTTTTAGTGAGAAGTAACTTTTATTTTCTAGATTTTATTTCAAAGGGTGACATGTTTTTTAGTTGATGAAAGAAGACAATAGCACTTATGAAATTATATACTTCATTTGGACATTTTATGTATTTCACTAAATTGAGAAGTAATTCCAATTTTCCTCAGTAACTATATGCTGATTTGCAGGACTTTAATCCAGAAAAAAATTAAAATATGAAAATAAAATAGTATTATAAAAAATCAGATTTCCAGTGTAATTTTGTAGGTCTTATTTTGTTGTTTATTTTTTTTAAGGTCTGTTATATGATTCTTAAAAATGTGAACTTTCCAGGTCCAACAGGGGGAGCCAATTCCATATTCTGCTGAGGTTGCTTGGCATTTTGCTGTTACCCATTTATCAAAGCCAAAAAATACTTTCTTTGCCTCTCTTGGCCATTTACAGGGTCCCATAACAGATAATCATTAAAATGGTGCAGTGTTTTATACTAATTATCTCTTAGTCTATAATACTAAATGTATTAATCTGTTATGGTTATGCCTAGAAAAGTCTGAAATAAAGGTCATTATTTTCGAGTGTATGATGTTTTTATTCAAGGTAATGTTAATCGCATAATCTTTTCACAATAAAAATCAATATGGAAAATAGATCATTTTAATGCCCACAAAGATCATTTAGATATAGTAAGTTCTGATTAGGTTAATAAAAATGGTAAATGTATTTTCTGCTTTTTAAACTCATCAAATATATAAAATATTAATAATTAAAGTCATATGACTGTTATATGAATTTTTAAAAAACCACATACCTTGTTTTCTTTAAAATAAAGATTTTTGACTAAGTTCAAGGTCTACCACAATGAATCATTTAGGGTGGTATTGAATTTCCATAATTGTTTAGTTCTGTATTCTGTTCTCAAGGAAGAAAGTGGAATGGTTTTACTTATTTATATTGCTATAGGCTATATTTTGATTTTGTCATAAGACATTCTCAGAGATTAGGAAACTTTTCTGTCTGATATTTACATTTACCTTGACAAAAGACAGAATTATTTTGTGCAAGGACATTGTTTTTACAGTTTAGAATACATATTATTTCATAATTTTTGGTGCAGTAATTTTATTTTGAAATCTTTCATTAGCTAGCTACAAGTATATATATATATGTATATGTCCTCGGTTTTAATAATTGATAAATTTATTTGGGTTGTCTCACGTTTAGGCACCTGCAGTATACACACACACAAATACACATCCCTTGTGTTCTCAATTGTAGCAGAACTTTGGTCTTTATTTTTCTGTGTCTTCAGACTAACAGTGATGGATGTACTAAATACCTATTTAAGCATTAATTGCTTATTTTAAATTTCAAGAGAGGTAACTCTACAACTTATTGATTGATTTTAGCAAGAGAGAACATTTACATGCATTTTTTTCTCTATGAAACTCTTTTTATTTTTTCTTTGAACTTATCTTCTGTGATGCCCAGAGCTGTATTGGAATATCAGTATGCTCCTAGGAGCCCAAATACAATAACACTTAGTGAATTTTCAGTTTAACAAGAATTTGATCTGCTATATGATTTTCTAATTAAAAGATTAATCTCATTAATCTTTGTATTCCCTCAACATATAGTAGTACAGTGTTTGCCACACAGTAGATACTTTGCAAAAATGGGGGTAAATGAATAAATGAATGAAGGGTGAATTCTTACTGGCTGTATGACCTTGAAAAGTGTATACATCTGCTTTTCTCATTTATAAAATTACATGCTCACTGCCCCGTTTGTTCACCAGGTTGTTGAGAGAGTCAGCTGAGGTATGGAAGAACTTCAAAAATTATAAATATTTTATAAAGAACTTATGAATAATGATTAACAGTATATGTGTATAATTTAGAATGTTGACTGTTTGGATATATCTTTGTTATAATCTGAAGAAAGTTTCAATATTAGAATGTCTCTTATTTTGCAGTGTTGCACTGAATCACGCTCATAGGAATGGCCACGTAGATTCATGTTTGTTAAAATGGGATCCCTTTATATCCAATTACCCTTTTGTTCTTCATGCCTCAGAATGTCATTTTGCCCCAATAGCCAGACATTAATTGGACATGCTAACTCTAGTGTGCCTGCTACTTATGTAACATTAGTTCCAGACTCCCTGCTTTTAATTGAAGTGCTACATTGTTAAATTCTCATGTCATGAATTGTAATTCCCTGGCCCAGCTAAGGAAGAGGACTCTATTGAAATATTTCCCAAATAACATTTCTTTTAAATAGATGAGTGTATTTTGATTAATGAGATATTAGTAGGGGTGATGTATTTTCAATTGTAAATAAGTGCTGAGATTTAAAAAATTGTTAAAGAAGGCTATTTTAGAATAATCCTATCCCTCATGAGAAAAGTTGTCTTGACAACAGTACCATTTATAATTAGAAGCGATGAATATTTTATTTCTCAAAGGAAAATTCTCCCTCAGTATGCATGACAGTGATTGGGCTAAATGTTCATCAGTCTCAATGATTTCTAATGCAAAAAAATACACTGGATATCAAGTTTTGGGCTCGATAATACTAAGGCTTTATAGTTTAGCTTTAGGAGAGGTTTTTCATATGGATATTTATATTAGTGAGGTAAGAAAAGGAGATATTACTGACCTTTATTTACAGAAACACTTCATGTCTAATAAGTGGCACATTTGAACTAGAGAAACGTGGAATAGGTTTTTTTGTCTTCATCGTTTTGCCAAAGGGTGCAGAAGCATATGATACATTTCAGAATTGTGCTTTTACTCATGTTATAATCTATTTTTTATATCCTAGAATGCATATCTTTTCAATTTGTAATATTTTATCCTGAAGTAAATGAATAAAGACTTAGCTCAGATTAAAATATTCAATATAAATGTCAATCTTTTTATTGAGTGTTCACAATTTAAGTAAATGACTATTTGCATTAAAAGACACAATTCAGGTTTCATTTTGTGCAGTCATTTGTTGTTTCAGTCATTTGACATTTATCCAGTGCCTACTACACGCCAGACAGTGTGGAATGTTCAAGTTAAATAGAACACGGTCCCTCTTGGAGGGATGAAACGACACACCTATACAGTTGCTACTGTTGTTCAGTTGCCACGTCGTGTCCAACGCTTTGCTACCCCATGAACTGCAGCACTCCCAGGCTTCCCTGTCCTTCACTATCTCCTGGAATTTATTCAAACTTGTGTCCATTGAGTTGGTGATGCCATCCAACCATCTCATCCTCTGTCTCCCCCTTCTCCTCCTGCCCTCAATCTTTCCCAGCATCAGGGTCTTTTCACATGAGTCAGCTCTTTGCATCAGGTGGTCAAAATATTGGAGCTCCAGCATCAGTCCTTCCAGTGAATATTCAGGGTTGATTTCCTTTAAGAATCACTGGTTTGATTTTCTTACTGTTCAAGGAACTCTTGAGAGTCTTTCTAATACCCCTGTTTGAAAGCATCAGTTCTTTGGTGCTCAGCCTTTTTTATGGTCCAACTCTCACATCTGTAGACCAAACTTCAGATTATTGAAATTGCTGCATGGTGTCAGGGATATTCTGTTCATTTCCAGAAGGGTCCCATTTTATGTTGGGAGTGTAACAACCACTAGAGAAAATGTCATATATAATCCAGCGGGGTGAGAGAGCAAGGGAGAAGAGTAAGTGATGGAGGTATAGGTAGGATGTTAAATGGGGCCTGACTCTAGAAGGGCTTGTGATTTAAAGCAAACATTTCTCGTCCAATAAAGTCCTTTACTGTGAATTCAGTGGCTTATTGTATCACACTGTTGTTTGCATCTGATTAGGTATGATTTGGATTTTGTATGATATAAATTTATGTTCTGTCATCATTTATGCTGCATGCTAAGTTGCTTCCGCTGTGTCCAACTCTTTGCGACCCAGTGAACTGTAGTCCACCAGACTCCTCTGTCCATGGGATTCTCCAGGCAAGAATACTGGAATAGGTTGCCATACCCTCCTCCACGGGATCTTCCTGACCCAGGGATCAAACCTGGATCTCTCATGTCTCCTGCATTGGCAGGCAAGGTTTTTAACCATTAGCGCCACCTGGGAAACCATCTTCATCTATATGACCATGTTAAAAATTCATTCACTTATTGAAATCTTATAACTACATTACAATTAAAATTTAACATGAGGCCTTTTTAAATCGTTAATTCAAATATTGTACTTTCAAAAGATTCAGTGGGTATAGCCTCATGATGAATTTTAATTGGAAGTAGTGTTATATGTAATACTTTAATTTTATGTTTTGTGAGTGTTAGCTTTACTTTTACTAGAGTTTCACTCTTTGGGTTGCATTTATAAGAATGCAACATTTCATTCAAACACGTCCAGTGGCCTGAGTTAGAGAATATAATGTTATCTTAGAAGCAGCCTTGGAAGGCAGACATTTTGCTTATTCCAAGGCACTGCAAAAAGGATTGAACCAAAGTGTCCTGGCTCTTTAGATTTATATTTCATTCATCAATTTTTTTTTTTTTACATAGGAGAAATTCCTTTATTAACCCTAATTTCTCATTAGAGCAGTTCTGACATCTTAAATTCAATATATAATTACAACTGTGATGATATTTTTATTTCAAAGATAGTGCACATTTCATAGAAAGGAAAGAACTTATGTGAGATGCCTTCTTCTCTGTTTCCTCCTGTGTACCAAGCTGTATTTGATGCAGAAAATGTCAAGTTGCATGACCATGAACATGGTGCCCAAAGAGATCCTATGGTCCATTGAAAGGACAAACAACACGAACAGCAGTGGAACATCGATACTGAGTTAGAAGGATGAGTGCCGGCTCTGGTGGGGCATATGTGTATTATTTGTTCTTTCTGGGTTTGTGGAGGTCTTGTAGAAGAGTAGTTGAGTGTGTCTTTCAAAAGAAGATTGCATGTTCCTAGAACTGAGGACTGAGAAAGAGCATTCCACCTGGATGGAGTGGCAGGAATAAAGACATAGATCTGTGAAAGAGAGTAAGAGGTAAGCTGAAGCGAAGTAGTAGGAGATGAATCTGGAAAGGCTGGTTTGAGTTATCTTAAATAAGGTGCTACAGAGTTTGGATCTCATATGGTTATCAAGGACAGACATTGGAAATGCCTAAGCAGAGTTGTGATATATTGAAATCTGTGCGTTAGAATAATAATTACAATTAAGAGGGTGGACTGGGAGCATAATTTTATTTTCTCCTGCAGAGTTTTATCTATGAGGGTAGAGGGCATATCTTGTTCACACACACTTCTAACTGCAGTGTATTCCTCAGTACTACTTAATACATGTTTATTCATTGAATGAATGTTACTCTTCTTCCCCCTACCCTTAGTTAAAAAGCCCAGCTAGATACTTACCCCCCAAAAAGAAAGTGAAAGAGAACTAAAGATTGATAAGGCAATGAAAATGGATAATATAAATGTATTTGGGAAACATTTGAAAGGAGAATGCAAAGGTGTTTGTGAAGGAAGGAGAGAGATGGTGGCAGGCTGTTACACTGGCCCCACTGAAACTCACCTCCTAGTACTCATGGCCTTTTATAGTCCCTTTGGTTGAACCTGGGTTTGGCTCTGTGACTGGCATTGGTAAATGAGAAATTAGTAAGTGAGATGGAAGCAGAAGTTTGATAAATGTCGGCATAATGGGGATTGTCCTCTTGGCATGCTTGCAGTTAGAATGCATCTTCTTGGAACAACTACCATGTGGAACCTCAAGAAGTGACATAGAGGGGTCCACGTGGAGTGAAATGGAAACGCCAGCCAACAGTCCCATCTTTGCCCTCAGCCAGTCCCAACTGTGGGGCCATTTGCAACTTCTAGCCCTCTGAGCACCCCAGCTTTTATTTACCATACAAAGGAAAATTTGCCTGTTCAAACCACAGAATTCTGAAATAATGATTGCCATCTTAAGTCACTGAGTTTGAGGATGCTTTGTTTCATAGCAGTGTATAGTCTTTGTAAGAATGAAAAGTAGCTTTCATGTATCTAGGTTGAATTAATTGGTGGATTGTGATACTTTCATTTAGCAAAGATTAGAAATGCAACGGGAATAGCCCTTTGTTAGCCCACTAGACTGAACTTCTGAAAAGAGGAATAAATATTCTTTACTGCATTTTAGCTTATAAAAGGTGCTCAAAACTGTTTCTGAATGCAGTATTGAGAGAAAATCATATTTATGATAATAATGTGACATTTAATTACTGTTAGATGGAGAACTTTCCAAACAGCTTTCTTTTTATTTTAGTTTTTGGTTATCTTGGAACTCTGTGACCTAACATGCTGAATAGTAATTTGGAGGTGTAAACACAAGTGCACACACGTAAGCTCACACACACATATATCAAAAAAAGGGGGCAATATTTGTTCAACTGGAACTGCTTAGGTTAAAACACATAGAAAAAAAATTAGTCTATGCCACATGCTAAACAAACTGAAGTTAATGAACAAATTTCAGTAACACAGGCTAAGCCAGGCTTATCCATTGTATTACATTTAATCTAACAAATACAGAATACCATGCATGGGAAACCTCTAATTATACACACAGCTTGCATACTTGAGTTAGAAAGTTTGGGGTTCCATCTGAATGAGAGGCAAATTGTGTCTTTAGGGAGTAATTACTACTTTCTGATGAAAATGCGCAGTCTAGGAGTCCTAAATAAGGTGTGGTGTCCAATAGGATTTCTCAAGTGTGTAGATTTTCAAAGCTGTGACTTCTACTACAGAATTTTGCATAATTATTATACCTTCATTGCTATCAAAATTTCACTTGGCCAAGAAATAAGCCCTCAAACCTTGGAACCTTGGTCATCCAGGAAGAAAAGAAAAATGGTGGAATCAGTGAAATTAGTGAAAGACTATGACAGGACTTATTTTTTTTTAACTTAGGACTTATTATTTTTTTCCCTCTTCTGAAACCTAAAGCAGCAGGGGGCAGTAGAACATTTGAATATGGAACAGAGAAAGGAGGGCTGGTCAGTGGAGAGGGACATTGGCATCTCTCAGGAAGTGTTGCTTTTTATTTTTTTTTAATTTTATACACAAGACTTTTTGCTTAATCATTACTCATATTTCCTATTCTCACCATCCTGCAAGCTGGGGATGAATAGTCAGACATAGGCCAACATTAATTGTAAATGAAATCACTCCTTAATAAAAATAACTTTTGCTCTTTCTCAACTAAATCAGTCACTATAATTTGCTTCTGTGCGAAATATGTTAGCATATTGTGGTAAAACAAATGCCAACATATGTTTTAATTCCCTTTTCCTCTTGTGTGTAACTTTGAAAGTCTTAATAAATAGAGTAATGGGTTTTAAATTAGGATGCAGGAGAATTACACACTAGATGATAAATAGTGCTTTTAAATAGATATGTGGGGTTCTTTTCCCTGGGGTTTATGGTCTTTATCCCACTATACTTTCTGGTGCTTCTTGTACTCTAGCAAGTCAGATCATCCCACCATTATTCCTAGAGAAATCCTTGGCTCTGCCTATGTGCCTTTGCTCATACTGAAGTTTTTACCTAGGTTTCTGTATATTCATGACTCCACCTTATATTCAATCTTCAAAACTTGATTTAAATTCCAGATTATTGGTGAGCACTTCTGATATTTCTCCAACCAAAACAGCTGTACTCTCCATTGCATTCTCCCTAGTGGTATCCATGCACTTAGTTGAGAGTATGCAGTTTCTACGTTGATTTAAAAAATAATTATTTGCATAAAATTTGTACTTTTCTCATAAGAATCTCAACTCTTTGAGTGCAGAAATTCATTACTTTTTCCATGGGATTTCCCAGGCAAGAATACTAGAGTGGGTTGCTGTTTCCTTGGGGCTCTTTCCCAGGGATCAAACCTGTGTCTCCTGCATTGGCAGGCGGATTCTTTACCATGGAGCCATCAAGGAAGCCCAGCAAATACATAGAACCTGCAATTGTTTCTTATTCTTGTTACACATTTGAGAAATATTTGTTCAATCAAAAAATGCACTTATACTTACTTCTTCATCTTACCTCTACTATATTCAGGCATTCAAAAAGGTAGGGGTGAAAAGACAAGAAACTAACATTTATCGAATATTTAAATGTGTGTGGGACTTCCCTGGTGGCTTAGATGGTTAAGAATCTGCCTGCAATGCAGGAGATGTGAGTTTGATCCCTGGGTCGGGAAGATCCCCTGGAGAAGGAAATGGCTACCCACTGCAGTATTCTTGCCTGGGAAATCCCATGGACAGAGGAGCCTGGCGGGCTACAGTGCCTGGGGTCTCAAAGAGCTGGACACGACTGAGGGACTAACAAACTAAATGTGTGTCAGGGACTCACAAAAAATTGTGTCCGTTTTCTTGAAATCTTTATAGAATCTTTATAGCAACTCTTTAAGATGGGAAGTAAGTCCCTGCAAGTGAAAACACAGAGCTCATAGGCTGTGACTTGCCCAAGCTCACACAGATGGTGTGAGACAGAGCTGGGATTTGAGAGCTCCCCCTACAACCTTCAAAGCCCAAAGTGTTTTTACTACACAGCAAATAGTTACTTGTTATGTACTATCTGCCACATACTGCTTTATGGACTATTGATTCTGCATTGAATAAAATAGTGTCCTTGCCTTTGAAAAGCTCACATTCCAGCAGGAGAGAAATTAAAGTAATTAATGTGATTCTGAGTGATAAGTGCTTGAAATGTGCCCTATGGGCTATGCAGAGGGAATGTTGGCTGCATGCAACTCGTGGAAAGCTGTAGATCAGATTTGCGAGGTGATGGATCCTTGGGGGATTAGTGGAGAAGGTAGGCTCCTTGGGCAGAGGAAGGAGCGTGAAGTCAACAAACAGAAAGGCAGAGTCCAGAAAGGCAGACTGTATTCATTGTGCGGGAGTGGAATTTGAAGTTTGTGTAAGTGGCCAGAAGAGAGTGGAGAATGCTGTTGCACTGTAGGGTCTCTGGAGCCCTTCATGGTCTCAAGAGGTAACCTGATGCATTAAGTCACAGGAATGCAGAGGTCTGTAGACGAGCTATGAGTGGATAGAAGCTTATGGATTAGATATGAAAGCAGTACTTCATACTGAATCTCTAAGGTCAGAAGGAAATGTATGAGAAGCAGCAGCATGGTGAAGGAAGCATGGACTTTGAAGTCAACTAGAAGAAGCTTGGAATACCAGCTCTGACAGTTTTTAGCTACGTGTTATTGACCTGACTTTTTTGAGCTGTAGTAACTGCCTCTGTAAACTGTGAATATTAACTTCCTCAAAGACTAGAGGTGGGGATTAGAGAACGGATACAGCTCCTAATAGATGGTGGTATGATTTAGTAAACACACGTTTGTCAATAGGCTTCACGTCTCTGCATGTGAGTATACTTGTAAACATGTTGGGAAGGCACTGTTTCTCAGACTGTGTATTTTTATATATTATAATGAAGTAGATTTAAGATTCTGATTATATACATAAAGTTGTGCATTTATAAGTATGCAAATAAAAACATGTATATTTATCTTTATGAAATTTTGATGCTGTGAGTGCATGCTTTCCATTTTCTTGCATTTACTAACATTGAAGTAAAAATGATTTTGTCATTCCTCATTGAGTCCTATTATGGGGACTTCTGAGTGAAAAGTGAAAGTGAAAGTCTCTCAGTCGTGTCCAACTCTTTGTGACCCCATGGACTGTCCATGGAATTCTCCAGGCCAGAATACTGGAGTGGGTAGCCTTTCCCTTCTTCAGGGAATCTTCCCAACCCAGGGATTGAACCCAGGTCTCCCACACTGCAGGCCAATTCTTTACCAGCTGAGCCACAAGGGAAGCCCAAGAATACTGGAGTGGGTAGCCTATCCCTTCTCCAGTGGATCTTCCTGACCCAGGAATCGATCTGGGGTCTTCTGCATTGCAGGTGGATTCTTTACCAACTGAGCCATGAGGGAAGCCCAAAAAGTCTAATTTTGCGCCATTCCTATGATATTTTAGGCCCTAACATCATTATTAATTCAGAATTAAAAATGATATGTTCCTTCTGGTTTATACCAGTTCCCTTGGTTTTCAGGTATGGACAATTAACAATAGTGCGATACCTGTTAACTAAAATAATATTTGCCAGAAGTCCTATTCGAGGTGTTTTTTAGTTAAAACAGTAAATATTCTGTTTGTAATCATTACTCTCAAGAATTTCAGAAACAACAATGACAAAAGTGTTCAGTAAGAACACCAATGTATGAAGGATCTAAAATTAGAATGCCCTGAGTTAGAAACTTCCTGATAGACTCATATCCTTACTTTCAACCTTTAAATAAGGCAGTGAGCCCTCTTCTAGTTTATAACTAATGTTTTAATTTTTTCTTGATTCCCTCTGGTTTACTTTTCACCAATTATTTCCATTTCTTCTATATTTTTAGCTTGTTGCTTTTTTGTTGTCTCTTTGCCTTTAAGTATGGTCAAGATACCACTGTCAAAAAAAAAAAAAAAGAATGAACAAATGAATTCTCCTCTTGTTCAGTGTTTCTCTGTTTATTAAAATCCTATGAGCATCTTATAGGTATAATTATCTATTTGCTGCCTAATCTGTCATTAATTCCTCAATTCACTGTGATAACCTCTACCCTCTGCCACCCCTAAATAGCTCATTTTAACTAAAATTATTGGTAATCCTCTGAATCTCCTCTTACCAAATCCAGTTATCCGGTCTTAGTCTTCATCTGCTACATTGGACAGAAGAATTTAGCATCATCACACAAATCTCTCAGATTTCTTTCTCATTCCTTTTTGTTTTTATTCTACACATGTTTTCTTGGCAAGCTCACTAATTTCCAGTTTTAAACTGCACCACCAACTAACACGCCTAAAATCTAGATCTTCATCCCAGACATTCAGATTCATACAGGCGAATATTTGCTGCCCGTATAAACTGGGATGAAAAGCTAGCAATTCAAACTTGCACTGAGCACAAAAATGTTCTCTCTCACTCTATGCTGATCTCCTCGTCCTTCACCCTGGACAAGAAGGTGTTCCATCCCCTCTTTTCTTTTACAGCCCCCAGCACCGTCATACCCTGGGTACCTAGGACACAAACCCTGTGTCAGACTCAAATGTTCCTCTCATCCTCACATACAGTCATCCTTAATCACTGACAATTTTGACTCCTAAGCATTTCTTGAATCTTTCCCTTCCTTTCCTATCCTGTTTACCATTGCCCTAGATTATTACATTAGTCTAAAATGGTCTTGCTGGCTAAAGAACTGCTTCTTTCCCATCAGTGAATTTGCCCCAATTACTGCAGAGTACTCTGTCCCAAACCTAAGTCTCCCCATGTAATTATACTGAAAGCTCTTTAATGCTACTTGGACCCATTCTCTAACTTAATTTCATGTTAGCTTTCATTTATAAGTCCTCAAAAAAAGGGAATGTGTTTATTATTATCTGTATTCTCAAGAACCTATCACAAGAGAGGTAGTCCATAAATGCCTGTGCACTGAACTCAATATTTTATGCTAAAATAATTTTAATTAAAAATAAACATATAGGAAATTTGGGAAATTAGAAAATGGTTTTGAAGTTTAAACTCTACATCCTGATTTAACACTGTGTTGTTATGACAAGATTATCCCTCAGATATTTATTTTCAGATAAATATACCATTTAACTTTTAAAAAATGTGATGAAATGTGAGTATCTTTATATTACGATGGCAGTGTTATAAAATAGAAATGAAATAGGACTTGGTGCATTGTAGATAGTTATTCTGATTGTATTTTAAATACAAGTTAATATGAATACCAATTGGTAAAATTAAAAGCATTTTTACTAAATTTTTTTCAAACATATTACACACTGCTACTGGCAGTAAATAGTACTAGTTTAATTGGAAGGTTTTCTTTGTTGTGTTTTACCATTGTAATTGGAATGGACTATTCTCTGTGGAATGTTTAGTAAATTACACAGAATATTGAGGCTTGATTGCTTGCAAAATTAATGTAATTTTGTTTGAAATATACTTTATTAAGCCACTATAAATGTGTATCCAATAAGTTATTTGATAAATTAGTATTCAGATGAAAACATATTGAGTTTCTCAAGGCTTTTAATATAGTTCTATTTCTGTGAGCATTTTAGCTTTCCAATACAAGGAATACAATTTGAATTGTTTACTGCTGTAAGCCACTGGTTATTTTCCAGCATAATGGAATAATGGTGTTTAACTGCAGTGTGGTATTTTCTAAAAGCACATGAAATATTTCACGAATAAGATTAGCTAAAGAATTTTAGTCTCATTTTATGACCATGACAGTTTAGGTGTGCAACTTGAGAAGTTTGTATTTTCAGAACAGTTTCTCAGAGTGTTATTTTTAAGAAAATGAAACTCTTTCTTATAGGATCAGATATTGGGTTTCCACTAACTGTGTTAAATAACTGGTTTTAAGTTACGGTATGGAAAATTTAGGTTATTCACTTATTGAGGCATTTTAATGTAAACCAAGAAGAGTTTAATAATTATAATTGAAAACTGTCACACATATAGGATGGTGTGAGGGTAAATTTATTCTTTAGCAAAATACTATGAACTTTATTATTTCATCTTCATTGGAATGTCCTGGAGGCTTTTGTTGCTCGCCATCCTCATCCTTGTCCCGTCTGGCCCCAGCACACAGTTAGCTGTGTGCGGAGAGGTGTCAGAAGTTTGGGAGAGGGATGGCAGAGCAGGGGGCCGTTCTAGGGCGGCTGGACCAGAGGCCAGACTGGAAATTCTCTTCTCTGAAGCAACAGGATTTCAGCAGCAAAAAGAAAACAGGCCCAGAGGAGCAAAGTTTGATGTTTCCTATCGTGATTGGATTTTAGAAATGGCATCTTAGGCGCCATTTAAATTCTTGAGGTCTGTAAAATAAAAGTCTTTGTTGTTGTGAAGATTTTTTAAGAATACAAAGAAAGAAACAAAGAACCTATATACAAAAAGTTAAAAAAATTCTTAAACTCCTAGAAACATCTCTTGGGAAAGGATGTTTAAGTTCTAAGTCATTTCAGTGGTTTGTTGAATTGATACTATTTCATAAAAATTAAATGAATGTCATTGTGGTGAAAGATTAGAATGAATTTATAAGGGTTTCTTTATTTTATAATACCAGCTAAGCATTTCTTTTCATGACTAAATCATATTATGAGTTCCTCATCCAACAAAAGGGCAATTGCCTTTTCCTTGTCTCATATAGACTTCATAACTTTATACTGAAAAGTTATAAAAATTTTGGGGCTATGTGTTATATTTCTGAAAATAGAAATATGTCTATCTCAGAGAAGTACAAATTGTTTTATGTAATCAGTTCAAATTGACATTCTCCAAACATTTTTATGAGTGATTACTACTTATGGAAAGTTAAAGAAAGTATGTGCTATAGTTTTAGATAAAATTAAAATACATATTAAAGGGAAAAAATTCCAAAATTTTATTTAGAGTAGAACTTATAATTAATATTTTATCACTCTTCAGTGACAAATTTACCACAGATTTTCTTTTTAAAAAAATCTTTATTGGAGTATAACTGATTTGCAAGATTTTCTTTGTTTTAATAATTAATTATTCTGATAATTTTCATGGGGCTCTGTAAGAAATTGATTATAATTTTTGATATTTAATTTTCAATAGAAAGATTGTTATCATTTAGCTATTTAAAATGTATTGGGTAAACATTAACCTTTAAGCTTTCTTGTCATCTAAGAATATTCTCTCACATATAAGATTGGCAGAAAAGAAGAGAACTCTAACCCTAAACAAAGAATAATAACAAAAGTTTTGGATTGCCACAACAAACTATGTGGCTTTTGGGTAGAAGGGTTTTCATTCAATACTCTTAGCCATGTTATTCCACAGCAGTATTGCCTTGTAGCACTAATTATGTACCTATCGGCCCCCAGACGTGATAATCATTGGTATTTTAGCTAATAGTTCACTGTTTGTTTGCTTGTGCTATGCTGTGCTTAGTCACTCAGTCGTGTCCAACTCTTTGCAACCCCCGGACCCCACCAGGGTCCTCTGTCCATGGAGATTCTCTAGACAAGAATACTAGAGTGGATTGCCATGCCCTTCTCCAGGGGATCTTCCCAGCCCAGGAATCAAACCCAGGTCTTCCACATTGCAGGCTTATTCTTTACTATCTGAGCCAACAGGGAAGCCCATTTTTGTCTTTACTCACCTTTATCAAATTCTTAGCTGAGAGATTTCTGTTTTGATCTAATATATAGTGAAAATAGACTGTGCTGAGTCTGAATGTAAAGTAATAAAATCCGGCATTTTTGACTGAGGGAATTTTTTTTATCATATCTACTAACTACAAACACCTAAGTGAACTTTTGATGACCAATCACGAGTAATCCCTGGCGGTTGTTAAAAGAAATAGCATTTAAAAAATGAAAGAAGAAAAACATGTAATAATTCCACTACATGACTAAGAACATTCTGGAGTTACAGAAAATTGTTCAATCAGTGATACAGTAGAAGTTACTAAATTATGTTATTTAGTAGTATATACACACACATACCTATTCATATTTATTTTTTACAATTGTTTCTTGAAAGAGCTGAGATTTAACTTACATATTCATGCTGTGTGTGAGCACAAGCATGCAAAATTGGTTAAAAAATTTCACATCTTTCTTACTTCAGGTTACTATTAAATTTATTTTGTAGCCTGAAATGCTTTTATGCTTTTATTGGTAAACATATGTTTTTGGCAATCTCTTTGTGATTTATGTTAGAATTTGACATGATTAAGAGAGTCTCCAATTTTGTGATTGGACCCTGATGCTGAGAGGCAAAGGGGATAAGAGAGGATGAGATGGTTGGATGGCATCACCTACTCAATGGACATGAGTTTGATCAAATCCCGGGAGATAGTGAAGGACAGGGAAGCCTGGTGTGCTGCCGTTCATGGGGTTGCAAAGTTAGACATGACTTTGCTACTGAACAACATTAGGTACTTCTAGACCTAGTTGTAAGATATTCATAGACTGCGTTGTTTCAGTTAATGACATTCTCTTGTAGCTTCTTGGCACAGTATTTGGCTTTCTGTAGGAAGTAGCCTTCTTGTTGCTTTCTGTTTCCTGTTGTTGTTTTTTTATTTTTTTTCCTTTTTTAAATTTATCCACATTACTGCTTAAGAGTCTTAGAGCCCATGCTTTTACAGCTAATTTTGGGGTCACAAAAATTAAATGTTTTATGTATTATGACTGCAAGTAGAATGTTGTTCTTGGTTTGTAGATCTTAATTAGATTGTTTCTCAGTCCTGGGGCAGTTAAAGTTGAAAATTAGATGAAAAGCATATTTCTGCCAACCTCAAGTTATGTATACATTTTGATGGACAGGATGACATAGTTGAGAGTATCCACTTCTGGTGTCAGAAAAACATGGATTTATATTCCAGCTCTCTATTTATTGGCCTGGTTATCTTGGACAGCTTTCTCAGTATTTCATCATTAATGGAGAAATAACACTAACTGCTTCTAAGGATTAAATTAATGTTAAGATATGATAAGGATTAGAAAACCACATAATGACAACGTGCAAACAGTCTTGGGGCTTCCTAGGTGACTCAGTGGTATCCCCTGCCAGTATCGGAGCCACAGATTTCATCCCGTGGTTGGGGAGATCCCCTGGAGAAGCAAATGGCAACCTAACTCCAGTGTTCTTGCCTGGGAAATCCCATGACAGGGGAGCCTGGTGAGCTACAGTCCATGGGGTCGCAAAGAGTTGGACACGACAGAGGGGCTGATAATGCAGGCACAAGCAACCTTCTTTCCCACTTGGAAAACAAGTATTTTGCAATTTTATTTTATTTTTTTTTGTATTTTTCAATTTTAGAGGTTAATATATATACATGCACGTTGATTTTAAAATACATGTACATGTAGATATTTACTTCTTTTACTTTTTTCCAGGCTCTGTTCTAGATTCTTAAGATACATGATTTAACAAAGACACCAGTCCTTGTGCTGCTTAATAATTTAGAAAATGACTATTGCAGACTTTTTGTCAATGTCACTAATGTTCATTTTAAACCAATCCAGCAATCTGGGCTGTTTTCTTGGCTCACATTATATTCATATTCCCATGAAGTAATGGAGAGAAGAAAAATGTAGAACAGGTTATTTTTCATGTAAAAAGAGGTCTTTTGAATTGATTCAAAAAGACAAAGGATATAAAGGAAAGTGAGTAAGTGATATTAAGAGGTAATTCACAAAAGAAGAACTGCAGATGGCTAATAAATTCATGGAAAGCTACTAAAACTCCCCAGTAGCACAGGAAATGCAAAAGAAGGGTATCTGGTATCCTGTTCATAAGACTGGCAAAATGGAGAAGTATTGATATCCAGTGTTGGTGAAGGTATGGGGAAAACAGGCAAATTTCTACATAGGGATATTAATTGTAATTTTTTTAGAAAGTGGTCTGTATTACCTAATAAAATAAAAATATAAATGTGGACATACCCCTGATTCAGCTTAACTTTTGTAATCTGTCTTAGAGAAGCAAATGTACAAATATGTAAAACTTTGTTTTCCACACTTTATTACATTATGATATGTAATAACAAAAGCTAAGATAAAAATCAAGTTTTCTCAATAAAGGCGCATTTCAACACAAATGCACTGATTTTGGAAATATGTTTTCAAAGTTATTTTTCAGCAGTGTTTGTGAAAACAAAAATCTGAGAAAATCATAGATTTTCATTAATAATGGAATAGTTCAGTGAAGTATGGTGAACCCAAAGTATGTAGCATTATGAATTAGACCTATCCCCATTGACCGGTGCATGTCTGTGATATAAGACTAAGTGAGAAAAGCAACAGGCTTGTGATAAACATGATCATATCTTTGTCGTAATACTTCTCTATACATGGTTATTTCAAATTTGGAGTTTTTAACAAACAGAAAGGGAGAAAGGGAAGAAATGTATATGAAACTGTTACCTCAGTGTAGAGGAAGTCATAGCACTTGACTTCTCTGATGTTTGAGTTGTCACGATGGTCATATATAATGCTGCGATGAGGAAACACAAAATAGAGACAAAAGAAAATTTCAAGCTATTAAAAATGGTCTATTTCAGGTTTAATTAATCCTTCATCAGTGGAGTCAGTCATAGAATCTACTGTAATGATTTGCACTTAGTTTTAGTAGATATTACAATCATTAAATAATTGAAATGTACTGAGGACTCTATATTCAAGAGCTTTAAACACCTATTTATATTAGTTGAGTTCAGTTCAGTCGCTCAGTCGTGTCCGACTCTTTGCAACCCCATAAACCGCAGCACACCAGGCCTCCCTGTCCATCACCAACTCCTGGAGTTCACCCAGACTCACGTCCATTGAGTCAGTGATGCCATCCAACCATCTCATCCTCTGTCGTCCCCTTCTCCTCCTGCCCTCAATCTTTCCCAGCATCAGGGTCTTTTCAAATGAGTCAGCTCTTCCCATCAGGTGGCCAAAGTATTTAAGTTTCAGCTTCAATATCAGTCCTTCCAATGAACACCCAGGACTGATCTCCTTTAGGACAGACTGCTTGGATCTCCTTGCAGTCCAAGGGACTTTCAAGAGTCTTCTCCAACACCACAGTTTAAAAGCATCAATTCTTTGGCACTCAGCTTTCTTTACAGTCCAACTCTCACATCCATACATGCCCACTGGAAAAACCATAGCCTTGACTAGAGGGACCTTTGTTGACAAAGTCATGTCTCTGCTTTTTAATATGCTGTCTAGGTTGGTCATAACTTTCCTTCCAAGGAGTAAGCGTCTTTTAATTTTATGGCTACAGTCACCATCTGCAGTGATTTTGGAGCCCCCCAAAATAAAATCTCTCAATCTTTCCATTATCTCCCCATCTATTTGCCATGAAGTGATGGGACCAGATGCCATGATATTAGTTTTCTGCATGTTGAGTTTTAAGTCAGCCTTTTCACTCTCTTTCACTTTCAAAAAGAGGCTCTTTAGTTCTTTGCTTTCTGCCACAAGGGTATTGTCATCTGCATATCTGAGGTTATTGATACTTCTCCCAGCAATCTGGATTCTACCTTGTGCTTCATCCAGTCTGGCATTTCACATGATGTACTCTGCATATAAGTTAAATAAGCAAGGCTACAATATACAACCTTGATGTACTCCTTTCCCAATTTGGAACCAGTCTGTTCCATGTCCAGTTCTAAATGTTGCTTCTTGACCTGTATACAGATTTCTCAGGAAGCAGGTCAGGTGGTCTGTATTCCTATCTCTTTCAGAATTTTCCAGTTTGTTGTGATCCACACAGTCAAAGGCTTTGGCATAGTCAATAAAGCAGAAGTAGATGTTTTTCTGGAACTCTATGGCTTTTTCAATGATCCAACAGATGTTGGCAGTTTGATCTCTTGTTCCTCTGCCTTTTCTAAATCCATCTTGAACATCTGGGAGTTCACGGTTCACATAGTGGTGAAGCCTGGCTTGAAGAATTTTGAGCATTACTTTGCTAGTGTGTGAGATGAGTGCAGTTGTGCAGTAGTTTGAGCATTCTTTGGCATTGCCTTTCTTTGGGATTGGAATGAAAACTGACCTTTTCCAGTCCTGTGGCCACTGCTGAGTTTTCCAGATTTCCTAATTTGCTTTCTCTACATATATGTATATATATATTTAATTATTTATGGTACAGTTATATATATGAATATTTGAGAGCTATTGCATGCATGATATTTTTTTGTCTAGAAATGTCTTTCCTGCTTAGCATGAACTTCTTTTTTCTTTTTTCCCCCCCTTTGGAGTTGTAGTGAGCCAAGCATGGATAGTAACAGAGCCCAAAATAAAGTCATCTTCCTCCAGCTTCCGCCCAGTCTCCGAAAATGTGATCTGGGCAAGGCATAATGACTTTACGCCTTCTTTCACTCAGTTATTCCAAGGTTTTTTGCTTGCTAAGCCTTATGGGGAAACAAAGATATATTCATGGGTCTTTTGCCTACAAGGAGTTTACAGTTCTGCAGGTTGTAAACATGTCATCAATTCCATGTCACTTTATTCTTTTTTTTTCAGCATGGATTATGGTTTTATTACATATCTTATTATCAACTTTTACCCCCAAATAAAAACCCCTTCATTCCTAACACTTAAATATATACTTAGTATAAGGAGGTAAAGCAGAGGTATGATTTTACTGAGGGCCAGTGAAGATGTTTTTTATATATTTATTCATGATATTTCTTATACATAAAAAATAGTAAGATAGAGAGGAAAGTTTCCTGCTGGGCTGTGCATCTGTGTCCAACTCTTTATGACCCCATGGACTGTAGCAGACCAAGCTCTTCTGTGCCTGGCATTCTCCAGGCGCAATACTAGAGCAAGCTGCCATTCCCTTCTCCAAGAGGATAGTTTAGACATATTAAAGAAACATGAATACCACAGGCATTATACTTGTTGGACTAAAGATTCTAGTTTATCAGGCATCAGTTATACTTACCCACTTAAAAAAAAACAACTTCCATTTGATAAAACTTCAATCTTTAAGCCCAGATTTCTAAGCAGAAGAAAATATTTTAGCAGGTATTTATTCCTGGTATTCTAGTTGTAAAATTGTTGGTTTTTATTCTACTCATGTTTTTATATTCTTACCTTTAGTATAGGATCATGGTATTATTTAATACATAATATATCTTTAATAACCAAAAAATAAACGTATATATTTTATGTAGCATATTTATTTACTATAACAATAAAATGCATTATTTTTACATGTTTGTATGTGTATCTTATTATATATTCTATTGTAAATCTGCTAGAACTACTGTTATGCATATATTTTACCTATTGGTAATCCATTAGTATACTATGCATTTTTGATTCTTGTGAATATTTTGGGTAGCATTATTCCCATAATTGAGGGAATCCCAAATTGAGGCTCCCATATTGGAGCCTCAGTTTCTACATCTGTAAGATGGGATATCAGTAATGTACTTCCAAATTTATTGTGCAAAATAATACTTACCAAGTATATGTAGCCTCCGGCCAAGCTCTGTTCCTATTAATAACTGGTGTTTTAGCATTCACTTACCACATTCCAGTATTGTTTATAATGAATTACTACTGCAAAGAGTAAACTATGACACTGGCTATGGGAATGTATTTTTCAGAATCATTCTTTTTCTTCTCATTAGAAGATAAAAGAACAAATGGTGAAACAGTCCTAAAAAAATGTACTTCTCCATGTTGTGACTGATTCTCAACAAAAAGAAAAAGACATTTACATAAAGGATTTCTGTTGGATTTCTAACTATAGAGAAGAAGCATTTTCCAAACTGCTGATATGTTATATTTAATGATTCGTTCTTTGGGGAGATGGTCCATTTTTGCACATTCATCATGACTCTAAAACTGAGTAAGGATGAAAAGCATGTAGTTCCTGCCTTGTTCTTACATCAGAAGAATTTTTTCTTTTGTCCATTTTATGCTTGTTTCCAAAGGCTTAAAATGAAAGCTTTGTTTCTGCAATAATGGCTTAGTGTAGGCTTACATTGTTGATCCCCTCAGTAGATGCAATGTAATCCACTTTGGTAATGTGAATTTTTAAACAATCATCGGCCTTTGCCATTAACCCTTCTCTACTAATGATAATACTCTACAAAAACTACAAAGGAACCGGGGCCCAGCTTAACATTAGACTTGGAGCGCACTTAGCTGAATTTGCATTTCTTATTTTAGTAGCAGTGAATTGCTGAGCATATGTTGAACTTCATCAATACCAAATGTAGAATAGGTGATTGTGAAACTAATGTTCAAGTGCAAGCATTCAAATACAAACACGGGAACCTAGAAGAAAATAATGATGAAATGAAGCAAAAGGGCTTTCCAGTCCAAAATTCCCCTTGAAGGGGCTTCGGCCTCAGTTGCTTTTTGCAATATTTTTTAACTTGACCTGTTGCTTTGCTTAGTTCATTGTAGTGCAAATGTCTCAAATAAAGCTGTACATGAGTCACTTTTTTTTTTTTCCTCCTCAGTTCAGACCACTTGGATAATAGCGCATTTTGAACACAAGCATGGGAACCTATTGAATGTTTCCTGCATAAAGCCTTAGAGCTTGGCTCAGCAGCTTGACATGTTTCTTTAGGAGAGAGAAATGGTAAATTAGCTAAGAGTAATTTTATTCCATGACATATTTCCAAACTAACTTTGAGAAAACATTTCCAGTTAGTGTTTGGATTCCACTTTGGGGACTTTGAAAAGGTTTCCTGCATTTGGTTAAGTAATATAGTTGGTGGACGGTTAAATTAAGATATTCTTCAGGGATTTATTTACTTAGTTTTACCTAAAGGAGAGAGGACTTTAGTGCAGTTCGTATTGAAGCTGCAGTACTGTATGCCTTCAGGGCCATGGATTTAATAAACAAAAGATCTGTCACTGAGCTTGGTGCACGGTAGGGGGTAGATGTAATTATATACTCTAAAGGGGAAAAGACTGTTGTTATTATTTTACGTTTATTGAGTGCCAACATTTTGCAATGTGCTGTACCTAATATAGAATTAGACACAGTCCTTGCCCAATGGACTATCTATTTAAATTAGACACAATCTAAATATTTCTCTTAAGTAGTTCCTGTGTTTTCAAATTTGTTACACAGTCCATTGTACCGGTACAGAAATATTATTGTACTCGCAAAGACAGGTGGTAGAATGAGATGTGATTCTTAGACTATAAAATTGCTCATGTTTTTCAGATTTAGGGAAGCAGGAGAGGTATTACACTTAGAAAAGGATGGATGTATCCTTTTGATTTTTACTTTGGAAAAACAAATTGCTTTTTAACAGTAATAATGCCACCGATCTACTCAAGTAGATTTGAAGTTGTATTTTTGTGTGTGTTCTTAAATTCTATTTATTTATTTTTGCATGTGATTTTTAGCTAATGGCAGTCAGAAATTCCATGAGGGCCGCATCGCATTGTCTAGCCCAGGGCTTTGTATTAGTCACTCACTAAAAGTTGTTGAAGGGATAAATAAAATGGACTTGCAAGTGGATTTGCATGTAAGCCATAATTTTCTCATAGCTCTCTTTTCTGATTTTAGAGATGGAGGAATCCGTGCTGTCCTGGCTTTGGGCCAGGCAATAAAACAAAAGCAAACAAACAGCAGCAACAGCAAAAATCTGAAAAATCTTCCTGGGAATACCTTCCTGGTTTGGAATGTCTTCCTCTGATAAAGATGTTCCTCATCTCTCAGCAGGGCTCAGGCATGACGGTCCAGCAGATAGTCCAGGGCTCTGAGAGTCCCCAGGGCTGTTGTGATCTCCACCAGTGATCAAAGGGACTTTTCACATCGAATGTCTGGTTTCTAGGGAGGTAGTCACCATATACAGCCGTCAACTTATTGATCTGGTGTGTGGACACACTGTTCCTCTTAACTCTATTATTAGTCAGGCTGGTATTAAGGAGAATGTGCAGATAAACATAGAGAAGAATATATAAGTTGGCCTGTTTATCTGTTTGTTCCGTATCCTGTGACAGTTTCACACCAGCTGCTGCATCCTCAGCTCAGTACCGTCATTCCCCTCCCTCCTGAGTTCACACAGTGCACATCAATTCTCAGTTGAGAGATGTAGCTGTTCTCTCTGTGAGCAGAAATGAGAGTCCTTGATATCACAGCGGGATCATCCAGCCCTGAGTTTGCATCTCTGGCCTGCCATTTATTATCTGTATAATCTAAATCAAGTTAACTTTTCTAAGCTCTGGGCTCTTTAGATGTAAAAAGAGGATACTAATGGTACTTAGCTCTCAGAATTTGTGTGAAAATTAGTCTATGTACTCTGAGCATGCTACTCTGTCTTATTATTACTACCATTACCATTATTATAGATAATAATATATTTACCATATAGTATCTTTGTCAAACACATATATCAAAAAGTCAGTTGTATGTATACTTACTATTTTAATTTAAAATATTGATACTGCAAAGCAGTTTTATAAGCTGTTACATTCTGATCTGCTAGTAGTGCAAATGCAAAGCTTAAGAAATAGGGAAATGGGCCTGTTGTGATCACCACATCCCCCCTGTCTGCTTCCTCACACCCACTCACCTGTTCCTACACACATTATGACCCTGTCTCTTTTACCTGTTCTTCGTGTTCCAGTTCCTTCCTGCCTTAAGTTGCCTTCTGACTCAGCTGAACTCTAATTCTTTTCCACAGAAGCCTCTACTTCTTATTCTCAGCAATGGTCTCACTTTCTACTCTGATAAGCCTATGACCTGGGACTTCCGCAGTGGCTCAGTGGTTAAGAATTCACCTGCAGTGCAAGAGCTTCAGGAGACGCAGGTTTTGATCCCTGGGTCAGGAAGACCCCCTGGAGAAGGGAATGGCAACCCACTCCAGTGTTCCTGCCTGGAGAATCCCATGGACAGAGGAGCCTGGCAGGCTACAGTCCATGGAGTCACAAAGAGTTGGACACGACTGCAGTGACTTATCACAAGCGTCAGAGCTAATTTCCTGAAATGTTTTTTATTTTCCTCAGAATTTCTTCTGTTTTCCTCTCCACCTGTCTCTCCCCCTTCTGTTTCAGAACACAAAAGCTTTCTATAACATTTCAGATCAGTGATTGTACCATATCATCCATATTCTGTTAGTTGATCCTCCAACCTTTGCAGAATCTCCCTCTCTTCCCCCCTTTTCACTTGTTTTCTCCCTTTTGCCCTCTAGATTTCCTTGATCTATTTGTCTTCCATCCGCTCCACACATACTCACTTTTCTCCCTACCTCATGGCTAAAACTGTGTTCTGAAAATTCATGTCATGTGTTCTTATCACCAACTCTGATGGTCTCTGTAATCACTTACTTTTCTTCCCCTTCCCTGCAGCCTTTTCCTCATCCCTGTTTTTGAAAGCTAATGAAAGCATCTTCTTCTGTTGTAGCTTACTATCATCTCCCCACTCTCCTTCACTAACACGTAAGCCTTAGGTCAGGTGTTATATTCTGTATATGATGTATAGATCTGTATATCCCACTTCAGCCTGAATCTCACATTCCAGGCTTTTTATCTCTGATCGCTTCCTAGACATGTCCATCTGTCTGTTTTCAAGGCAACTACAGTCAACCAACTAAAAGCCCAATTTATCACCTTTCCTCTAAACTAGCTTTTCCTCGTGTTTTTCCTCATTCTATAATGATCTACCAATTCTCCTTAGTTACTCAAGCTACAAATCACTGAGACATTTGACAACCAATCAGTTGCCAAAATTCTACTGATTTTCTTCCATCTCAGTCCTTTGTGTCTGCCACTTCGCTTGCTTTCTCTGTTCCTGAGGCTTTCACTACCTCTTGCTCTTCTAGTAGGGGAAATTCCTCCCTGGCCACACCATTTCTAGTCTTTGCAGAAAATGAGAAGTCACAAATGCCTTCCCCAGCCATTCAAGCTGTTGGCTCACAATGACTAGCTTTTGATCCAGTGACCAAGATATCATAGCTTGTAGAGATTTCCCCCTGACTCTAGCCCATTGAGGCTGCAGAGATGGTATACTTTGCTGAGAGAATCCATGAGAAATACTGTGTAACACTTGTCCATTCGCTGGGATGGAATCATGAGGGAAGAATCACAAAGCATGTACCAGGAGAATCCTCCTCTGTACAGGTCAATCAGATTCCAGTTGTACATTTCCTGCTTTCCTCTCTCCCCAGACCTCTCCTTCACAGCTTCGCCTTTTAGGATTGCAGGGTCCTCTGTGCCTCTCATATTATTCATCATTTTTTTTCTGTTTGTTTAATCCAACCATTTCCTCCCAGTCTATGTTTATATTTCACTTCTATGAAACTCCTCTGAAATGAAATCTTCAAGTGTTTATTTCAGTAGCAGTGTTTTTTTTTTTTTCCAGTGATCATGCATTATTCTCTTTAATCATTATATTCCATGCCTTATGCCCCAAAATAAGCACTAGGAAAAGAAAGTCAATGTCCAAGACCCATTTTAATTCCCCATAGTGTCTGGCACAGGGCTTCTTTGTAGTCTTTGATGATGAATTTTCAGGACTACACACACTAATGGTATTGAACACTCTGAGCCCTTTATTACCCCTTGTCAATATGACGTCACCTTCTAACCCCTGCTCTTAGGGATACTATGTTTATTACAGGCATCTTCTGCATCAGTGGATTAGGTAAAGAAGTACCATTTTAAAGATGCTTCAGAGTTTGCAGAGTACTTTCATAGAAACATGTCACTATATCCTCATAAAAATTCTGTGATGTAAGTACTTTTTAATCTCCATTTTGCAGATAAAAGGACTAAATATTATTGTGTTTGAGAGTAGTACTCTCCATGTGAAAGACTATGGAGATTAGAGCAAGAATCTCCCACATACACAGTGATACTAATAATTTTTCTCTGTAGAAGATTTCAGTTGAAAATACATCATGACCTTGGATTTTCCAGAGCATTTACCCATGTCAGGATTCTGATACCGTGCTTTCCAGGAAAGAGTAACCTCACCTTTTCAGTCATGTGTAGTTTAAGAGGGTAACATAGATGGAGAAGAGAATGGATTCTGTCTTTGAATGAAGACATTAACATTTAGAGGATTGGAAACAATGAAAAAAATAAATGCTTATATGTACACTCATTCATATATGATATGAAGAGCTTTAGCTGTATAAATTGAATAAATAAGATTAAAATTTTTTTATACATTATGGCAAATTCACAATAGATATAAATTTAAGTCTTAGTTTTTATCCTGAGTTTTTCTGCAGCATAAGCAAAAGAGGGAAATAATCCAGTGTATGTAGATACCAGAGTTCAGCCAAAATGGAACTTGCCCTTAATATTCTATGGAAAAGGAATACTCCATATATGGAAAAGAAATATTACAATTTAGTTAGCCATAGAACCCTACTGGTTATAGAAAAATTGTCTCTGGGCAGAGAGAAGATTATCATGGGAAAAGTAGGTAGACATAAACAGTTATAAGTTAAATTCAGTTTCTGTATCACTTCAAGAGTTGCCGCAATCAACAAGTTGTTGATGTTTCCTCTTGAATTCTTCCCACGTTTCTTGCACAGTATATATGTGTGTTCAATTTGTATTTACTCAATCATTTACTTTAAACCTAAAACACTTCGTAGAATGTATGGTTAATGTTTGGTTAATAATAACTAAATTTTTTAAGAGGGGGAAGAAATAATAAGATGTGAGAGGTCATAAGAAAAAAAAATGTGAAGCAAGTCAGAAGCACAAGGGTAGTGAAATAGTGCTTGCTCAAAATACATAAGGCTGGCCAGTCATCACGGCACAAGCAAACCAGTCTGAGGCCTAATCATGTGGCATTTGAGGCCCCTGGAGTAGAAGACTGGGTCACTATCTAGGCATAACACCACTGCTTTTGCTATTTCCGTGTTCCTAGTACATTACAGCAATTTGGATGAACTAAAATGTTGTATCGGTGAAACGCTGCTCACCCCTACCACACATTCCTTGCTCTTCTTCCACTGGCATTAAAGCAGAAGTAGTGATTACAGGGGTATTTGTTGTTGTTGTTGGGATTTTCCTTTTTTGAGTCTAGTAAGAACTTTTATTTAGAACTAGCCAGGTGAACTCAGTTGCCAATTTTGTTGGCAACATTCCAAAGCATCATAGTTGAATATATGCCTCCTCTCCATTAGGCCTGATCAGGGTGATGACCTTAGCCATGTCAGTGTCACAGAGCTTCTTCATCGCATGTTTAAGTTGGTGCTTGCTGGCCTGGACATCCACAGTGAACAGCAGTGTGGTGTGGTCTTCTGTTTTCTACATGGTTGACTCAGTGATGAGGGGGAACTTGATGATGGCAGAGTGGTCAAGCTTGTTTCTCCTAGGTGTGCTCTTCCGAGGATATTTGGGCTGCCTCCTGAGCCACAGTATTTTGGGCTGTCTGAAAGTGAGTGAAGTCCAGGTCTCTGTGTGTGTCCATGGGTGCTTTTCAAAACTGCTTTCTTGGCCTTCAAAGCCATTGCTTTGGTCTTGGCTTTGAAAGGGGCAGGGGCTTCCTTCTGTTTGGTTTTTTTTTTTTACTTTTATTGGAGTATAGTTGATTTACAGTCTTTCTACTGTACAGCAGAGTGACTCAATTATACATATACATATGTCCACTCTCTTTTAGATTCTTTTCCCCTTTGATCATTACAGAGTATTGAGTACAGTTTGCTGTGCTGTCCAGCAGGTCCTTATTAGTTTTCAGTGTTATCTTCATGAAGAGCTGGGGATATTCCTTTTAAAAAGAGAGAGATGTACAGAGAGTAGAAAACACCCCTGCAAGTCCTCAGTAAACCCTGAAGATAGAATCAAGCATTGAAAACTCATTGAAGGAAAACTGAAGGAATTGACAGCCCATCTCGCTCTCTTTCTCCATTTCCTCTTCCTTCTCTCTCTCCTCTTTTTCTTCTCTTCCCTCTCTCCTCTCCTCTTCCTAAGTTAATTTCTGTCAGGCGAGTGTATGCACCTTGGTTCCTTGTCTCATCACAACAAAGATTTGGAGTGACAGACTTTAAAGCTCCCTTGGCAGGTCACAGCTCTCGGGTTATAGCTCTCAGGTCTCAAACGGACCGTGTTATAGCTCTTAGAGAAATCGGTGTTACAGCTTTATTTTATTTAGAAGATAGCAGGAAAATCCATCTTCGAGGCGTGAGGGCACATTGATCCAAAGACGTGAAGAGAAGAGCACCCCGTTGCGTGGGAGGGAGAGAGAGAGCCCTTTGGCTCTTTCTGTGTGTTTTTTTTCTTTCGCCTGGGCCTGTCCTGTGCAAATTGGGCTTAGGCAGGAGCACTGTTCTGCCTGAAGTCCTCACTCCGGTCCTCGGACCTTCCTCTGTTCTATTTTCGCGGGTTTTTCCCTTCCTTATCTTTTAGCCACCGCCATTTTGGACTCCTTTTCCCTATTCTACTACCTAACATTTCCCCTCCTACTTCCCTCACTTCTGTGCCCCTTTCTTTCCTTTCTTCCCTTCTTCCTCTATCTAATCTTCCACTAAATACAAAGAGAAGCAGTGGTAGAAGATGGCTTTTAACTGGTTTCTGGTTTATCTCCCTTCCAATAGAGGAATAGCCTAAACTCAGGGAGAGTACCTCCGAACAATGTTGTGGTAAAAAAGCATCTTACAGGACCCCTTTAGTCTGCTGTCCAACTCTGATCCAGTTAACTGTGGTCAGTGACCCAGGGTCATGAAATACCCACCCCTATGTATTGGAGATCGCAAAGAGTCAGACACGACTGAGCGACTGGACTGAACTGAACTGAACTGAACTGATGTATTGGAGAAGGTAGGGTAAAGTGAGACAGATTTTTTTAAAAAAGAAGAAGGGGAATAAGAAGATGGAGAAAAAGAAGAAGAGAAAAAGAAAATGTCAATTTCAACTCAGCAAATATCCTGAAAAATATTTGCTACACCAGTCATTCTTCCAAATTAGTGTATCAGATTGCCGAGATGGGCTTCCCTCGTGGCTCAGATGGTAAAGAATCCACCTGTAATGCGGGAGACCTGAGTTTGATCCCTGGGTTTGGAAGATCCCCTGGAGGAGGGCATGGCAACCCACTCTAGTATTCTTGCCTGGAGAATCCCCTTGGACAGAGGAGCCTGGCAGGCTACAGTCCATGGGGTCGCAAAGAGTCGGACATGACTGAGCAACTAAGTATAGCACTGCATTGCCAAAATGGAGCTTACTTACATTATTTACCTTTATATGTGTATAACCAAGTATTTTGTCCTTAGTTTGACTGGGGTTGTTATTACCCTTAAGTAGAACATTTACCTTTGTAATTTTGCTGGAAAGGATACCAATGACTCTTCCTAATTCCTGTATCAAACTATTGAACAATGCAGATATAGCCCATTTTATAAGCATTGCCTTTGTATAATATTTATAACTATTTTGCCCTAAGTTTCATCAGCCTTTGTTTTAAGGAATAACCCTACCTAGAACATTTGCAGTTTTTGTAATTTTGACGAAAGGGACACATTCCTTCCTTATGCTAATTGGCATCTCTCATTTAAATAGCTAAACAATAAATTCCTTTCGGAACTCAAAACTAGGAAAAAATTAACTCCTAGTTGAATGAACTAGTATTTTTTCTATTTGACCACAATTTTTTACATGATGTATTATCATATTTGCATCATGATAAAATAAAGGAATGAGAGAATTCATCTTACTTCGCATGTGCTTTGGCTACCAGAAATTCAGGGCCCAGTTTTGTGTTTAATGGTGGTAACTTTTCTTAGTTAACTGTTCCTGCTATATGCTTGCTCACCCTCATTTACTATTTTAATGTTCTTTTATGATTTTACTCTATCTGTGCCCTTCAGAAATCTGTTTTGGAAGTAGCTAGCGTATAAATAGCATAAAAAATAAACTAGCATAAAAAAAAAGCATATCCTGACATTTACGGTTGTAGGATAATTCCATGTTAAGGATGATTCAGTCTGCAAGTAAAGTCATTGGATATATGTCTAAATATATTTTAGAATCATTTTGATCATCACATAGCTTTTCTAAGATGCTAGTGTTTCTGGGTTTGTTGCTTTCTTCCCATCTAAACATCCTTCTCTACCCAAAAATGCATGATGACTCAGTTTGGCTAATTTTATCAAATTTATGCTTTTGAAGGGCATTTGACTCTCTTGAATCCTCTCACACGCTCTACATTTTCTTAAACATACTAATCCCAGTGTGGATTTCTCTACCCCCAGAAAGCATGAGTACCCATCTTGCTCATTTACATTTGTAAGGTTTTGTTCTTTGTGGATATCTTTGCATTTGCATGCTTTTTCTTTCTCTTTCTCTCTTTTCAACCATTCCACTTGTCTTTAGAAACTGGTTTAGTTATAACCTCTTTCTGGCATGACTTAGTGAACTCCAGGTGACTCTGATCCATGTCTTTCTGGTGTTACCTACTCAGTTTTTATTTTACCTATTTGCTCTTACATGTGTGACATTTTGAAAGCATTCTGAAGCCTTTTTTAAAGTGCAAGAATAAGTTTCGGCTCTCCACTTAGAAAATTTGCTAATTGTTTATCAGACTGCGTCTTCTTTCCCTTTTTACATTATCCCTGAAGCACATAATTCAATGTTCCATGAATGAGGAAATGTTTGTTAAATGATGTTTGTTCTCAGCTGCTCAGGTTAAAAGATAGAATATTGATGATGTTTTTCTTAGCAAACATTTTATCAGGAGTTAAGATGAAAATTTTTTTCCAGGAAATCTAAAATTAAACTTAGAGAAATGCGGCACAGTTTTTGCCATAGTTATATATGCAGCCATTTCAAACAGGTTTCTAAGTTAGTTTCTTTGTTTCTCCTCCTATTATTCATATTCTTTCCAGATTGATGAAGGCATATGGCTTTAATTATCAAGTATATGCTGAGGACATGCAGAGCTACAGCTTTTTCCTGACTTTTCTAATGAAGCTAGTTCCTAACAGCAACATTTGCCAGATTATTTTATTGTATTATGACATTAAACATGGACCAGCAGAAATCTAGCTAATTGGGAATGATACCTTTTCCCCTAATTGCTTATTTATTTTCCAGGAAACTAATTTAGTTTGGTTATAAAATGAAACCTCAGAACTCAGTATAAATAAGTATGGTCATATATCAATAGTTAGACTGAGTGAAATCCTGTAAATAAATAAACAAAACTACTGACAAAGTTTATTTAAAAATGAATAAATGCAGCTTTATTGCTATTATTTACAACCTTTAAGATTGGAAGGAACATTGAACACTTGTTTTTCTTCTGTCTTTTAATAAATTAGCCAGCATTATTTGTAATTAGTGAGTTAATTGTTTATAGTCAAAGACTTGTGAAAGTGCTTTAAAATTAAAAGCAGTTTATTTCATTTCACTGGAAAATAGGCAAAACTCATTCCTTATGCTTAAGTGATATAATTTAAAAAGTATTTTGTAACTCAAATTTAAATAATACATGTTCTAAATATAATTTAGCTATTATATATATATCAAAACTTTAAAATTATATGAAATAGTACAGCACTTGTCACCAACAGCTAACCCCCCTAATACACATCATTTATCTTATTTGAATTGTGGCAGTCTTATTTCTGTCAAAGAAGAATCTATATCACTTGTTTCATATACGTTGAAATTTTTAAATGAGTGATACTAGCCTGAGAGACATTTACAAATTCGGAACTTCAGTTTTGATCTTGTTCTTGTTTAGTCACTAAGTCGTGTCCAGCTCTTTTGTGACCCCTTGTACTACAACACACCAGGCTTCACTATCCTTCACTACCTCCCTGAGTTTGCTCAAATCCATGTCTGTTGAGTCAGTAGTGTCATGCAACCATCTCATCCTCTGTTGCTCCCTTCTCCTTCTGCCCTCAATCTTTTCCATCATCATGGACTTTTCCAATGAGTTGGCTCTTCATATAAGGTGGCCAGAGTGGTGGAGCTTCAGCTTTAGCATCAGTCCTTCCATGATTATTCAGGTTTGATTTACTTTAGAATTGACTGGTTTGATCTCCTTGAAGTCCAAGGACTTTCAAAAGCCTTCTCCATCACCACAGTTTGAAAGCATCAATTCTTCAGTGCTCAACCTTCTTTGTGGTTATATGTTAATTTTAAAAACAGTCTCAACGATGGTATGGAACACGATGCCTTTGGATTTTAGAGCATATTCCACACTAGAGTTGTAGAATGGGAGTCACCAAGATTCTGTTGAGTGCAGTAGTTATCAAAGTGTGTTCCAGGGATCTTAAAAGCTTCCTTGAAAGTACCTGAGGAATTTCCAGGGAGAGAAGAAAGGGGCTCACGGCCAAGTGGAATGTATACATCAGTTCTTTGAATGGTCTTAATAAAGATATAGAATTCAACTTGTAAATTTTGAAAACCTGTGAGACCAATAACTCCTTCTATAGCTCAGAAACTGTCCAGACAAATGAAGTAATTTGATAAATGGCAAATACAATATATATGCTAACGCTTGAATTTGAACTCAGTACTATGAACCCTTAGCACTTCCCTGGTGGATCAGATGGTAAAGAGTCTGCCTGTAGTATGGAAGACCTGGGTTTGATCCCTGGGTTAGGAAGATCCCCTGGAGGAGGGCATGGCAACCCCCTCCAGGATTCTTGCCTGGAGAATTCCCATGGACAAAGGATCCTGGTGGGCTACAGTCCATGGCGTCACAAAGAGCTGGCCACCACTGAGCGACTAAGCGCATGAACTCTTAATGGTTTTTCTTTCACTGCAAGTCGGATTGCTGTTGTTGTTCAGTCACTCAGTTGTGCCCGACTCTTTGAGGCGCTATGGACTACAGCACTCCAGGTTTCCCTGTCCTTCGTTATTTCCCCGAGTTTGTTCAGACTCAGGTCCGTTGAGTTGATGATGCCATCCAGCCATCTCAAACTCTCACCCTCTTCTCCTGCCTTCTTCAATCTTTCCCAGCATCATGGCCTTTTCCAGTGAGTTCACATCAGGTGACCAAAATATTGGAGCTTCAGCTTTAGCATCAGCCCTTCCAATGAATGTTCAGGGTTGATTTTCCTTAGGATTGACTAGTTTGATCTCCTCTCTGTTCAAGGGACTTTCAAGAGTCTTCTCCAGCACCACAGTTCGAAAGTATCAATTCTTCAGCGCTCAGCCTTCTTTATAGTCCAGTCTCACATCTGTACGTGACTATTGGAAAAACCATAGCTTTGACTATATGGGCCTTTGTCAGCAAAGCGATGTCTCTGATTTTTAATACTCTGTCTAGGTTTGTCATAGCTTTCCTTCCAAGAAACAAGTGTCTTTTAATTTCATGGCTGTAGTCACAGTCCACAGTGATTTTGGAGCTCAAGAAAATAAAATATGTCAGTCTTCCCATTGTTTCCCCATCTATTTGCATGAAGTGATGTAACGAGATGCCATGATCTTAGTTTTTTGAATGTTGAATTTGAAGCGAGCTTTTTCAATGTCCCTTTTTTCACCTACTTTAAGAGGCTCTTTAGTTCCTCTCCACTTTCTGACATTAGGGTAGTGTCATCTGCATATATGAGGTTATTGTTGTTTCTCCCAGCACTCTTTAATCCAGTGTGAGCTTCATCCATCCTGGCATTTCATATGATGTGCTCTGCATATAAGTTAAATAAGCAAGGTGACAATGTACTTCCTTGATGTATTCCTTTCCCAATTTTAAATCAGGCCATTGTTCCATGTCCTGTTCTAACTATTGCTTCTTAACCTGCATACAAGTTTATCAGGAGGCAGGTAAGGTGGTCTGGTATTCCCACCTCTTTAAGAATTTTCCACAGTTTGTTTTGGTCTACCCAGTCAAAGACTCTGTCATGGTCAGTGAAGCAGAAGTAGATGTTTTTCTGGAATTTCCTTGCTTTTTCTGTGATCCAAGGGATATTGGCAATTTGATCTCTGGCTCCTCTGCCTTTTCTAAATCCAGCCTGAACATCTGGAAGTCCTCAGTTCAAGTACTGTAGAAGCCTAGCTTAAAGGATTTTGAGTTTTACCTTGCTAACATGTGAAAAGAGTGCAGTTGTGCAGTAGTTTGAACAGTCTTTGGAATGGCCCTTCTTTGTGTTTGTAATGAAAAGTGACCTTTTCCAGTCCTGTGGCCACTGCTGAATTTTCCAAATTTGTTGGCATATTGAGTGCAGCACTTTTACAGCATCATCTTTTAGGATTTGAAGTAGCTCAGCTGGAATTCTATCACCTCCACAAACTTTGTTCATACTAATGCTTTCTAAGGCCACTTAACTTATCTGGGTCATTAAGACCTTTTTTTGTACAGTTCTTTGGTGTATTCTTGCCACCTCTTCTTAATATCTTCTTCTACTGTTAGGGCCATACTGTTTCTGTCCTTTATTGTGCCCATTTTTGCATGAAATGTTCCCTTGGTATCTTTAATTTTCTTTTAAAGATCTCTAGTCTTTCCCATTAAACTCTTTAAGTAATAGAGGAGGAATCTATTTTTAATGTTAAGCAAATAATATTTGAAATTAAAACATGAAAAAATATCAAACTTCTAAAATCTGCTGTAAGATTTAAAAACATTAATTATAAAATTGCATTTTATATTTGCAGCTTTATCTACTTTTTTTTCTTCATCTAGTTCTAATTGATGGTTTTGCCATAATATAAATAGGATGGACTGAAAGGTTTACAGGTGACATTTGAAAAGTTGAGTTTGGATATGTAGAATTTTAAGGAAAAGAATGCTGAAAAATGGTTATTAGGTTTCAGTCATCTTCTTAGCACTGCACTAGAAAGTATGAATTCAAAGACAAAAGGAAAAAAATGCAGTCTAGAATGAAGAGATTCACAACAGAAAAGATAAACTAAAAGTGGACTGTGTTAGACTGATGGTGATATTTTAGTAAATAAATGACTTTGAGCTAGGCCTTGAACTGAAAATAAGAGTGTTCCTGGGAGAAGAGTATACCTGGGCAGGGAGGAGGGGAGAGGAGAAAGACAGACAGACAGACGGTAGAGAGCTAGAGACACAGAGAGACACCTCCTGGTTGATTCATGATGGTATTGCTAAGCCAAGCTGTGGAAGCTGGAGAACAGGGTAGGATATGCAGAAGAGATACACTCAATCCCGGATATCTCGTATACCTGGACATCTCTAGTGGAGAGATGATAGCTCAACATTCAGACAGGAGATTAAGGCTGGAGACTTCACTCACCCATTCATTCAGTAATTATCATTGGCTGTTTACTGTGCCTCAGGCATCATATTGATATAAGCACTGTGTTAGAGAAGGAGATGTAAAAATGAAAAGACATGGACTATTTTATTCAAAAAATATCCAGTCTAAAAAAAAAAAAAATCCAGTCTGTCATGGGGACTGACATTAAATAAGCATTATAATGTAATTATTAATAGAATTTTAATAAACTATTTTATGAAGTTGATATAATTAAAATCTATAGTGTCAAATCATAAAATAATTATTATGCATAATGACATTAATTGCATGTAACAAACTTATATTGCATTATAATTTAAGAAGTGTGTCTATTGCATAGGAGAATGAGCAGCTTATACCGTCTGTAAGCTTTACAGTAAAGGTAGCACTTGTTAAAAGGATTGATGGATGATATCAGAAGTCACTTCTAGTATAAAAGTAAAATAGTAAGAGAAGATTCAATCTAAATATACCAAGTAAGCTTATATTAGGACTGAAAAATGGATTTTGCTTATACCTCTCAAAGTTGAATTTTAAATCCTTCAGAGGAAATGTCTCTATGGTTCCAGTAATATCCTGAGCTGACTTAGTAGTATGTAGACAGAACAATGCTTCTTGTTTTCATTTGTGATGAAGATAATCAGACAGGCACTAATTATTTGCCTGTGAATAATGTGCTTTGGGTCACAACTAATTCCACTAGTTGACATTTTACATTGCTTCCCATCCGTCCTGAGAAATGACATGGGCTGCCTTTCAGATGAACAGACTTTTCTTGGCTTATTCAACCTTTAAAGTTGTATTCAAGTTCTGTGGCTACTCTAATTTTGTCACTTTTAATTTTTTCCTTTGCATCTTTCTTTCCCTTTTTCCCACTTTGTTTTGTTTTTTTTTTTTCATTTAAATCTTATACCATTAGCATTGCTTCGTAAACTTTCTTATTTTACACCTCTGTGACCACAACTTCAGCAATATTGGCTCTGCAAATCTCGCTGAATGATCAGTTTACTTTTGTGGGTTTTTTTCACCTCACCAACTGTTTGGCATATAGATTTTTCTTTTCAACTAGTTTAGAATAAATCAATATTCCAGGAAACAGCACAGCTCAATTCACATGGGTCTATCATACTCTGCTTGTAGAACATCATGATGTTTCGAGGTCTCCAAATCCTACTGAAATCTTAAATGCAATTGTGCAAAGCATGAATAAAAATAAGCTGCTTGGTGATAACGATGTGCCTGGTGTTAGGTTAGCACTATTGTGAATTATTACTCATTTATAACACTGCATCAGTTTGGTTTTTGAGAAATAGCTTATTTTTATTTGTGTTTTTGTCTGAGGAGATAGAATAACAACTTGCTGATTTCATGTTTGAAAGGAAACAATAACTTCAAAGCACTTAGAAGGCATGAATTATTATTCACATAATAATTATATAATCCCCCAAGACCCTTACTAATGTTTGTTAGTGTATACTCCCTGTCTTTTCTCACACTCAATTTTGGAACTTTTTTGAGTTGAGAAGGGTATTTTCTCTCTTTCTCTAAAAATAATGATGTGGGAGAAATATGTATAGTATTGAGGATTAATTTGTTCTGAATGATAATCATTCAGAAGTGAAAATGTCAAATCATGAGCTTATGGAGTTAAAAGACTCTTTCAGATTATATAGTCCAATTTTTGATTGGAAACAGAAGTTGTAAATTACAGGTAAATTTATAAGGTAGCAGAACCAAGACTGGGTCCCATGCTTACATGAAAATTTGGTCTCCAGTTGCAGCTGTCGTTGAAGTTAACCTATGAGAAAATAAACAAACAAACAAAAAAAAAATAGCAAACTTGATGTAGACAAACTTCTCTATATAAGAAAATGGGTTTCCCAGGTGGCACTAATGGTAAAGAACCTGCCTGCAGGAGACACAAGAGACATGGGTTTGGGAAGACCCCCTGGAGGAGGGCATGGCAACCCACTCCGGGATTCTTGCCGGGAGAATCCCATGGACAGAGAAGCCTGGTGGGCCACGGTCCATAAGGTCCCAAAGAGTTAGACGCGACTGAAGCTACTTAGCTTCATACATGTAAGAAAATCCAGCTTTTTACTGAGGGATAAACATATGACACAGTGTTGTAAATTGGCTCTGCATTTTTGCAGACAGCACTATTAGAGTTCATGGTTGTTTACTTGTTACTCAGTGTCTTTTTGACACCAGACATGTTTTTTAATATATAATTTCAGCAAAATTCAGTATGGGTTCTTGTACATTCACATAAGAAACAACATTATAGAGAAAGGAAATTATGATGACACAGGAAAAATTCTACTTGAAGACAAAGAATTGTATCAGAAGAAAGCACTCTCTAGATAATGAAATACATTTTACAGCTTTTGCTATCAAATGATATTTATTTATGAAAGCAATATTATGAATTTGCAAGAGTAAATTAGTCAAGCATTGGGTAAGAACATTGCATTCATCTTGAAAAATTAAAAGTTCTATATTAAGTTATTCTAATTTAAAAATCAATCTTGATAAATATTTTTGTTTTCAAACAGTAATTACAGTTAATTATAGCTAACATGGTATTCCTTGAATACCATGACGCTTGTCTCTCTACTAAGAACTTTTTTCTGTTTGCTCATTCATTTTTTTCTTATAATAATCTTTAGTGCTAGATTTTTAAATAAGAGTTTGGTTGAGGTATAATTCACATGGGCTTTCCTGGTGGCTCAGATGGTAAAGAATCTGCCTATAATGTCGGAGACCAGGGTTCAATCCCAGGAAGATAATTCACATAGTATGCAATTTAATTTTTAAAGTGTGTAATTCAGTTGTTTTGATATATTTGTAGAATTGTTCAGTCGTCACCACTAATTTTAGAACATTATCATCATCCCTTCAAAATAAATCCAATATCCATTAGCAGTCTCCGCCCCTGGTCCCTGTCTCCATGCTCCTGGCAGTCACTCTCTGTCTCCATGTATTTGTTGATTCTGGACATTTCATATTACATGGAATCATGTAACTTGTAACCTTTTGTGACTGCCTTCTTTCACTTAGTTTTTCAAAGCTCTTCCATAATATAGCAAGTATATATAAGTTATTACATTTTACTTCAAAATAATATTCCATTGTATGGCTGCGCGACATTTTGTTTATCCATTCATCAATTAATGGGCTTTTGGTTTTTGTCCACTTTTTGGTTTACATGAATAATGCTGCAGGGCACATTCATTTACCAGTTTTGTGTGGATCGTTGCTTTCATTTCTCTTATGTGTATACTTAGGAGTACAATTGCTGACTCATAGGCTAACTCCATGTTTAACATTTTGAGGAACTGTCAAGCTATTTTCCAAACTGATTGCATCATTTTACCATCCAGCCAACAATGTATGAGGCTTCCAATTTATCCATATTCATGCCAACATTTATTATCTCTTTTTGATTTCAGCCATGTTACCCAGTGTGAAGTGGTATGGCTCTGTGGTTTTTGATTTGCATTTTCCTAATGACTAGTGATACTGAGCATCTTCCATGTAATTATTGGTTATTTGCATATCTAAACTTTAGAGAAATGTCTGTGCTATTAGGTTTTTCCATTTCCAGTTGGGTTATTTGCCTTTTTATTATTGAGTTATAAGAATTTTTCATGTTATCCCTTATCAGATAAATAATTTACAGAAAGTTTCTCCTATTTTGTGTGTTGTCCCTTCATTTTAAGGGATAATATATTTTGTAGAAAAAAATGTTATCAATTTAGATAAAGTCCAATTTATAAGTTCTTTTGGTGTTGCTTATATTTATATTGTTATGTCTAAGGAACCATTACCTAGTCCAAGGTCAAAAGAATTACTTCCATCTGCTAAAATTTATTTCTCTGCTTGTGGATAGCAAGTTATCCTAATACCGTTTATTGAAGAAGTTATATTTCACAAGTTAATTGTCTGGTACCCTTGTTGAAATCAATTGCTGACAAGCATGAGGGATTATTTCTGGACTTTCAGTTCTGTGCAGTTGATATATATGTCTATCCTTATGCCAGTATCACATTTATCTTGATTCTATAGCTGTATAGTCAACATAAAATCAGGAAGTGTAAGTCCTCCAACTTTGTTCTTCCTTTTCAGTATTATTTTGAATATTCTTGGGCTCTTGTATATCCACATGAATTTTAGGATGACTTTGTCACTTTCTCTGAAAAAGGAAGCTGAAATTTTATCAGGATTTTATGTAATCTATAGATCATTTGGGGGAATGTTTTTGTCTTAATAATAAATCTTCTGATCCCCATATGTGGGGTATCTCTCCCTTTATGCAGGTTTATTTAGTTTTCTGCAATGGATGTTTTTGTTATTTTCAGTGCACAAACTTTTCTACTTCCCTTGTTAAGTTTATTCCTAAGCATTTTATTTTTGTAGTGCTACTGCAGATTGTTTTCTTAATTTAACTTCGGATTTTTTATTGCTAGTGTGTAGGAATATAATTGATTTTCATATTTTGATTTATATCCTTCAACCTTGCTGAATTAATTTATTAGTTCTAATTGTATGTATGTGGATTCTGTAGGGTTTTCTATATTCAAGGTAATTCCATCTGTTAATAGAAGTAGCTTTAATTCTTTCCTTTTAACCTAGATTTCTTTTATCTTTTTTCTTGCCTAATTGCCCTGGCAAACACTTCCAGTACAGTGTTCAAGAGAAGTGGTGAGAACAAATATCTTTGTCTTGTTCCTGGTCACTGAGGGCTGCTGTTTTTCTCAACTACCATGAATGTGAGGCTGCTAGGTTTCAGGCTTATTACTAAGGAGCTGGGGAGGGGGGATAATAATTGGTTGTCTGAAAGACTACAAATCTTATTGCTTGTATTAAAGTTTAGAGTATTTTTTTTTAATACGCCATCTTATTTCAAGATTGTTTCAAGTCTTTGGTTAATTTTTAGAATTTTAAAAAAGTTGATCTTTTTGCCTTTACTTTTCTTGCTTTTTTGAGTAGTGGATTTCTTAAGGTTTCTGACTCTGCTATTTTAGAAGTGGCACTAGGTTTTAATGGGGCATATTTAAGGGTAATAAAGGGGAAATTTGATATAAAATAAGATCTAACATAAGTATTTTTTCCTATTTTTAAAAATAGGAAAGGAAATAGTATTTTTGCCCAGAAATATTTCTTAAGATGTTCAGTTCAGTTCAGTCGCTCAGTCGTGTCCGACTCTTTGCGACCCCATGAATCACAGCACGCCAGGCCTCCTTGTCCGTCACCAACTCCCGGAGTTTACTCAAACCCATGTCCATCGAGTCGGTAGTAGGCACTAAATTTTGAAAATATCAATTTATTTGAATATCAGTTTCCAGTTACAAAATGGTTTAATAACTTTTTACAAATTATCATTTTATTTGAAACAAAAAAATATTTAGTGGAGAATGTGCTTACTCATATTAATTTACAGTAAAAGCCATTAAACTTTATAGTGTGCTCTTAAATTCTGGGAAAAATGAGACTTTCGATGTATTGATAATTGACTGAGATATCTTTTATGTTTTATTTTGTAAGCTGAGAACTTGGATGTGTGCTAACTTTCTGGTTGTTAGCACACTGTATTTTTAAGCAGTTGATTTTCTTTGGGTGGCGTGTATGTGAAGACAAAATGCATTTCCTAATTGTTAACATAGAATATGCTCCCAAATCATTTCTTAAGCAATTGTTCTTAAGTCATTTATGATTACATGCTTTTCACCTTCCTTTCCTTTCTCCTCTCTCCACTGAGAACAGATTAACTTTGGAACACTCTGCAGTTTGCTTTGCCAGTTACATTCTAGCAACTGAGAAACTTTGTTCTGAGTGTATCTGAACTAAGAGTGTAGCCTATTCTCAAAATGTGTTCACTGACAGATGTTTCCTTTAGTCCTCTGTTACTGCATAGGACAGAGAAAAAAGATGCTTTGGCCAATTGAAGCTGCCAAGAAATTGGTTTTCTAATATTTGTGTCAAGCTTTGAGCTACAGAGGGTCTGTTTTGTAATTTGTTTTGAAAAATAACATTTGTCCATTAAATAGTGATGGGTAGTGAGCATGTAGAAGAAAACATTATGAAGAATGAATTCAGAAAAGAACTTGATGATGAACAAGTCAAAACATTTTGTCTGTTGCATTTACTTTGGAATGTTGCTTAAAAGATAATAGAAACTGGGCACCTGGTTCACAAATTGGTGCCAACTGACCTGATTAATTATACTTTTTGAAATATTATTGTTAGTTTTCTAAGTTCATTATGATTGGCTTGATAAAAGAGAGAACTCAGAAATTTTTATATTGTATGCATGTTTTCCATACATCTGTATTTTCAACCATTTTCAACCATTTTTTCATTATCATGTCTGCCCAGGGAGAAGAATTATATTAAACATAATTCTATTTTACTAGAGAAATTACGTACTAATGTAAGATATTTTGTTGCATTCCACTGAACTTTGGAGAGGCACAAACCTTTGTAATATCCAAGACTTGTGCAGCCCCCTAAGCCCAGTTATTGCCCCTTTGTGGGTGACATACCCCCATAGACTGTGCATACCCTTTTATTATCTTTATATAACACCATCTATAGGAAGGTTTTTTTTTTTTTATTTAACGTAATCTAGACTTAACCTGAATACTGAAGTTTGTTTATAAGATGTCACGTCTGCTAGCAATTTTTTAAAATTCACAAATATTCCAGAATTATAATAGAGCTAATATCATTTGTGTGTGTGTACATTCAAATATATAGGGAAGCTCTCCTGTACCCAGAGTTGTGAATTTGATTAAAGATATATTTTTTGCATAATTTTATAATGGTTATTGAAAATTAATCTGAAGAAACTACTAATTCTGTTTCTGATTTTATCTCTCCTCAGTTATATTCATTTATTTTATTTTATAATGCTGTCAAAATATTGGTACCTTAAAAATATTGTTTGAAAAATGTGTTAGGTTTTTAATTTTTTTCAATTATTTTTTGACAATGGTGGTGGTTTAGTTGCTAAGTCGTGTCCATCTCTTGCGACACTATGAGCTGTAGCCTGCCAAGCTCCTCTATACATGGGATTCTCCAGGCAAGAATACTATAGTGGGTTGCCATTTCCTTCTCCAGGGGATCTTCCCAACTCAGGAATCGAACCCGGGTCTCCTGCACTGCAGACAGATTCTTTACCGACTGAGCTATCAAGGAAGCCCTAAGCAAAGAATGACTACTTAGCTTTTATATAAAATACAGTAGGATTGGAAATGATTAGGAAATTTTATACAAAAGATAGACATTATATGCTTTCTCAACTCAGAGTTTGTAGCAGATAGAACAGGGACAGCTAAGTTAAGGTCAGAAATCTCTCCTAAACAATTTTAATTTAGTTTTATTTTATACTTCATTATCATCCTTCCAAATTATCTTTGCAATAGAAAGGTGAGAAGAAAGAATTAAGATGTGAAATATCAAAAATGGTTTATGTTCTCTTTTCTTGCAATATCCAGACAATACAGCCTCTCTTCTCCTAAGATTAATCACTGTGGCAAATGGAAGGAAAAAAAGAGCCAATATGGAAGAGGCTGGGAGACTGCTCTCTGCCTGATCCTAGAGGGATTAATACGGCCGGTTAGAATGAGCACACTAATTTCACAGGATCCTGGGATTCCTTTCTCTCCAGGTGTTGTTAAAAATTAGAAAGTTTGAATTGGTAGTTTTACCTTCATCAAAAAGAGCTGCAAAATATATAGGTGTTGTAAAACAGCTCATACATGGGGGAAAAAAGTACAATTGACTTTTGAACAACAAAGTTTGACTTTTAAGTGCATTTTTCAATAGCAGATACTACAGTACTATAAGATCACAGTTAGTTGGTTGAATCTGCTTATCTGGAAGAGCTGTGAATTCAGTGGGCCAACTGTAAGTTATACTTGGATTTTCAACTGTGCAAAAGATCAGGGCCCCTAACTCTTCTGTTGTTCAGGGGTCAACTATATATGGAAGGTAGGGAATTTAACCATTATGGTAGATGATTAGAAAATGTAATTTTGATTTTATTTCCTATATGTTTTGAAAGATGCAAATGAAATCTATTAAAATAATATCCACTCTTTGGAAAATATAATCTAGGAGTTTTGTGTATTGCTATGTAGATAGCTAGGAGTTTATCCAGAGAGGTTTAAATAAAGAACATAGAACTTGAGAAGGATTGTGGGTGAAGGGAAGAATTTATAAAGAAGGTGGCTTTTGAGATGACTCTTTAAGGTGGGTAGAATTTAGATATGTGGAGATGCACGACTGGGTGTGTATGGTAGGGCTTCAAGCAGAAGTTAAAGATGAAACAAAGGCATAGAGTTAGAAGAATAATGAATATGTATGAAGTACTGGTTCATGTTGACTTGACTAGTTCATGTTGACCTAGAATCATATATAAATCACAGGCATTAAGAATGAGCCATCTCCTTGAGATAAGTTAATTAAATTCCTTGAATATCAGATCAAAGGGTTTATACATTATTATATGGTGAATTGGAACCACTGAAAGCTTTGACTGAGAAACTAATATGTTTAGCTAGTTATTCAGGAAGGTATACTTGGTAGTAATGTGTGAAATGGATTGAAGAGGTAAAATCTGGGAAAACAATTTTAGGTTATTATAATAATTCAGGTGAGAGTCCTAGTTTAGGCCAATGGCAGTGAAAACAGAGGACAGGAAATAGAATCAGAAAGTGAAATGGAAAAAGGCCCATGGAGTTGGCTGCTAATTGTGTCTGGGGAAAGGGAGAGAGAGTTTAGTCACCGGTGATGACCATGAGGTTTTTGACTCCTAGTATCCTGGAAGATCCAGGTTCCATTAATGGAAATAAAAAAGTCATATTTGAGATGGGAAATGTTCAGTTTTAAATCTGAAACCATTAAAAAGTGCTTAGGCATTCATTTCTAGATATCTAAGAGTTGATTTGAAATGAAAAAAGAGAAAAAGTTGTGCTGAAAATGCAGAGAGGGCAAGGCTTAAGATACACACACAGAGGATGTTATTCATATAGAGGATATTACTATCAAGCTGTTAATTTGCATGAAAGTTACAGTTGAATGATTAATGAGAACAAGCTTAAGGCTCTTTTTCAGGGACTACCTACTTTTGAAGGAAAAAAAAAAAAAAAAGGCAGGGAAATCCATAGAATGAAGAAAAAAAGAGAGGATCCAGGGACAGCATGTTCCAGAAAACAGAGTTAGGGAGGGTAAACACTGGAAAAATAATGTTGGATTTGGTGACAACACTCATATCTAATCAAATTACACACACACTGTGTTCTATTTTTAGCAATTAGAGATGATAAGATGCCTCTAAAAGCATTTTTAGGACTTTGAGAGTCAAACAAATAAAAATCAGGGACTATGGAATAATCAAAGTATTTATTGAATATCTATTTGTGCCAGTTTGGACATGAGAATAGGTGATTGAACCTTAAGTATCTGTGAAATACATGTTCTTTATAACATATAGAATGACATTGTATTAATCAAGGTCCCAGCAATCACTAGATGGAAGCTTTGAACATTTGGTTGGGCAGGGATGAGAAATAACAAGGAACGGTGACACATTTAGGGACTTTAGCAAGAGCCAAAAGCCAGAGGACTAGAGGACTAGGTCCCAAGGACTGAGAGAGAACAGTGTAAGCAAAACCTGGGGAGAACGGGTGCTGTAGGGGAGGGGACACTGCTGTCAGAGCGGAACCAAGGCAAAGGTGTGGCCGAGACCTAGCAGTGCCTCCTGGCGGAGGGAGCAGGCTGGGAAAGAAATCGTCTGGGAGCCTGAGTGATTCTTCTCAAGAGTCCGACGCAGGCTGCATGAATCACGACAGTGTATCTGAGGGAAGAAGGCAGAAAGCATCACCAGTGTGCATCATGCCAAGACTGTACTTTTAGTAATAGAAGTTGAATCAATATAAAGTAGCAATGAAATGGCAGGGTTTATTATTTAATAAATGTATGAAATGTGACAATGCTGTATAATGGATACCTTTTTGATGCCATGTGTAAAGGGTAATGGGGCTTTCCTGATAGCTCAGTTGGTAAAGAATCTACCTGCAATGCAGGAGACCCTGGTTTGATTCCTGGATCGGGAAGATCCTCTGGAGAAGGGATAGGCTACCCACTTCAGTATTCTTGGGCTTCCCTTGTGGCTTAGCTGGTAAAGAATCCGCCTGCATTGCAGGAGACCCTGGTTTGATTCCTGGGTCAGGAAGATCCGCTGTAGAAAGGACAGGCTACCCACTTCAGTATGCTTGGGCTTCCCTTCTGGCTCAGCTGGTAAAGAATACGCCTACAGTGCGGGAGACCTGGGTTCAATCCCTGGGTTGGGAAGATCCCCTGGAGAAGGGAAAGGCTACCCACTCCACTGTTCTGGCTTAGATAATTCCTTGGGATCACAAAGAATTGGACACTTTCACTCACATAAAGGGTAATATAGTGGTTATTCCAGTAGTCATGTATGGGTGTGAGAGTTGGACCGTAAAGAAAGCTGAGCACTAAGGAATTGATGCTTTTGAACTGTGGCGTTGAAGACTCTTGAGAATCCCTTGGACTGTGAGGAGATCAAACCAGTCTATCCTAAAGGAAGCCAATCCTGAATATTCATTGGAAGAACTGATGATGAAGCTGAAGCTCCAATACTTTGGCCACCTGATGTGAAGAGCTGACTCATTGGAAAAGACCCTGATGCTGGGAAAGACTGAACATAGGAGGAGAAGGAGACGACAGAGGATGAAATGGTTGGATGGCATCACTGACTCAATGGACATGAATTTGAGCAAGCTCTGGGAGATGGTGAAGGACAGGGAAGCCTGGTGTGCTGCAGTACATGGGGTCACAAAAAGTTGGACACAACTGAGCGACTGAACCATAACAGCAATATCAATAGTGATTATTGAGCTTTTCTTATGAAACAGAGTGAAGAAAGAATTAAATATGAGTTGAAATATTAGTGAATTTGCTATTCCCCACCCCGCCAAAATATTCTTAAATTGGAACACAGGGAAGAAGGACTGCTAGTCAAAACAAAAATCAAGAGTCCAAGAATCAGCATCAGCTCACCAAATTTTAGACGAGAAAAATAGTACTGATTATTTGTGGTAATATAACAGAGAGGGACATCAAAACTGCTTAAATATTTCTAGCCTCGGGGCAAACTGATCGGGACATGTAGACTGAGATGAATCTGCAGATGGGAAAATAAAAAACATATTATTACCTCATGACTAATACTCTGTAGCAGTAGTATTAGTAGTATGAAGTGAAAGTCGCTCAGTCGTGTCCGACTCTTTGCAACCCCATGGACTATACTGGCCATGGAATTCTCCAGGCCACAATACTAGAGTGAGTAGCCTTTCCCTTCTCCAGGGGATCTTTCCAACCCGGGGATCAAACTCAGGTATCCCACATTGCAGGCAGATTCATTACCATCTGACCACAAGGAAAGCCCAAGAACACTGAAGTGGGTAGCCTATCCCTTCTCCAGCAGATCTTCCTGACTGGGAATTGAACCGGGGTCTCCTGCATTGCAGGCGGATTCTTTAGTCAACCGAGCTACCAGGGGAACCCGGTAATAGTATAGTAATAAAGTTAATAATAACTACTGTTTATGGATGGCCCACTACCTGCCAGGCATGATTCTAGTTACCATATAATTTAAGTTTGTAATTTTCTATCCAGTTGCCCATCCAGTCTGGAAAAGAAATTATATTATTTCCTCCATTTCATAGATTAGGAATCTGAAACTCTGAATAGTTAAGTAACTTCTCCACGACCGTACAGTGGTTAATAAATGGATAAGTCTGTCATATATCATCTTTGGATACTGGGTTCTCCTGATGTGCTGTATGTCCTTCCACGTCTTGCAGTCTAGTGAGCTATTAGCTTCCTCTTCTCCTAGTTGGCTTGTTTCACTTTTAGTGTCAAATCCGATGTGTCCACTTAACACCTCTGCAGTCGCTGACCCATTGTAGATGGTCATGCCATAACTGATATGGTAGATGTGCATAGGGCCTTGAGAAACTCTGTTGCCTGTGATTAAAATGTAGGCATTCATTTGTTAATCCCAATATTGATTCATTCCCTATTAAGTATTGATGACTGAAGTACTGGGCACATTAGATAGTGAATGTACCAAGCAGAAAATTTCTTGATGTTATGTAGAGGGGTCAGACAGTAATAAGTAAACAAATACAAAACAATGTCAGGGGGTGGTATGTGCTATTAAGAAAAAGAAAACAGGGAAGAAGACAAAGACTCATTGCAGATGTTTGAGATAGATGGATGCTATTCTAGGCAGGCAATCTCCTTTTCAAGAAGTAATATTTGAGAAGAGAAAGTGAATATCAGGGGAAAGACCATTTGAGTGATGGCGAATGAAAAATGCAAAGACATTACTTAATGTAGAATTTGCTTACTTTCTCTGCTCATCCTTCAAGGTAGGTCCAGCACTGTTCTGCTACATGGACACTGTGCCCCTCATAACTGACAGGTGGAGAAAGAGATAGAAGACTGAGGTTAGCTAACCACAGGTCCTTTGTGATATATCTAGAATGGAGATTATCATGTCAAAAGTCCATCCAGTTATATTCCAGATGCATAGATTGATAATGTATAACTTCTCATTCCATAGTGACGTTTAGACACATCAAAGTCTGCATGTATAGCTCAAGCACATTCACTGGCATAATGCAGGTTTTTTTTTTATCTCTTTAGCCTCCACTTCCAGTGCCACTAAGCTGAGATTTGTTCCTCCTTTAAAATGTGAAGATGTGGACTTATCTAGAGCAATTATTAGCACAGTTGCGAAACCGTTTTCACGGAGTTGGTAAAGGGCTGCCTGCCCTCTTTAACCTTTCAACTACTTACTGCCCCTCCCCACTCATTACTGCATTTATTTAATTAACATCCCACACGCCTGCATGCTCAGTCACTTCAGCCTTGTCCGACTCTTTGCAACCCCATGGACTGTAGTCTGACAGGCTCCTCTGTCCGTGGAATACTCCAAGCAAGAATACTGGAGTGCGTTGCTATGCCCTCTTCTGGGGATCTTCTTGACCCAGCAATCAAACCTGAGTCTCCTGCATCTCCTGCATTGCAGGCAGTTTCTTTGCCATTGAGCCAGCCACCTGGGAAGCCACCCACATCTTTATTTCAGGAGTTTTGCTACCATATAGGACTTCCACACTGTTTCTTCTGTAAAATTTTAGTGCTTTATAAATACTTGTTTGTGATTGGCTACTAAAGCAGTTAAGAGTTGTGTGCAATTTATTTCCAGGGGTCTAATTGCTTCCTTATTTCTCACTTAAGAATTTTCAAGGTGTTTATTAGAATTCTTTCAATAAGCTGCTACAATAGGATGTATAGGTATTATTATTGTTTTTAAACAAAGGGCAGGTTAACTAACAAACTTTTAAGTGGCAGCCAGTAGATCAACTGATTAGTTAGTTATAGAGTCATGCCTGAAACTTAGCTTGAATTTATTTCAGTTGTTTCTTTAGAGCTCGATGTTAAAAGTCAATAATGATACCTTCACTCAAACAAGCCAGAATTGGATTGCTACAGGGAAGAACTGACTCCATGCTGGATCTCTTTCTTTTACTTTAACCTTGCTTCTCGTTGTTATTGTTCCCTAAAAAGGTGCTGTTTATACATAACTGCCAGCCTCAGGGAACCCTACTCCTCTAAGTTAATATTAAACCAAAGTGCTTTTGTTCGGGACCCTGTCCACCTGTGGGTGGCTACAGGGGGGAAGAAATTAACACATCTCCCTGAGGCTTGCCATTCTAGGAGATACTTACAAGGTTGATGACCATTTTACTTTATTTCTTCACTTGCCCCTATCTCTGTTCTATAAAAGAACCAGACCCTGATAAGACGATTATTTGAAGACATTAGTCTGCAATCTTCTAGGTCAGACGACTTTCGGAATTAAGTTGTATTCCTTGCCTCAACACCTTGTCTCTTGGGTTTATTGTTATCTGTTGACCTGTGGTGCTGTGAGCACAGCGAGCTTGGACTAGGTACCAGGACTCGCGGTACAAGCATTTCTAGGCTAGTCTGTGCCTGAGTGCAAGCTCTGGGGGAAGGTGGCGGACAGGGAGGCCTGGCGTGCTGCAGCCCACGCGGTTGCAAAGACACGACTGCGTGGCCGAACAACAGCAGTACCCGCGTGGGCAAGAAGCAAAGAGGCTGATCTCGGGCAGCAAATAGCCTCCGTGTTCTTTTCTCAACTGATTGAATGTTGATCTTTTCCTCTTTGCTTCTCCTGGGTTAAAAAGAACTAAAAACTCCAAAGGTACCAGTCAGTTCTATTTCAAAAGAAAACAAAATGGTGCCAGTACCTATGCCCCCTTTCTCAGTGGACCAAAACAATCTGAGTTCAGGGTAATTGCTTGAAAGCTGCTTAATAAATGAGTTGTTAATCCAAGGGAAATGCCAGAAACCCTTCCAAATGCCACTCATTTGAAAAAGGATGCTCACTTTGGATGAATTCTTCGGTAATTTTTCCAGGATATCACTCACAGAAAAGGACTTTTTTGTATTTAAATGATTCATTTTTTTGTCTTTTATACATTTAAAATTTTCTCTCATTCACATTGCCGCAGCTTGACAGAGTTGCTCATAAGGATTTTTATTCCTTTGTGTTAAAATTACAGAAAATGAAAGTATTTTTAAATATCTGTTGTTCAAGAGGGGCACGTGCTATCCAGCCTACAATGGTCCATTTTACTTCATCAATACACTGTTGGTCGCGGTGACTTCCTTTCTGACGGCAAAAATTACTTCCATGTTATCAGAGTGAATTAAGCTGGTGCTACAGTCTGTCCTAAAAGATTCAGAACATGATCCTTTGGCGTCAGCTTTGAGGCAGGATATTCCCAGCATCACATTTAGTCAGAAATATGGAGGGTAATATGTTAACGTGAGTTACATACCTCACTCCTGTGAAGTCTTGTGGTAAATAATAGAAATGAGCCAGGAGCCCTGCTTTAAGGCAAATTCACATTATTTCCTGACACACACAGTGAAGCTTATTTTGGGATAATGGCTACATATGTTCAGGAAAATTGGACTCATGAGCCTACTGTCTGAACATTTTCCAGAAAAAAAGAAAAAAAAAGAATATTATTAGAAGAAGTCAGGGAGGGGGTCCCTCTGTTATTTTCATAATCCTTTTCTGTGAAAAGAAAGACCAACAATCTTTGGTTTCCTTGTTCAATAAATGCACTATTGTGGTTAATTGAATAATTTGACAAAATGGCATATATTAAATATTTCATATAGATTGCAAATGTTTATAATATTGAAAAAATAATAACCAACCCCTTCACATGGTAATGCAACTGAACCTGATTTACTTTTTTATTTGGTGGTTTCTGAAAAGGCAGTTTAGGATTTTACAGTTTCTCAGAAGTCTACTTGCTTACTTATTCAAGAAATATTTGCTTAAAACCATTGTATGCTAGAAAGAATCTTAGTACCAGGTTTGTAGACAATAATTGAACACACACTCTGCTTTTTAATGGCTCAGAATTTAATATTAAAACAGGCACATAAACAAGGATTTCCGGAGGAAAAGAGAGATGTTCTTAGTTGTTCAGTCACTGAGTCACGTCTGACTCTTTGTGACCCCATGAACTGCAGCATGCCAGGCTTCCCTGTCTACTGTCTGGAGTTTGCTCTAACTCATGTCCATTGAGTCACTGATGTCATCCAACCATCTCATCCTCAGTTGCCCCCTTCTCCTCTTGCCCTCAATCTTTCCCAGCATCAGGGTCTTTTCCAGTGAGTCCACTCTTTGCACCAGAGCTCTTCCTAGTAATCTTTGGGCTACTTGAAAAATTCTTCAGAGAAAATGTTGTTTAAAAGGAGTCTTACCAAATGAATTCATATGTAGTTTTTGTGTGGACTCTGGGGTAAAGGGCATTTTAAGAAGGAGCCACCAAAGTACGTAATTAAAGAGGCATGAAATGTCATTATCCTTTTTAGGTACCATAAGGGATTGGGTGTGGCTGGAGCATAGATTGTTTTGAAGGCAGTGAGTCACCTGAAACTCTAATGACAGCCCAGGACACTATCCTAAAATGGCTTGTATGCTGTGCCAGGGTCCTGGGTTTTTAGTCCTGAAGGGTCCTAAGTCATTGGAAAACTTAGCGGTCAGTGTAAAAAATGCATAATTGAGGTATAGAAATATCATTCTTGTTCTTACCACAATCTATATCATTATTGTATGTTTTTCTAAGGTCCCAATATATTTCTAGGATCCAATTATATATCTTTCTAGGGCCTATGTGGTTGCTAACACATTGTCAAATGAATCTAAGATTATTATAATTATACCTGTTTTCTGAATAACTTGCCCACCAATCTTTCCTTCTCTGAAAACTTTTCTCCATTATCCTCTCTCTTTCTTAATGTTTGTCCCTTTCTTGCTAATTTCTCTCTTTCATATTCCTCCAATCCTGAGAGAATGGGAAGAAAGAACAACCACAAAACCCCAAATCCCTTGACACATTCAGTTATGTGTTATACTTATTTATTTATCTATTATCATCTCTCTTAAGCCAAGGAGAATCTGTATTTTGTTCATTAAATATATTGTTCATTAAATATTATTGAAAATTTTCCAGTGCTGCTTCTCTTCTGGGTGCTGAGGGTATAATAATGACCAGAATAACCAAAAAAAAAAAAAAAAGCCCAGACTCATAAAACTTAACTTATAGCAAGACAAGATAGAAAATAAGAAATATATAATTAATAAGTAAGTTGTATAATGTATTAGAACATAAGTTTTATGGGAAAAAGGAAAGAATAAGAAGGATTGAGATGATTTGTTTGAATTTCAAATTGAGTGGCTGGTTGGCCCCACTTAGGTGAGATAAGGACTGACACTTCAAAGTGGAGGGGAAGGTTACTATATAGATAAGTGAGGTGCACAAAGAAGAAAGCCCTTGCCGAGGCCTTAAAGAGGGGTCAATCCATAGGACCCCAAGTGGTGAAAGTCTTGCACCCTGAAGATGTGTTCACAAAGTCCTTTGTGATAAAGAGCCAGGATGGTATTGCCCTTCTTCCCAAAAGCATAGAGTTTAGCAAAGGGAAAGTAATGGAATTGCTTTCCCCTTGGGATGCCCACAGAGAATGTCCTCTATGGGCACACATGAACTGGATAAGATATTATATTAAGTCCGTGTTTGAATCGCAGCCGATTCCTTTCCCTCAAGCTGACAGTCAGCTAGCTGCTAGAGCTGTTGCAGTCTACTTCTTGTTTTGTTTACTGGCATGTTTGGTGTTTCTTAAGTGTATTTTCGTGTGCATTTTAATTGACTTGGTTTTCAAATAGAGGGAAAGAAAATTTCCTTGAGGCATTTGTCATTCCTTATTCAACAGGAACCTGGAGCAGCCTGGCACAGGAGTGAGTGGATAAATCCATCTGCAAGTTAATCTAGTGGAACACCACTGAACATGCTCATTTGAAGGAAGTAATTAGAACAAGGGGACATATTCAGGCCTTTGCTTTACTGTAAACTCCCTGCCCTTTTAAAATAGTGTGATTTGGAAAAACAACATCAACAAAAAATCCACTCCAATCAGTAATTAACTCTTTATTGACAGACATTTTTTAGAGATTAATTACTATTCAGTAATTACAGTGCCTGCCCACACTAAGGATTTGAGAGTTGTAGCTTCTTTTGATGTAAGGTAGATTCTCTAATGTGTGCTTTTACTCCAGATTTTAAAATTATTTTGGAATGCACTGATTTTTAGATTCTGTTGAGTTAATACTTGTGAGATAGGCTGTTTTACTTTTTTTTAAAATAAAATTCCATTTTTGTCCAGATGGTTTACTTTATGGAACTTGTTTCTGGGAGTCATCATCAAAGACAAATTTATTAATAATATTAGGTAATAATATTAGAAAGGCCATAGAACATAGGCAGTAAGTGGAATAAAGTTGCTAGATTTCTTTGTACAAATGGACAGATTGGATCATGATTTTTAGAAATATGTACAATTTGTGATTACTAATGATTAATCACATTTCTAGGAAATTAGTGTTTTCCCTTAAGTGTTCATCCTACTATGCTTTTAAATTATATGAACATCTGCTTAACACTGTGTGCCAAAATCTATGGTTAATAATGTAGATTGCATAAGCACCTTTTTCTGATTAGTAGAAGAGTATTAAAGATAATGGAAAGTGAGGTAAATTTTACAGTATTTCATAATCAACTCGTGGTAACACAATAGAATGAAGAATTACAATGCTGTCGATTTTAGTATTGATATCAATAATAATAAAGACCCATCACACACATTAACAGGGTTGTTCCATGTCATTTTCCATTCAGAGATTTTTCTGTATATCTTTAGCATTAGGGAGAGTTGGGTATGGAGTTTGACCTATGCTCTATTCAAATCTGAGCCATATCTCATAACGAAGTTTTACCAAGGCTAGAACACTTAGCAGAAACTTAGCAATCTTAGACCAAAATCTAAGTTTAAATATGCTGCTTTAAAATGAAGCAGTTGATTTCTATTTATCTGTTTGTTCACTTTTGAACTATTTTTGAGTACTAGTCACTGTTCCAGGTGCTAAATATATAGGCCCCTTCAAAGACATGGCTGTCTCATGGTGGAAAGACTGATTAATGACTAGAAGCCTAAATGTTTATGTTAGGAGACCAATCGATTCTCTGTTTCTGATAGTGTTTTTTACCTTCAGAACCATAAAGCTTTTTCTACAATTTTCCATGGTCTTTCATTCTGTAATCTTTCATTTGTTTAGAACCTAGTCTATGCAAAGGATCTTTTTAAATATAGTCAAAACCACACCGATAGAAACATAAGGTCTTTTTGCCATTATAGCTTACAGTCTAGCAGGCAGAGTTGATAGACATTTGGGTACACCCCTCTGATCAAGGTGGCAGTGGTGGAAGAGAAAGTAAACAACCTGGAATTGAAAAAACAGAGAATTCCTTCTCATTGGGGTGATCTGGGAAGAATTCTTAGAGAAATGTTCTTAAATATTATCTTCTTTTTCATTGTCTTCAGTATTTTGATAATATTCTTTCCACACTCCTACATTGCAGTATTACTAGCAAAAATTTTTTACTGTATCTTGGTGTATGAGGGTTTAGATGAAAAGAATAACCATCTGTTTCAGGGAGAATGGATCTATAGTTAACATTTCCTCTTTCTTTCCCTTTCCTACCAAACTCCCCACACACAGTTTGTATCCTTCCCTTGTCTCCCTCCTTGGCATCCTGGGAATTTTAATTCCAGTCACCCTGAAAGTGAAAGTCACTCACTGGTGTCCGACTCTTTGTGAGCCCATGGACTGTATAGTCCATGGAATTCTCCAGGCCAGAATACTGGAGTAGGTAGCCTTTCCCTTCTCTAGGAGATCTTCCCAACCTGGGATTCTAACCCAGGTCTCCTGCATTGCAGGCAGATTCTTTACCGGCCTAGCCACAAGGGAAGCCCATTCACCCTAGTGAGCTATTTTCTGAATGGTCATCCTTGGTCACCATCTAACCAAACAGAACCTTTAATCTTACTAGTCCTGCTTAACCTGTGGTTAGGAAGCATTGCTGATAACCCCTAGCTTTCTAAAATCCTGTTCTCTCTTAGGACAGTATCTTTCATATATTTTTTTCTTTTCTTTTGTTTAAACAAGAGAGCTATTTTTCTTCTCTGATATAGTGCGTTTGGGGAAGACAAAGGAACCATAGTTAATTTTATTTTCTGTAATGCCTACCTTGCCAAGAACATAATAGATGCTTTATAAATACATGCAGATTCCTTTTGAGAGGATTTATATCAGTGACACCCACTAGTAGTTACTGAGTGTGGAATGCATAAGGGATGTGACTAGTGTTTCACTAATTTTTGTAAGAAATAATACTTTCTATATTTTAAATCAAATTAAATTTGATTTTAAATTCACATTTCACCAATCAGGTGGGAACTTAAATCTCAGTCATGATAGCATCCTCCAAGATCCTGTAAGAACTGAGGGTTTTAGGTACTATCCAGAAAATAGTGGCGGGACCTCTCTCTTTAGTTCATCTTTGCCAGCGCTGATGTATTTTCTTCCAAAATCGCCATGGGTCTTTGAAAACCTGTGGCTCTTTGGCTCTTTGCCTTAATTGGGTTGGGTACAGGAATTTTTGCCAACGCTGAGGTCTTGAGTGTCCTGGACCAGCATCCTTCTGCACACTTGGATCTTATCACTGCAGAGGTCCCGCTGCTCCCTATGGATGCTTTGAGGACCTTTGGCCCTTTCCTCATCTGAAATAAATTCTTCTTCCTGTGTGGCTGCTCTGATCCTGTTTCTCCTAGCGTGGTGGAGCCAGCTTCCTAGACAGAGACAAACCTAGTAGCACGAAGTCTGCACATTCTGCATTTGTTCCTGTAACTGAAGGTTTCTCTATCTCAGCACTATTGGTATTTTTGGACTATATAGTTCTTTGCTGTGACTGACTGTCCTATTTATTGTAGGAAGTTTAGCAATGTTGCTGACCCCCACCAAATAGATGCCAGAGCATCCCCCACTTGTGACAATCAAAAATGTCTCCAGACACTGCCAAATATCCCCTCAGGAGATAAAATCACCTTAGACTATGGGTCATTGTTTTAATTCAAATATACTGAGATATGAAAAGCTCTATATAAGCTATACTGTAACGAATATATAGGCAAGAGATATTAATTCTTTTTTAGAAAAAGAATGAGAAAAATTAATTGGATTAGTAGCCAAGTGGGGGATGGTGGTAATGAAAAGGAAAGGAGCTGAGAAAAAATTAGTTGGATTAGTAGCCAAGTGAGGGATGGTGGTGATGAAAAGAAAAGGAGCTGGCACTTATGTGTCAGCAAGATCTTGCTCATGTTTTACTGCACATTGAGGAACTGTATATTGGGACTTCCCTGGTGGTCCAGTGGTTAAGTCCAGTTGCTCATGCTGGGTACATGGCTTCAATCCCTGGCCCGCATGCCAGGGGTGACTAAGCCCATGTGCCACTGCTGAGCCCGCTTACTACAACTACTGAAGTCCTTACGCCCTAGAGCCTGTGCTCCTCAAGAAAAGCTGCCCCAGTGAGACTCCTCACACCGCAATAAAGGGTAGCCCCTGCTCACCACAGCTACAGAAAGTCCATGGACAGCAACGAAGACTCAGCACAGACAAAGATAAACAGATAAATAAAAAGAAACTCTGTCTCAAGACTGCTTATTTATTAGACCAAAGATTCGAGTTTTAAGCCTACCATCCAACTTCAGATTTCAAGTACTTTTCATGATACCATATACTATTCTAGGTATGCAGTTAACTTTGTCAGATATTTTAGTGCATATTTATGAAGAGTGAATTCTTTGCCTTATTTTGTAATGTGGTATTTTGTTTTGGACACTAGGTTATAGGTATGAACATTTCACCAAAAATCAGTCAAAATGTGAAATGCCCGTCAGTTCATTCAAATTTGAGTAGCAGATGTATCTAGAGCCCTTAAAGGTTATGACTTTTATGGACTGTCTGCATAAAAAGCATCAGGTTAACTCAAAGCACATGCTGTTTACTATTTTGCCAAACTGTTTTTTGTTTTTTTTTTTAAGGACTTCTCAAGAGACAGAGATGGCAGAGTATGTCACTGCAAGTTTGTTTAAGGCAGATGCCACAAACGCAGAGGATGAATGAAGAGAAATGAATCTGTAGATAGTTGGATATTTGTAGTGGGGTGTTCTTATACTGTTTTACTTGATTCTCTAAGCCATTGGAGAGCCATTGACGGATTTCAGGCAGTAGCATTTCATGAACAGATTTGTGTTTTAGGGGAAAAAATATTGCTGTTTTAATATGTACAGTGGATTTGAGTGAGCATAGGTCTCTGAAGGAAAAGAGTTAAGATGTTGTTGGTGTAATCCAATCAGGAAAATTGAGGTCTTGCAGTAAAGTCATGACAGTGTTGGCTTTTATTTACTCATTTACACTTTTAATTTTTTTTTTCCCTAATTCACAAGGTCTTAAACTTAAATGTGCATCAAATCACCTGTTAAGATGCAGGTTTTCATACACTAAGTTTAGATGAGACCCAAGGTTCTGCATTTCTTAGAAGCTTCCAGATGGTGTCAGTGCTTCTAGTTCATAGTATTGTGGGTAGCAAGGTTCTAAATGGCATCTGCTGTGCTGGATACTGGAAGGATAAGGTAACGGCACATAGTGCTCAACATGTGGTCCCAGGCGATTGCAATATAGATGTTCCAGTTCTGTCAGTACGAGACGGTTTGCCTGCCTCTCCGTCTTCAACTCTCTCGATGTTGGTTTTACTTTCTGGCCTCACAGAGCTTCCTCCTGCAGCTCTGGGAGCTCATCCTCCTTGGTTCATGTTTGGTAGAAATGAATTACTTGCCTGTTTTCCAGCAGTCTCAGTGGGAAGTCCCATGGTGTTGCCCTGGCTCCACTTAAGCCATACATCTGCTTCTGAACTCATCAGTGAGGCAGGAGGATTCTGATGTTCCAATTAGCATGGCTGGAGTTTGTCCATTCCTGAAATCAATAGTAGAGTCAATTCCATGTGAAGTGCTTGGACTGATAATGGGAAAAGTGTGTCATTCCCAAGGAAAGATCAGGATATGTAAGTGAAGTGAAAGTCGCTCAGTTGTGTCCCCATGGACTGTACCTGCCAGGCTCCTCTCTCCGTGGAATTCTCCAGGCCAGAATACTGGGGTGGGTAGCCGTTCCCTTCTCCAGGGGATCTTCCCAATCCAGAAATCGAACAGTGTCTCCTACATTGCAGGCAGATTCCTTACCAGCTGAGCAACCAGGGAAACTGAAAAGGTAGTTAGATTTCTCCTGTATTTGGTGAGTGAATGTCTACCAGAGGTTTCCAAATGTTCTTAATTTCTTAGGAATTTATTCCTGGAGCTCGAGTTCAAAAGAAATACCTAACAGTTCATTTATTTGGTAGTTAGATCCTAATAACTTAATAAAGATTTATGTTCTAACAACTTACTAGAGTTTTGTTAATTAAGTAGTTAAGTCTAAACAACTTAATAAGATTTGTGTCCTAACCATTAAGTAGCTGTTTGATAAAATAGTATATATGTGTGTGTATATATATATATATATTTTCTTTTTTTTTTTTCAAATGACAGTTTGTTCCATTCTTAACTAACCACAGTACCTTTCTAAGGGGACATGTGTACCTGTTGGGTTCCATACAGTTTCTTGACCTCAGATTCAGATTGGCTACTGCCACCCTCACTTTCTATTCTACATTGATTTTTGTGCAATAATTGCTTTTTTTCTAAAAAAAAAAAGTGAAAGTGTTAGTTGCTCAATCATGTCGGTCTTTTTGCGACCCCATGGACTGTAGCCCGCTAGGCTCCTCTGTACATGGAATTCTCCAGGCAGCGGGTGGAGTGGGTTGCCATCTCATTCCCCAGGGGATCTTCCTGACCCAAGGATTGAACCCTGGTCTTCTGCACTGCAGGCAGATTCTTTACCAAAATAGCAACTTCTAAATCCCAGCTTTATAAAAATATGATGTCATCAAAAGGAATGTATCAAGAGTATGAACACATACTTCTTGAACTGTGAACTACTATAAGCTAATTCTTGATGTAATCTCCAGATAAGTATCACAGTGTTGCTCTAGAAATAAAATATGACAGGGGCCACAAATTCTCTTAGTTGCTTTGGTGCACAGTTTGGGAACCATGACCTTAGAAATTTCACCTTTGAAAGGAAATTAGACATCTTTGAAAGGAGATTAGACATCTGTGTAGAAATGTTGACGGTTTGGACTGAGTTTAGATAAAAGTTCTGGACTGGTGGACAGTCTCAGCATAGAGATCCAGTTCCTTCTGCATTTTCAACTGAGTAGCTCCAAAATGGTGGGACACACCTCTCCCGTCTCTTTAAGAGTAAAATAACATATGCCTCCTCAGCTACCACACAGCTTCACCCTAAACTGTATTATTTTTGATCTTATGAGAGTCCTGAATCTAACTGATGTCCTCCACAGAGTAGATCATCGCAGTATTTGCATTTTATCTTGCACTCGTATTTAAACTGTGCCAATAGTGATGCTTTTGTTTTCTAAGTTTGGAATTATTTAGATATGGCTTAAATGACTGGGAGGTGTGCATCATGTATTTTTCATTCAGATTGCGAACCTTCTGAAGTTTTAGACTTTATTCCTTTCAGCTTAACCATGTCTGTAACATGGCTTAATTAATAAGGAATGAGTAGGACTGCTTCTGATCTTGATTATTTTTCTTAGAGTAGTTGATAGAGTATTTTCTCATTGATTATGCTTTTCTCCTAGATTGTTGTTCTCCTAGATTGTTTGTTGTTTTAACAGGGTAGGTCAGTATCTTCTAAACCGATTTTTTAAATAAAATATAATCTGGAATCAGTAGATTTCACAAAGCATGTGCAAGTTTCATTTTGCTGGAATTGGTAACCTTTATTTATTTTTTTAATTTTGTGTTTTATATTGGAGTATAACTGGTTAACAGTGTTGTAATAGTTTCAAGTGGACAGCAAAGGGCTAGAGTCAGTAATCTTTATATGTCCCTAGTTTGTGTATGAGATACAATGGTTCATCCTTCTATCATCATTACATCACTGGAGCTCATCTTATAATGTTGCTCCTCATCTCATGAAACTGTCACTTCTACTGATTGTGCAGAATACTGTTTCAATTTCTCCCCATAGTCCAGAAAGTAAAATATATGGAAAACATTAGATACATCACTGTTATGTGAATATTTGATTTTTTAATTAAAAAGCAAATGCTACTAATAGATATTGTTTCTACGGAAACACTGCATTTTCTCTTTGAATATGCAAATAACTTCAGCTTTTATTTGTAAAAACAGCATAATGTTAAACTGCTTATTTTTTCTTTCCTTTTACATTTTGAAGTATAGTTTAGTATTTTGTATAGGTTCTACTTTTAATATCTTTTAATAATGCAAATGAAATATTTGAATAGTAGCCCAACATTGTTACTGTTTATAGCAATAGACTTTGAAACTCAACATTCTTGTACATGTTTATGTTTTGAGGTTTGAGGTTTGTTGTAGTTTGTTTCTCAAATGGCATAAACGTGGCTTTGCTATGATTCCCCAATGGCTCAGCCAGGTAAAGAACCCACCTGCAGTGCAGGAGACATGGGAGACTCAGGTTTGATCCCTGGGCTGGGAAGATCCCTTGGAGGAGGACATGGCAACCCATTCCAGTATTCTTGCTTGGGAAATCCCATGGAAGGAGGATCCTGGTGGGCTACAGTCCAAAGAACTACAGAGTCGGACACGACTAAGTGACTAAGCAGACACACATGACATGATTTTTTTTACTCTACGATATTTTAGAAAATATGTTAGTAATGAGCGTCTGCGTGTCCTTATCACATCATATAAACAGTCATGCTTGAATGAGGTGTTGAACAATACTTTTTCCCAGGCAGTGGAGTTTGTTTGTGAGCCCAAGTATCAACAGAGTTCCCTAAATTATAATACAGTTTTGTGCTGTGATGATTTCTTCCCAATAGGGACCTTTAATAGCTCCTCTTAGCTCTTGTCTCAGCATTTATTTAATTCATGATTGGCATGTTGACAGTTACATTCTTGGGTTTCATTTGTGTTTTTTTTATCATGCAGATATCGAATGTCTTTTATAGATCAAGAATGACAGTGCATCTGTTGCTTGTTGAATAGACTCTTGCTCTAGCCTGCAAAATGTCATTGCTGTATGCCTCTGTGTATGTGATTTTTCTTTTGTACAGTCATTTTTCTCTTAGCATTCCAATGATTGAGTGAACGACTGTGTGATAGCAATACTTAACATGTCACTTACTGAACTTCAAATCATCACCATAGCTCAGTGCAAACTCTACTCATGGTTGGCTGATCCCGTCAGTCTTGCTGCTTGTGTGGAATAGAAGCTATTTCTCACCTCTTATTCCTTCTTATATTTTATGCCCATGTTTTAACTGACATTTTGTATATGTCTGGTGTTTATTATTAGGAGTTAAAGGTTTTTTTTTCATCCAGATTAATACAAGCTAAAAAATAGAACACTTTGTTAATGCATAGTAAATATTAATCACCAAGGCTAGAGATTTTGGACTTATAAGTATATCAGATTGTGTAAACACTACTCTCTTGACTGCTGGAAAGGAAAAGTTAATTTGGATCTTCAAATTTACTAATTCTCAAAGCATATTAATTTCATAGTAGACTGTCAGCCTTTCAAGAAATATTTGATTCCATAGATAAATTTACAGTAATATAAAAAAGTATGTTGTAAATACTTTTGTGAAAACTGATGTTGTATAATTAGGAGATATCTTTTGAATGTAGAAGTGGACCAGGGAGACGCATCAGATAAGTTCTCAGAGTATATCTCATCTTGCCTTTGTTCTAAATTAGAGCCTATTTTTAACTAGAGGTGTTGTAGTAGGAAAAATAGACTTCTCTTGGCACAGATTTGAGGTGCGTTTGTAGCAGGTGTAAAATTATATGCCTTCTGACAGAGAATTAACACCTGGCAAAGGTAAAACTTTAGGCTTTTGTGAAAATTAAAGTTTTAACTTTATAGGAAAAAAACAAACCTTTATTTTAAAGCATTATGAAATTGTAGAATTAATGTGTAACTTGAGTATTTTATTTTGAACTTAAGGATGATACTTTCAATAGACATTAAAAAAATAAAAACAAGTATAATGATGATAAAATTAAGCATGTGATAATTGTTAGTCGCTCAGTCATGTCAGACTCTTTGGGACCATATGGAATATAGCCCACCAGGGTCCTCTATCCAAGGAATTCTCCAGGCAAAAATACTGGAGTGTGTTGCTGTTGCCTTTTCCAGGGGATCTTCCCAACCCAGGGATTGAACCTGTGTCTCCCGCATTGCAGGCAGATTCTTTACCGGCTGAGCCACCAAATGAGGGTTCTCTAAGCTTAATAAGACTTTCAACTCTATCCAGGTATACTGTAATTTTTTTTTTTTTTTTACAGATTGCATAACTACAAAGGCAAGACCCCATGCAAATAATGCACAACATTTAATAATAACAAAAAGCATTTTACTGAGAGTAGGCACTTGGATCATTTACTACACTGTATACAAAGTATCTCACAAATCTTTATTATTGACTTTTTTCCCTTGCATTGGGAGAGCAGCTCAGGTAAGCCCATCAGAACCTTATGGCCTGAATGCAGCTGCAAATAGTGTCCCTTACAAGAGAGTGCAGCTGGTTTCCCAGTCATTCTTGTGCCAGACAAGGAAGTAACTTTCCTTAGAGAAGAGGATTACAGTCATATCCTCCAATGAGGAAACTAAAACCAGATTTCTTTTTAGAGTTTGCAGTGGGGATTCTGAAGGAACACTGCACTGAACTTTAGTTTATTCTAAACTCAAGTTACTAAAATTTTGGTAACTCTACACATTCAACTTCGGAAGTGGATGGGACCACAGAATAATGTGTACTTTGGGTAACTTAACAGTGATCCTGTTCCTTGCATGGGATAAAATGGTTAGTTCTTCTAAAACTAGCAGAAACTGCAAAGAAAAGTGAGCACTACATTAGCAGCTACTCAAATATCCTCTCAAATGTTTCTTTAATTTTGTAATGAACTTTTGCATTTGTCTTCAAATGAAATACCAGGCAAGCATTGTTTTCTCATTTTTGTATATTGTGTAAAAGCATTTAATGCTAAATTAAGATGAAAAGGTAGTGTTTTACCTTCCCTTTCTGGAAAAAAAAATCAAATATTTATTAACTGCTTTCTATTGTTGTCTTTCTCTTTAGAAAGTAATTTGTGGGTCAGTGGAGCCCAGTGGGGAAGCTCCTTTTCCTCCAGATGGCTGTGACATTTGAGAAAACCTTGGAGGATTAAAGGCACTCCAGTGAGTGCTCAAAGTCCTGACACAACTTGACAATCCTAATGTGGGTCCTGAACTGATTGGATGACCAAGGGCACCAAATTCTCATCCAACTATGCAATCACCATGCACACATTTAAGGGCGTGAAACTTATCCCGAAGTTTTGGTATGGTGGCTGTTTTAAACAAAAGCACATAAACCTTTTCTTTCTGGCATGTACTTGGAAGGGCTCATGGAGGTACCTTGAATGGCTTTAAAAAAATGGGGATACTTTTGCATGAATGAGCACAGCATGCTATAAATGTCTTTACTCTTTATTAAGTAGGGTTTGCAAACAATCTAAATGGTTAAATGGTAGAGGAAACTATAGAAATTGATCTTGGTGAGCAAAGCCTACCAAATCTAATTATATATTGTCACCATCTGCTGAAATATGATAATAGACTTAAGACAATTGCTGTCAGGACTTCAAAAGAAAAAACTTTGAAAAAAATTGCACGTGTAGTGTGTTTGTGTGTGTGTGTGTGTGTGAAAGCGGAGAGAATCACAAGAGCAAGAAAGAATAGCATCTTATGTGTCCTTTCTTTTCTCATTTGTCAGTTATTGTTTAAAATGATAGGAAGGACATTTTCCTAATTTTTGAGTTGATTAAAGTTATCAAATTTTGGTAAGGTGATTTTATTGGTTTGGAATTTTAATTATATCCGCGGAAGCTTCCAAAATTGCCATGGCAACAGGTGTGTAATTATCAGCATTGCACATAGCTTCAATGTGTAACGCATTCTTCCGTCTGAATGAATATTAAATCATACTGGCTAACACCTCTGCTAGTAAACAGATAAAGCTTTGGCCATGGCCTGTAAATTGATCCTGCTTCTATAGATTTCTTTTACTATGAAGCTATTGAATGGGGTAATTTGTGCCTTTGAGGGTTTTCTGAATTTGTTAGATCTTGACAGAAGGCTAGTTTTATTTCATTTAAGTGACGTGTTTAATTACTACTCACATTTCCTTTTGTAGAAATCTCTCCAAAAATTGCTGCTGTTGTTTTTGGCTGCATGATGTGTGTTCATGACAGATGACATTTTTTTAAAAGGCATTTTCTTAAGATACCGTGTGTTCTAATTGCTGCTGTGTCTAACAAATTCAGGTGGTCTTTGTATGAAGCACATTTGGAGTGAAATCTTTGAATTAAAACATAAATACAGTCTTCTAATACACATCAGCTCTAAGAAGATAGTATGTTCCATGATACTTAGTGAAGCCTAAACTTCAGATTGTTTCTATTATCCCAGGTGATCCTTTCAGACTCACTGCCACCTGTAAATATGCAAAGAAGTGAATGATCTGATGTTATCTTTTATATATCTCTGATTGTTTTAAAACTCAGAATCTCCCTTAAATATCTACTGAAAGAGGTAACAGTTTACTTTTATTAGGACAATTATTGTGACTTTCCATTATTAATTAAGATATAAATGCAGTGTACATATTTGACTGATAGGAGTGAGGCTTTTTAGGAACTAGCATTATGAGAAGGCTACGTATGTTTAAAATACACAGATTAGGTCATGCTGTAAATGATACTGTTAAATAGGAATCCAGCTAAATGATTACAAAATTTTATGAATCTTCACTGTTCATTCTTTGTGTTAATGGACACTTTATTCTGGAATGGCATTCAGCAACTTGAGATCATTGAATGAAATAGACATGAGTTAATCTGTGTTAAAACAGAAGCTAGCATAAGAAGATATATTCAAAACTTCTAGACGGTTGGATTTCTGAGATAGGTGATTCTCCTAAAGATTAGAGAAAGGCTCTATATGTCTCCTCTACCACGCCCTCTCCATCCCAGCCAAATATCCTATGATATGATAACCTTTTTAATTTGTGTGTTTCCATTTCACGCTAAAGTTGGTACCACTGGTACCAGATTGGATCGCCTACTTAGATATTGGTCCATCATAAAACATAGTATAACAGGTTGTATTCACAGTATGAATGGACAGCTAAGAAAGAGGTGAATCCTTCACGCATGCAGATAGGTCAACATTCCTGAAGTAGTGTCCAAGGCACTGAAAACCAAAGAACATGGAGCGTATACTGGTTTTTCCTAGATTGGTTTCTCCAATATTTCTGTCTTTATTATTTACTCTAGCTCATATTTAAGCTGTATGATTTCTTTAAAGAAAGGGTAACCCCCCCACACACACACTCAGTGTATTTCTGTGGACTCCCCTTTAATGGAGCCCTGCCAGCGTTAGCCATTGTTTCAGGTGTCCGTGGCTGTTCAACTGTGCAGGGTTGCCTGGAAACGCTCCTTCTTCAGTGCAGAGCTCTCCAGCCACTTTCCATACCTCCCAGTCCAGGGCTTAAAGACTCAGGAAATGCAGCCACTAGTGTTTCTCTTTGAAATCTCCTTAGTAAAATAATCATCTCATAAATGTAGAAAATAGGAAAACAGCTTCACAGTCTATGGGGCATGCATGTTTAAAACAAAGCAAAAAACTTTCAGAAAATTTTAAAAGTGTTACAAGTTAAACTGAAAATTTTATTCTAAGTGAACTTGATATAGAATTTTATTAAACCAGTATTTTGCAATGCATAATGTTATTTGGAAATATTTAAAATTAGCATCTACCTCAGTCTCTCAGTCTGGAAATTTGGTTCTTCTTCCATCATGGTTACATTGTTTTCCCATGGCCCCTTTAAAATGGAAAAGTTTGAAAGTCAGATACCTTGATTTTGAACTTTATGCTCTTATTGCATTTTATTTTTTTCTTATTGCATTTTAAAATAAGTAACATTATTAGATAATAAGTTGTGATCATTATTTGCTTTCTTCCTTGATTTGAGTTAACTTTGACTTAGAAATCTGCAATGACTTAGAAATCTGGTATTCTCGTTGTCATCAGGGTGGGAGTCTGATTTTCATGTGAATTTGAATTGGTAAGGCAAGTGGAATATCAAAATAAGCTTATCATGGTGATTTTGAAATAATTATCAAGGCAAAGATGAGAGAAAGAATTCAAGTATTTGCTCTGAATGAGACAATCTGTCTCCAAAGTGCTTTACATATTTTACCTCCCCCTAGTCCTAGGAAAGGCCCTGTGATGTGGGTGGGTAGTTTTGTCCCTGAGAAACTCAAGCTTTTGGAGGTTAATTAAAATCAGATTTCTCCCAGTCATTTTTAATTCCAGAGGATATACTTTCCTACTACACCTCTAACTTCCTCACTAATATGGCAAGAGATGATATCTCTGATGGCATATAAAGTAATCACCTTGAGGGTCAGTCAGTTCAGTTCAGTCACTCAGTCATGTCTGACTCTTTGTAACCCCATGGACTGAAGCATGCCAGGCTTCCCTATCCATCATGAACTCCCAGAACTTACTCAAACTCATGTCCATCGAGTCAGTGATGCCATCCATCCAACCATCTCATCTTCTGTCGTCCCCTTCTCCTCCCACCCTCAGTCTTTACCAGCATTTTCCAGTGAGTCAGTTCTTCACATCAGGTGGCCAAAGTACTGGAGCTTCAACTTCAGCATCAGTCCCTCCAATGAATATTCAGGACTGATTTCCTTTAGGATGGGCTGGTTGGATCTCCATAAGCGTAACTGCCAGGGATTTGGGTTGTTCACATCAATAATGTACCACAAAGAATAATATATTCACAGTGTGATAAGCCACCACCAACATAATTAGAGTACCGTTAAAGTTTCTGCAAAATTGGGTCCTGCCTTTTGAGCTCTTAACAGAAATAGATAAGGATTAATAGGTATTCTGATATTTCCGTAGAAACCAGGAAAAGTACTCTGGACCTTTGAGGACCATTATGTGCCAAGGCCCTAGTAAGAGATGTGAAAATAAGTTAAAATGTTGACTCTGCCCCCATGGAACTCCTACTTGTGAAAATCACAACCATACAAAGTCATTATAGTCACTGTGGTGATTGTGAAGCAGAGTGGAAGGTGCTATGGGTACATGGCATTACTGAGGAGTACTTTTAGGGTCTGGAAGGATGTGTTCACCCAGGAGGGAAGAAGGAAGGGAGTTCCAGGCTGGTGCAGGAGGTGAAGGTGGGTTGGTGAGCAGCTCCATGTGGCCCACAAAGAATGTGTTTTGGTGAGTCAGGAGAGGGTTCTAGTTAAGTCCATGGAGTCAATATCACAAAGTCCCTTACATGACATCCTTAGAAATTCATATGCCACCTTACTGGGTAAAGAGGGTATCTATAGATTATTTATCAATTATTGGCAAAACATGCAGATTCACACTTTGGGAGGATTGTTATTTGTGACGATAACATTGGTAAGGATATTGCTTTCATCTAAAGACCGTAAGCTCTAGGCAACCAGTGCTCAGGGCTTGAACCAAGCATGTGAATAAGACTGAAGAAGAGACTCAGAAACCTTGAATCAGCGTCATTCGTGTATGTTTTTTTCTTTTTTTTAAATCTTCACATCTTACTTTTAACTCTTTTGGATATATACTCAGGAATGGAATTTCTGGGTCATACTGGCGTTTCTATGTTTAACATTTTGACAAAATTCCAAACTCATTGGCTTTTGTAATAAGGAAATGAGAGAGGACTTTCTAGCGCTAATAAAATATACAGATTTTTCTCATGCATCCAACCTGGGCTGATGATCTGTTTCACCCTAGATAATATACATGTTTCAATGCTGTTCTCTCGAAACATCCTACCCTCGCCTTTCCCCACATAGTCCAAAAGTCTGTATGACAAAAACCACTACAGTATTGTAAAGTAATTAGCCTCCAACTAATAAAAATAAATGGAAAAAAAAATAAGAAAAATAAAATATACACATTTTTCTCTAAAACAAACAAAAAAATCTTCAGAACCCAGTGTTTACTACAGAAAGCATTCAGCTTTTATTTTGTCTTTTTAATGAATGTGAGTGCACCAGTGGAAGCAGTAAGGAGAAATCATGTAACATGCCTGGCAGTTGGCTATCCTCATGTGTACCAGAGCTACAAAGACTTCAAGCAGGAAGTAGATTGGACGTGGTAGGATGGAAATGGCTTGATGGACGGGTTAGTGAAATAGGGTGGCTCTTCCTAAGAGTGGGGCTGCACGTCAGAGAGGCTGTGAAGACGAGGTAAGCCCTGAGAGAAAAGAGTATTCCATGAGCAGCACAGTGAAGGAAAATTGTAATACTTGGGTGTGAAAAGGAATGAAAGATTCTTCATTTTCTCCTCTAGGTCTGGTCCTCTGACAGTATTCTGCTCATCCCCTGTCTTCACTTAAGTCAAACTCCACTGAAAGGAAAATTGCATTAACACTTTGCTTTCCCTCTGCATTAAGTACTTCTACTAAAAAAACAGCAACTATGAGTTGAATACCTATGAGTTTTATTCCTCCTCCGTTGAGATGAATAGCTCATATATTAGTGAGAGTATCAGATGTGTCTGAAAGAGGGAGGAAAAGTCTCACCTTTGGGCTCTGTCTTCCTCCTTAGAACTTCTAATGGTTTCATCGTTTCATTTCATCCCAGACAAACCAGGAGGGCTTTAATATTAGGAGAGACTCAGGATGCCAAATTATGATTATAACCCTATCTTTTGGCAAGTTATATTTTTTAAAAGGAAAGAGAGAGGAAAGAAGGGAGAGAAAGAAAGAATGAAGGGAACAAAAAAGTAATATTTGAATGGCATAACATTTTTTTTAAATTAATGTACCATCAATGAAAGTAAATCCTCAAATTTTGAATGTTCTGTGATCTTCGGTAGCTTGTCTAAACTCTCGGTACCTCAGGACTCTGTTTTATAACATAGGGATACTGCTTTTGTTCCTATTTCGTGAAATAGACTTTTTCTACTCAGTTTGAAGCTCTCAGTGTGAAAATACTTAATGTTCTTAGCAAATAGGTTTTCTTTATACTGTGAATCCTTAAGGATAATAACTTATACTTTGTCATCTACTTTACAAGAAACATAGTGTCTCCAAGTACTAGGAGAAGTCAACAAAATTGTTGTAAAAATTGTGTAAATTGTGATAAGTTAAAACCAAGATATATAGAATAGGTAAGTTAAATTTGTTGATACGGTTTATTAAGAACTGTGCGTGGTACATACTATGCCCTTAGAAGCATTCAAAGTTGTAAGGGTTGATTTTTTTTTTTAATAGATACTATTTACTGCGTGCTTAATAGGAGCTAGTCACTGTTGAAAACACATTGCATGTATGAACTCTAATTTTTGCAGTCACCCTGTGGGCTATTATTCCCATTTTATAAACAAAATATTGAGAGGTAGTGTAAGAAACTTGTCAAACATTCAACAGCTATTACTTATTATGTAAAAATGAATCTATATTCTCATTTTGTATCAACTAAAGATCTCAATAATTACTAACCAGAGTTGATTAACAAATGATAATCATCTGTTTAATATTTGACTTTTTATTTACTTTAGGAGGCTATTCTTATTTTTTACAGATTATTATTTAACCTACAGTATTCATTACTTTAAAGGCTTTCTAGGTGAGTAGTTTTCAAACTGTGCTTCAAAGATTTCCAAGAATTTCATGAAGAATATCACATCCTTTTAATTCATATTTGCTCTAGGTGGATCTATTTTATATATTAATATTACGTTCATTATTAGAGTCTCCCTTCCTTCCGTCTTCTTTCCTTCCTTTCTGTCTCCCTCCATTTTTCCTTCCCACCCTCCTTCTTTCCATCCATCCATCCATTCATGCATCCCTATTTATCTATCTATATAAATATTCAGTCAACCAACCAGCCAACTAACCAGCCAATCAACTAGCAAATATGTATTGGACTCTCAATATATATAAAGCACTGTGTTACTAACAGTTACATTCTTAAAAAACGAAGATCTTGAAAGTTTTTTTCTAATTTCCAGAAACCACAGACAGTGAATTTAAAACATAATTTTGTTTAATTTCACATAAGAAGTATTTTGAAAAATATTATTTATATATTACATGCTATCCTTTTTATCAAAGATGTTCTCTTAAGAGGGAGGCATGTAAGTTGTGTCCAGCTTTGAGGAGTTACATAGACCTTGGCTGTGGGAATGCAGATGTACTTTCCTGTATATAAAATGTTTACTTTTCCTTTTTAATTTTTTATGAACTTCAAGCTGAAAGGGGTGAAGTTTTTACAAACATGAGGCCTTGATGGTTTGATCGACATGATCTTGGCTCACAACTAATCAATCTGAATTGACATGTGGTAGTAAGGTCATTGTTCAGAATGGAAAACAGAGATTGTTTCTGAAAAGGGAAAAAAAAATCAATGAACTTTATTTTTACCCTTAAATATCCAAAGTACTTAGTATTAGAAACAATAAAACTCCAACTGGAGAATAAGACATTTAAAATTTTAGATTACAGAATCTTTCTAGAGCTCGTGCAAATAACATTAGTGTCAACAGTATTATTAAATCCAAATTTATAAAGCAAACATGTTAGCTACAAAGTACCAGTGGATTAAAAACTTTGGTCTTTCCTGATTGAATGTATAGCACATTAAAATGCAGGACTTAATTTTAATAGCTCTTATGTACCTTTAAAGATTTTACAATAGAAAAACATTTTTTGAGTATGAAAGTTAGGTATCTCTAAATCTGTTTTCCTTAATGTGTATTCAGAAACCTTAAAGTGACTTTCAGTCTTGACTCAAAATACAGCATTCATGATATTTTTTGTTTTCTTCTTGTCTCTTTTCCCTTTCCATTGCTGCTGCACTGCGTTAAGAAAGAAATATTGAGTGAGACTGGTTTTTCCTGATTAAAAATGCTTTCCAAGGGGAAACCTAATTAGAGTATGCGTCCCCCCTCACTGCAGACTCCTCTCCACTGTAGAAGACAACTTCCCTGAGGGAGGGAGAGGGCCTGAAAGTATACTCAGTGAGATTGTAAAGCAAGATAGAAGAATATACTGATTTCTTCAAGATTTAAGGGCATGTGTGCTCCGTCATGTCCAACTCTGTGACCTCAAGGACTGTAGCTGGCCAGGCTTCTCTGTCCATGGAATTTTCTAGGAAAGAGCAGTAGAGTGGGTTGCCATTTCCTACTCCAGAATATCTTCCCTAAACTGTCTTGTTAAAGGTGGTTCTATTCACCTGACTTAAAACTTGCAGTGGGGCCTGGAGTCCAGATTTGCGGGTGGTTGAAGGCAGAGAGGAGAGGAACAAGATTACAAAATCTCAAGGGAATGAAATAAGGGTATTGGATGCTTGAACAGTGCTGGGCTGTGATAGAAAACCTTTCCTGGATCCTGAGGATTTGAGGGTAAAAAGAGGAATAGCTTGTTTTGCACAGTTTAATACTCTCATCAGATTTACAGATTACCCTAATTTTGATGTGAGTTATATGCATTTCAGTTAATTTTTATATTCTGAGAATGTTATGGTTTATTTCTTAGTATTTTGTTTTTGTAAAATTTTGTGTATTTTTAAGTCCCCATCAATGCATACATTCTCTTAAAAACAGATACTTTTATATCTAAAGCTATATGTAGAATATATATGCACAAATATATTTTTCCTGTAACATAATCCTGAAGATTTGGTTTATCTGTTTAATTTTTATAAATTTATTTATATTAACCACACACTTCTGTTACGGAACTTAAATATTGACAGTGTTCTTTCTTAATATTAAAATGTTTCCTCTAAGAATTTATTTTCTAAGAGGAATATTTTATTTAAAAGGGAAGTTTAATGTTTAGAAATTGCCTTGGGACTTGGTCTTAGGTTAAGTACACCTTCAAATACTGAAAAAAATAACAGCATTTATGGTAGATCAAACCTTGATAAAAAAATCAATAAAATAAAAATAAACCCTAGAACTAGGTTCAGCTTCAGATGTCTAAATAAAAATATGTTATTAAGTGGGTAACTTACAGTGAATCTCAAAAAAATATAGAGTGGATAATCATGACATTAAAATAAGAGAATATAGATATTTGGGATTTATGTCATTTTCTTAATTTGAAACATGTGTATAATCTTTCACATATGCAGTAAAAAAATAAAAAATTAGATTAAGTCATTTTGAATGCCATTTTGAAAACAGAAGAAAACAAAGATATATCACTGATAACTTATTAATAAATGATAGTATTGTGTCTCCCTTACCATAATTATTTCTGCAGAAGAATAACTAGAGAGAATTTTTGTGTTTACTTTTGCTTGTTTCTGTCCTTGGGTTTCCTTTCTGTCCCATGGTGATATGTAAAAGTAGGACACCTGTTTTCCACTGGGTTTTCAGTTTGGGTAGATTCTTACAGCACAGCAATATATTCTTAATCAGAGTTCTTTTGGAAATCTGTAGTAAGTTAATGATAGCAATAATAATATTATAAAGCTGCAGTCAATAAAATGAAACGTCTTCCACAAAGACTGTGTCCCTCAGTCTTTGTGAAAAAAAAAGAAAGAAATCTATGAAGAGATACACAGACTTCCTGTGCTGTCTTAAAGCTTTATGAATAAGAAAATCACTCACTTCCATAAGGATCCAGAAAGGGAATATTTAAACATAAATCCTGATCAATAAAATCTAGGTAGCATGTATTTTCCAACAACAAATTATAAGAGAACAGATCATTATAGAGTAATGTTTTTAATGAGCCAAAATATTTCTGTCTTTGAAAAGATTGCTGATTGAATTGGAGAAGGCAGAGGAAAAACTGTTTTTGCTTGAAAATTTGCACAAGTATTTTGAATTAGTGTTTCCCTCTTTCTATTTTAAGTTAGCAATGAGGAAAGTTATTGTATATATGTCAGAAAAATCAGATCAGAAAGGCCATCTTCCATTGATTTTTCAACTTGAAAGGAATGAGGAAGGGAAAGCTGATCTTTGCTCTCATTCATCAGGGTGTTATGGTGGTCAGCTTGTACACAAATGATTTATTCTGAAAGCAGACTTTACACTTAGAGAAATTCCAGGATGGAGCATTAGTGCCCCATGGAGTGTTTGCAAATTCAATAATGCATCAGGGAAGCCAGCTTCATGGATCCTGCCCACCTGCACTTAGGCTTGTTAGCAGTGTTCATTTTCAATAATGATTCAAATCATTGAAACAAAAAGGATCTGCATTTCAGGATAGCTGGAATATTCATTCAACTAACTATTCGCTGCAAAGAGGAAGAGAAAGCTTAAGTGTCCAGTTTATGATGTTAGCAGATAATTAGGAATAAGAAAATCTAAAAATTCTTAAATCAAACCAAGTTGTATAGTCTAAAATTCAGACAGTATCCATCTTATTAAAATTTGCCTTCTAGTTTCCAGTTTTCTTTAATTTTATGCTTAATATCATAACTGCCATTTTGTGTAATTACATTTAAAATTGTTTCATGTAAGGCATTTTTCTATTCTGAAGGTTATTTTGAGAAAAACTTGAGCTTCATTTTATCTCACTCACATATGTAAATTAGCCAATGCAAGCAAATAACTTTTGTGAGGAGCCAGGTGTTTTCAATGATTTAATAACTGATTCCAGACTATGACTTTTATAGCCCAAATACTCTAAAGTTTTAAAATAAACTTTCAGGCAGTGAATTGAGGTACTGGGAGGTCACAAAATCAAACTGTTAGTTGTGATGTTCCTTCTGGTTTACATCCTAACTACAGAGAATTTCTAAGAATTGTTCTCAATATTGCACTTAATTTACTCTTTATATAGCATGTTTCACTTACATATGTATGTAATTGTATATTTTCTTTACTAAATAAAATTGTCCTCCTTAGAATTATAGTTCACATTCTCCACAATCTATTCCAGGTGAAGTTTCCAAATTGAATTCTCACTGCTTCATACCCCCCAGTTAACTAAATTTTGTTCTTCTGAGTGGTGATTCTCAAATTATTTAACAACAGGTTCATCATGGTATATCATCTATTCAGAACATACATTTGTACCTCCTATAAGTGTTTTGTTTAGCTGCTGGATACCAGTTCTGATTTTTTCTCATGTATGTTCTGTTATTTCTAACATCCCTATATTAGTTAAGAATGATTCATGTAACACAGCATGTAATTTGCCGAGTCTTAAACTGTTGGTATTTGTATAAGAAAAGTCAAGAGGCAGATAGGCAGTTAAGGGCTATTGTAACTCCTCAGCACTGAGCCAAGAGACCCAGGCCCTTTCTGCCTCTCTGCCACACCAACTTGAGTATGCTGACTTTGCACCTTATATGCACAACGTGGCTGCCGGATCTCCAACTTTTCTTCCATGTTCCAAGCAATGAATATTGTTAAGTGGAAAGGAGCAGTATTAAAGAACTGTGTCAGCTTCTGTTTTTCTGTTTGGTTTGGTTTCAATAAAATAGAAACCCAGCCCAGCAATCTTTGGCTCACATTTCATCTTCCAGAGCTGTGTCAAGGGTGCCCTTACCTGGAAAACAGCTAAAGAGGAGAAGATGCAAGTGAGCACTGGGTCACTGAATGAACACTCTGCCCCATGCCTTTCGCTCACGTTTATCCCTCCACTTGGAATGCTCTTTCTGTCCTCTCTCCTGTGCCTTTCTTCCACATCTTTTGTCCCATTTCTGGCGGAGGTTCTTTATATTTTCCTATGGAATATCGCATTTTAATCTTCATAATACAAGGCAGAATACCTGTAACTAGCTATGTGCAGCTGTGTCTTAATCTTCAAGTTGAAGACTATATGACTCAGTTGCAAGTTTCAAAAATTTTTTTCAGCTAACTTGTTCCATAATTCACTGATTCATTTAACATGCAAGTCCAGGATTTGCTGGTTTATCTGGATCCAAAGGCTGAAATGATGTGCATTTTATTATCATCTGTGTCTATTCTTGTTCTCAAACTTATCCATCCACCTTCCCACCCTTCTTTGCTTCCCTATTCTCCTTTTCTCTCCTCCTCTCTCTCTCATTCTTTATTCTACTTTCCTCTGTTTTCCTTCATTTATAAATAGGTTCTCAACACATTGTGTAAAAGATAGCTGTCTGTGGCTCTTAATGTACCTGGTTTTTAATCAGTCCTGAATATTCATTGGAAGGACTGATGCTGAAGCTGAAGCTCCCATACTTTGACCACCTGATGTGAAGAACTGACTCATTGGAAAAGACCCTGATGCTGGGAGGGATTGAAGGCAGGAGGAGAAGGGGACAACAGAGGATGAGATGGTTGGATGGCATCACTGACTTGATGGACATGAATTTGAGCAAGCTCTGTGAGTTGGTGATGGATAGGAAAGCCTGGCATGCTTCAGTCCATGGGGTCGCAAAGAGTTGGACACAAGTTGAGTGACTGAACTGAACTGTTTTCATTGTAACAGAGTCAGGGAGCCCCTCTCGCTCACAAATACATTTATCAAATGTTTTTGGAAGACATATGACTGGCCTTGATTTACCCTATTTCTACCCTTTAACTAAACCCAGCAGAGGAGAATCGAGTGTTACTATAGGCTAAGCCTAGGTCATGTGACCATTCTGGTGACCCATGGGTAGAGAGGACTGTAATTGGTAGTCCCACCACAATCTTAGGTGATGTTGGGGAGAAATCTTGTGCAGGCAAAATAATAGCTGCTATTTTTCCTTTTTTTTTTTTTTTTCCAAGTGTACGCCTCTGACAAAGTAAGTAGGCGCTCAGTAAGTATTTGAAGAAATGAAAGGAAAATTAGGATAAGAACTGAGCTGATCTATAGGAAGAGAGGAGAAAGCCAGGTAGCGTTTCAGTGTCTCAAAAGCTGTATTTAGATCCTACAATGCCGTTCTATATTTTGAAACCATTTGAATTCCCAGTAGATAAGTCGTTCAATTTTTTAAAAAACAAGAAATTTCAACCCAGAATCACATCCAAAAAATATGCTATCTCACCAGTTGCCCTTTCAGCAAATATATATTGAGTACCTCCTCAAGGCTAAGGCACAAAGTGGAAGGTAAATACACTTTTAGTGAAGGTAATTGAGATGTTTTTCCTCTATAATTAAAGAAAATGTTAATCTTATAGAGAAAATTACAGGTGATGACATACCAAGTAGAATATATTCAGGGAACCATTTGCTTCCTTACAGCTTCTTAGAAAACTGCATAGTGGTGTATTCCACTCTATGGAAATAAGAAATTTAAGGAAATGAATTCATATGTTTAGCCCTATTTATTTTAAACCAAATAAAGAGGCATTTGAAACATCTTTAGGCCTCTCAGAAAACATCCTAAACAAAAGCATGTAATTCCAAATAAAACAAGTTTATATTTACACATTTTATTTCTGTTACCCTGTTGATTGATTCAGAAGAGTTGTGGGGTGAAAGATTGTACCATTTATTTCTCCTGATTTTTTTCCATTTGCCTGGAATAACTCAGTTTATTAAAGATTTCTGAGACGTTCACTGTCATTGCCCTCCTGGCTTTGCTGTCAGTGTTGGGGGTAAGGAAAGGATGAACTTGAAGCGGGGTTGCCTCTTTGTCACTGCGGCACCGAGTCATTGTGTCTCCAGAAAGCATGCTGAACCTGTCAGCAAAGCTTCCTAAAGCTGGGTTCTTTCAGTCCGTTCTTACAGGGGTGATAAGCCTTGGAACTTATTTCAGTGGGTCTGCCTGTAGAAGCATGCCTCTTGGTTTTCTTTTGAAGATTGATTGGTTTGCAAAGGAAGGCCAACAGTGCTACTCCTTTTTTCTCACTTTCTCTCTTCTTTCCATTCTTGAAAACTTGATAGTTGTATTCAATAAGAAGTCTTACTTGACAGATTCTGTGTCCATACTTTATGTAGTTCTTTAAACCTGATTCTTGAAGCTGAGCAACTTTTAATGGGACTCTTTAGTGAAGCCAAAACCACTTATATAATCCAGCTCTGTAGTGTAGTGTTTTTCTGATTTTTTTTTAAATGGTGCGATGAGATAGAAAAAGATAGAGTAGGCAAGGGGTGGGATGGAAGGAGAGATGCAAGAGAATTTCTAAAACTAGAAATTTAACAGACTGACTCAGATTAAGGTTCACAGTAGCCTGCTAGAAAGAGAAATGTCTGAACACAATTTCTGACTTTTTTAAGGTAATCGACAATAATTATAAGTATTTGTGGTAAACCACAACAATCTCTCTATAATGTTGTGCTCAAAATATGCCACTAGACCAAGTTAATAAGGATGTTTCACAGCAATACGTTTAATTCTAGTTAAGTAAAATAAATTTAAATAAATGCAACATAAAAATCAAACACCTACTCTGTGCCCTGAGTCTTTTTGGGGGATCTAGAAAACTCCTTTTGAGTAGTTCTTACAATTGAGGCATTTGATCCAGTGGCAGGAATATAAACAAGTAAAAAGAATGCTCATGAAAAAATTTGATAGGTGCTCTGAGAGTAGTAAATATGAGGAATTAAGGGAAACTTTACATTTGACATTGTTTGTTCAGAGGAAGTGTTTTATATCTTGACTCCCAATTTTAGGAGGTCCCCTGTGAATCTATAGGATACCAAAAGTGAATTTTTTTCTTCTATAATGTGATGGGTATTTACACATAACACTCAGATATACAAAAACAGTATTCTGTTTTATTTGTCAGTAACTACATTCTGTCTGCACTGATGGAGAAAGTAACTTTGCTAAACAAATTTATTTCAGCCACCTTTGGTTTATATTGGTCTCTTTCAGATGAATTCAATTGCAGTTGGCTAAGTCCTTAGTCAATTTGAAGTTCCCATTCCATATCAAGAAGGTGTCTTCTCTCAACGAATCTGCACTCCTGTTTTCTTCCCAAATTGGTTCTGAGTGAAGTGAAAGTTAATCGGTCGTGTCCAATTCTGAACGATCCCATGGACTGTAGCCCACCAGGCTCTTCTGTCCATGGAATTCTCCAGGCAAGAATACTGGAGTGGGTTGCCGTTCCCTTCTCCAGGGGTTCTTCCCAACACAGGGATTGAACCCAGGTTTTTACCTTCTGATTCTTTACCTTCTGAGCTGAGAGAAGGGCTAAATTCCCAGGTCCTATAACAAGAGCAAGGTGCTTCTATTTTCTGTGTTGTGTTTGTCCTCTTGGATTTCTCTGGGGTCAGAGGTATTGTCTAATATTGTCTTGAGAGGACGCCTTGTATTGTCCCCAAATATCTTATGTTCTTTTCCACCAAGGTCTGGCCATTTGAGGATGGTAAAGCTGATATAGGCTTGAAAGTAGGTTCCTTTGCTACTGAATTTTGAGATCCCCATAGTGTATAGCAGGGGTTGGCAAACTACAGCATGCAAACAAAATCCAGCTGCTGTGGGGCAAACTCCAGCCACACCAATCCACGTATGCATTATCTATGTCTGTTTTTGTTCTACAGCAACATAGGGTAGGCTTTTCTACAAAGATTGCACAGCACTTCAAACATTTACCATCTGGCCCTTTTCAGAAAACGTTTGCCTAGAGGAAGGTCAGCATCGTGGCAGTAGGAGAGGCTGTGCTCTCTGTATCTCTTCCTCTCAGTCTACACCTAGTAAAACATACACATCTCAGCAAAGGCTTCTCTATTCCTCACACCAGGATGCTGGGGCGATCTGCATGTTTGTGTATCTGAAGATGGTGGACCGAACACCAGGAGGAGGCAGAGCCGAGAACAGCTAAAGTGGTGCCTGCAGTTTTGGCCCCCAGCTCTCGCTGTGCCTGCAGCCCCAGAGAAGCCAGAAGCAGCAGAGGCAGCAGGGCCCATGATTCCAGCTTCCCAGCCTCAGCAGCCTCAGGGATCTCAAGGAACCAGGCATCAGTGATGGCAGGACCTGTGACCCCTCCCGCCCCGCCCCCTGCCCCCCGTTCCTCCAGTTGCAGCAACACACGTAACTCTGGGCCCCCTGCTTGAGGCAGTGGTACCCAGAAACCCAGCAACCCTGAAAGAAGAAGAAAGTGAAGGTGTTCATCCCTTATCCCTCAGTCCTGTCTGACTCTGCGACCCCAGGTACTGCAGCCCACCAGGCTCCTCTGTCCGTGGGATTCTCTCGGCCAGGATACTGGAGCGGGTTGCCATGCCCTCTTCCAGGGTATCTTCCCAACCCAGGAATGGAACCTGGGTCTCCTATACTGCGGGCAGACTATTTATTGTCTGAGCCAGCACCTGCAATTCTGGCTCCTCCCATCCTCCCCTCCCCCTGTTGTGGTGCAAGCACAATAAGCCCAGCGGCAATGCCAGAGGCAACGACACTGGCAGCAGGCAACAGCAAGGCATCAGTGACCCTAAAGGCAGGAGCAGCAGCGCGGAGGGCACTGGCAACATGTCTGGAGGAGGCGTTAGAGATGTAAAGTGCTGGTTCTCAAATCTATGAGACTGCTCAGAGAGGAGAAATCAAAATCTTGTGCTATAGCGCCACCTACTGAAAAATAAAAGAAAAACTTATAATAACCAACCTATGGGATTGTTAGAATCAAAGTAAAAAATGGGAAGGAAATCCAAAAAAGAAGAGATATATGTATACCTATGGGCTTGCAGGTAGCTCACTGGTAAGGAATCCGCCTGCCAATGCAGGAGATGCAGGTTCAGTGTTTCAGTAGGGAAGACCCCTTGGAGGAGGAAATGGCAACCCACCCCAATATTCTTGTCTGGGAAATTCCATGGACAAGTGGGCCTGGTGGGCTACAGTCCATAGGGTCCTAAGAGTCAGACATGATTTAGCGACTGAGCAGGATCACGATATGTAAGTATAGCTGATTCACTTTGCTGTACTGTAGAAATTAACAAAACATTGTAAAGCAACTGTACTCCAGTAAAACTTTTTTTAAAAAAGCTTTGCCTGAATAAGAAAGATGTTTGCTACTTCAAGTATGCTGGCAGAGGAACAACTCATCAAGCATCATGAAAAACGACAGTAACACAGTATTACAAAGTGATAATCAAAGTTCTCCAACAACCAAACTTAAAAGTCATGTTATGTTGCAGTCTAACTGATAGAGAATTCAAAATAGTTGTTTCGAAGAAACTTAACAAGCTACAAGAAAACTCAAAAAGGAAGTTCAATGAGTGCAAACATAAAATCGGTGAGCAGAAGGGATATTCTGCCAAGAAGACTGAAAATCTAAAAAAGAACAAAACAGAAATTTGGAGCTAAAGAATTCAATAAGTGAGATGAAGAATGCCCTAGAAAACACTGTAAATAGAGAAGATCATATGGAAGAGAGAATTAGTGAGCTTGAAGATACAAATATGAAAATGATATAGGTGGAAGAGGAGAGCTGACTGAGCTCTTTTTTTAAATGAGGAAATTTTATGAGAACTATTTGACTCCGTTAGGAAAGGCAGCATAAAGATAATGGAGAGGGAGAAGGGTGCAGAGAGTTTATTTAAAGAAATGATAGCTGAGAACTTCTCAGACCTTGGGTAGGAACTGCATTATACAAGTTCATGAAGCCAAGAGGACCCTTAATTACCTCAATGCAAAAAAAAAAAAAAAAAAACCTCTAAGACGTATTAAAATTGTCAAAAGTCAGTGACAAAGAAAGAATATTAAAGGCCAACAGGAAAGAAAGACAGTAACCTACAAAGGAGCCCCCATTAAGCTATCAGCATATTTTTCAGCAGAAACTCAGCATGCCAACAGCGAATGGAATGACATAATCAAAATATTGAATGATAAAAAATATCAGCCAAGAAAGTACTATGCAGTAAAGTTATCTTTTAGATATTAAGAAAAAAATAAAGCCTTTCCAGGGAAAGCAAGATGAAAAAGATAATCTACCAAATGGGAGAAGATATTTGCAACTCATATCCAATAAGGGGTTAATATCTAAAAAATATAAAGAACTTACACAACTCAACTACGACAAAACAAACAACTTATTTGAAAAATTGGCTTGAGACCTAAATAGGCGTTTTTCCAAAAAGGATATACAGATGGCCAGTGTAGCACGTGGGAAGATGTTCAGTACCACAAATTATTAGGGAAGTGAAAATCAAAACCACAATGAGGTATCACTTCATGAACTTTATAATGATTGTTGTCCAAAAGACAAGAACAAATGTTAGAGATGTGGAGAAAAGAGAATTCTTATATACTGCTGTTGGTTATGTTCTTTGGTGCAGCCATTATGGACAATAGTGTGGCAGTTCTTAAAAAAAAAATTAAAAGTAGAACTACCATATGATCCAGATATTCCACTTCTAGGCATTTCTTTGAAAAATACAAAAACATTAATTCAAAGAAATGTAGGCACCTGTGCATCTGTGTTCATTCCATCATTATTTACGATAGCCAAGATACGGAAACAGCCTAAATGTCCATCTACATATGAATAGATGAAGAAGCTGTGTTATATGTATAGATACATGCACACACAAGGGCATTCTACTGAGCCATAAAAAAGATGAAATTCTGCAATTTGTGACAATGTGGATGGAGCTAGTGGATGCTATTTTTTAAGTGAAATGACTCAGATGAGAAAGACAAATGCTGAGTGATTTTACTCATGTGTGAAATACAACAAAAAACAGAAAGCAAAAACAAACACCTAGATACAGAGAACAGATTTTCGGTTACTAAAGGGGAAGGGGGGTGATTAGTGGTTACCAAAGTGGAAGAGGATTGGGGGAAGGTGATATGGGTAAAGGAGGTCATCTATATGATGACTGGTGGAAACTAAACCTTTGGTGGTGAACACACAATAAGGGAATTTTTGCTGTTGTTCAGCCATGAAGTTGTGTCTGACTCTTTGCAACCCCATGAACTGGAGCACGCTAGGCTTCTGTGTCCTTGGTGGTGAGCGCACTATGAATACAGAAGTTGAAATATAATGTACACCTGAAATATTTAATGTTATAAACCAGTGTTAACTCAATTTTATTTTATCATTTATTTGTTTGTTTTGGGGGGATGGAATCCATACCCCTTGCATGGGCAGCATAGAGTCTTAACCACTGGACTGCCAGGGAAGTCTCCCTGTTCAATCAGTTTTAAGAAAGTGTTTGCTAACCCCCAATCTCTAGAATCTTTGGATTGACCACTCTTTGCCTGCCCTTCTTCTTGACGTGTTTCGTCTTTTCCAGGCACACAGGATGGACTGGGTTTCGTGCACAGCGATCCCAGATCAGATAGCTGTGATGCTATCTCAGATGCATCTGCGCACAGTCCTCCCTGTCCCTCTCCCTCTCCTGCTTCACTGCTTTTGCATCGCGCTGGATATAAAAAGAAGTAAAGCACCAGTCCGTTCTCAGCCTGCCCCTGTCACTATACCTGGGACAGAGCAGGTGACTGTATGTTGAGGTTCTGCTTTCTTGGCTGAAGAACTTTGGTATCTTCTTTTATGGTACTTGTGTATCATTTTCAGCCTAGTTTTGTCTCTTCTGGTAAAGAATCTGCCTGCAGCTCAGGAGACTCAGGTTCCATCCCTGAATCAGGAAGATCTCCGGGAGAAGGGAATAGCTACCCACCCCAGTATTCTTGCCTGGAGAACCCCATGGACAGAGGAGCCTGGCAGGCTGTAGTCCATGGGGTCACAAAGAGTTGGACATGACTGAGTAACACTTTCACTTTTATGTCCCTTCCAGATCTCTGTTCTTCTTTCCTTGAAAGGTTTTCTATTTTGTATAGGCAGGTGCCAGGAACAAGAAGACTTTTCTTAAGTGAATGATTCTGAGTACTCTGTACTAGCAATACCACATCATAGGAGAAATTGCTAGGAATGAAAATTCTCCAGCCCTAACCCCAGTTGCTGAATCAGAACATCTAGGGAAGGGACCTGGAAGCTGGGTTTCAGCGTGCCCTTCCGGTGATTGTGATGTCTGTCAAAGTTTGAGAGCCACTGCCTAACATCATATCTGCAACTAAAACTAGATGATCTCTGTTGACCAGGTTTCATTCTTCATCTGTGACAGAGAGCTTTCAAAATGTAGAAAACTCCTTTCTCTTTCCACAAACATTGGCTGGAGTAAACTCAAAAATTCTGTTTTGAAAATTAAAACATTCTTTTTTGTCCTTGCATTTCTAGCCTAATAATTCTTATCCTTTCTGAGTCATTCAGTGCGTCTAATGAAATAAGCTAACATACACAGGAAGAATAAGCATTTTATGAAGGTACAGCTTTCCTAAATAACACTCCTCTGTGCATTCATGATACACGTTTTTTAGATGAGTATGTGCCTGGGACCAGCAATACGATTTGCTGAGTCAGGAGTTTTAATTCTAGACTTTAAGTGGTTCCAAGATTGAAATCCTCAGCTTTCTTGGACAGTTTCATTTAGACCTGCACAGGCATCCCAAAGTTAGCAGGAGTGAAAGATATTTCTTTTTCTTTCCCCTCGAACTACTATATATTTCCTGAATTCACAACCTTGATGAATAGCTCTGACAGTGACTACAAGCATCTGTTTTGAAATTGGACTGATCTAGATTCAAATACCAGTGTCAACATTTATTAGTGTTGTAATCTTGAGCAAGTGAACTTTCTACATTTCCTGTAACATGGAGGCAGTTCCAACTCCCATGGGTAAATTTTGGAGATTTGGAGAAAACACATGCATGATAAATGATATTTATTTATTTACTATCCTAAACTCGATGCCACCTCAGCATCCTCTTAATGATCAAGTCACTAGGCATCACTTTCATAAGTACCTTTCAAATAGTATTACTTTTCTCTCAACAAATCTGCACCTCTAGCAAAGACCGTCTTCAGTTATTTTGGGATGACATAGTTTCTTGTTTGTTCTTCCTAACCTTTTGTTGGCTCACCTCTTGGAGCTGCCACTTACAGTTTTTCAGGCTCTGGAATGCACAAGGCACACATCTAAGGGGCGCCATTCAGAGGTCAGTGAAACCTCCCATTCAGGCACACTCAAACACGTACCCATTCTCACGCAGCCATGCACACACCACACACAGTGGCATAAACATTCAAATGCACACACATACAAATTTCCACAGACTCAGAGATCACCCGCCACACACACCCACTCACATCCATTAACATTCACACACACATTTGTATATTTATTATGAAAAAAGAGCAAAGCATGTTTTTCAACAGAATATACGTTTATGTGACTGTATTGAGAAAGGAACACTTTTTTTTCATCCACATGGGGGTGTCATAAGGGTTGCTCTGCTGTCCTCCCTCATCTTTTCTTCAAGAGCTGCCAGAATGATTCTGTAAGATGCCCCCACCCCTTCCCTGGACCATCTCCCATGGCACTTTATGCCCGTTCAGATGCACATCATTGTTTGTTGCCCTAATGCTTACCTGAGGTTCAAAAACCCCATGAGATTTTCATTGGTACCCAGCCTTGTACCTTACCAAAAGGAGATGGGTGACAAATTATTTTTCATTCACTGAATAGGCAATGAGTGTTGTTTGGGGGCCACTTTCCATATATATGGATTCACAAAAATACTGTGTCTTAACTTGCCTGGTGATGGCATATTTACTTATTTAAATTATGAGGAAGAACTCAGAAAAACATACCTAGCCACTTAGGTTTCATTAATAACTATTCTGTGTCATAAATTTTTAGCAAAAAGAGAAATTCCAGTTCTCCATCACTGTTATCATCACTCTGTTCCTTTGAGTGGGCTAAAAGGGTTCCAGCTATCTTACTCTTAAGCCACTTTTACAGTCTTTTAATGTCTAATACTTAAGGGGAATTCTTTATTTGTACCACCACTATGCCAGATACTTGGAAGCCTAATTTCATTTAGTCTTCAAACCAGTTCTGGGGATGGGTTGATTTTTATTCCCATTCTACACATGGGAGAATATATGTTGAGAGGAATTTGCTTGATGTCAAATGGTGCATAAAGGGCAGAAGTTGGCCTCAGACCTGGGTTTATCTGCTTTCAGAGTTTGTGGTTTTAGAATGATTACTGGACATTCTTTTAGGCCTCATTAAATTCATAAAAATTAGAGTGGAAAAGAAACCCAAAGAGTAAAGGATGAAATACAGTTTAATACAGTCATTCTTTAGATTCTCTAACTTCCCAAGTCAACATTGTTCTATTTGTAAGTGTGAATGATCTTAGCTAATTTTTTAATACATAACTGAGTTTACTTCACATATATATTTTTGTCTCTCCTTCATTTCCATTTGTCTGACCACCACTACTACTATGTCTTATCATAACATTTCCATACATACTTAGAAAACCAAGCAAAGGGTAGAGTTCCATTTTCAAAAACTAAAAAAAAAACAAAACAACAAAACACATTTTGGACAACACATTCTTAGCAATGGAACCTGAACATCATTATCAGACATGGTAGGGAAAGTTCTCACTCTGCATTGTGACAAGGGCAGCCAGATAGCAACTGTTACAGGGATGAAATAAGATGGAAGATTTTAACAAAGAGTTTAAACTATTTTCTTAAATAGACTTCCTCCACTGCCATAGATCTAAATAGCCTCTTGATAAGTCATCTGGATACAATTGTTCACATAACTGATGAACTTGGCCTCCACTTTGAGAAGGATACCCTCTTTTTCTACACTTGCTTGCATTTTTACCTTAATGTGTTCTACAAAGCTAGGTCCTCCCATGTTTTAGGAGTCTTTTCCTGTTTTTTTGAAAGAGTCTTGACCTTTTGATCTTGGCATTGATGCTTTTGAGTCTTTTCCATTCTGGTTTGATTTCTGTGCACTTTTGGCCAGAGTATCTCAAATAGATTTCTGTACTGGAACTTTCCCTTCAGCTTACTCATCATCAGGGCCATCATCACCTTCATCATCACCACCATCTTCGTCTTCAGCAGCAAGTTTTACTTACTTTGTGACATGATTTCCAGATTCACATCCTCCTCCCCTTCGCCTTCTGACTCTGCATCTTCCTTCACAGCTACTAAGTGCTCTCCCCTGATACACCGAGGCCCTGGCCTGTGCTTCAACCACAGGACCACAGGTGGTGGTACTTCAGAGACCCTCAGGGAAACTGTTGGCTATGTAGACGTTTTCAAAGTTGCCTGTGTTGCTTTAATTGGACTGCCTCCGTGATTCATTGCCCTTGCTTCAACAGCGTGCACTTGGTCTGTTGAACCAGCCCCAAACTGATCATTCTTAAAGAGGACCTATGCTCATTTTCACCATTATCCACCTTAAAGGGATAATCTTTGTCAGCCTTTGGTTCACAACCAAAGATGATAGTTGTGGGGCCTTGGGGGCTCATGTCCACGTCTATCCAATCTTCCACGGGCAGGTGGTGTGCAATTATGTGGAAGAGAAAGCGGGCAGAGATAAACAACTACTGTTCAGAGAACAGCTGTGTAGAATGGAGTCATACCAGGGTAGTCTTTGCTAATTTTTATATTTTTCTCTGTACTATAGCATGGGGTTGTTCAGCTGCTGAGTCATGTCTGACTCTTTGCAACTGCATGGACTGTGGTACACCAGGCTCCTCTGTCCTCCCCTGTCTCCCTGAGTTTGCTCAGATTCATATCCATCTGAATCACTGATGCTATCTAAACCATCTCATCATCTGTCGTCCCCGTCTCCCTTTGCCTTCAGTCTTTCCCAGCATCAGGGTCTTTTCCAATGACTTGACTCTTCACATCAGGTAGACAGAGTATTGGAATTTCAGCATTAGTCCTTCCAGTGAGTATTCAGAACTGATTTCTTTTAGGATTGACTGATTTGGTCTCTTTGAAGTCCAGCGGACTCTCAAAAGTCTTCTCCAGCACCACAGTTTGAAAGTGTCAATTGTTTGTTGCTCTGCCTTCTTTATGATCCAACTCTCACATCCGTACATGACTGCTGGATGGATCTTGCTAAATTTTGACTTTTAAACTAGAGAAAAATCTTTATTTTCCATTTTTATGATCCTTGTCAGTATGTCTACTCTCCCAGTTTTACACATCTACAAATACTGGGTAAGATTAAACAAAGCATTGAAAAGGAGATGCTTAAGGCCATTCACAACGTCAAGCATCTTAATACCAAACTTGGAAGCAAGCGTATTGATGTTGAGTAGTATTTCTCTATATAAAGTTTGAAACGATCTCTTAACTTATATATCTTTTATTCTGAAATGCCATTTTTCAAAATGTGTCTACAATGAGATAAGCATATTATTTTATAAACCTTACAAGTTGCCTTTAAAGAAACCACTAGGTACGGATATACTGTGGGAGCGTGTCTACATATACAAATATTATTTTCCCATTCTCAGTTTCTTGTAAATAATAGGTGCAGGATGCTAAATGTCATTATATTTATATGCAAAGCAGCATTTCTAATCCTGAGTCACTTCTTTCAACTAACACATCTGTCTTTGACCTCTCTTCCCATGGCATTTTAGAATTGCTAGGGAATTTATAATCAAAATTAGTTTGGCAGCTTTCTGAAAGATAGAACCAAATGTTCATTGCTGGAAGAAAAACATCAACTAATCCTGCTTTTATTATCACACTCGAGAAAACCATTTTTTGCCACTGATTTTAATTCTGTTGTTGATTTCGATCAGATCAGCTCTCCTGGATTTCAGTTTACAATTATATGTAACATGAACCCCAATTTTGCCTAACTTTCTAGTGTATGCAGTGTTTTACAAATAGTCTATTCCATTTCTCTGAAGGAAAGTTTTCAAGGAAGTCAAGTGTTTAATGTTTCAAATGTAAGTTTAATGATAACCAGTATTAATACCTTGGTGTCATTCATTCTAAAATCTTGTCTCTCTTTTCATATAGCTAATATGTGTTAGTCACTTGGTTGTATCTGTCTCTTTTGCAACCCCATGGACTGTAACCCACCAGGCTCCCCGTCCATGGGATTTTCCAGGCAGGAATACTGGACTGTCATTTCCTTCTTGTCATTTACTTCTCCAGGGGATCTTCCCAACTCAGGGATTGAACCCGAGTCTCCCTCATTGCAGGCAGACTCTTTACTATCTGAGCCACTGGGGAAGGCCCATTGCTTTTATGTGTGTATGTAATAGACATGGGTATATGTATGTGTGTATAACTCCTCAAGTTAACTCCAACAGAATTCCTTAGGACTGCCTTTAGCAGTAATTTACTCATTTGACAAATATGTATTGAAATTCTTTCAATGTGCTAGGTTTACTCCTAAGATTTAAAAGTAAACCAATATATAAAATGACATTTTTTATACAGATATAAAAAATGACCATGAATGACCCTATTCAGTTGCTCCAAGGACTGCAAATCTACTGGGAGGAACAAGCAACTGAATAGCAGTTATAATACCATATAGTAAGTGCTTCTCTGGAGTATGCATAGGAGATGCACAGCCCATTCCAGGAAGGGTAATAAGATATGGAGTGGTTGGCTGGAGCCATCTGAGGCAGGAAGGTTTTTGGCAGGATAAACAATGAGCAGCATCTAGAACAAAGAAGTATTAGCAAAACCTGGCCGAGTTTGTCTCTTAGGAGTTGTTCTCTATGAGAGGCGGTAGGTATGGTGACTAAACTCATGGGCTCTGAGGTAAACTGACTGTGTTTGGATCCTGGCTCTGACACTTATGGAATAGGAAATTTAGCATCACTTTTGTGTGTCTCAGCTTCCCCATTTGTGTAAAAGTGGGCTTTAGACTAATACCTACCTTGTGAAGATACAGTGAGATTATATGTATTGATATAGGCAGGATGCTTAGAGGAAAGTACTTTGAGAGTACTTCTGTTGGTTTGCTAGGGGTGAGTGTCAGAGTACCACAAACTGGGTGGATTAAACAACGGAAGTTTATTACATCACAGTTCTGGAGAACAGAAGTCCAAAAGAAATGTGCCTACAAGGTTGGTTCTTTCTGGGGACTGTGAGAGAAGGATCTGTTCCTGGCCTCTCTCCTTGCCTTATAGATGGTCAGTCTTCTCCCTGAATCTCTTGGTGTATTATCTTCCCTAGATGCATGTCTCTTGTGTCTAAATTTCCCCATTTTACAAGGACGCTAATCATATTGGATTAGTGAAGTAAAAATCTCTCAGTCATGTCCGACTCTTTGCAACCCTGTGGACTATACAGTCCATGGGATTCTCCAGGTCAGAATACAGGAGTGGGTAGCCATTCCCTTCTCCAGGGGATCTTCCCAACCCAGGAATCGAATCCAGGTCTCCCGCCTTGCAGATGGATTCTTTACCGTCTGACCCACCAGGGAAGCCCAAGAATACTGGAGTGGGTTCTCCAGCAGATCTTCCTGACCTAAGGCTCCTACTGGGCCTGCTGCATTACAGGTGGATTCTTTACCAGCTGAGCTACCAGGGAAGCTGGATTAGGGCCCAACCTAATGACCTCATCTTAACTAGTTACATCTGTGGCGATGTTATTTCCCAATAAGGTCATACTCTGAAGTACCTAGAATAAGACTTCAACAAATGAATTGGAGTGGGGCATAAATGAATGCATGCGTGTGCATGCTCAGTCACGTCCGACTCTTTGCAACCCCATGGACTGTAACCCACCAGGCTCCTCTGTCCATGGATTTTCCAGGCAAGAATTCCTTCTCCAAATGAATATATAACAGTGCTCATTTTTTGAAGAAGATGCTCATTTTCTGTTGCATAAAAGTTAAATGTTTAGACAAGATAGGCGAGAATAAGGAAGAAATTTGAATGGAAGTAGCTCCCCCTTTGGCAGGTAACAATCATTGCCCAGATGCAAAGGTCTGTTTTGGTATATTTTTGATACTTAGGAGAAAAATGTCAAAGCCCATTTTTTTTCATCATGTGCTAATCTTTTCACTTCTTAAATTGAAGATACATTTCTACTTTTAGTTGCCTCTTACTAAAAATCATAGTTATATTTTTCTGAGCTATGATGGAACTTAGAGATCAACAGTTCCAACCATCTCACTTTGAGAGGAGGAGAGGCGAGGGACAGGAAAGTTGGCTAAGGAGGCCTTTGTTACCACCTTTGTAACCTCAGCGGTACCCTTCTGGCCCCTAAGCCCCTTGGGGGTAAGAGGATGTCAGGGCACATACTTCACTTACATCTCACAGGGACTCAGTTGCCTTCAGCAACAATTACTTTCCCAACTCGCTTATTATTTGTGGGAAGAGAAAGATTGCTCACAGAAGAAATGGATAAAATGATGCTTTAATCTATTGCTTTCATTTTCACCCCAACTACTTTTTGTATTTGGACTTTTGATTTAGGCTGCCATTTCTCTGTTCTTTAGCACTGAAATAGCCTCTTCCTAAGCATGTCAGTCCTTTTTATTACCGAAGAGTCAGTCATTTCCTGCTGCCCCTCCCGGTGGTAAATGGCGTCTTTTGCTAACTGAGGTCTCCTTTCCCATTCCCGTGGTTCCTTTCCTGTCCTCCCTTTCACTGTTTCATTCTTCGCATTCCTTCCTCCTGTCTCCTCTCTCCCCTTTCTTTCCCTTTCTCCCCCTTAACCTGTCCTTTGCAGCTTCATTCCTTATTTTCCTGTTTCTTCTAGAGACAGTAAACAGGAGACATAGCTTCAATTGTTACTCAATTTTCGTGCATTAATACCTTGGAAAGATTTATGGTTTCTTAGCTGTGACAGTATAAACTCGGGGTTTATGTTCACTCAATACATCAATCACTTTTCTGCCCAAATCTAAAAATTCTGTGTCAATAAGCCGCAGAGTTGAAATCTGTTAACATTTCAGACATCAATATGGTGTTGTCAAATTTGAGATTTAGCCTTTTTTTCTATTGCTTTTTTCCCTGCTTGCATCATCATTGATGTTCCAATTAGAAAAAATGGAGTGATAAAACATGGCGAAACAGTTGTTACAGGGCTAAATGTGTATGTATATAAGTGGTATTAAACAATTAGTTGTAATTTCTAAGAATTTTAGCTTGAGGAGCTAGCATTTTTTTGTTGCTCATCATGTTTTTCCCATTCAAATTTTAGGTAGATTAATAGTAGAACACACATGCATTGTATAATTCTTAGAGCAGAAGTGGCATCAGAGCTCCGTTCTTCAAGTTCTGCAGTCTGTCATTGCATGTGAGAGACTGTCCAAAAGACTAGTGAACAACTAAAACATGCAGATTCTGTGACAGTGAACACGTATGGCTTTGTTGATTTCCTTTTTCCTGGCATATAAAGAGAGGCCTGAAAAATATTTATATTTTAAGAATATTTTGCTACGATTATTCAGTTTATTTTTCATCTTTTTAATGACCTGGTCATTACAGTTACATCTGCAAATTAACCCTGAAAAGGGTCTAATTTTAGAGTTTTATTTTATACTTTGTACATTTCTGAGGAAGAAATAGGACAGTGGCAAGGATTAAAAGGTCAGCTGTGTTTCATTTTTCATATTCTATCTCAAACTGTTTCCAACTTTAAGATCTCAGGATCCCTATAGACTCTCAGAGCTAAGTGAGTGTGTGTTAGTCGCTCAGGTGTGTCCGACTCTTTGTGATCCCATGGACTGTAGCCTGCCAGGTTCCTCTGTCCATGGGATTCTCCAGGCAAGAATACTGGAATGGGTTGCCATTTCTTTCTCCAGGGCATCTTCCCAACCCAGGGACTGAACTCTGGTATCCTGCATTGAAGGCAAATTCTTTACATCGGAGCCACCAGTGACACCCAGAGCTTATTGAGGACCACAAATAAAGAACTCTGACGCTATTTGAAATCAGATTACCTGGGTTTTGGTGTTGATTGCACATAACTGTCTAATCAACTCCTTCTTCAGCCTCTGTGAACTTATATATCCTCCCATAAATGAATGGTTTAAGAGTGGGAATGCTTTAAATGTAATTACTTGTGAGGTGGTGAGTCCCTCACTCCTGAGGGTTTGACGTCCAAGAACGCACCAAATTTCCAGCACGTTGTTGACAGCATGTAGGGGTGCATGTAAGCTTGATTGCTCCAACGTCCATAGATACCATTTCTCCCCTTTGAGGACAATAGCCATATATCCACATTCTACATCAGGGAATAAATGCATTGGGAGCAGAAACCAATCCATGGCTGCTAAGGCCCTTGAGGTGAACCTTAGATTGAGAGCAAAGGGAAACAGTGTGTCAGACCAAATGAAATCAGTATGTGATTTTCAATGTTTTTTTTAACTTTAATAGAATGAGGTAACACTGAAGCCTGTGCTTGTATGTGTGAGGCAAGGAGGATGTGGGAAATCTCTGTATTTTTCTGTCCAGTTTTGCTGTGTACTGAGACCTGTCGTAAAAATTAACATCTATTTAAAAAAGAAATTCTCTCCACCAGACAAAACACAAACAAAAAACTCCAAAGCCAGATGTCTTCACTGGCAGATTCTACCAGCCTTTATTGAAGAAATAATGTCAAGTCTACAAAGACCTTTTCAGAAAATGGGGAAAGACAGACTACTTCCCAAAACATGTGATAATAAAATCAGACAGTTCTACTAAAAAAAAAAAACGTAATCCAGTATCCCTCATGAACATATATGCAATATCCCTTTTCAAAAATTGTAATCACTGTAGCAATAAGTAAAAAATGTAATACATCATGAACAACTCAGTTTTATCCCAGGAATGCAGGTTTGCTTTGAATTTTGAAAAATCAATCATTGCAGTTTGACATATTAGCAGATTTTTTAAAAAGGGAAAATATTTAACATTTAGAACTCACCCATGGTAGAAACTCTTGGCAAGCTAGAAATAGAGGGGAATTTCTGCAAACTTATAAAAGGCATCATTGAAAAACCTTACAGTTATCATTCTCCAATATGGTAAAATGCTTTTCCTCTGAGTTCAAGAGCAAATCAAGTATGTCCACTCCGACCACTCCTATTTGATGTTGTATAGACTATCCTAGCCAAACCAGTAAGTCTAAGGAAAAATTCTATGTCTTTGTAAGGAAGAAGCGAACTCTCTAACGTTATTGTTTTTCTCATTTTGGTAGAAAATCTTGAGGAATCATCAAAAAATGCATTCAAACTAATAATTGGGTTTGTCACGGTTGCAATATGCAAACTGCTTACTACTCTCATGTTTTTTCCAAGAGAAATGGAATTTTTGTCCACACACAAATTTATATGCAAATATTCAGTGTAGCTGTTTAATTAATAGTCAAACAGTAGGAAAGAACTTATTGTTTATCAGCTGTTACTGTGATTTAACAAATGTAGTGGTATCTATAGACAATGGAATTCTTCTCAGCAATAAAAAGTACTGAGCTATTAGTACCTATAACAACTCTCAGAAACCTCATGCCAAGTGAGAGCAGTGAGACATAAAGGACTCCACGCTGCAATATTCTTTATATGGTATTCTAGGAGAAGCAAAAGTACAGTAAATAGATCAGTAGTTGCCAGCAGTCAAGACCCAGGGAGAAATTGACAGCCAGGGTTATGAGGGAACTTTGGGGGACAATGGAATAATTCTGCATTATGATAGGTATATTGGCAACAGGACTACAAACTTTTGTTAAAACTCTTTAATTGTATACTTAAAATAAAATTTATTTCTCATAAATTATACAAAACTGACTAAAAGTAAGATATAAGACTCTATATCTTCAGATAACTCAGCAATTATATTGACAAAGAGTGTCACCAAGGATTTCAGTAATTGATTCCGAGTTGTGGTCTGATAAATGGAGGAAAACAACACCCCCCAAAAAAGCTTAATATTATTAATAGAAAGCAACCATTGAAAGATAATGTTGCAACATAGCCACATAAGGAGATCAGTAAATCCTAGCCAAAAGTTTAAATCATCCATTATTTAATGAACTTGAGCCAAACTGTTGCACTTGTTAGTAATTTTAATGGTGGTAACAAATTTTATATGTATATGCTTTACAGTTTTAAAACAAGTTAGAATCTTGTACTATGTTTCCTGAAAGATCTTAAGGTCTGAGATATACTCTGACCATGAAAGCAAGAAAAGTCATGGGTATAAATAGACATCATCAAAAGTTGGAATGCTCTCTATAATGCAGTATAATTTCCCAAGTCTTTACACACATTCTGCTAGCCAGTCTGCTTCTGCTGCTTCTCCTTTCTGAGAATCTCATTTTGGGCATCCCACATTCCAACTTGCTGAGATGGGAATGACTCACTCACTTGATCTGACTAATGAGTCATTCTCCAAGATGATGGGTACCCACTGAGAAGATCTGTTGTATCAGATCAGTTCACTGCCCAGGATAAGGAGCTGTTTTGAGGACAACAGTAGGCTCTGGTTTGGATGGATGTGATGAAATCACATGGTATGAGCACAATGAGGGCAATATATCCATGGCAGTTTTTATCAGAAGTAGCTGTGGCCTGATTGGCATTTTAGACTATAAAACCTCTTTAGTATGTAGTTTCATCTGACCCCTATGACATTTTTAACTTTTCTTTTTATAAATGAGTCTTTGTAGTTCTTTGTCCAGTGAGTGACTCTCAGTAGGTGCTCAGTAAGTATTTGTTGAAAGAATTTGTGAAGAAATTAATAAATGGATTAATGGAGAGATGAATAAATCAGTGAGGTTTGCAGAAGTTATGTAACTTGGCCAAGGTCATAGGACGTGGCAACATTAAAGGAAACCAGTGGAGTAAAATGAGCAATTAGTCATGCAGGCTTTGCACTCAGATCTGGACCTTAACTTGCTTAGCCTCAAGTTGTTCATATGTGAAATCAAGTTAATGGCTGCACTTACCTATCAGGATCTTAAGAAGCATTAAATGGAAAAATGTTTGCAGACCCCTCAGCACACGCCAGGCAATTGCTATTGTTGTTTCGTTGCTAAGTCGTGTCTGACTCTTTGCGACCCCATGGACTGCAGCACGCCAGTGCTTTCCAGTCCTTCACTGTCTCCCAGAGTTTGCTCAAACTCATGTCCATTGAGTCGGTGATGCTAGCTAACTATCTCGTCATTTGTCGCTTCCTTCCCTTTTTGCCTTCAATCTTTCCAGCATCAGGATCTTTTGCAATGGGTTAGCTCTTTGCATCAGGTGGCCCAAGCTTGGAGCTTCAGCATCAAGCCTTCCAGTGAATATTCAGGATTGATTTCCTTTAGGATTGAATAGTTTGGTCTCCTTGCAGTACAGGGGACTCTCAGGAGTCTTCCCCAGCACCATGTTTGTTGGCAAAGTGATTCTCTGCTTTTTAATATGCAGTCTAGGTTTGTCATAGCTTTTCTTCCAAGGAGTAAAGTGTCTTTTAATTTCATGGCTGCAGTCACCATCTGCAGTGAATTTTGGAGCCCAAGAAAAGAAAATCTGACACTGCTTCAACTTTTCCCCTTCTATTACTATTTTCTATGAAGTGATGGGACCCATGCCATGATCTTAGTCTTTTTAATGTTGAGTTTTAATCCAGGCTCTTAGGAACTACCAATTAAAATTTAGGCTCTCTGATTTTCATTTCTGTAACTCATGTCATTCCATCATGCTTGTGAAATAATTGTTCTTTTTGTAGAATAAAAGAGCAAAATGAAGACAGTTTTCATTTTAGCAGAGATAAAACCATATAGTTTCTTTGTCTTCCTTATGAGAGTTCTACTTACACTATGTATCTATTTGTGTGTCCTTTTTTGGTTTCTTTGATCACAATTGGATAATATATCTTCTCAAATTTAGTAAAAATCTAATTTTTCTAGAAACTACACTTCATTTAATTTCACTTCTGGCCAAACCCCAGGAAAGATAAAAAAAGAATTAATCAAAGAGTCCTTTGACCTCCCTCCAAATAAATACCATAATGTGTATGATGCATGTGTAAATGTATAAAAACTCAAACAGTTGATTCACAGGAGAATAATTTGGCAATAACTTACTGAAAGCTTATTGACTCTTTTTTAATATAATTCTGGTAAGCTGAATTTTCTGGTTTTTCCATACAGAGTCAACTGAAATTAGCCAATTAAAAGAAGGCAAGAAAACTGACAACTGTTTGAATTAGTTTTTCACAGGCTTCACTCTTTACTAACCTCAGTAATATAAGGTCTATGGCTTCATCTGACATGTAAATATAATTTATACTAAGCCTGTTTCTTTGATAAAAGTTTGTGTTGGTGTTAAAAAATGTGTATCTTTACAAAAGATCCCAAACAAAAATTACTCAGAAAGTATTTCTTCACTAAGCAAAGTTTTAAGTTTTACAAACTGAATTAAACTTACTGAAATGGGATAATAAATGAGCCTGCAATAGAAAAAACTAAAGATACGATATGTGAACCTCATTTTCCCATTTTTAAACAAAATAAAAAATCTGCTCTTGAGTTCTCAGACACGAATTTATTGAGAACTGTTTCTATGTATCATACAGTCATATCTCTCCTTAACAAATATTGGGATAGAATGACACTAGACCATCAAGTGTGACCTAAATCAAATCCCTTATGATTATACAGTGGAAGTGACAAATAGATTCAAGAGTTTAGATCTAATAGAGTGCCTGAAGAACTGTGGATGGAGGTTCGTGATACTGTACAGGAGGCAGTGATCAAGACCATCCCCAAGAAAAAGAAATGCAAAAAGCAAAATGACTGTCTGAGGAGATGCCTTAGACAAAAGGCACTAGCAAAATAATGCTCAAAATTCTCCAAGCCAGGCTTCAGCAATACGTGAACCGTGAACTTCCAGATGTTCAAGCTGGTTTTAGAAAAGGCAGAGGAACCAGAGATCAAATGGCCAACATCTGCTGGATCATCAAAAAAGCAAGAGAGTTCCAGAAAAACATCTATTTCTGCTTTATTGACTATGCCAAAGCCTTTGACTGTGTGGATCAGAATAAACTGTGGAAAACTCTGAAAGAGATGGGAATACCAGACCACCTGACCTGCCTTTTGAGAAATCTGTATGCAGGTCAGGAAGCAACACTTAGAACTGGACATGGAACAACAGACTGGTTCCAAATAGGAAAAGGAGTACATCAAGGCTGTATATTGTCATTCTGCTTATTTAACTTACATGCAGAGTACATCATGAGAAACGCTGGGCTGGAGGAAGCACAAGCTGGAATCAAGATTGCTGGGAGAAATATCAATAACCTCAGATATGCAGATGACACCACCCTTATGGCAGAAAGTGAAGAAGAACTAAAGAGCCTGTTGATGAAAGTGAAAGAGGAGAGTGAAAAAGTTGGCTTAAAGCTCAACATTCAGAAAACTAAGATCATGGCATCTGGCCCCATCACTTCATGGAAAATAGATGGGGAAACAGGGGCTGACTCTTTTGGGGGCTCCAAAATCACTACAGATGGTGATTGCAGCCATGAAATTAAAAGATGCTTACTCCTTGGAAAAAAATTTATGACCAACCTAGACAGCATATTAAAAAGCAGAGACATGACTTTGCCAACAAAGGTCCATCTAGTCAAGGCTATGGTTTTTCCAGTGGTCATGCATGGATGTGAGTGTTGGACTATATAGAGAAAGCTGAGCACACAGAATTGATGCTTTTGAACTGTGGTGTTGGAGAAGACTCTTGAGAGTCCCTTGGACTGCAAGGAGATCCAAGCAGTCCATCCTAAAGGAGATCAGTCCTGGGTGTTCATTGGAAAGAATGATGTTGAAATGAAACTCAAATACTTTGTCCACCTGATGTGAAGAGCTGACTCATTTGAAAAGACCCTGATGCTGGGAAAGATTGAGGGCAGGAGGAGAGGAGACAACAGAGGATGAGTTGGTTGGATGGCATCACTGACTCGATGGACATGAGTTTGAGTGAACTCTGGGAGTTGGTGATGGACAGGGAGGCCTGGCGTGCTGCAGTCCATGGGTTCGCAAAGAGTTGGACACGACTGAGGACTGAACTGAACTGCTGTGCTAGTTTCTGCTGTATTGCAAAGTGAATCATTTCTGCATGTACATATATCCACTCTTTTTTAGATTCTGTTCTCAGATAGGTCATTAGAGAGTATTGAGTAGAGCTCTGTACAGTAGGTTTCTGTTAGTTATCTATTTTATATATAGTAATACATAATATATATAAATGTCAATCCCAGTTTCCCAATTTATCCCTTCCCCCTTTCTTTCTTTGTAACCATAATTTTGTTTTCTGCATCTGTGACTCCATTTCTGTTTTGTAAATAGGTTCATCCCAGCCTCTTGTATACTTTTCTTTTGGGGGACACAAGTGAGTCTTGGTGGAGGCAGGGTTTGCCTTTTGTGGCAGAGTCATTAATGTTTTCTTATTATTTCCAGCACTCTGCCCTACAAGATAGAATTTTTTGACTGCCTTCCAGTAGGATGGGTCCATTACTATTTCTGGCCAGTCAGGTGTGAGCAGTGATGAGGGCATTTTCTGAGTCAGATCATCTTATTGCTGTTGTGAGACTCACTAGAGTTGTTCTTAAACTTAAATTTTTGTCACAAGACCCCTTTACAGTCTTTTACATTTTTGAAGTTTGTAAAAAGATTTGGTTTATGTTGATCAGCTATAGCTGTACATTGTCTCTATATTTATATCTATATTTACTGCATTAAAACTTGAAACAGAAAATTTTAAAATGTGTAAAAATCATTTAAAATAGCAAAACAAACCCATTACATATTTTCACAGTAGTATATATTATGTGTATAGGTGGTATGGGCTTCCCTGGTGGCTCAGATAGTAAAAAATCCGCATGCAGTACTGGAGACCCAGTTCCATCCCTAGGTCAGGAGGATCCCCTGGAGGAGGGAATGGCAACTCCCTCCAGTATTGTTGCCTGGAGAATTTCATGGACAGGAGGAGCCTGTTGGGCTACAGTCCATGGGGTTGCAAAAAGTTGGACATGACTGACTTTCACACACCAGATATATATATATATATACACACACACACACACATGTTTACATATATAGAAATATGGTATATATAAATATACACACATACCCTAAAAAAGTGAAAAGAGTACCATTATTTTACATTTTTTCAAACTTAGTTTTTGTTTTAAAAGAGGTAGGTTAGAGGCTCATATCAGCTTCTGTATTCAGTCTGTTGAAATTTTGCAGTGATATGTGGCCTCTGGAAAATTCCACTGTGTATTAATTAGGAAGAAAATAAAAATGCAAAAGGAAAACACTAGGCACAGCAGATGAAGAGGAGGCAGAGGAAATATGGCAGCTTCAGTAGGAATCCATGTGCCCTTGCTGGTTCTAAGATGTGGAGCCCCATCTGCAAGGTCCAGAGAGAGGCCTCCAGAAGCCGCAGGAGGTCCCAGGTGAAACAACAAGGAAAAACTCCAGTCCTAGAACCACACATTTAAGTGAATTCTGCCAGAAACCTGAATAAGCCTGGAAGTTCATTCTCCCTTAGTGCCAGAATGGAATTCAGCTCTGCTGACACCATGATTTTGACCCTGAGAGCCGTCACTGAACTTTAAAGTTTGTGTTATTTTAAGTTACCACCCTCTCAATCAATGACTGTACTTCATCATCAGTTCAGTTCAGTCATTCAGTCAAGTCCGACTCTTTGCAACCCCGTGAACCGCAGCATGCCAGGCCTTCCTGTCTAACACCAACTCCCAGAGTCCACCCAAACCCATGTCCATCGAGTCAGTGATGCCATCCAACCATCTCATCCTCTGTCGTCCCCTTCTCCTCCTGCCCTCAATCTTTCCCAGCATCAGGGTCTTTTCAAATGAGTCAGCTCTTCACATCAGGTGGACAAAGTATTTGAGTTTCATTTCAACATCATTCTTTCCAATGAACACCCAGGACTGATCTCCTTTAGGATGGACTGCTTGGATCTCCTTGCAGTCCAAGGGACTCTCAAGAGTCTTCTCCAACACCACAGTTCAAAAGCATCAATTCTGTGTGCTCAGCTTTCTTTATAGTCCAACACTCACATCCATGCATGACCACTGGAAAAACCATAGCCTTGACTAGACAGACCATTGTTGGCAAAGTAATGTCTCTGCTTTTTAATATGCTGTCTAGGTTGGTCATAACTTTTTTTCCAAGGAGTAAGTGTCTTAATTTCATGGCTGCAATCACCATCTGCAGTGATTTTGGAGCCCCAAAAATAAAGTCAGCCCCTGTTTCCCCATCTATTTTCCATGAAGTGATGGGGCCAGATGCCATGATCTTAGTTTTCTGAATGTTGAGCTTTAAGCCAACTTTTTCACTCTCCTCTTTCACTTTCATCAACAGGCTCTTTAGTTCTTCTTCACTTTCTGCCATAAGGGTGGTGTCATCTGCATATCTGAGGTTATTGATATTTCTCCCAGCAATCTTGATTCCAGCTTGTGCTTCCTCCAGCCCAGCGTTTCTCATGATGTACTCTGCATGTAAGTTAAATAAGCAGAATGACAATATACAGCCTTGATGTACTCCTTTTCCTATTTGGAACCAGTCTGTTGTTCCATGTCCAGTTCTAAGTGTTGCTTCCTGACCTGCATACAGATTTCTCAAAAGGCAGGTCAGGTGGTCTGGTATTCCCATCTCTTTCAGAGTTTTCCACAGTTTATTCTGATCCACACAGTCAAAGGCTTTGGCATAGTCAATAAAGCAGAAATAGATGTTTTTCTGGAACTCTCTTGCTTTTTTGATGATCCAGCAGATGTTGGCCATTTGATCTCTGGTTCCTCTGCCTTTTCTAAAACCAGCTTGAACATCTGGAAGTTCACGGTTCATGTATTGCTGAAGCCTGGCTTGAAGAATTTTGAGCATTACTTTACTAGCGTTTGAGATGAGTGCAATTGTGTGGTAGTTTGAGCATTCTTTGGCATTGCCTTTCTTTGGGATTGGGATGAAAACTGACCTTTTCCAGCCCTGTGGCCACTGCTGAATTTTTCAAATTTGCTGGCATATTGAGTGCAGCACTTTCACAGCATCATCTTTCAGGATTTGAAATAGCTCAACTGGAATTCCGTCACCTCCACTAGCTTTGTTCGTAGTGATGCTTCCTAAGGCCCACTTGACTTCACTTTCCTATATGTCTGGCTCTAGGTGAGTGATCACACCATCGTGATTATCTGGGTTGTGAAGATCTTTTTTGTGTTGTTCTTCTGTGTATTCTTGCCACCTCTTCTTAGAAAAAGCACTTGACAAAATCTAACATCCTTTCCTGATAAAAATCTTCATGAAACTAAAAAGGAAAGGACATTTCTCAAGATGGTAGATAGAACCTATAAAAAAATCCACATAGAACATCATGCATTCTGCCCAAAGACTTAATCCAAAGATTTCTTAGGTGTGATACCAAAAGCACAGTTTCAAAAGACCAATCGAAACCCTTGACTTTATTAAAATTTAAAACTTCTAGTCTTTCAATGGCACTATTAAAGAATGAAAAGAGAAGCCACAAACTAGGAGAACATATTTGCAAATCTTATATTTAATAGTGAACTTGTATCTAGAATGAAGAATTCACCAAACTAAAAAATAAGAAAAATAATTACCCAATGAAAGATAATTAAAAATACATTAAGGTCATTAACAGAAAAATCAGATTGAAAAAAGAGAAGTGAAATCCCAGTCAGTGTGTGGGTGCCTGCTCAGTTGTGTCTGACTCTTTGTGACCCCATGGACTGTGTTCTGCCAGGAGCAGGATTAAAAATATTTTGGAGATATGAACAAAATGGATGTTTTTTAAAATGTAGTTAGTTCATTATTATCATTAGTAGTTAATTCATTAATGTAAGGCTTCCCTGTTGGTTCAAGACAGTAAGGAATCTGCCTGCAATGCAGGATACCTGGGTTAGGTCCCTGGGTCAGGAACATCCCCTGAAGCAGGGAATGGCGACCCACTCCAGTAATTCTTGCCTGGAGAATCCCATGGACCGGGGAGCCTGATGGGCTTCAGTCTATGGGGTTGCAAAGAGTCGGACATGACTGAGCAACTAATACTTTAGTTCATTATAGCTTGAACTTTAAAATACCTATTTTCAGTCTCCTTATCTTTTTAAAAATTTATTTTTTATTGGTCTCCTTATCATTAAAGTTTATGTGTACGTATGTTTGTGTGTGTGTGGTGGGTAACTGTTAATACTTACCTTTCAAGAATAAGATAATCAAATGAGATCATTTCTGTGCCTATAATTTATAACTGTAAATTGATGTAAGAGGTGTTATTACCATCATTAATATATTTTAATTATTATTATGAGGATACCATCAATATATTATTGTGATAATTATTATTAAAGATGAGTTGCTATATCATCAAACAGAAACAAAAAATAGCCAAATAGCACTTTAGTATTATTACAAAAATAGTTTTGAACTTGCAGAACCCTGGGATTCCTTGGACTCCACTTCATAAGCATCATTCTATGGCTGCTTTTCTCTGACATGGCAACTAGATCACGTGGCCATCTTCATTTGGATGAATACAACATGTAGCAGTGTCCTCAGCTGATGAACAATAGGGATTTACAGAGAATGAGAAATAAAGTTTTTTTCTTTTTTAGTCACTGAGATTTTGTGAATGTTTTGTTCTTATAGCATGATCTAACTCATCCTAATTACTATACTTTCCCAAACAAAAGTGGAATGGTCCAGACACTCACTTTGTTGAAGTTTTAACAACCAGAGGGATGAGCACAGGTCTTATTTGCAGCCTTTAATATTCCTGTCTGGTACTTGGAATCTATTAATAAATGAGATGTTAAGGAGGAGGTACAGATGAGAGAGTTTATGCCAGTGAGAAGCTGGCAGAAACCCTTGGCAGCAAAGCCGCTGGTGCCTGCAGCCTTGTTCACTCCTCTTTGTTCCCCAGTGGACAGATACTTATGGATGTCTGACTTCTTCGGACAAAACTGAGTATCCTCTTCCCTGCTTTGGAGCCTGATTCTTCAGTCTTCTTGTACATTTCCTCCCTGCTTAAATTACCTAGAATTCTACTCTTTCCATATAAGAACACCAGCGAGCTTTGCACAGTCAAATAAATGAGATTTTGCTCTGTCAGAAGTTAGAATTCAAAACTCTCCAGGGGTTTCCAGACTTCTTTGATCATATTCCACTTCAGGAAAAAAAAAAGGTTAGCATATAACCCCGATATATCTCTCCCTGCCAGAAACTTAGATCACTTTTATAGACTAGACAATTTTGCTTGATCAGAATTCATTATTCCAAAATTTAACCTCACGATTCTAATTAAATACAAAGTCAGCTGTCTTATTGAAATGCAGAATTTCAATTTTCTAGGTAAGTAATATTCGAGGAGGAAAGCTGCGATGCATTGAATAATTGGTCCTATTGATCTTATCTTCACCAATAAGCATCTTTAAGCATAAAATAATAACATGGTTGTGGTGAATACTATCACATTATTTTCCAGGCTAATACTTTGCTGTGGATTATAGGAAAAATGATACAGCGATAGTACTAGGGTGCAAGTTATATAGGCTTTGATATCTTCTGACAGAGGGGTTCCAGGACCTGAATTGAGTTTCTAAAATCACCCAGCAGGTTGACTTGAAAAGCCTTTTGAAAAATACATCACAAAGTTACTATGGCACTGTAGGCTTACTTCTGCATTGAGGAATGAACTAGTTTAAGGTTTTGTCCTAGTCTCCATCTAAATGTTAGGTCTCTTTAATTGACATTTTAAAATTAAAATGTATTAAAATGAAATATAATTAAAACAACTTTGAAAATATCAGCTCAATTTTTTCAGACTCATAATTGCTGAACATTTTGAAAAAGATCTTTTATATTTTTAGAATATACCAAGTTAATTACACCAATCCTAAAATTTAAAAAACTGCTTTTGTTTTCGTTATTTTGTTGAAAATTACTGAAACTCATCACTTAAATATAATGCTAAGAAATTCTTCGAAGAGTACCTAATTGCTTTCAAGCTAATTTTCAAGTGAATTGAAACAAAAACCCCACATTCCCAGAATACATAATCTTCCATAATTTTGTTTCCAGGATTGTAATTTTATAGTACTCATAAATAATCCATTTAAGGATGGAAAATACACTGTGTCTCAGGGAGTATCCAGACAAGTTGCTTTTATCACAGATATCTGTTTGTTTCTAGAGGCCAAAAAGCCTTTTTGTAAAAACTATTAGTTTGAGTTGTTGGTACAGTTTTTTTTCTATATAGATTAAACCACAGAGCTCGTTATAAAAGCATGCGTGTGATACTCTAGGCTTCTCTTGTTGGTGATAATCTGGTAGTTTTCTAAAGTGCATCAACCAGAATGCACATAACCCATTTCAGAAACATCATAGTATTCCTGATGCGTGAAATGACTCTTTTGAACAATAGGCAAAGTGTGTCAGATGGAGATCTAACAGGCAGGGAAATACACATGATCAGAGACCACCAAGAGAACTGCTAGTAATTTCATTGCACCAAGTGTTTATTTAACTGTGGAAAAAATCTTATTTGGCATAGAAAGTACATTCTTTGGAGAAGCTGACTGCATTGTTCAGCAGATAAATTGCTTTCATGGCTGATGTATTAGACTGAAGGTGGAATTTTTATGAAACGATTCATTTGTTGAAACTATATTGTTGAAAAATCTCAATACTTTATGTGGTTAATAGTATGTTTCGATGTGGTATCTGATTTATTAACTGTATCCTACTGATGATCGAATATTTGAATCAATGATGGGTGACTTGGTTATCTTTCTGAATTGTAGGTGCTGGTAATTCCTAAACTGACTCATGTTGGAGAGGTTTCTGGATGTGCCTCTTTTACGGGGTAGACTCAGTAAAGATTTCTTGGCATCTTTGTACATGTTTTATTTCCATTATTTGCTTTGAAGACAACTTAATTCTTATAAAAATATGTTCTAAAAAGTATCATTGATGTTAGTGTGCTGACCCTGTTATAGGAAGAGATAGGATACTGAAATCAGAGATAGGAAGGCAATATTATAATGGATATCAGCTATCACCCATTAGTCCACTGGAGATTATAAACCTGTGTTCTTTGGTGAAATTGACAGTATGACAG